>NC_132839.1:80186357-80803357 GCF_048164855.1 Canis lupus baileyi
TATACAATCCTTAGGCATTTCTCTCCCCAAATGCTGATTGTCATCTTGATTTATGTGTAATCACATATTATTTTTTCCATGTATTCATTCTACTTATTGCTCACTATCGTGAATTGGACTATTCTTAACACTTGTTATTTATTCAAACTTATACCTTTCATAGATTTCTCTAATGTGAAACTTTTCAGCTCTCCTTAACATCTTTTGCTTGAACTTGTTTCAGTCTACAATAGGCCACTACTTTGTAGGACTGCATAATTCAAATATATTTTCTTTTTTGTGAGTACTATTATATACTCATTCAGCAAAATCACAGAACAATGACGTATTTCCTTGTATTCAAACATATTACATATTTTTTATGAGTTAACCTCTGCCAAGTAATCTTTATCTTTTTATGTTTGTTCAGAGATAAGACTTGCAAGTATAAGTCTTTATCAACTGTAAGTAGTTCTAAATAATTCTATTCATTTTTTTTTCTGCTGAAGCATAATAGAGGAATATCTAAAAGTATGCTTCTCTTTTAATTTATATCATGTCTGTGCATCTGCACAAATTTTATTTGTTGTTTTCTACCATGATGTAGAGTGTGGCAGCCTTTAAACACATCCTTTACTTATTCCTAGGGAGAGAATAACTTCTATTCTGAGTCATATATAAGAGAGTAGGACCTACTTTCTCATGCTGCATGAATTCTTTTTAAAAATCACTTACATGTATATTTTAAGGGGAGCTTAGCATTTGTAAAATTTCTGAGCTTACCAAACGTACACCAGCCTTGAAAGAAGGGGACTTGAGAACTAAATGGATTTCTCAATTCAAAGAATTTGAAAAGAGAGTAAAAACCTCAATTGAGGTATTTTGTTAAACTTTCTTATTTTTGTCATAAAAGATACATAACATAAAGTTTAGCATTTTAATAATTTTAATTTTTACTTGGATACTTCAGTGTCAGTTTTGTGCTTTATATTATCATGAAATCCTGTTTAAGTACTCTTATTATAATATTATAATAATTATAATAATTTTTCTTTCTTTCCTGAAATTTTCTTGAAAAAAGTAACTCTTGGGGCACCTGGGTGGTTCAATGGTTGAGGGTCTGCCTTTGGCTCAGGTGGTGATTCTGGGGTCCTGGGATCGAGTCCCATATCAAGCTCTCTACATGCAGTCTGCTTCTGCCTGCTTCTCCCTCTGCCTGTGTCTCTGCCTCTCTCTCTCTGTGTCCCTCATGAATAAATAAATAAAATCTAAAAAATAATAATAACAACTCTGATTCTTTTCACTGAGACCTTTGAGTCAGTCGCATATTTTTTTTCAATTAATGTTTGTCAATAAATCACGCATACACACACACACACAGATGTTATTTACATCCTAAACAACTGATCTTTTTCTTATCAGAGCTATGTTGATGAGGTCTGAATTATTGTGGAGATCAAGAAACCAGTCTCGAGTCTGTGCTTCTTTCCAAACATCAGTTTTATTCAATGCTATAGCAGAATAACTTCCTCTGTTTCTCTAGTCCTCATGACCAATAAGTGATTTCACATCTCTATGTCTCAGCTTCAGTACCATATACATGCCATTTTTCAACCTCATCACCAAAATTCCAGACTGTTAAGAGAGAATAATTAGCCTTTTAAGACTTGTTCAGATGTTCATCTCCTGTTCATGCATTCATTGAGAGGATACCAGTATTATACAGTATAAATAAAAATTTCTGAGACCTGCTGGCATGGTTATGCAGAGGGTGATTACCCTAATAAATTTGTGAACTTTAGGTTTAGTGAGAGCAAAAATGTGACTTTTTGAAAATTGCTTTAAATATAATTAAAGAATTTCTACCATCAGGCATGCAGCTTTGAATTGTGTGTATCTGGAGAAATTGATGAAATGTTTCTGAACTTCCGATTCTAATTTAAAATTGGACTGGGTTTTACTCTAATGTAACTTTTATTTTTAATAAATTCCTGATAAATAGACAATTGTCATAGGTTGATTTTTATGCTACAGTAATCAATTAGAAAAAAAAATGTATACTAAGAAATGGCTTAATATCAAGGAATTAAGCAGAAACAAGTCTTAAGATTTTGGTCTTCTAATTATTAAATTAATTAATCTGGTCAAAACACACAGTGAATGATTACACTCTAATATGATCTGAATTTGTTCATATCTAGCTAAACAAGTCCCAGTGAGACAGAGAGACTGAAGGGACCCCATGAAAGAAAGCTGTTTTGTTTTTTTTTTTCTTGGCTCCTTTTCCTGTTCCTATTCTTGCTAGGACCTGCACCCTACTTTATACATGTCTTAATATATGTCCTCCTTGTCAAGGTCAATGAGTTAAAGATTTCTTTGGAGTCTTCCAGCACAATAGATAACATTTAAGGATTGACAAGTCAAAGTCTTCACATATGTTTTCTAAGCCTGACTCCAGACACCTTGATCCCAAGACCCCTGGCTCCAGAGCATAAATGATTTATGGAGGACATCTAAGCACTCCTCTTTGTTTGAATCAGTTCCTGGATGCCTAAGAAGACACATATGCCAGACCACCATCCTAGTAAAAATCCCAGATCCCTAGCAAAGAGGCGACTCATTCTTCTTTTCCTTTCTGAGTCTCCCAGATGCTCTGTCTGTATCCGCTCTCTCTATCATCAATAAACTCTGCTCTCACTTCCTGCTGGCTCATGTTTGATCTCCATTCTGTGTAAAGCCAAAGGATCCTCTTGGCTGGAACTACAGGACCTCTTTTGGGTCCTTGAACAAAACTTGCCTGCATCACCAGCATTTTGCTCATAAAGGAAGCAAAACTTTTTAAAATGCTACTTCAACTGGAGTATTGCATTTGTAAATAGTATATGTGAGCAAGATAGTTGTTTGGAAATGTGATGGGGGTTAGGTATTGAGATTTATGCAATTGAGAAAGAAGATTACCTTTTCCTTTTTTTTTTTTTTTTTTAAATCTTTTATGCCACCTCACCACACCAGGAAAAGAAAGTATTGAGAAACCGTCTTGTGAAAATGATAATTGATGTCATGGAAAATAAATAGGTTGAAAACAGCTTGATAGTTAAACGTTTTAAGTGATTCCTCAGCTCAGCCCTCAGTGGGATGCTTTCCTCATTCAATGACTAGATGAACTCATCTGATGTGCACTACTTAATGCAATTTGAATTAGAAAATGCTTTGATTAGACAGGAGGCAAGATATAAGGGATAAGAAGCCATTCTTATTCCTTTCTGCAAAACTTGAACATATAGTAGCATTAAGAGGTAAATTGACTGCTTTTTAGACTTGGTAAAAATTCTAAGAGTGGATAAATTAAAGAGTCTCTGATAAAGTCTATCTCATTAAAGATGTCACTTTCAATCATGTTTTTCTGGAGGTAAACTAACATTTTAGAGAGTCAGACTAGTTTAGTTTATTAATATACTTCAGTAAGCTGTATTGCTGTACTGTTGGTATTAAGGGAGGTCTAGCCACACATTTAGTGGTGATGAAAAGTGAAGATACCATACCCCGAGACAGGGGCATATGGGTGGCTCAGTTGGTTGAGAGTCTGCCTTTGGCTCAGGTTCTGATCAAGAGGTTCTGGAATCGAGCCCCACATCAGGCTGCCTGCTCTAAGGTAGGGCCTGCTTCTCCCTCTCCCTCTGCTTGATGCTCCCCTTGCTTGTGTTCTCTCTCTCTCTCTCTGTCAAATAAATAAATAATATCTTAAAAACAGCAACAACAACAACAAAAAAAAAAACAATCCCTAAGACAGATATTATACTTAGTTATCCTTATGGGAAAACTTAAAGTAAATTCAGACCCTACTTTATACTATTCCATGACAACCTTGAACTATTAAGCTACATGAATTTAAGATTATTACAACTTCTTGGTGAATTCATTCATTTTCTCAAAGCTCCCACGAATATTCATTGAGCATTTACCACTTACTAAATAGACCTCACAGTTGTACTTTGAGGTCTTGGTAAGACTCTGTCTTATTACATGACCTCCACTGTGATAGAGCACATGAGAAAATAAATTTTGTACCCATTTTTCTTATATTTCCCTGTATTTATATTATGGTAAAGATAAAAATAAGTTATGTGACAGCATCTACAGATTTTGTTGCTAACTTATTAAATAAGATGTAATTACAAAAAAAAGTCAACTAAAGAATCAAGGACAAAGGCAAGAATACATGATACATATAAGTAGAGTGATAATAAATGAGGCACAGAAATGAAGAAAAGTAGAAAACGAAGAAAAACATTTTTGTTTCTTCCCTTAAATGTATGGAGAATTATGAATAAGAAAACCATGTGACGGTTTACACACCTAAGGATTTAGTGAATATTATTGCTCCTAGTTTCTTAAATATGTTTATCTTTTTTCTCATCCCTTCTTACATGGTTTTTAATAATTTCTTGATATCACTTCTCTTGCCTGCACTCAATTGTTTCTCAGTATACACATCACAAAGATAAATTCCTTATGCAGCATATAAGAAACACTATGATTTGTTATCCAACATATCTATCATCTTTTAGATTCCTTAGGCTGTAATTCTACTTCTAATTCTTGCTTTATATCATGCTTCTGCCAGTATGCATGCTGCCACATATGTGATTTTTCTTATTTGGTGAAACTTTTCTGACAAGGTGCCTACTACTGGTTACGAATCCTTATGAGGAGCTCGCAGAAGTACTTGAAAATCATTAGCCACTTCTGGTTGTAGATTTGAGCTTGCCAAGCTTACTAACAATTATTGCCTCTTCTTAAATGCATGTTTACTATATTCTAGGCTTTCTACAAAACATATATACATATTTTTTTATTACATCAATCTTATCATCAGGAGGCACGGTGATGAAGAAACAACTCTTAGCAAGATTGAATAATTTGCTCCAGGTCACTCTGATAAGAAGGACTGAAATCAAATCCAGATCTCTGTGTCTATGAAACTCATGTCCATTATCACCAGATGTGTAAATGTAAAGATGTGTTATTTGCTTGTCCCTTTATAGCTGTCATCCACCAACTAGGTGTGATACCAGACCATTTAAAAAAATAAAATTCATTTTTAACTACTCATAACCACTTCCTGTTCTTTACCCTTCTTAGAAGGAAGAGGGCAGGTGGAATTAAGATGGCAGAGTAGTAGGAGGGCCCTAGGTTTGCTGTCTCCCTTTAGCTAGATACATATCAAATTATTCTAAATACACAAGAAATTGATCTGAGGACTAAAAGAACAAACTGCAAAACTAGAGAGGGAGAGGAAGCCACATGATGGAAGGTAGGAGGTGCAGAGATATGGCTTACGGGAGTAATAGATCATGGGTACTGTGAAAGGGAGGGAACCATAGTCAAAGAAAGAAGAGAGAGAGAGAGAGAGAGACAGAGAGAGAGAGGAGTGCATAAGAGATCACAAAAGGAAAACAGTTTCCCAAAGCCACTGACTGGGAAAAGAAGTGGGACTGATTTTTGTGAGTTTTTGCAACCAGCAGGGCTTGAAGACCGTAATTTTAGAGGTCGGTGGTGTGGCAGATATAGTCCTGAGGGCCTGCAGTGTTCCTTTAGAGAAGGCAGCAGGTAACCTGGCGAAATACAGTACAATCTGAGGATAACCTGAGATGCACTGGGAAAGATCATTCCTCCTTCTTGGAGCACATCTAAGAGGGGTGGTATTATCTTTCTGGGACAAAGGAGCTGGTGGGCTCCTTTTCCTCCTCCACCCTGCAGCACAGGTGTAGAGACACCTGCTGACTATGGCTAATCTGGGCACTGACTCTTTTGTGTGCTTTGCTCCAAACCTGAAGTTCCTGTGCTCTGATGCAACTGTCCTGGATTAAACCAGCATTAATCCCAGTGTGGCAAGACCATCCCCTGGAAGACTAGTGAAAGTCCCTGCAACACCAGGTCCCTAAAGTTTGGAATTTTAAAACTCAGCCAGCCTGGGTGGGAGAGAGCCCAAATGCACTGTACTGCTCCAGGCAGGCGAGCAGCTCAAACACAGGCAGTGTGTAGCAGTGATCTGAAAAATGCGTAGGATGCAGGAGGGGAAATTATCCGCCCTTTTAGGAGGGTTCCCCTGACAGCAGCAAGCAAGTCTCAAGGGACAGAGGATCAGGCTAGCATCATTTCCTTCCCCCACCCCTTAGGATAAACTAGCTTCAGTAATCAGCACAGTGCCAACACTAGCAGCCTAACCTGCTTACACCAAGTTCTAACCTGCTTACACCAAGTTCTGCATCCCTGCATTCTGCTGGTACTGGTTTTCTCTGGAAGTGTGCCTGATGAGCAATATAGTGAGCTCCCTGCTCCAGAAGACAAGCACAATCCCCTACCACACCATATCAACTGACCCTAAAGTTCTGTAAAGCTTCAGCTCTGGTGGAAATAGCTAAAAGTATCTTTTAACAAGCAGACCAGAGCACACCCAGTTAAAACTCACTGCCCTCTGGCCAAGGTCCAACACTCCCTAAAGCAAGCAAGGAGAAACTCTGCAGATGACTGACCTGAGGGATAAAGCAGGCATAACATAGCAGCAGAGTGCATGCAGCACACACCAGGGACATTTCCTGAAGCACCAGGCTCTGGACACTCTATGATCTCTTCTTCATGAAGCCATTAATCTCAGGAGCAGGAAGCATAATTAGATTTCCTAACACAGAAGAAAAAATCCCAAGATGGGAGAATTCATCGCAAAAGAAAGAACACAGAAATGTCATGGCCAAGGATCTAATAAAAACAGATATAAGTAATATGCATGATCTGGAATTTAAAGCAATGCTCACAAGGACACTAGCTGAGATAGAGAAGAGCATAGAAGAGTACAGCAAGACCCTTACCGCAGGAGCTTAAAGACAATCAGGCCAAAATAAAAACACAATAACTTAGATTTCAACTGACTGGATACAATGACCACAAGGATGGAAGAAGCAGAGGAACAAATAAGTGATATGGAAGATAGAATTACGGAAAGTAATGAAACTGATAAAGAGAGGGAAAGAAAAATCTTGGATCGTGAAGGTTGACTTAGTGAATCCAGTGAATAAATTCATATCATAGGAATCCCAGGAAAAGAAGAGAGAGAAAAGATATTTGAGGAAATTATAGATGAAAACTTCCCAAAGCTGAGGAAGGAAACTGACTTCCAAGTCCAGGAGGCACAGAGAACTCCCATCCAAATCAATAAAAGCAGGCTAACACCAACATATATCATAGTTAAATTTGCAAAATATAGAGAAAGAAAAAAATCCCAGGAGCAGCAAGACAAAAGAAGTCCCTAATTTATAAAAGGAAGACAAATAATGCCAGCAGCAGATCTTTCCACAGGAAGTTGGCAGGCAAGAAAAGAATGGCAGGATATATTCAATGTGCTGAATGAGAAAAAATCTGCAGAAAATAATACTGTATCTAGCAAGGTTGTCACTCAGAATAGGAGAGATAAAGTTTCCCAGACAAGCAAAACTAAAGGGGTTCCTGACCACTAAACCAGCACCGCGGGATATAGTAAAGGGAACTCTCTGAGTAGGAATGAAAGACCAAAAGTGACAAAGCCTAGAAAGGAACAGAGAAAATCTTCAGAAGTGATAACAAAACAAGTAATAAAATGGCACTAAATTCATATCTATCAATAATTACTCTGAATGTAAATGGACTAAATACTCCAATCAAAAGATATAGGATATCAGAATGGATTGAAAAAAGAAAAAGAAAAAGAAAACAAGACCCATTCATATGCTGTCTACAAGAGACTCATTTTAGACCTAAAGACAACTGCAAATTAAAAATTAGGGGATGAAGAACCATTTATTATGGAAATGGACATCCAAAGAAAACCAGAGTGGCCATACATATATCAGACAAATAGATTTTAAACCAAAGACTGTAAGAAGAGATAGATAAGGGCACTATAACATAATAAAGAGGTCTCTCCAACAAGAAGATCTAACAATTGTAAGTATTTATGCCCCCAACTTGGGAGTATCCAAATATATAAAATAATTAATAACAAACATAAAGGAATTCATTGATAATAATACAACTAATAGTACGAGATTGACTTTAACATCCCACTTACATCAATGAACACCAAAATCCATAAATTACCTAGGAATAAACCTAATCAAAGAATTAAATAATCTGTACTCTATAAACTATAGAAACTACTGAAAAAAAATTGAAGATGACACACAAAATGGAAAAACATTCCATGCTCATTGGATGGAAGAACAAATATTGTTAAAATGTTTATACTACACAATGCAATCTACACAATTAATGCAATCTCTATCAAAATACCACAGCATTTTTCATAGAGCTAGAACAAACTATCCTAAAATTTGTGTGGAACCACAAAAGACCCTGAGTAGCCAAAGCAATCTTTAAAAAGTATACCAAAGCTGGAGGTATCATAATTCCAGACTTCAAGTTACATTACAAATCTGTAGTTATCAAGACAGTATGGTACTGGCACAAAAACAAGACACATAGCTCAATGGAACAGAATAGAAAACGCAAAAATGCACCCTCAATTCTATGGTCAACTAATCCTCAACAAAGCAGGGAAAATATCCAATGGAAAAGATATATAGATATATAGTCTTTCAATAAATGGTGTTGGGACACTGGACAGCTATAATGCAGAAGAATGAAACTGAATCACTTTCTTATACCATACAGAAAAATAAATTCAAAGTGGATGAAAGGCCTAACTGTGAGACGGGGAATCATCAAAATCCTGGAGGAGAACACAGGCAGCAACCTCTGTGACATTGGCTATAGCAATTTCTTAGTAGATATGTCTTCTGAATCAAGGGAAACAAAATCAAAAATAAACTATTAAGACTTCATCAAGCTTCTACAAAATGAAAGAAACAATCAACAAAACTAAAAGGCAGGTTTTGGAATGGGAGAAGATATTTACAAATAACAGAACTGATAATGGGTCAGTATCCAAAATATATAAAAATCTTACATAACTCAACATGCAGAAATCAAATGATCGGGTTAAAAAAAATGGACAGAAGATATAAATGACTTTTTTCCCAAGGAAGACATCCAAATGGTTAACAGACACATGAAAAGATGCTCAACGTCATTCATTATCAGGGAAATACAAATCAAAACCATGATGATATATAACCACACACCAGTCAGAATGCCTAAAATTAACAACAACAGATTTGGAGAGGGTGTGGTGAAGATAGAACCCTCTTACACTGTGTGTGGGAATGAAAACTGGTGCAATCACTCTGGAAAACAGTATGAAAGTTCCTCAAAGAGTTAAAAATAGAACTACCCTATGATCTAGCAATTACACTACTAAATATTTACATAAGAGATACAAAAATACTGGTTAAAAGGACACATGCACTCCAATGCTTATATAGA
Source organism: Canis lupus baileyi (assembly GCF_048164855.1). Taxonomy (NCBI): domain Eukaryota; kingdom Metazoa; phylum Chordata; class Mammalia; order Carnivora; family Canidae; genus Canis; species Canis lupus. Next base: position 80,195,754 of record NC_132839.1, read on the forward strand.
TAATCAGAGATAGAAAATTATGGAAAGAACCCAAATAACCATGGACTGTTGAATGGATAAAGAAGTGGTATTTATGTCTAACAGAATATTACTCAGCCATCAGAAAGAATGGAATCTTGCTATTTGTAATGATGGAGATAGAATGTATTATGTGAGGCAAAATAAGTCACAGAGAAAGACCCATACTATATGATTTCACTCTATGTGGAATTTAAGAAACAAAACAGATTAATAAAAGGGGCAAGAGAGAGAGAGAGAGAGAGAGAGAGAGAGAGAGAGAGGTAAACCATAAAAGAGAGTCTTACCTATAAAGAAGAAACTGAGAATTGCCAGAAGGAAGTGGGTCAGGGGATAGGCTAAGTGGGTGATGAACATTAAGGGTGGGGGGCACTTGTGATGAGCACTGGTTGTCTGTAAGTAATGAATTACTGAATTCTACTTCTGAAACTAATATTACACTGAATGTTCCCTAACTGGAATTTAAATAAAAACTTGAAACTCAAAAAAAAAAAAAAAAAAAAACTATGAAAAAAGAAATTAAAATGATCACTAAAACTAAGGTAAAAATGGTGCCCTTGTGTTTCAGCCACTCCATTGTTAAGTGGTTTTATAGATAATCTATGTCCATAACTTATAGAGAGCAGGACTCCTTGCTTCTGCACAACCCACACACTCGTGAAATTGCTAGTGTGGGTGAAGAATAGAAAAAGAAGAAGTAAATACCGATAAAAACAAAAAGCAAAAAAGGCAACTGTCTTTACAGACAGACTAGTGACTGTTTGGCTTAAGTCTAGGAAATACAGTGATTTTGGAAAATTATCAGATCATTAATAAACACACACACACACACGCAGAAAAATATACACACAAATATTTCTAAATTCTCCATGCAGGGTTTTGTGTTTCACCAACACTTCTATAAACTAGCTTCCTGAGTCGCAGCTGGGAGTTTCCACCGCTCTAATCCATCCTTCACGGGGCAGCCAGCTTAAACACTGCTTTGGAGTTGCCCTTTCTTTCCTGGTAATGATTCTTCATTGCGGTGAAATAAACTCTTTAACTTGGATTAATGACCTTTCAAAACTATGCTCGAGCCTTGTCTTATATCTCTCAGTGCTTCCATGCTGAAAAAACATTGACTTGTTAACTTGCTCTAGAAAAAAAATCTTACTTTCCTACCTATTGGGCTCTATTCAGGCAGTTGTCACCCCTTAAAAATAATACCATCTATTTTCTTTCAGATTATGCCTTCACGTAAATCTAAGCTTTCCTCATCTCTAAAACTTTTCTTTCTCCATTCTTACCACAGCGATGCCTCCCTCGCATAGACTTGTATAAATATTAATGTTAAAGCAAAATGCCAAGTAAATTAACATAAAAAGTCTATTCTTATCATAACTGATATGGACATATAGTTATTAATTTTAAATTTTATAAAGTTATAAATTTTAAATTTATAGTTATTAAATTAAAATTTAAATATTTTAAATTTAAATTTTCATTTGAAATTACTTAAAATTATTTTTAATTTGATGTAAATATCTGCTTATTGAGTAAGAATCTATTCTGTGCCAGATATTGACTTCTAAGAAAAAAAATCATTTAATATGTGAACATTAATAATTAACAATGTGAGCATTAATAATTGTGTTTTGCCACGTCTCTGTAATTCTGTGTCTGTCTCTCACTTTAGATAGGTAATAGCTATAGATAGCACACACATAAGTGTATATGTAAATATATAATATATAGTTGTTTATAAAAGCATTTATATATGTACATATACTTCTGTAAGTCAAATTCTCTAGAAATAAATATAGCTAAAATTTTGTCCAATAAAAATAGTAACAGATTGGGAGGATAAAAGCAGAAACACAATTAAGTATATGTACAAAAATCAAACGACTGTCTTTCTCAGTGTTAGTTTACCTCTCTGTAAAGTGGATAGAATAATCTATGTGTGCACTTGTTCTGACAAATATATGGTATATGTATATTGGCTTTGAAAACTTCAAAACAGTGCAATAAATTAATAAATATTGTATTATTAAACACACACACACAGGCAAAGATACTAAGCCAATATTATTACGATGAAAAATCTCTCCATTCAACCTTTTTGTGTTACTGAGAAAAACACTCACTTTACCATCCCAAATCCATTTTTCTCAATGTTGTTGTGTTGAAGGGAGTGCTTTTACTTTGTTTTTTTTTTTTTTAAGGGAATGCTTTTACTTTGTTTTTTTTCCCCTACAGTTCGCTAACCTTACTATTACAGTGTTAAAGTGCTTGCTGTATTACTTTAGTACTAACCTTTTCAGCATAGTAAAGTAAAATTTATTTCAAGGCCCCAAATTGATAATCTTCTTTCATGGATTCAATTAGAATAAACACAGGAAAAACATTGTCTCTAAATGGATTTAAATCTCAATCTATTTCAGTTTAGCATTACTGTTATTTAAACTGATTTTTTTTTAAAATGAGGGAAGATGTTTCAATGTGATTTTTCCATACTATAAAGTATGCCTTTTATATGTTATACTACATTCTGGATTAGATTAATTTTATGATGTAGTGCAAAATGTTTAAAGAATATTCAGACGGAAAAAAATAAAGAATATTAAGGCAGAGAAACATTACTGACATGAAGGAATAATATTTTCTTATTTAGGTGAGACAAAGTAGTAAGCAATTTATAAATTGTCCTTAATTTTGGAAAATGGAAAATATCTATTAAGCAACATTTAGTTTCTTACAGAGTGATTGTGTGAATTAGGGTCACTGGTTCTAGCTAAACTTGTAAGAAAACACCACTGAATTGTCAACATTGAGAGCAGTACTGGAAGGACTTAGTACAGCTATCAGTGACAGATACACGTGCGTATACTGTTTCCTGTCCTCAATCCAGGTAGAGAACTGGATGGATGTATTTGAATAAATATGTAGGTCATTTGAAGAAAGTCAACATGTGATTTTGTTATTCTTTCAAAGGAGGTGAAATTCTTTTCATCGGGTTTCCTAAGCAACTTCATTCTGTTCCACAATGATATATTGATAAGTGATTTTTTTTTCTTTCATTCCAAGTAAAAACTATATGAAGACAGAGTGTTTGAGCTGAGAGGTCATTACAGTTACCTAATGAGCAGCTCACTAACTAGTGGAGAACTGGTCATAGCAAACATGTAGTTTATTTTTTTTTTCACATTTAGTGAAAAAATGTTAAAAATGAGGACATTTTATATAGAAACCATCATCCTAATATATTGTCCTGGATAATATGGAACTATGGCAATGCCGGATCCATGTCCCTTCCTCTCCTTCCTCATCATAAACTATCACTTATAGAGTGCTTCTATTTATCACAGCCTGGTGCCAAGACCATTATAGATACTGTTTCTTTTAATCTTTACAGCAATTATATCAGGTAGGATAATTTTTATCACCTCAAGGTCAAAGAGAACTAACTTGCCCAAGAATATGCAAACAGCAGATAGAGCCAGGTTTCTAATACAAGCATCCTCCATCAACCCTTCCCGCACAGTAGCATCGACCCTGGTTGGAATCCACCTGTCCCAGGAACTTTGTCAGCGTTTTCCTAAGTCTGCACATGTGCACCTTTACTCGTTAGTGTTATTGTTTGGACACCTGAACCTTTGAACTGATGAACCGTTAGGCTTATAAAACTGCTGGATTTATGTAAAACAAAACTGCAGTCATGGAGAGTTAACTACATCAGGCAGTAGGTATATCAAAGATACGTGCTTCTTTCTGTTCTCATATTTCAACAACTGACCTCGAGTACATCACACAGATGTTTCTCAGTAAACAGTGCTGATTGATTAAACGAAAGAATAATGGGACTATGGGGCATAATTGATACTGGATTTGAGTTTAGGTCCTCTATATTTTTGGACTCCATGATTAGTCAAATAATATTACCAGTAGTAAATTGTTAAGAAGTAGTATTTTTAATCAATACACAGGTTTAGTCATTTTTCTAAGTGGTTTATTTTATGATCTTATAATACTTTAATACTACAACTATATCTGAGCTAAATATTATTAACACATCTGACAGGTAAGTAAGCTAGTATGCTAATAGAATAAGGAATTTGTCTAAGGCCGCACATCTGGTAAGTGGCTTGACCAGGACTGAGTTTAGACCTCATTTCTATGACTCTTGATTTCAAAAGCATTTATTTTATTTACCATTATTTTTATTATTCAAAATTTTCTGTTTTGATCATGTCATTAAAAAGGCATACTACATGCTCAATTCTTGAGTTAGAGTTCATAAATATTTTTAAAAATCTTTTGTATGAAAATGCTGTATTTAATTTATGAAAAATATGTATGGACTTTCATGAATGTGTTATAGAAATAAAAGTCACAATTACTTGAACAAAACAATATGTTTTTTAAGAAGAGCATTAGGGAATTCATCAGTTGTTAAACTACTTGTAATTAAACTTTATGTATATTTCTTTTAGCATATGAAATATTTTGTCTCTATATTATTTTTAATATAAATCATATATTGGTTCTAAGTTTTCATAAATCAAAAATAAGTACATATCAATTTTTAAAATTGTCTTTTAAAATTATTCCTGTGTTGTTTTAAGATAGTACTTAAAACAACTTGAAAATAGATTTATTACAGAGTGGATAACATGGTTTCTCCAGTTATAGAAAAATAGCCAGTAATAGAAAAAAGGCAAAATTAAGTTTCTTGGAAATACAATAAGAGGTCAATTCAATTTAGGACAAGAAAAACAAAGTAAATGGAATTTAAATGTATATAAACCATTTATAATAACATCATTAATCTGCACATTGGATGAAAAATATAATTTTACATCAAAGAAAACCACTTTTTGTACCCCCCCAAAAAAACCAGTGTGAAATACTATAAATAGAATTCGTATTTTAAGATTGTTGATGACATTTTTATATTGAAATTTTAATTAAACATATGAAATAAATTTTTGATATTTTACTTAAATAACTCTCAAGACTACATCCTATGTGGGCATACCTAAGAATGCACTCTTAGTTGGAAATAACTTTAGATGCAAAATATAAAAATATCAAAAGCTCAAGATTTAAATGAGTTAATTTTATTCTTTCCTTTTAATAAACATAGAAAAATGATTTAACATGTTATCTTACCTTGAGGATATATGAAAACTAATTTTCTTTAAGCTTCACTAGTATGTAGGTAAAAATGAATTCACATTATATTTTACACCCAACTTTGTTGACTCTGATGCCAGCTGCATTATTTCAGTGTACCAGTATTTCCACAGAAAACCCTCCTGGAACTGGTGACAAATGCTACATGCCTTCCCTCCCACTGTTCTTTACACACATCTCTTTCCTCATTGCAATAAAATCAGGTATATAGAAATTGGTATATGTGTATCTGTAGATATATATATCTGGGTTTAGTTTTTCTATGGATCTACGTCTAAAGCCTCATACAAAAACTATACTGTGATATTAACACTGTGACTCCTCCACCAAAGTGTCTTCTACATTTTCTCCTCCTTTCCTCTTCCCTTTTCAATGTTTTTACCCTACCCCCTTTGTTTTATTTTGCTTTCTATTTCTCCTACACCTCATTCTCCTTTCTCCTCATTTAAAAAGTATGTCATGGTACCAAATTTTATCCCACATTGTTAGCTCACTTTGAAGTGGGGATTGAGTTATGATTATGAATTTGGTTTATGGCTGAAAATAATGGACCAAGTAAAAAATCATTAAACCTATCAAACTATGTAGGATCTAATCATTTCCAAATTACAAGTAATTACAGAAATGGCCATATGAGTATTAACGTGTTAATTAAGATATTAGTAGTGCTTAGCAATAAAAGATTGTAAAAAAGTAGATTCTGAACAGTCCAAAGAATTTACAGCCTGTGCAAATTTTTCTGAGTTCATTTCTATATTACAAGGGATAATAAGAGTGCTTTATTATCAAACACTTAAGAGACAGAAATAAATTCATTTTGATTTTTGGACAAAGAAGAGAAAGGCAATATGCAATGACTGTTTCATGGTCTCAAAGTAGAAGATGCTTTTATTGTCTGGGCATTTGCTGGCCCCAAGAGTACACAGAATGAACATTGCAAATACTAACCTTTATCTATGAGACTACCTGTTGGGAATATAAATTTCAGCTAATTTAATAGTAAAGTGATACATAATATACATTAATATACTATTAATACAATAGTAAATATACATTAATACATATTAATATATTTAATAGTAAATTATATATTAATAGATGGCATATATGAATGTAAGATGAACAGAGCTATAATATGAACTTTTTAGGGTTCCAGACTTAAAACAGACTCTTTAAATATTGGTTATGGCTCTTTATCTGAGCCAACTATAAACAAAATAGTTCATTTGCCTTTTCTTTCACTAACAGAATTTAACTTAGAATTTCCCAATGGACTTCCATTCTTGTGATTGGATTTGCCATCTTCAATACTGCAATGACATCATTTGACTATGACCACACTTTACCTCACGTTATATGTGAACTCAAATTAATATGTGTTCCACAGTCTACTACTTTAAAATTCTTGATCAAGGCCACAGTTCTCATAAGAAGACATACATTTGGAAGGATATACATAGTAATCCTGATAATTGAAGACTATAGATATTTAGGAAGACAACCTATAAAATAAATACATTCACATAGATAAGTAGTGCTGTTCTTATACAGGTTAGAGAACTTAAAAATTTTAATTTATTTTGAATGACCATAGAAAAACATACACAATTTTAATATTAACTCTATTTTAATTGCTACTTCCTGTGAAAGCACTTTTGGAGAGGAATTTGTTTGAGATTTAAAGCTAAACAGATATTAAGAAAAAAATACTAAAATATTAATCAAAATACTAATACAAAAATTAGATTTGACATTGTTAGGACATTTCATTAACAAATGGATCTTTCAATTATGCTTATTATTCAATAGCCTTAAATTGGAAAATATAATCTCAGAGTAAGGGAATTAAACTAAAATGCTTGAACAAAGACTGTAACATTCAAAAGGTCATTACATAAATCCAAATGTGCATCACAAAATTATGTTGAAATACTTGGAATTGTGATGGCCTCATTAAAAAAGCCTTAATATACCCATTCAATATATAATTGAATTCAAAATATATGTTTCAAAATATAAAATTGGAAAATATGTAAATAGTGTGTAAGTTCATTCTGATTATAAAAGTGCTATGAGATGAAGTTGATAATATGGATTCCAAACAAATTTTTTAACAATATGCAAATATATTGTGTTTAGAAAACTTTATAATACAATTTATGATCCCATTAATAAATCAATGTAGAAAGTAAGATGATATAAGGAAATGACCTGTCACTATTAGAGTAATTTTATCATTTTTTATTTATTTTATTTTTTAAAATATTTTTTTTTTATTTATTCATGAGAGACACAGAAAGGCAGAGAAATAGGCAAAGGGAGAAGCAGGTTCACCATGAGGAGCCTGATGGGGGACTCAGTCCCAGGATCCCAAGATCATGACCTGAGCCGAAGGCAGACAACCACTGAGCCACTCAGGTACCCCAGTTTTATCACTTTTAAAATCATCTCTGGCACCAAAAATAACTTAAAAATCACTTAAAAACCACCAGTAGGGTATATATGTAGTTTTAACAATAGTAGCAATTAAATTTTATTTGAGATAAATAAAGTGTCATAATATTTACAATCCATTAATTATATGACAATGATTTTATTTTTTAAGATGAGAGTATATATGTATGATTAATTTTTAAGATGAGAGTATATGTTAATACATTTATTCTTAAAAATGAAAAAGGGCATTTGAGTGTATAAATGGCTGAAAATTCTTTCACTATGACTTGTTTATTAGTTCTTGCTTAAGAAAAACAAGAAGGAATGGAACAAGGTTACCATTGTCAGCCCATGCTAAGTAGGAGGGAGTGAAACTCTCTGCCTCCTTGAGGTTGCAGTATCTGCGTGAATTTTTAGTGTTCTTTATGGCGCAGTTTGTTTTTTTCCTCCATCATTTATTTACTGATTCAACCATTTTTATAGTAATATAAGCTCATGAATATTTATTTTATATTTTGAGGTATCAATCCAATGCCATTTTATTTTATTGCTCAAATTTTATCAGTTTTGCCTATGGGGTGCTCTCTAGTTGGCTCTTGAGTTTCTTTGACATATTCCCATTTGTGCGTGTGTGTGTGTGTGTGCGTGTGTGTCTGTGTGTGTTTATCAGGTCTTTAGTTTCTGTTGTAACATGATGTCCTAGGCTCCTCTATAAAAATCCTTTTATAGATTTTTCTACCTGGTCTTAAGATCAGTCATTTCTCTGAAAACCTTCCATTCTTTCATCGGAAAATGGTATCAGGTAAAGATTTGCCTCTGCCTGTTTTTGTAAATAAAGATTGTTGGAGCCCAGTCAGCTCTTTTGTTTCTGTAGTGGCTGTGGTTGCTTTCATGCTTGGTTGTTTCATAGCTTACAAACTCCCAAATTTTTATAATGTGACCATTTACACAAGAAAAAGTTTGCTGATGCTGTTTTATAACAAAACAATCACTGATTTAAAATAAAAACCTCAATCAAGTAACTATTTATTGGGTCTTTATAAAGTCAACATTTATTGGAAATCATTTTATTACTGAGTGTCTGAAAAAATAATTCTTAGAATTGTGTATATCATATTTAACATGCTATCATACAAGTCATATAGGCTTTTCTTGCAAATGTAAATTCTATAGATTGTTAAAAGAAAAATATCAGCTTGCACTTCATGTGAAATAATTGGCTCTATTTTAATGCTTATTCTTTTCTGACACGATATTTTGAAATTGTGAAAAGAAAGACATTACAAGCTAATACCCAGACAATTGGCATTTTTGAATTTAATAAATAAACCTTTATTTTTATTAATTTCATAACTGTGTAAAAAAGTTACTTGTTGAATAAATAAAAGAGTCAGGAGCAAGTAATGACTGTTTCCAATTTAGATTCCCACTTAACTTTCTAGAATTTAGCCCTTAATTCTCTGATTAGATGGCAATTATATTTCTTACCCCATTTTATCCCCCTACCATACTTTTACATGTACACAATCATTCCAAATGACAAGTCCCCAAAAAACATTTAAAAATTAACTCCCGAATTATGCTATTGTGTTATTATGCTGGTGTTATTATTCCTGATATTTCTGAGCTTGCTAATAAGAATGTTCCTAATAACTCTATATACTTAATCGCTGATCTATCTTCAGCTTTTCGTTGGTTATTTTGTTGAAGGTGATATATATTGTATTATGTTTCTAACATTTCTAGATAATGAAAAAGGCTTGTTATAACATTCATGTTATACAGGCTTTCTTTTTACAAGATTCAGAACATGTTAGAATCATAATTCAGCATGTGAAGGGAAAATGCTTACAGATATTATATAATTAGTTTTCATTATATACTGGAATCCTGGTAATTAATTGACATGATATTTGAAAAAAATAGCCTTAAGAAAAAATTATGTTAGAAAAATTATCAGGCTGATTGTTTTGTTTCAATAACTTACTAAATTATGTATTTAAAAAGTATATTTTGGTGTAAATGTTTGCAAAAATGATGCAAAGAAAAAAACCATTAGTTTAGTACTTAAAAAAAAAACTTAAAAAAAAACAAAAACAACTAGTCAGTTGTATTTTCATTAGACACAATTCTAAGCAATGCAATAATATTATAGACAAAATGTCAGCCCCTGGGGGATTACGGTATAAGGGAGAAACATATAATGCAAAACTAAAAAAAATAATAAATACATGTGATACAGTTTGGTGGGGATAAGTGCTCAAATAAAAATTAAGGCAGGATAAAATAAAGCCCACCATCCTAATGGTGAACTTTTCTAAAAGAAAACATTTGAACAGATACTATGATATGATGGAGGATAGTGGATGCTGTGATGTGTCTCCTAGATCTCCCTTTAGGGCTGATGTACTTATTTTCCCAGATCCTGGGAGTGCTGGCACTCATCTCTTTGGAGACATGTGTCTCAGAGCCTGCTTTCCAGAGAACACAAACTGCAAGAAGTAAGCTATATAAAATTTTTAGAGGAAGAACTTTCTAGTTAGCATAAATAGCAATTTCAAAAGCATTGAGAAGAAAAAGAACTATGTATGTAAGAAAGAAAAGCAACAACTTCAGTAGATTGGAGAGTATTCACAACGGGGAGAATAAGATACCTTCTGACAGGTAACCCAGGGCCCGGGTCATGAAATAACCTGTATACACTAGTGAAGGCATTTCTTCATAAATGGATAGAAGGTCTTTTAAGAGTTTCAAGCATAGGTGGAATTTAACATGATCTACCATTTCCAAAGATCACCTAACAAAAGGTGTTGGTTTGGTGGAATGATTGAGTACATTGACTACTGATAGGAAGCCATTCAGTTTTTCCCCAAATATCAACCATATTTCTCTGAGAAGCATTAATTTAAATTTAATTGAATACGAGAGGATTTAATATTCTACTCTTTATTCATTCATCCATCCACTAATTCAACAATCACTCATTCATTGCAATCTTATTTATTTAATGTATAGTAAATATGACAGGATGATGTGAGAGGTGTAGTAAGCATACCAAAGTTATTTCATTTCATAGTGTAACTTAATTCTAGAACAAAGTGAAGATAACAAAGAACAAATTGCATAATTAGTTATTTAGTTGCAATTGTGTTAAGTGTCAAGAACAAAAAGCATAAAGTACTCAGAGTTTGCTTAATAAGGACCATGATCTTACCACACAAGGATCAGGAAAAACATCTTAATATTTTTAACAAAGAGTTTAAAACTTAAACAGGCAAAAGACCAGGAGAAGGACTGGCAGATACAAGAGCATGGAATAAAGATCAGCTAGAATCCCAGGAGGAAATAAATGACACTTAAATGATCATAATTTGAAGAAAGAGTTTAATATAAGGCCCATTTCTAAAGTGTTTTTGGGGTATAAGGAAATCACTAGTACTTTGGATCTCTTACTACCTATAGTCTTTTCTATGAAGGATGAGGTATACAAAGAAGTTACTGGAAAAAGTCAGGAGAAATTTTAGTAGGGCTGGCTTGGGAGGAATTCTGACCTTAGGGTAGGAACCCAACCAAAAGTAATTCTAAAAGAGGGCAGGAGAATCAAATGCCTCGACTTTACACTCCTCCCTCATTCTATTTTCTTGTAGGAAACCCCATTGGCCAAATCCAGCTGTAATCCAGCTGACCAGGGTGTCTATTGATAGTAGCCCAAACATGACATCCTCCTGGGGCAGGGAGCTTAGGTAGAAGGGTTTATGCCCTCAAATCTATCTGGCATAGTCCACATATTTGACTCATTAGCAGCCACCTTTTCTATCTGGATGAAAACTTTTCTTTAACACTGAGCATGCATAATGTTCAATCAATTAACTACCAATATAGATTGATATTAGTTTAGAGTAAGTATTAAGTTTGGCTTAAATTAGATAGAAGTATTTAAATAGAAACACTTTTTAGATGCATGGCTTAGTATATTGCTGTCCTTAGAGAATATAGCCTTTCTTTGATTTTTTTGAATTTATTTGCAATTTACTGTGACTTGAGTACACTAGATGTTATGGTCACAATCTGCTTAAATTGAAACTGCTTAAAAAATACTCTTCCATTTTTTCATACATTAGTTTTGGAGAATCTAGCTTTAAATTGGGGGAATTTATCCTTAAGTCACTCTAATCATTTTTGTTTTACTTTTCAGAAATGTTGGGTTATGTATTATGCTTTACTTTTCATATTCACCTGATTATTAATATTTTACATTATTTAGAAGAGTTTACATGAATATGTGTTACATAAATATGCATATAAACAAAATTAGGATAATATTTATTGATTGCTAAGTATATGCTATTACTTCTCCAAGTATTTGATAAGTATTAATTTTACAACTGTGTGAGGTAGTTACTATTAACAGCTTCATTTTATAGGTAAGAAAATGATGGTTAAGATTTTTTAAAAAGTTAAGATTTTAAATGAAAAACTTGTGCTTATAACTATTCAACTGTACTGTTTATCTAGATGATCTACTGTGAAAAATTTCTATCCCTTGGGTAGAGTACCAGGTGTTCTTTATGACCTTTTGCTTTCTATTTCTTTTTATTTTTTTTTTCTGTAATGACTATTTTTTTGTAATACATATAAATAAAGCAACAGATAATCTCAGAAAATAACTCATACTCTTTGGATTTGAGATGACTTTTAACATTTCTAATTAATGTTCAATCAAATATTCCTGCTCTACATTTTTTGACAATTTTTTAAACAAATTGCAGATTTTTCAGCTTTGTCAAAAATAAGCTGCCTATCCCCAAACTCATACCCTGATAACTTTTATAAATATGAAATATGTTGTCTTGGGCAGCCTGGATAGCTCTGCAGTTTAGTGCCGCCTTCAGCCCAGGGCGTGATCCTGGAGACCCGGGATCGAGTCCCATGTTGGGCTACCTGCATGGAGCCTGCTTCTCCCTCTGCCTGTGTGTCTGCCTCTCTCTCTCTCTCTGTGTCTCTCATGAATAAATAAATAAAATCTTAAAAAAAAAATAAAATATATTTTCTTAAAATCTGCCTTAATATTTAAACTAAGATAAAATTCTAAGCAAATCATAACATAATATAGCCATCTTGTGCCCTCTCCAAAATTTTTTTTTGGGATCTGTTGCTTTGATGCATTAGCATAATATTTTCAATTTTTATTTGTGCCGCCCTAAATCTTTAATTTTTTCTAAACATTTAACTCTTAAAAGTTTGAGAACTAAAATTATTCATGTTTAAAGATTTGCAGAAGTAGTAATTTCTGTAGCATTATATTTCATTCCACTTTTTTTTTTTTTTTTTTTTAGATTTTATTTATTTATGCATGAAAGGTACAGAGAGAGGCAGAGGCATGGACAGAGGGAGAAGCAGGCTCTCTGCTGGGAGCCCCATGCGAGACTTGATCCCAGGACCCCGGGATCACGACCTGAACCAAAGACAGACGCTCAACCACTCAGCCCCAAAGGTGCCCCTCCTTTCCACTTTCCTGCAAGTTTTCAGCCTAATGTAATATTTCATGCATGAGAGTATTTGTTGAATTTCATATCACACTCTCCACATAAAGATGATATAAACATACTAAAATTAATCTAGTAACCATGACGTTATAATGGCTAAAAATATATTCTTAATTTTAATCAGTAAAAGTACTAGTACATACTTATCTAAAAAATTAAAAGTTATACATTTTGATGAACAATTGTTAAACATTAAAAGTTAAAATTTTGGAATTGAGTGTTAAACTGGATAGGGCTTTTTATCGACCACATAGATAGAATAGTCACAGAGCTTTACCAACAGTTGTTGCCTTTAAGGGATTAAGTGCCAAATCCATTAATTTTCACCATTTCTTTCATTTAAATTTCAACAAATTCTCACTCAGAAGCAATGAACTTTTTACAATTGTCATGAGATGAGAAAGTGAGGTCATTACATAAGATGTTGTATCACGGGCTAACTCAGTTGATTAAGCCTCTGACTTCAGCTTAGATCGGATCTCAGGGTTCTGAGATCCAGCTCCCTGAGAGGCTCCACACTCAGAAGGGAGGAGGCTGCATGTCCCTCTCCCTTTCCTTCCACCCCTCCCACCTGCTCATGTTTTCCATGCTCTCTCTCTTCAATAAACAGTCTTTTTTTAAAAAAGAGAGACATGTATCACTCCTTCCTCACTCTAGAACTTACCAAAATTCAGAAAGCATCTGAAAATGGTCAATGCTGGTTTCTAATGCCAAGTACAGACTTCACCAGTGTCTGGTATGAACGTGGGGAAAACATCTTGTAGCATTAATGGAATTAAGATGATTGCTTACATTGAGGATTTGAATTTTCCAAAAGAACGTTCTGGGAATATATTTGCCTTCATAAGGTTTGGAATGGATGAAAGTCCCATATAATTTATTTTCCTCTCCCTCCTCATTTTACACTTTTTTTCCTTTCATTCGTTTCTGTGAAGATGAAGGGAAAAATAGGACCTGAGAACAAGGATGACTCCTGGGTATCATCTGCATTTGCAGAGACTACATCTTTTAGTAAAGAGTATATGAAGAAACTGAGGATCTGGATTTTAATTCCTCAAACCTACCCATTTCCATGTAGCCCTTGTTAAGTTTTCATCTTCCACCAGACATATTGGTTACTGTTTAAAGACAATTGTTCTACAAATCCCATTATCTCCCAAATTCAGCAAAATATCATTAATAAAAATCAATCAGTTGTTAAGTAATCCCACAGATAGCCTAGTTTTGAGCATAATAATGTTTTTTTATTAGAACATGTTATTTAGTTTATTTTGTGGGTTTTGTTAGACTCAGCCTGACAAAGAAAAATTTAAAAGGTGAGGTTGAGTTGAGAGCTTACTGCAACACCCAATACTTATATATAGCTGCCTAGTATTTCACAATTAGTGACAGCAGCTATACAGCTACAAAGGAAAATATTTTAAATAAGGAAAACAGTAAAGCAAAAGGTAATGTTCAGTAATCCAACTCAAAAACATTTCACCACAAAGTAAAAAAAAAAAAATGTATAAATATTTTTACACTCTAATTAGTAATGTAATTAGTGAACTGTGTTCTTAATATTTCCTTTATCCAAAAGTGACTAATTAGGGTTGAGGGCATATTTATATAACACTCATTTTTGGTAATTGAACATGAATTATTAGATGATAAGATGATTATATTTTCTTTGTTTCACATAGCTTCAGGAAAAAAAAAAACCTTTAAGATTTTATTTGTATGAGAAATAGTGAGGGAGATTGAAATGGGGGGAAGGGGCAAGGGCGAGGGAGAGAGAAGCTGAAGCCCACTCCAAGCCTGAGATCATTACCTGAGCTGAAATCAAGATTCTGACACTTAACTGACTGAGCCAACCAGGTGCCCTGCTTCAGAAAAAAATTAATGCTAATTTAGTCTATTTAATAATATCCTGCTGACATGTCTGGAATTATCTATACCCAAATCTAATTTCTCTCATGGGCATAATTAAATAAATAGAGCACTATAATTCATATCTCTGTAAAGTCGAAAGGATTGAAACATGTAAACATATTAAGAAACTAAGGGACAACAAATTAAGGACAAACATTTTAAGACATTTTATTATAGTAAAAATAAACATTTTCACACTCCCATATTATAGGAACAAGAGTGACAAAACTGAGTTAAATTATCCAAGTATATTTCAGTCTCCCTCTACATTATCACTTCAGTATCATGAATTATAAAAAGAAAGATTTTAATTTAAGCAGTATCCATCACTGGAAAAATAACTGCAGCTGATTTGGTGGTCATGTATAGACATTTATATAAATGTGTGGGCATATGTTTCAATATAACACCGAATTATTCAACTCAAAACCTTTTAATTTGTGGAAAACATAGTTGTTTCCACATTCTATTAACAAGGATAATCTTAGATTTATTTAAAGAGATAAGACAAATTACAGTGACAAAAAGATAGTGATGCATTTTTCCACATAAGGATGGAAAGGAAGTCAATTATCCAGGGATGCGATTCCCTTCTGTCAGTTGTCATACCATCTATCTCTAGCAGCCTTCTCATAGTCTAGGGTAGCTTCTTTAGCCTGGTCATAATCTCATCATTCCTGCCAGTGAAAGAGAGAAAAGACCAGAACATGCAGGATTGTTTCCTTCCTTAAAAGTAATGAAATAGACATTGTCTGGATTTTGGCCGTGCGTACCTCAGTCAGAAGCTGGCAATGCATACTTTAGTTGAATAGCCACGTTCCCAGTTACTACTTTGTAAGGAAAAATGAATATGAATGTGGAAGGAAATTGCTCTTCTTATGAAAACTGTTTTAAATTGAAAATCTTCAAAACTTACTTCAGAACTCTCTTATTTTCTACAAAAATGTCCAACTATTACTGTAGATACAATTTTTTAGATGAGATAGAGACACCATAAATCTCAAGGTAAATATGTGTGTGAGAGAGAGTGAGAGAAAGAGAGGGAGGTTTTTGAAAGAGAGAGAATGGAGGAGGGAGGTGGGTTTCATTTATTAAAGTCCTAAAAGGATAGAAGAGTCTCAAGGCACAAGAACTAAGTGTGATTTTTTTCATAGGCCACATCTTTGAATTTCAGTAATCTACTGTTAACTTTAAAAATAAATTGTAAGATGTACTGAAAGCGTATTGTAAAATGTATATATTTTTATATGCTTATTTTAAAATGATTTTAGATTTATAGAAGGGCAGCAACAATAGTACAGAGAGTTCCTGAATGACCTTTACCCCACCCCACCCAGTAAATGATAATAACGTATATAGGATGGTACTGTTGCTTTGTAAATGGATCCTGGAATACAAAGGTCAAGGAGACACCAAAGAAAGACTCAGGCTATTCCTAGTGGGCAGGTGGCCAAGCTCAGGGGAAGGGGCAAGGAGCCTCTGACTGCCCAGGTCCAGCTCAAGGGTTAACTAGCAGTCACATCCTATGGATGACCTCCTCCAACAAGTATGTTTACCCAAACTTAAAAAAAAATAACATTATAACACTATTAACTATGGATTCCACTCATATTTCATTACTTTCACCCCTGAGGTTGTTTATTCTATTCCAGTATCCAGTATCCAATCCAGGTACCATATTGCATTTATTTGCCATGTCTTTTTAGTCTCCTTCAATCTATAATCATTCCCCTGCCTTATCTTGTCTTTCATGACCTTAATAGGTTTGAAGAATGGGGGTCAAACATTTTGCAGAATGTCACTCAGTTCAGGTTTGTCTGATATTTTTCTATGATTATATTGAGGTCATATAATGAGAGGAAGAATATCACAGAGGTAATATACCTATTTCATCACATCACGAAAGAGGTACAAGAAACTTACAGACATTACTGATGATGTTAACATGTATTCCTGTGTGGTGGTGTTTTCTAGGTTTATCAAACATAAAGAATCGTTGTTTCCATATCCTGTGTGTTAAAAAGTCACAATCTTGAGCTCACATTATAGATAGAGCATGTTAAGTTCCCTTAAGATAGTGAAATGGGAACTAAGTATATTGAAAATGTATTTATAAGTATTTTAAATAAACTTTTTTCAACAGATAGAATAGTATGGATAAATCTAAAACAATAGATCGCAATATAACAAATAAAAATTGACATTTTACCTCATTGAAACAGATTTTTTATTTGTTCATAATCTTCCCTGAACTTTAATATTGAACATATAAAAATATGTAACCATACTTCCCACTTCTGTGGTTAAATTTATCTTCCTCTTGCAATGTATTCTAGAACTGATTGTTTCTAAAACTATAACTGGTAATTGAGCTTGTTTTGTAGGGAGTTAAAGTTCTAAAATATCTTTTTCCTTTTTATAATTGTCAAAATTCTAGTGCTATTTGTTCTAAATTTCTTATTTTTTTCTCACAGACATTTATAAAACTATATGGTTTGATTATTGAATGTCATAATTTAATGAAAAAATTCCTAGGCACATGCATATTTAAAACAGAAAAAAAAATCATGTGTTTACAATATACTTTATCCATTATAAACTATTTTTCTGTACCAACATACACATGAGAACTGAAATAAAAACACAATGCAATTTGACCTTCTGTTGCCAAAGAGAAAGTTGGTCTAAAGTTCTGTGTCATTTCATTATGTTTGTAGGAATCTGTAATTTTTTTTCCCTCTAGTTTCAAAAGTGAACATTGTGCAACAGGCAAGCAGCCATCCACACCAAACTGTGTTTTACTCTTTTGATACAATGCATATTTATGGATGTTATATAACCATAGCAACTTGGTAATTTCTGAATGAGACATAATCATAGAGTAACTGATAATGTGGCCCAGGCTTATTTAAATCTCTGCGATCTAAGAGGTCATTTTTTGGAATTAAGTGAGAGAATTTGAACCAATGTCTCAACAACAATGGATTTTCCACCAACTCTTCCTATTTTGGATATGATTTCATTTCTCTCACATCATTGAGGAGTCTTTATGATGGAATGGAGCATCCCCATGCCTTTTTAGACAGTACTTGTTTTCAGAGCTGCTGAGACCATTGTCTGGCTGAGAACTTTCAACTGCAGCTGCTCCTAGGAGTGCCTTCGGCTGCAGAGAGCCAGTATGCCAAAGAACTTACCCTCCTAAGATGGACTGATTAAGGCAGGGGTGTAAAGGTTATATTATCTTATTTTGGTCAAACACAAGATATTTTTTTAGGTCCACAGCTCTCTGGGGATCAGCTGATCCTGTCATGGGTGTGCTCCACAGCTTGACTGCCTACAAGGACAATGTCTTGTTCCTTTCCCTCTGTTACACCTGGGTTGATCTCCAGTAAATCTCTACACATCAGACTCACCGGATTGGGCCTTGCAGACAATATCCCCTGCCACGTTATCTTTGTTATTTTGTTTTGTTTTTTTTTGTTTACGTTATCTTTTGTTGACAGCTGCATTGAGTCATTTTGTTCTCTTTTCTACCCTCTCATGATTCCTGCTCTGAAGTTTGACTACCTAGCAATTATCTTTTATGTCATATGTCTGAAATCCACTCTTGCCTCACAGATCTGAATTAAAAATGTTTTCATTTTTCCATGGACACATATGTCCAATTTAGCCTTTTGCCATAATATCTCTCATTCAGTGTATCAAAAGTCTTTAATTTAAACAGATGTTGCTTCCACTATGCACATGTGTTCTACAGTATAGGGAACAAGAGTTTAGTAAACTGTTTAAGAAAATATTCAGGGTCACTCAGTCGGTTAAGTAACCACCTTCAGCTCAGGTCATGGTCTTAGGATCCTTGGATTGAGTCCTGCATCGGACTCCTTGTTCACTGGGGAGTCTGCTTCTGCTTCTCCCTCTGTGTGTTCTCTCTCTCTCTCTCTCTCAAATAAATAAATAAGTAAATAAATGAATAAATAAAAAAATAAAGTATTAAAAAAATAAAATATTTTTTCTTCTAAGATAAACTTAGAAGATGTCTCAGAATGCAATGTGTATGAGTTAATTTTGATCATTCTGCACTATTCTCTTTATTTGAGATATGCAAACATGTACATATGTGCTTTATACTGACTTTATATGCATTGATGGCTTCAAATTGAATTATACAACAACTTTGTCTCTGTAAAAGGTTTTTGTTTGTATTACACATAAAAGTACTGAAGTAGTATCTTGATTTTGCCATTTAAATTTTTCCATATTATAAAATGAGACATGGGATAGGCAAAGTAATTAATACAAAGCATATTTCAAATGAGTTTCTTAATTTAAGAATTTTATACAATAAGTAAGTATTGGGAAAAGTATATTTTGATAATTAAAGGAGTGTAAATAGTACTAGATTTGCAATTTATTTTTTTATGAAATTTTAGAGATATAAATGATTACATTGTCTAGTGTTTAGCGGAAGCCTCATCTTTTTTTTTTTTTTTTTTTTTTTACACTGCATATATTGGTAGAATTTGGCATATGGTTTATGGAAAACAATGTTGCAAATCTTCTGAAGAGTGTTTACATGGTCATGTAACAGTATTCCCATGCATGTGGAAAGAAATGTAGATAATCATTTCAGACTAACAAGTTTATTTCTAAGTATGAGATATTTTAATATTTCATAGCAATTAAAAATAAGTTTAGTAAGAATTCATATTAAAGAGAAATTTACTATTGTAATGGAGTATTACAAAATCAGTCAGTCATAAAAAATTTGGTATTCTATATGGAGATAACAAGTAGATATTTCCTATCTATTAAGTGCTGTTTGTTTCCAGGTTGAGTTTGTGGGCAGTATTTTTATCCTTCTATTTATTTCTGTTTTCTAATTTCCAAATAGACTTTAATAGTTAAAAACACACACAGCGTACCATAACTTTATTTTAAAAATTTAAAAATCGTTATAGTTGTTGCATTAATAATTTCCTAGTGAGGAAAGGCTGTTATAATTAAAAAGTAGAAGATGAATATGCTATGAAACCACTTTCATGGAACACTCAAAGGAACACAGTCTTTTAGAGGATACTTAAATATAGTTATGTTTTTTATCTACAAAATAGTGGAAACAAATTAATTCACTAAACACTACTGACTGCCTTTTATGTTTAAGGCAATTTGCTTCAGTCATCTACATCTTGGTTCTAGTAACTACAAAGCACATAGGAATGAAAACAGCAAAGAATGTAAGTAATTAGGAAAATACTATACTGAAGGTTAGGAGACATTTATTCTAGTACAAGCTCTGCCTCTAATTAGCATTTAACCCTTCAGAAAAGCCACCCACTTGCTCTTGGCTACATTTTTCTCATCTGTGTAATGATGAGGTTTGGGTGGAAAATCTCTAAAATCTTCAGTGCTGACAGTACGTGGTTCTAAAAGAGTATTTGGAATGGAAGGGTAAGTTTGCATATTCTTAACTCACTGAATATATATACAAGTTTCTTAGAAGCCATGCTCACACTCCATCATCTTTTTGCTATTGTTGTTGTTATTAGTGACTGGAAGCTCAGGTAAAGTTTACCTCAAACCTAGGGCAAAGAAGAAAAAAAAAGAAAAGGAAAGCTCCACTTCTATGGATTATAGGTAAATTGTTTTATTTCTGTTACTGTTTTGTTTTGATGATGTTAATAGTAGAAACAGAATATCTTGATTTCCTGAGATGTTTATTTTTATAAAATACTGCAACTTCTAATAATTTGAGGAGGTTTACAAAGAAAAATGACTTAAGAAAAGCCATTTTGCTGTCTATATTGTAAGGTTTTTTTTTTTTTTTTTTTTTTTCCCAGGACTCAATGATGTAAAATTATTTCTATCATAAGTAAGTACGTAATAAGCTCTGTTTCCCAAATAGGTAATTTTGTTTAAGGAAGTCATTTGAACAAAAAAATCATTTTTTACTTAGAAATCTATTTTGAAAATTTAGACAGCAGGTTACATGTAGAAATAGCTAAGTCTTCTGAATAAAAATCAACCTCATATCTCAAAGGGAAATGATGTCAAACAATGTGTGTGTACAACTTACTGCTATTATGGAAATAGTACCAAAAAAAGTTTATCAAGCCAAATAACCTAAGAAGTTGTTTGAAAAAAAAAACATATGAATCCAATTTAAAAAATAAATTTATGAAAAAATATTTTGTTCATATTGGACAGCCCAATAGAACTCTGCCTTTTAGGTAGTGCTTGGAAAATTTCTGAGACGTGTTCACAGCTGAAGTCACGCATTTTCAGATGAAGAGAAAAATGAGATGACTAGAGATTGTGCCATGTGCTTTCAAGTAATCCATGGCCTACCAGTGGAAACCTTTTGCCCTCTGAATTGAAACTAAATCTAAACAGGCCATTATACTTCCAGCTTAAAGAAAATATCAAGAATGTAGGAACAAGAAATGCCCTATCTTCAGGAAGTAATCAATCAAATCGAGAATACCAGATATTATAGGAAAATTGGCTTCCCTTCTTCAAAAAGTTGTCAGTGTAAAAAAAGGAGAATGGGAGCAAGAACATTATAGACTAAAAGAGATAGAGGAGATATTACAACCAAATAAAAGTTGTATGCTTTGTTTAGATTCTGATTTAAATAATTAAACCACTTTGAAAAAATAATTGGGAAATTTGTATTAAATGATATTCATGTATTTTTGTTAATTGTGTTAGATATGATAATACAATGTGGTTATGAAAAATTGTCTATTATTAGATAGACATTACATTATTTGATAATGAGAAGGTATAATGTCCTGGAATTGCTCTAAAATACTGAACCAAAAAGGGGAATGAGAAGGATGGATGAAACAATGTAGTATCCTTATTGGTGGTGGGTGATGGAACATGACGGTGTGTTGATTTCTCTCCTTTTTGTACATTCAAGTGCTTTCTCTATAAAGTTCAAAATGAGAGTAAACAAACACAAATACTAAAAAAACAAACAAACAAACCACACACACACAAAAACTTATCTTCTAACTATAAAATCCCAAAATAATTATACTAATGGAATAAGAGAAATATAAACTCATAAGCTGGAAGAGAAAGCAAGCACAAGAGGAAAAGCAATTCCAACAAAAAAATTCTGAAAGATAAGATATGTGTATGTATGTTTATGTGTTTGGATGTGAATATATCTATCTATGGATGAAGGGAACCTCAGTTTAAAGTTTTGTTGTTTTCATTGTGACTTCTATATCATCCAGGGAAGGAGAGGTGACATAATTTATGAAGTGTGAGAAAATAGGTAGAGTTCTAGTAGGAAATTTGAAGAAAGTGGGTAGTATATCCAATTACTTCATGAAAAAAAGAAATAGAAGTGCCTTGTTGGGAAACATTTTTCAATGATATTCAGATTTGTAAGCCACTACCAGGACTAATATCCTGAAAGTACGATGGTGTTAACATAAACAGATAAATGATTTTTTTTTCTCCTTTTGGCAATCAAGCTTCCTGGAGCTGTGGAGCTTTTCTGTTTGACTTGAGTGGGATTGGGTTTTAGTCAAAAGGACATATTGGAAATTTAAAGGGGCAAGGATAGTATACTGGCAGGAAAGTGATAGAAATGGTGGACCATGGAAATTAAACTTTGTAGAAAATAAAATGGAGATGTAACTGGTGAATAGGAAGAAACTTCAAGGGTTCTTGAACTGAGGCAGTTATGAGGTTAAGATTTGCTGTGTTTGGAGTAATAAAATAAATGGTGTAGATATGGCTCAAGACTTGAGGGGTCTGACTCCTTGTTCTTGAGGTATTGTTCTAGATAATGACAGATGGATTAAAATGTTATTTTAAGAAAAATATCTCTAGTAATTTCTGGATTAAGTGTTGTTAAAAATCCATGGGGCTATGTCAGTAATTTAAATTCCTATCAATTTCTTTATTATACATTTCCCCAACCTCTCATTTAAAAAAAGTTATTTTTATAGGTGTATTAACTATGATTTCATTGTAGAAACCGGGAAAATACAGAGAAGTCTAAAGAAAAAATATACATGAATATCCTATATACAATAACCAAAGAGGAAATTTTGCTTATTAGATGCATTTAATTTGAGTTTATAAGCTTGTTTTGAAAGCATTTTTAGGCAAACTAAAAATAATTTAAATATTAAACAAAATATTAGTATCTCTCATTTTCAGGAAATCTTAGCTATGGGATACCATTGAATAGTCTTCAAAAATCTGATTATTAAGAGCTACATGATTTTCTGTGATGAACATTTTTGCCAACATTTCTAATTTTTTCCTTAGCTTCAAAACACAGGTTATTAGAATAAAGCAGATTCTGATTTCTCTTCTGAAGACTTTCTGCTTTTCTATTTTATCCACAAGTAAAGTCCTTAAAAGAAACTCTGTATTTTCCTCATCACTGCATTTAATTGTTTGAGAGGTAGGATATTGGCAAGGGTAAATTTTGCAAATGCAAAATTGGATGTAATGCTTAAATTAATGGCTTTAAAAAGACACAGTCACTAAATTCAAATCAAGAAATGAAGGCAGAATTCATCAAATATTCATTTACTTCATAAGGAAAAATAAATTAGAAAAGTTAAATCATTTGTGTTTGGCCATCATACTAGTCAGTTAATGAGAAACAACTAAACTGACTATGATGAGTCGTGTAGGGTAGTTGTGAGCAGAATAAATGCCCCTCGAACAACAACTACATTTTAAACTCTGGTGGCTGTAAATATGTTACATGGCAAGATGGAGTGGGATGGGGAATTAACTTTTCAGATGGCATTAAGGTTGCTAATCAGCTGATCTTAAAATAGAAGATTATCTTGCATTATGTGGGTGAGTTCCACATAATCAAAAGTGGCTTCCATAGTTAGGCACTATGGAAGAGGGAGTTAGAAGAGAATCACAGAAATGGGATTATGAGAAGGACTCAACTCAAGACTATTGGCTGTGAAGATGGAGGAAGGAGCCATGAGTCAAGGAAAGAGGGAGACCACTAGAAATTGTAAAAGTCAAGGAAACAAATTCTCTCCTAGAGCCTCAGAAAAGAACATGATTGATTTTAGCCCAGTGGGATTCATGTCAGTTTTCCTTTTCCTCCTCCTCCTTCTCCTCCTCCTCCTCCTCCTCTTCTTCTTCTTCTTCTTCAGACTTTATTTATGTATTTATTCATGAGAGACACACAGAGAGAGGCAGAGACATAGGCAGAGGGAGAAGCAGGGTCCCTGCAGGGAGCCCAGTGCAGGACTCCATCCCAGGGCCCCAGGATCACAATGCTCAACCACTGAGTCACCCAGGTGCCCTGATGTTAAACTTCTTATCTAACAATAAATGTGTGTTATTTTAAGCCCTAAACCCTAAATTGTCAGTAATTTACCACAGCAACAATCGCAATCAAACATAGTATCTTTCAATTATTATAATGATTGTACAATTAGATATTTTTCAAGAATAATTACTTTTTAAAATAAAATTGATTAAAGTTAAAAATCATTTTCTATCAATTCTTCAAAAACTTTGACAGCTGGAAAGTAATTGTAATAGAAAATTATTTTGGTTTATTATTAGAATTAGTTCCCTTGTCAGTAGTGTCATAAAAAGGTGTTTGTTGATTCGAGATATTTTTTGCTTTGTCTTCTTTATCTTCCTGTAAATCACCACATAAAAAAAAAAAAAGTTTTGAAAAAAATGCAGAGAAAGAGAATTGTTGGTAACATTTAGGATTAGATCCCAGGCAAAAACAAATGTTTCTTTAGAATGAAAATATTACATTAACTTTTACAATGGAAATGGGAAAAGAAAATGGGAGATAGAATGAAATATCTCTTCTCCTGAAGGATATTATAGTTGAGCAAGCAAATAAATAATCTAAAACATTATTTTTAAAATATAAACACTAAGAATAATAATATAATTACCACTAAATAGTGAAGAACATTGAAAGATATAGAGGAACATCTTTTTAACAAGTAGATTTGGAGTATCAAATATAAAGTTATATAGTTAATTTTTAGAGCAAAAAATACTAACATAAACATACCACACTCAAAGCAAAATGCATAAATAATAAAAGCTACTTAAAATATGCATATAGAAAGCAAAACAAATATGGTATGAGAGAATCAATACAATTTATTGTATCATTAAATCCAATTGGGTAAAAAATTTTTGCTATCGCAATTCAATTGAATTAAAAGTAAAATATGTGACTATGCTCTACATAGGATATACAGGTATACAAAGTAAATATTACTATTTGGACATAAAATTAACAATGAAATTGTATCTGAAGATATAAATTTTTAAAAAGTAAAGCTGGTAAATTATAATAATCAAAAAGTTGCAAAAGTGAACCCAAATTATCAAGTGATACAGAAGACCACTTCAAAATAATTATTTATAATAAAGTTAAGATGTTACTTATACTTATGCTCTAAAAAATGTAGCATCAATATTTGTGAGTCTAAAACTATGCAAAACATAGTTAAATGAAACAGATTGCAGACAGGATAAAAAGTTTAGATAATCTCATTATTTTAGAATAAATGTTTTATTTTTAATATTTTTATATAGTCATTTTTGGGGGAGAGGGATTTTTTTAATCCAAGAATGCAAGTATAGGGCAATATCAGATACTCTATTAAGAGAATTCATATTGATTTAAGAAGAAAATAATATTTACATTTTCAGAAAAGCTAAAAGTGCACTTACAAAACCATCATTTTCAATAACTGCAAAAAAAAAGAGAAATCCACCTAAGGAACCAGTACAGGCTCAATGAGGGGTAAAAATAGAAGTGTTCCCTTTAAGTCAATAAAGTGAGAAGTATATTTACTGTCCATTGTCTTTTAAGTTTGTTTCAGAGAATCTATCCAGATGTTATTAGAAGTGAGAAATAAATTATAGCTCTAAAAATAGTAATCTGAAAACAAAATACCGCTATTTGCAGATATGGATTGGTACAACTTCATGAAAGGCACTTTTGTAATCTCTACCAAAATTAGAATTACATGTAATTTGACTTTTTTGATTCAGAAATTTCACTTCTGCAAATTTAGTTGTTAGAAATACCTGATTAGTTTCACTCATGCCAAGATACACATTCCAAAATGGCTTTTAGTAGTAAAAGATTAGGAATAAAACAAACCTAAATGTTCATCAATGAGAGTGGACAAATTTAATAAAATGGGACATAATGCAATGGAAAAAAAACTTATCCATCAAAAGACATTAAAGTACTCTGAATTTTTTCAATGAAAGATTTCAATATGAGAAACAATGTGTACAATACTGTAATATTTTCTTTAAAGGGTAAAAGAATGTGTGCCAGGGGTCAGGGGCTGTGGATGGATATATATATCTGGAAAAATAACATGAAAACGTTACACGTTTATTTACCATGAGGTGAGCTTAATGGCTGGAAGTCTAGTGTTTAAAATACATTTTGCATTAAAATCTATTTTAACTTTTTATCTTGAATTATTTAAACACAGTTCCTAGTTCATATATTAATTGGGACAATTCTGTTATCCAAACCTCCAGGTATTTTCAAATAAAATATAAATGTAGACAATATCTTTAAAAGACTATTGTATGTCTAGTGTTACTATGCTCTTCCAGCCTGAGGAAAGGAAATTTGGCACACTCTGGGTGAGAGAACCATTCTCTCTGCCTTCCCTCCTCCATTCACAGGACTCAGGGATTTTCTGTCTCACTAACTTTTCCAGATTTCCTAAAACTTTCCCTTTATACCTCATTAAATAATCACCTAGAGACAAAACATACTTTCAACTTAAGAAAAATATATATATATATTCTACCTCCTTTCTTTCCTAAAATCTGACTCTCCCATGAGGACTGTAAATTATGTCCAGTCTTCTCAGGTGGTGCCATGTTTCCCCTACAACTTTTGTAACAGAAGTGAAGTGGTGACCTTCTGGCTCTTCAGCGCCACTTCCAGACCATTCTCCCTCCTGTAAAAACTGTATGCCATCAAGCATACCACTTCTCCATGGTGTAATAGTCATGCTCAGGAAGATTCTAGCTCCTAACTCACTCCCCCTCTAACTCTACGTCTAACTTAATGCTTTGACAATTTTAGTATCTACAAATAGGATCCAATTCTCTCCAATTCTCTCATTGCTAAATATATCAAATGCTTCTTGTTAAATGATCTCACTGTCCCCTCCCCCATTCTCATTTCTTCACTCCCCATATTTGTGCTCTGGATCTTTGCATCACTGCAAAACTCTGGGGTTTTTTGTTTTTTTTCTTTTTTCCAGTTTCCAGCATTATATCTCTGGCCCCTCAATTCTTATAATATTTTGAATTCAATAATTCTTTAACCCTAGTTGATTCCAAAACCATGTTTGTTTGTTTTTTTCTTTGTTAGAGAAGGGCTTTTTTCCCCCACTCAAACTGGAAAAATGGCTGGTAGCAAACATATAACAATCAAATAAAAGGCATTTGAGTAAATGTGTTTATGTTATTTTCCAACCTTTCAATCAATTACAGTACATGCAGATCTCTATTTATGGAGGCCGGAGTCACTTTCTCATACCCGTGTCTATGGGGGTGCTAGGATAGGCATTGTACCTGACAGACCCACTAGAAACATACAGAGTAGCATAGATAAGGCAAAAGGAAGTACCCTTGAAAAGAGAGGAGAGGAATTCTGGAAATGGAATTAAACACATTTTCAATACACTTATCTGTATAAAATAGTAATAGTGCTTACCAAGTATTGAGGTGCTCAATAAGTGTAGGGATTATATAAAGGATTTTATGTGCAACATCTTAATCTATACTATAGCAACCTTGTGAGGCAAGATTTATACCTCCATTAAATTAAGTAGGCAAATATATCTGTTGTTGCCATTATCATGTAACAATTGCACCAGCGATAGTAATAAATTACTATTACAAGACTTAATTAACTCTAAAAAAAGTGCATAAAAATACTTTATTGAAATGTTTAGCACTGATTCAGCTAAAGCATATACACTGAAATATACCTACATTTTCCCAGAAGTCTTGCAAATTTGCATTTGTATAAAGGTAGGGGAACTACCACCACCACCAAATGCAGCATTCCAGTCAGCTCTATGATTTGTTTTGTTTTTATCCTTGCATTTTATAACTAGGTTATACACAGGACAATTCTAGGAATATTACTTTTTTGCTTATCCTAATTGATCTAGCAATTAAACTTATTTCAAAATGCCAGATAAAACTTGACCACTTAATGTGAAATATCGGAAATAACTATATTTCTATCCTAGATGAAATAAATAATTGTTTTATATGAAAGGTTCATAAACACTTGGAATGGTGGGGAAGTATTACTGTAATTGGCCATAAAAAATATACTCTTTAAATCATTACCACAGGATATTACCACACATTACATCTACAACGAAAATTGTACATATTTTTGCTTAGCACCTTGTAGTTACAAAAGGGAGGTATTTCAGATTATTCTATTTGCAGATTAAGATGTTTATAAGAATAATTCAAACTCTATGGATATTTTAACTATATTTCTGGTATAATCATATTTAAATTTTATTTAAAATTTCATTTTAAAATTTCTTGGATTTCATTAAGATCATCGAATGTCTTATAACCATGGTTTGCAAAGATAGGTATTCTTATTCATTTTTTTCTAAGAAAAATCTTAAAGTGAATGAAGGGGGTAATAAAGTGACAAGTTTAATTGACAATGAAAGTCAATGTGGTAGTTGGTGGTGATTACCGATATGTGTCCTGTTTCTTGGTTACCTAGTCATTTTACTACTTCTCTGTTTCATTTCTTAGTTCTCTATTGTTGCTATCATCTTTCATTTATCTTAAGCTCCTTCATCTTCATCATGTTTTAATGAAACATAGAGTAGAGAGTAGAGATGGTTTATATATATATATAAATGTTATGACTTTTGGTTTCCTCTTCATGTTCGAGTCTACTATTAATTTTTTTTATGGATTTTTTTTTAATTTGTATTTACTTATGATAGTCACACAGAGAGAGAGAGGCAGAGACACAGGCACAGAGAGAAACAGGCTCCATGCACCGGGAGCCCGACGTGGGATTCGATCCCGGGTCTCTAGGATCGTGCCCTGGGCCAAAGGTAGGGGCCAAACCGCTGCGCCACCCAGGGATCCCCTACTATTAATATTTGAGATAAAATATACTGAAGGCAGACAAATAAAATACCCGATGTTATGGTTTGGGAGTAGGTTTTAACCTGAAGTTTTGCTTATGACAAAAGATAAATTGCTTTATTTGGATTGTACAGATAGTTCATGCATTGTCACTGAAACATCTGGCTTTGTTTTGGTTCCTATGAAACCTTTACATATGCACAATACAAAAAGATCTGTTCCTATGTTGATCTTTGAGGTTATGCTCACTCATTGATGCTGAAACTTGTCAATAGTAGCAGCCTTGAGTGAGGAGAATATATATTTGGGGAGGGGGAATAAAATAGTATATTTTGTACCAAAAGAATTTATGCAAATTAAAACTTTCAAAATAGGTTTGTGTTTCATCCCAGCTGTCACATTTATAATAAAAATACTAGAATTGAAAGATTTTTAGAGGGCACCCAATTACCCATCCAAAACAATTCAGCCTTTCCTGTAATAGCATTAATTAAAGGTATTAACCTGGAGATTATCATGCCTACAGTTTCTGTCTGTTACATTGTCTCTTTCTGAGAAACATAGATAAAAATATTTTGCCCTTATGATAAATGTTTTGGCCCATTTCTGTTGTATTGAACAAGTCAACCTTTCCTACCTAGACAGATTTATAAGAAGTTTATGCTGAAGCCAAAGACAATTATATACAGGGTGAGCCCAAACACTGCAACTGTATCTCAGTTGGTTTGACATAGGGCACTGCACAGTAGAGGAGAACCTATTATGTTCGAGAAGGGCAGTGGCAACATCTGGGCTGATTAAGAACGTTCATAATTTTACGCTTTGAAAACAATTATAAATATTCTATAGATAATTTTTTTAAAGATTTTATTTATTTATTCACGAGACACACAGAGAGAGAGAGAGAGTCAGAGATACAGGCAGAGGGAGAGGCAGGCTCCATGCAGGGAGCCTGACATGGGACTCAATTCCGGATCTCCAGGATCATGCCCTGGGCTGAAGGCGGCGCTAAACCGCTGAGCCACCCAGGCTGCCCACTATAGATAATTTAAAATGAAGATAACATTATATCATAAAATAAAATTGGAAGTGGATCCAAAACATACACAGACGTGCACATTAATATTTAACTTGCTTATTTCTAGATTTTATTTTATTTTTATTTTTCTGAGGTATTTTGATCCTTGCACATGTGTATCCTACCAATCAGTGTCGGCACATCACCCTGTTCCTTTTCTTTATCATTACCTTTGAACAAAATGAGAGCCTTGTCAACAGAAAGTTGATAACTTATCATATAGTGTAGATAGACAGATAGAAACCTAAATCTGTATGTATATATCTTAAATCCTGGATTTCAGTTGTGTGGGACATAATTAAGGTTCCATTTAAGAAATATGTTACAGATGGAGAGGTTTCAGGACGGGAGATTTCCAAAATCTTTGTTGCTGGCATAGGA
This sequence comes from Canis lupus baileyi, assembly GCF_048164855.1. Lineage (NCBI taxonomy): Eukaryota > Metazoa > Chordata > Mammalia > Carnivora > Canidae > Canis > Canis lupus. The sequence continues at coordinate 80,226,462 of NC_132839.1, forward strand.
CTACTTAGTTCCAGTCTTGCCCACAGCTGTCTAGTACTTGCCCAGGAAGCAGGTGCTTTTTTTAGGCTGTGTAACTGACATCCATAATCAGGTTTGCTGATTGGTGGTGATTCATTATAATTTCTCATTCTGAAAGGAAATCAACTGAAATCAACGAAGCAATGGCTGGCAATTCTCCTCTAAAAGCTAGTCATTCTCAGAAACATTTGTGATTATTTCCTCACTTTCTAAAACAGTGTAAGCTCTGTAATATTGCTAAGACCATTTAGAACTCTCAAATATTTTAACATTAGAAGTTTCTTTCTTATAGGTAAAATTTTTACTTTATGGCCATCAGCAAGCACTTCCTTCCCACTGTCTGCAGATTCCCACTGATTAAAAATACATTTATAGTATATAAATGCAATTATAGGTACAAAGGATTGAAAAACCAAAAAATATTAAAATTTAAAAATTGACATTAGAATACACGAGTGAAACATGTAGGGCTGTTTATATTTCTGGACTTGAGAAGTACTGATATGGCTGCATTTCCATTTCTAAAATGCCCCACTCTTTAGCCTGCTCAGTTGAGATAAACACTGTTAGATTAATCCTTTCACATTTATAAGCCACATTTGCCTGTTTACATCGATTCGTCCATGATAAAATTTTTGATAGAGATTATCTTGCTCACATTCTTGTCTGTAGCATTTACCTCCATTTCTGACTGATACTTTCAAAAATACTTGTTGAATGCCAAATAAACTGTAATTTTCAAAAGACCTGATAAACAGTTTTGAGGTTCTTAGCATTTTCCTTTGTAATCAGTGATTTATTTTTAGGTACAAGTTTCTTTTATTGTTTATTTCTTTAGAAATCCACCCAATGCATTGGGAAGCTAGTTTTCCATTAACTTAAAGGTTTAAAAAAAAAAAAAGAAAAACTCTAGTAGAGTTAATGTATGGTGTTATATTAGTTTCAGGTATATAATATGGTCGTGATGGTCATCACAATTGGTGTCATCTTACTCCTTCGCTTGTCTCACACATCCTCCTACCACCTCCCTTCTGGTAACCATCAATTTTTTTCTCTATAGTCTACTTGGTCTGCCTCTTATTTTTATTTTTTGTTGTTCATTTGTTTTGTTTCTTAAACTCCACATTCGAGAAAAATCATATGGTACTTGTCTTTCTCTGACTGGCTTATTTCACTTAGTACTATACTCTCTATCCCTATCCATGTTGTTGCAGATGGGAAGATTTCATTCTTTTTTATGACTGAATAAACATTCCATTTATATAACTACCACATCTTCTTTATCTATTCATCTATTGATGTATATCTGGGCTGCTTCCATAGTTTGACTACTGTTAATAATGCTGCTATAAAAACAGGGGTGCATGCATCCCTTTGATTTCACGTTTCTGATTTTTTTTTGGGGGGGGGATGCCCAGTAGTGCGATTACTGAATCATGGGTAGTTCTATTTATAACTCTTTGAGGGACCTTCATACTGTTTTTCAAAGTGGCTGCACCACTTTGCATTCCCAATAGTACATGAAGATTTGTAGTTCTTCATGTCCTCACCAACACTTGTTTCTTGTGTTGTTTATTTTAGCCATCCTGACAGGTGTGAGGTGACATTTCATTGTGGTTTTGATTTGCATTTTCTGGATGATGAGTGACGTGGATCATTTTTTCATGTGTCTGTTAGCCATCTGGATGTCTTCCTTGGATAAATACCTGTTTATGTCTTCTGGCCATTGTTATTGGGTTATTTGGGGTTTGGTGTTGAGTTATATAAGCTCTTTATATATTTTGTATATTAACCCTTTCTCAGATTTGTTATTTGCAGGTGTCTTCTCCCATTCAGGAGGTTGTCTTTTAGTTTTGCTGATTGTTTCCTTTGCCCTGCAGAATCTTTTTATTTTGATGTAATCCCAATAGTTTATTTTTGCTCTTATTTCCCTTGCCTCAGAAGACCTATCTAGAAAAATATTGCTATGGCTATGTTGGAGAAACTACTGCCCATGCCCTCTTCTATAATTTTTATGTCTTCATGTCTTATATTTAGGTCTTTAATCCCTTATGAGTTTATTTTTTGTGTATGGTGTAAGAATCTTGCCCGGTTTCATTCTTTTGCACATGGCTGTCCAGTTTTCCCAACGCCATTTGTTGAAAAGACTATCTTCTTTCCCATTGCATATTCTTGCCTCCTTTGTTAAAGATTATGTGACCTATAATCATAGATTGGTTTCTGTTTATTCTCTTCTATTGATCTATGTGTCTATTTCTGTGCCAGTACCGTACCATTTTGATTATTACAGCTTTGTAGTATATCTTAAAATCTGGGGTTGTGGGTTTAGCTTTTCTTTTTCAAGATTGCTTTGTCTATTTGGGGTCTTTTGTGGTTCCAAAGATAGTTTGATAGTTTTTAAGATAGTTTGTTGTAGTTCTGTGAAAAATGCTGAAGATATTCTGTTAAGGAATTCCACTAAATCTATAGATTTCTTTGAGTGGTATAAACATTTTAAGAATATTTGTTCTTCCAATTCACAAGCATGGAATATCTTTCCATTTGTTTGTGTCACCTTCAATTACTTTCATCAATGTTTTAGAGTTCTCAGAGTATAGGTCTTTCACCTCCTTGGTTAAGTTTATTCCCAGATATTTTGTTATTTTTACCGCAATTGTAATTGGGATTGTTTTCTTAATTTTTCTTTCTGCTACTTCATTATTAGTGTCTAAAAATGTAATGTATGTTGACTTTGTATCCTGCGACCTTACTGAATTCATTCATCAGTTCTAATAGTTTTTTTTTTTTTGTGTGGAATCTTTAGGGTTTCTATGTATAGTACCATGTCTTCTACCCGTAGCAAAAGTTTTACTTCTTCGTTACCAATTTGGATGCAATTTTCTTTCTTTTTGTTGTCTGATTGCAGTGGTTAGGACTTCTAGTACTGTTTTAAATAAAAGAGGTGAGAATGGACATCTTTGTCTTGTTCCTGATCTTCAGGGAAAAGCTCTCCATTTTTCACCAGTGAGTATAATGTTAGCTCTGGGTTTTTCATATACAGACTTTATTGTGTTAAGATATATTCCCTCTAAACCTACTTTGTGGAGCATTTTTATCATGAATAGATATCCTTTGTCAAATGCTTTTTCTGCATCTATAGAAATGATCATATATATCTATCTATATATTTTTTTTTAATCTTCTCTGTTACAATTACTGGTGTGATGTGTCATACTGATTGGTCTGTGAATACTGAACCACCCTTGCATCCCAGGAATAAATCCCACTTGATTGTGGTGAATGATATTTTTAATGTATTATTAGATCTGGTTTGCTAATATTTTGTTGAGGACTTTTGCATCTATGTTAATTGGAGATATAGGCCTGTAGTTCTATTTATTTTGTAATTTTTTATAGGTTTTAGTATCAGGATAATACTGGCCTCATTGAATGAATTTGGAAGTTTACTTTCTCTTTTAATTTTTGGAAATATTTGATAAAAATAAATATTAACTCTTCTTTAAATGTTTCGGGTCAGGGGTGTCTCCCATGTGTGTTGCATGCACCATACTACTGTGGCTGAGCTGCTTTTGCCTTTAGCCCCTTCATCTGTAATGGCTCACTTTGCCTGTTGTGGGCAGGGTTCAATCCCTGTGTTGCCTGTGGGCCGGTCTGGGGTCATCTTGGGTTTGAGTTCAGTCAGACCAGGCATTTGCCATAGATGCAGTAGCACCAGTCTTGCAGGGCACTTTCCCTGTGTTGTCCCCTAAGAGGCTTTTGTTGGTATTTTTGGAGTTGGGCTGGCCCCTGTCAGAGCTGCTTACACACAACTGGTTTGTGGCATCACTTTTGATGGGCTCAGGCTAAGTGTGTATTGGAGGGGGCAGGTCTGCGGGAGAATGAGACAGGAGGTGAGGCCCATGGTGCCAGTAAGGTCTGTGCTGGTTTGCTGTAAGAGGGGATCTGCAGCTACCAGGGACCAAGGCAGGACAGTTTGAAGGGTGCAGATCTGCAGAAGCCTGCATGAGTGGAACACTCAGTGTTAGCAACTTAGATGGAGAGTATCATGGCTGTGCTGGTTCCCATAAGTGTCCCTGTGTCTAGGCTGGGGCATGGGGGAGAGAAATGGTGCCTGCCAGCTGCCTTTTTCCTGAAGAAGTCTCTCAATGATCTCGGCTCCTCCAGTACATGCTCTGAGATTAGAAAATGAATCTGCCTCCAAGATATCTCACACATTTTCTAGTGACTGCTTCTATATTGCATCTCTGTGAAGCTGTTTCTTGTGCTATCTCTTTAGGTGCAAGGACTCCATCCTTCTGGCTTCCCCAGAGCCAAACCTAATGATTTTTAAAGTTCCAAATGTTAAGCCCCTGCTGATTGTAAGAACTCATGAAATTCCTCCCCTCTGTCAAAGCCAAGCGTTATGGTGATTTGCCTTTCCTATGGAGGTTCCCCACTCCCAGACTGTCTTGAATGTCTGAGTGTCTGCTTCCTTTCCCCTCCCCATGCCTGTGCAGTCCTTGCCTCCCATAGACAGCCCCGTAGGTCCATTTGGCTCTCCACCATGTCTCTGTCCTTCCTACCCTCTTTCATATGGCCTCTTCTCTACATGTATCTATGGAGACTGTGTTCTGCAAGTCTTGAGGTCATTTTAGGGGTTATTTACACTGACGTGGGTGGTGTTATTCAGCTCCATCTGTGGGAGGCTGTGAACTTGGGATTCTCCTATTCTCTATTTCCCCCAGATGTTCTCTGCAATCCATGATTTCATATTAGGTTAGCTTGCTTTATGGAGAAACAGAAAAGCCTCTGATGAAAAGTTTTCAAAGGGTAATCTAAAAACTAAGAAAGCTCAAACTACATGGGGTGCAAAAGGATTAATTATGAGCTACTTGGGGAACCTTATAAAGTTGTAACCACTTACAGAAAAAGTGACAGGTGGAAAGCAAGGGCATTGCATGTTCAACGACATCCATGTCCTGAACAGGCTTGATAGTAGTTAGATGTGTGTTATGGTCCAGAAAAATCAGTACTAACAAGATTTTATGAACCCATGTCCTTTGGATTAAGGATGACACTGCTGAGGAAACTTTTATCAATGATCAAGTGTTTGCTAGGCCTATTGCTACCAGTTTTTTAAGCCTACCAGTAGTCCCATTGCTAATTTATTTTACTAGTTCAGCATGGGTACTACTGCTAATTCAGTCCTTAGACTATCAGTTGGTGCTACATCTTTGATGTCAGTTGTCTTGGCATTTTAACTGATTTTCTTGACAATTTCCCTAGGCCTAGTCCCTTCTACTTGGAAAAGTTTCTAGATCAATACATATCTGTCTGTATGTTTATCAATCTATCTACCTCTCTAACTTATTCTTGCCCTCCACGTTGGCTAGGAGTCCACCTCTAGTCTGAGGTTAAATTTCAGAGAGCAGAAATTTATGGATGGATCATTTATTGAGTCTACTGTGATGCTGCCAACTTACGGTCTTCACCCTGACCTCTGATTCACAGCCATGTTTTTCAGAAGTCAGAGTCCTACCATCCCACATTAGTCCCACATTAGTGTCCTAATGACAAAATAATGGAATTTTAGAATAAAAGAATTTTCTGTTTAGAAGGGAAATCTTTCCTAAGATACTTCTCTCCCTAATGATTTTGTTCTTGGACAGATTTTTCACTGTTTTTGTGTCTCTCCTTCTTTTCTGATATCTTCTTCCTCATTAAGTTACCCGGTAAGTTTCCTTCTCCTATGATACCCGTCTCCTTGAGAGAGTTTTCAATTCTTAGAACAACTGGTAATTCCAACCAGGGCTACTTTGGGCAAGGTTTACTTTAGTTTAGTTTATTTAACTAGGCTACAATTCTACTATCGTTTTTTTTTTTGTTTTTTTTTTTTAAGATTTTATTTATTTATTTATGAGAGACACATAGAGGAAAAAAAGGCAGAGACATAGACAGAAAGAGGTGAAGCAGCTCCATGCAAGGAGCCTGATGTGAGACTCCATCCCCGGACTCTGGGATCACGCCCCGAGCCAAAGGCAGACACTCAACCGCTGAGTCACCCAGGCATGCCCAATTCTGACATCTTTAATTCTGTTGATATAATTAGCCCAGTATAACTACTTGCAATGGATGATTTGCAAACACATAGTCAAGATGTTAGACAACTATAGCATGAGATAGAATTGTCATTTAGAGCCTATTCTATGAACCTAAGTTCCAAAAATGAACATTTTTTTAAATACTAGAAATACTGTGTGCATTTTTTTAAACAAAATATCTTCCAGAATTTTCTTTGGAGTTTTATAAATATATAAATAATATACCCAGTGTAAAGTAAGCATTTTCTTTCATTGAACCTGAGGAAAAGAATCTAAAAGTGTAATATTTCACTTTTCTGTTCCAGGGAGAAAGATACTCTAAAATAACAATCAAGTTCTTGCAAATTATTCTTATCAAAATTTCCCTTAAAATAATGCTTTCTGAGAATTCAGAGATTATCTAAACTTTTCTCTTAGGGGTCTTTGAGAGACTGCCTTTATCTTCCCTTAATCTCTTTCCTTTTAAAATGTTATTCCTCCTTTGTGATTTTAGTTTCCTGTTTTACCTTGAATTGGTATGTTGTTGGCAATTTTTATATGTAAGGATAATAAGAGAGAAGTTAAAAATTCAAAGAACTGAGAAAAGATAGTACCAGAAACTTTGGATATGTCTTATTGGCTTGAAAACTTAAGACCACAGAGTCAAATACATGAGCTCTAGAGTAATTTTATAATTATAATATTTTTATTTCCATGTTTAAATGTTGCTCACCTTGCATGATATCCATTTTTTTCCTAAATTTATTAAGGTATAATTGACGTGCATTGTGTAAGTTTAAGGTATACAGTATGAGGATTTGATACATTTATTTATTGTAAAATGATTACTATAAGGTTAGTTAATACATCCATCACTTACCATAATTACCATTTGTGTGTATGTGTGGTAAGTACATTGAAAATCTATTCCCTTAGCAACTTAGAGGCTTATTATACACTATTGTTTGCTGCAATCATCACACTAATAGTAGATCCCCAGAACTTATTCACCTTACAACTGGAGATTTGCATCCTTTGGCCAACATCTATTTCCCTCAACCCCAGGCTACGGGAAACCACCATTCTACTCTCTGTTTTTATATGTTTGGCATTTTTCCCTCCCTAGACCTCACATAAAAATGAAACCATACGGTATTTTCCTTTTCCTATCTGACCTATTTCACTTAGCATAATGCCTCCAAGATTTATTCATGTTGTTGCAAATGTTAGGATTTCCTCATTGTTAAGACTGAATGCTATTTCACTGTGTATGCATGCCACATTTTCATTATCCATTCATCCATTAATGGACATTAAGATGGTTTCCTTATCTTGTTTATTGTGAATAATGCTGTGCCAGACACGGAGGTGCAGATATATCTTTGAGAAAGAGATTTCCTGTCTGTCAGATTCATACCTAGCCATGGGATTGCTGAATTATATAGCAGCTGTAATTTTAATTTTAATTTTTTGAGAAACCTTTATTCTTTTTTTCTTTCCCTAGTGGTTGTGCCAATTTACATGTCCACCAACAGTACCCTAGGGTTCTAGTTTCTCCGCATCTTCACCAACACTTAACCTTTTATCTTTCGTACCTTTGGGATAATAGCCATTCTAACAGGTGTGAGGTGATATTTCATTGTGATATTGATTTGCATTTCCCTGATGATTAATGATGGACATTTTTTCATGTACCTGTTGGGCATTTGTATATGTTCTTCAGAAAAATATTGATTCAGTGCCTCTGCCCATTTTTGATTGGAATTTACTGTTTTTATTGACTTGTTTGAGTTTCTTATATAGTTTTGCAATTAGTCCCTTCTCAGATGTATGGTTTGTTAATAATGTCTCTCATTCTGTAGGTTACCTCTTCATTCTGCTGATGTTTCTCTTGCTGTGGAGAAGTCTTTTAGTTTCATGTAGTCCCACTTGTTTATTTTTACTTATGTACTTTTGTTTGTGCTTTTGGTATCCCATCCAAAAAATTGTTAAGACCAATGTCAGAGCCTTTTCCCTGTGTTTTCTCCTAGGGGTGTTATGTTTTCAGGTCTTACATTTAAGACTTAATTTTGTGAGTAGTGTAAGATAAGGGTCCAATTTCATTCTTTTGTATGTGATACTCATGACGCCCACTTTTAAGACATAACTTAATAACTCATTTTTTTCAGTTCTGTCTGGTTTTTATTTCATAATTTAAAGCTGAACTAATATATAACTCTTCTCAATGTAATTCTCAGATGAAATGAGATAGAAAAATGTGATATTCACTAGAATTTCTATTTATTTGTGTATTGTTTTATTTAATAAAACAGCTTGTCCTGTCTTTGTGTGTATGGTATAGATGGTAACAAGTGTAGGAATTTTATTTCACAGACAAAGAAGGAGAATGAAGGAGAGAAAAAGAAAAGAAGGAAGGAGGCTGAGAATAGTTCTTGATTAAGTTGGTTGGTTAAGAAAACTGAGATGGCAAGAGAACCCCAGGGAATTTGGAGAAGGAACATGAAATAATTTTTTTAAAGTAGGTTAATAATGACTCTAGAGACGCTTATATTAGAAAAGTCCTCTTTACCCACTCATCCCTTTGTTCTTTGTTCAGTGGGCTCTTTGAAGTAAAGGCAAATCAAAGTAGGATTGATCACTGATTGAAGGTAGTATGGTGAGAAAAAGACTGGAATATACATAGTTGCAGAGGCATGTGGCCTACAAGAAGATATTTTTATTTGCTCTCCATCTATACACTAAATTTTAAAAATTTTATTTTATTTTATTTTTTTTTTTCACTTGGAGATTTTTATTTGGCTTAACAAAATTGATAAAAATGTGCTGAAAGAAATTTTTGAAAGAAATTTATATATATATATTTTTTGGTTGGTCTGAATCTGGGGACCATATGGCTTAATAGTTTGAGCATTCTTTTCCAAACTTTTTATTTATTTTTTTTACTGTACACCTTCCTCTATATCATGTATTTATTGACTTATTTATTTCCCCATCAAAAGGAAAAGGAAACAGTCACTTTACTTTTGATGTTGCTGAAATTCTTCACCTTAATTTTGGACACTTTGAGAGAAAGAGATCACTTTAAACACTAACATCAAATTTGTTGGGTGCTTGTCATTGCTCTGAGCAATTATCTATTAACTCATTGAGTATTTATTAAACTCTATGGGGGATATATTACTATTAATTATATATTATTATGACTATTTCATAGATAAGGAAACTGAAGCATACAGATGGATAACCCAGGGCATACAAATAGTGAGTGGTAGAGTCATGAGTGAAGTCCTAGTCCTAGTCCTAGTTTGGATACAGAATGTGTGATATTTTCCTTTATTTTAGTTTCTCTACATTTTTTTTAGTGATTTCTTTCATTGCTTCCACTTAGTCTAATTATAAGCATAAAAGTTAGTTACATTAGAATTTTCCCAAGTAACCATTATTAAAATAGAACAATTTTGGAAATGAATAAATACAAAAATATGATAAATTTTCTATTTCAAATCATATTTTTGGAAAGATTTTATTTCTTTTACAGAAGGACAGAGAAAGAGTGAGCACAAGCAGGGACGGGGCAAAGAGGCAGAGGGGGAGAAGTGCAGTGTACCAAGGGGGAAGAAGACCAAAAGGGAGAGATTCTCCAACACACTCCACACTGAGCATACAGCCCAATGCAGGACTCAGCCCCATGACCCTAAGATCATGACCTGAACTGAAACCAAGAATCAGATGCTTAACTGACTGTGCCACCCAGGTGCCCTATATTGGTTATTTTTAAATTAAGAAAGAAATTGATAGAAATTTCTTTGACAGAAATTTGACAGAAAGTCAAATATTGCAGCAAAACCTCAAGAAGTTCAAAGGTATAATGGCCATGATTTTTATGAAGGAGTACCAAGTAGCTTTGTCATTATATCCAGTTATTTTTAATTCACATTACTTATTTTAGCTAATGTTTCTCTTCATAATTTAACTTACCCTTTATCATAATAATGTGTGGCATAAACTATGCCTAAAAGTGAATTCCTGCCCAATCTATATCTCTATGTTTAACTGGTAGAAGTTGAACCAATGTATAGTTCTACCTTTCTCTACTCTTCAAATGTTCTTAACAGATATGCAGTAACCAAAACATTATTTTTCTGAAATTATATGTGTAATTCTCACTTTAATAATTTATAATATGTGGTATATTATCCTAGTGTATCATTCAAATATTTTCAGCAATATACATATGGATTCATATGATATGCATTACTTGAGCTTCACACATCAAAGTCTGCTAATATTACATTAAAAAAATTGTAACGTCTGCTAATATTACATTTTAACAAGGATGGTGAAGTTGAAACAAATATAACTACTAAATTAGAGTAAAAGAGAGTAAATGTATTTAATTTAGTACTTGTCAATGCAGATTTAGAAATGTAAAATCTTGACCAGAGTTGGCCAGCATTTGTGGAACCCTGAGTAAAAGGCTGAACTTCATTTCAACTTTCAGGATAACTGAGACTGGAAGAACAAAGAGGTGAGGTTAGACGAATGAAAGCCATTTGATAATTGAAAAAGTAGAATGCAAATAAGCAATAGAGTATTTTCCTAGGTGAGATGATATCTGGCTAAAATTTTTTTTAACTTCATTTCAGGTGGATATTATTATTTATATGATGTGTACCAGTAATCTCTTGCCATGACAATCCTGCATAACCAACCACAAATTTAATGCATTTGAACTATGACTCATTGGTTTTGGATTTGGAAAATTAAGGTAGACTTGGCTAGGTAGTTTTATGGCTTAAGTATGTTTATCTGGTAGGTGTCTTTTTCTCAGTTTGATTGAAAGAAGGATTATGATGGGCCACTTGTGTCCTATCATCAAGTAGTTTAGCCTGAACACATCCTTATAGCAAAGGCAGATAAACAAGGGAGTATGTGAAACCTAAGTCTTCTTGAGCCATAGGTTCAGGTACTGACACTATCACATTTGCTGCATGCTGCTTAGCAAAATGAGTCACTAGGCCTGCAAGGATTCATAGGGTGGATAAATGGATTCTAACTTTTGGTAACTGGAGCTGCAAAGACACTACAAAGGGAATGGATTCAGAAAAGAAAGAATTGGACAATTTTTCCAATTAAATTAACAATGGGACGAATACTTATTCACCACCATCCAGCTTTCTGTATAGAGATGTTGTCTGGAATGTCTCCTTCAAGTTTTCGCTAACCCATCACTCAGGTTAAAGATGTGAAGATCATGTTTGACTACAATAGGCAGAATAATGATAGCTCAGATACACCCACATTTTGATCCCTGGGATCTGTGAATATGATACTTTACACAGCAAGGAAAATTAAGGCAGCAAGTAGAATTAAATTTGCTAATAAGCAAACCTTATGATAGAGAGATTATCCTGAGTTAGTCTGGTGTGCAAAATGAATCCTTGAAAATGACAGAGGAACCCTGAAAGAGGAGGTCGGAGATAATCTGATCTGAGATAGACTCAACAACCTGGCTTTGGAGAGAGGGAAGAGGGCCAATAGCCAGTGAATGTAGGCAGCCACTAGAAGGTGTCAAAGGCAAGGGTGTCAATTCTCCCTAGAGCCTTCAGAAGGAGAATGCAGTGCTGCCAATAGCTTGATATTTTGGCTCAACGAAATCTGTGTAAGATGCCTGATATACTAATTAATAAGATATTAAGTTTGTGTTGCTTTATGCCACTAAATTTGTGATAATATTTTCTAGTGGTGATGGGAAACTAATACAGTGAGTTGGAGAGGAGGTTAAATTCAGCCATCCCCCTCCCTCTTCCTGCCTGCAGAAAGGCCTCTTCATGATCTGCTCACTATTGTTTTCTTTTAACAAAGCAGGATCAACACTACAGAGCAGAGACCTCTTTTCTTAAGATTGAGTATACCTCTTTAACTCAGTGTCAGGAAGTTAGCAGGTTATTTTGGCCAGAAGTTAAACCTTCACTAAATGGTATATCAACAGTAAAGCTAATAAATTGTTTGTAAAATGCCAGCTGGTCTATTTTTTCCTGACTTGAGAAAATAAGAAGAAAGAGATGACATTTATTGGAGCACCTGGATGCTTTAGTCAGTTGACTGTCTGACTCTTAATTTTGGCTCATATCATGATCTCAGGGTCCTGAGATCGAGCCCCAAGTCAGGCTCTGTGCTCAGTGTAGAGTCTGCTTGAAATTCCCTCTCCCTCTCCCTCTGCCCCTGCCCCTGCTCATTCTCTCTCATAAAAATAAATAAATAAATAAATAAATAAATAAATAAATAAATAATAAATAAATAAATAAATAAATAAATAAATAAATAAAATCTTAGAAAAAGAGAGAAAGAGACTTGGCATTTGTTAACTCCCTAAATAAGAAAATGTCCTTTTTGCAATACTTCATACATGTGGGATTTTAACTTGAAAGTAAATCTACCATGAGTTATTTGAACCACCCATTTTAGAGATGAGTCCAGTGATACCAAGAGATTCAGTTCCACAGCAAGGACTGAATAAAAGTGAAAGAGGTGGAGGTAGCAAGTTGTTTCACAGAGTTTGCTTATACAAAGAAGCAGAGTTTTCTTTAAAGATTGGAAATGAATCAGGCTCAGTAAAAGAATAAAATAAAATTCATTATAAAACATGTAAAAAGAGGTGTCTGAGTGACTCAGTGGGTTAAGTGTCTGCCTTTGACTCAGGTCCTGATCTTAGGGTCCTGGGATTCAGCCTCACATCTGGATCTCTGCTCAGTGGGGAACCTGCTTCTCCATCTCCCTCTGCTTCTCCCTCTGCTTGTGCTCTCTCTCTGTCAAATAAATAAATAATTTTTTTTAAAACATGTAAATGAACCACTCAAAAACTTTTCACAAGCAGTAAGAAGTTTAAAAATGTTAATGTTGGAAGTGAATTATCACTTGATTTCAAATGTTTCATAATATTAGCAAGTTGTTGTTGTTTTGTGCCCTGGGGTCAAATAGTCCATATGTACTTAATGCTGTTTATGCTTGACCTGAACTAAAAGTCTATGATCCGAATTATTTTCTTACTATAGGTTTCCTTATGACAATTCTTATATTTAAGTCTATAGTCGATATTCTCCAATAATAAATTAAATTAATACTTCCTTTATCATAATAACCTACCAGTGTGACATGCAATGGTGCAGGTCCTTGAACAATACTCTGGAGGAGAAGTAATTAACTGGTGAAATGTCTGCGTGTGTAGAATCCAGGCAAGGGCAGACTAGTCTGACCTAGAAACAGCAGGATGGGAATTAGCCCACTACAATCACAGCAAGCAGGACTGATTCCAGCAGTGCAAGAGAACCAGGTGAGAAAGGACACTGCTTCGCTTTTCAGATATAATGTCATGCATTCCCTATAGTGTCTTGCTTATGGTATCCCGGGCTAAAGAATGCTCACTTCTGATTCTGGAAATCTTCATCCATTTCAGTGCCATTTTTAAGAAGTTTAGCCAACTGAGAAAATTATTAATTTCATATATGTACTCATTAAGTGAAATACTATTATTATTATTATTCTCCTTGAGCATGGAAATGTATAGTTAAGGCTTTTTATTTGTTTGTTTTGTCTGTTTTTAAAATAAGAATGTGATGGGGAAATGAGGACACAATACCTGTTATTGTGAAGTTTCCATAGTGACTGTGACTCACCTGAACAATTTTTAAATGAATCAGATTATTTCATATGGTCAGAAAGCAAGACTAATTTTCTATAATTGTTCAAATAACCACTAGCCTCTGTTGAATAATGCTTTAAGCCAAGTAGTAAAGAAGGTCTGATTTAATGTATTTGAATACCTCTTTACTTCCTGTTAGGAGAATGGGCAATAAAACATTTTTATCATATAGTAAATTTGGGGTATTTTATTTACAAGGTTGCTTTCAATCATGTGGATAGTATTACAGGATAAAATAATCCAGAATGGGAAATAAGATCTTTTTCTCAGCATATAGAAGGAAATGGCATGGGGTTCTAATAGTTTCCCAAGTGGATAAGAATTCAGTGTTTCATTTATTTTTGAAATAAGAGGCTTAGGAAGACATTCTAGAAAGCAAGGCTGAACGCAAATAACTGTGGCATGTCCAGCTCCATTATATCATCAGTACATTATGAAGGAAGAAACACACTTGGCAAAGAAGAAACAGCCCTTTTCTTTGGTCTTCTCTATATTTCAATGCAAATGAGATATCTCATTTACTCCTGACTTGACGAGCCTTTCTCTTCCCTTTCTGAGTAAAGTCATGTGAGGCATGGTCTAAAGAGGACATCAGTATAACTTTACAGCTGTGTGATCTCAGGGCATTAATCAAGGCAGAGGCATAGAGAAAAGAACATGTGTTTAATAGTTTAAATTTCTTCTTTTCCTTTTCAGGGGCATTATGTTTCTTCAGTATGAAAGGAAAGGCACTGAGATATACAATTGTGATATCCAAATGTGAACAGCTTTCATTCTTGTTCTTTCAAATACAAATTGCTCTTCCCTTTTCTCCATATTGGCTCATGTGAGTGAATGGAAATGTACTTTAAAAAAAAATTCCTGTGATTGATTGTTTGACCTTTAGGAATGGGTGGGAAATATAATTTAGGCCTGATACAGACTCAGGAATAAAGTAATGCCTAGTATTCAGGGTCAAGTCTTCCCATTTCTTTATTTTTTAAAAGATCAGCCATATAGGTGACCATGCAATGATCTCTTAAAAATTGCGTGTTCATTTACTAGGCCTTCAGACAGAAAGATAAGAAATTTTAGTAAGTTTCTAGTGTACTAAGTGCTTCTTCTCCTGGCTCCTCCCTGTTTTCCACATGCATAAGACATGACACAATATTGTTGAAGTTTAGATCACTGCAAATTCTTTAGCTATTTGTATGTGATGGATGTTGTCAACTTTTAACAGCAGGAAACATGGCGTAGGCTGCAATAAAACAATTCACAGCATCTACAACTGTTGGTAACTATTGTGTAAACCCCTTTGCAGAAAGAAATAAAAAAAAGAACATTACTGCCAGAGTCAGCTAACTACCTACCAATAACTGTTACCAAGAGGCTTCTTATTGTGCTCAAAGTTAGAAATATTGGCTTCCTCAATCTTCTTTGAAGCAGGGATGGCCATGCCACTGAGTTTTTACTCAATGATATTTAAGGAAAAGCTGCAGTAAGAGTCTTAGGAAAGTTTTTCCGTACTTTATAAAAGAAGTAGATGTAATCTGTGCCAACTTAAATCTTTGATTCCTGCTAGGAATGTTTGTGTGATGACTACAAGTGCACCTGCCACCTTGTAGTTATAGAGCGACAAATATGACAAGTAATATAATACTCAAAGATTGATAAAGACACTTAATATTTGTTGAAAAATAATAATGTCTGTGTAATAAAGAGTCTGACTCAGATTCTAATATTTGACTACTGATAGTTTTCAAATCCCTTTATTCTCTCTTCCTCTTCAGCACACATCTGAGAAAGGTGGTAAGAAATCCCAAGGGCTCTGCATTTTGGCACCAAAAGGCATTTCAAACCACATAAGCCATAGCCCACTCATGAACAGAAAATTTCACCCAGCCCCACTCTTCATCGGCAAGAAAAGCACATTAGGTCTTACCCCATTCACACAAGTCATTTTCCAACCTGCTTGGGAGTCTGCCTTGCTATCCCCAGAGAGCATCATAAAGCTTTTTTATACCTTTCCTGGCATGTGTGTGGTGTTATCCATTTCAGTGTCCAATCCAAATTTTCAATGGGATGTCCATTTCACTTCTAGGAGCTAACTTCAACCATTAGCACTGTGGGCACGATATCTAGGTGATGATCGCAACCACCAGGGGTCTTTCTTCTTTTGATTTAGCTCCCTAATTTGTTTTGCAGCCTGCTGACTAGCATGTTCTTTGAACTGTGTTGCAGCCTGCTGCCAAACTTAGGCTTTGAGCTGCTGCCTGTTAGAAATCTTGCTCTGCTGCTTTGTGCAGGATTTATTGAATTCTACTGAGTTCTGTTACAGATATGACTAAGTTACACCAGAAGTTCTAATAACTGATGTTTAGGGATGGGGTGGCAGTTTGCAACCTCTTCAAAGTGGCTTTGGGCCATGTGTTTCTGCCTGAACATATCTGTATATCTCAGATCAAATGACTTGATTTCAGTAAAAGCCATGATGGATGCTTGGCTCAGGAGGACAACTCTTACCCTGTGACCTTGAATGGGTTCTGTGTTTCAACCAGGTATTATCCCCAATCTACAATGTGCTCAGTAGAAAGCCCTGTATGATATAAGGAACCATTGGATGGTCATTAAAAGCAGGTAACTCACTAAGATCCTACCAAATGCCTTTGCTGCTGCTTCCTGTACATTTATCATGAAAGAGATACAGATCCTTAAAGAGTTAGGGGAAAATACTCAATGCACTCCCAGTGGACATGGCTAATCCAAACAAACTTAAGCTTGGAGTACTTAAACCCTACTAAATCAACCAGTTTCATGGAGGAGACCCCCAGTCTTGATACTGATTTGAGATGCTCTCAAGGAAAAAAATTACAGATATGAGCAAAGTAGCAAGGAAATCCCTTGAGGTACGTCAGAAATCACTAAAACTAAATAAAAACACCTATACACAAGGAAGGAAACAAAACCCGAAATAGAGGTTCACAATATGGACCAGTTTGGAACTCAAAATTTCACAATTTGGTAATCCAAATATCTTCAAAAAGAATTTATTACAAGATAAAAGGGAGATGATTGGCTTTTGTGCTTCTAGAACAAAGGTTCTAAATCAACTAACGTCTGCTAAGAAACAACAATTAGAAAACCTTCATGGACTTAGTCCATATGAGGTATCAAATTAGAGTTAAAATTGGGTAAAAATGCCCTACCTTAAATTCTCCATAGCCATAAAACAGCTGTTGCCCTAAAATATCCAATAGTAGGCATGGATGGGTTTGATTAACCATTTACTTGTGCATTGAGAGTGAACTGAGTATTTTTTCTTAAAATACTTACATCCCTAAAACTCTAAGGATCAGGACCTTTTACTATGGCAGAGGTATAGGCAGCATCAGCAAAGGCATTTTGTAGTATCCCAGTAACCCAATGAATAACAAATTAAAATTGTGTCTCTGGCTTTTAAAACTAGTTTGACAACAAAGGGCCTCCATGAATCTCCATCCTTGATTAGGGTAGTTAATATAGCTCAGTATAAAATAAAATAGTAGCCTCAAGACCTGAAATCCATTATACAAGACCTAAGGAAGAGGTAATTATGTGCACTGCTTCTCCATTTAACAATGAAATTTAGCTGTTCTTAAATTTGGAAAGAAAGTATGGCATCTCGTGGTAGATTGCCAGAACTTCAATGCTGTGACCTCCTCCATTAAGGCCCATACCCAGTATTGTTGAAATTACTGATTTTCATCTAATCAACAGATGATACTCTACAGTCATAGATTTGACTAATATGTTCTGTTCAGTGCCTCTTTCAATGGCCTCTCAGCTAGTTTGCCTTTACCTTCTGAAAAGGCAAAAAACACCTTTACCCTCCTGAGTTCTCTCAACAGTCCTGCCATCACATGCGTGTAATCTTAATTACATTTAATTTCCCCTTGCAACAAAGGTATTATGTTACATTGATGACCCTTCCTCCAAGGAGATTCATTTGACACACTCATTAAGAGCATACAGATAATCACAAAGGAGTTCATATAAAGGAGATGGGCTATTGTCCCACACGTAGTACACATAGCAAAAGACCCCAACACTTTGTTTAAATTCTTGAAAATTATTTATTCTACCAAGGGACACTATGTCCTTGACACTGTTAAGGCACAACTATTGACCTTCTCAGTACCCATTAAACATTAAAGTAACATTACTCACATTAAAGCAAAACCAACACATTGCAAGTCTCTATGGGTTCTGAAGACAATATATTTTTGTTTGCAAATTTTACTGAACCCTGTTATGGTGTTACCTGTATATTAGCCCTCACTGAATGGGACCCCCAATGACAAAAATCTCTAGAATCTGCCCAAACTGCAATACAAAAACACTCATTAATGCTCCTGAGAGACTCCTTCACAATAGGAATTTTAGATAAATCCTGTCATTTCTTCTAAATTCTGTCAACTACCCATGATGGTAACAAATGCCCCTATACTCCTGGTCCAAGAAACTTCCAGTTTCTTCCTCAGACCACACTATAAGCTATTGTACAGATTTCTTGCTGCACACTGGACTCAGAACCCTTGGTACATGGCTTCCCATTATGCCACATCCTCAAGTGTGGTATAGCCATTAAGCCCTCTTTGTTAAGATGGAAATGGTACCTATAGAATAGAGCCAAACCTAGACACTTTGGCAAATCTCACCTGCAAGAAGGGTTGATCTCCTCTTTCCTAACTCTCTTGCCAGATGCCATGGTGCTGGAGGAGGTCACTCCTTTCCTGAACCTCTTGACTGCATGAGGAGCTTCTTGGGATCAACTGAGTGAGCAGCAAGAGGTACTATGCTTTACAGGCAGTAGTTAACAACATCCCATGTAATGGAGCTTTCTGGAGAGTTGATGCTTCTCACCCCTTTACCTAGGATGTCTCTGCTTAGTGATAGGACTAAAGAGTAAACAAAATTGGCCTTACCCCAGACAATCATTTTAGCAGTCTATACCCTGGCCAGCAAGCCCCATCTGCACATTTTTAGACCCTTGGGATATTGCCAGTGGTCTAGTCATCTGATCTGGCCAAGAGTGGCAAGAATTATTTACCCAAGCTTGCCCCTTTGGGATAAAACACTTTTGGTGATCTCTTACCTCATAGTTACCCACAATTAAATTAAGGTCATATATGCCTCCACACAAACTAAAAATACAACACAAAGTCTCATCAAGATATTCCTTTCCCACAATGCAGGTCTTTCAGAGAGGACATTCAAGAGAATTTTCACCTCTTTTAGTGGACTCAAGCTATTTACCTCAATGTGTGCCATACTGGCTTACTTAAATGATTTTAAATTTGATTAAAGAAAACATGGCACATTTCGGTCTTCAAACTAGAGGGTTGAATTGCAATAAATAATCTGATATAGTTTGTGATGATTGGTGACAGCATGTGAGTTCTATTGCTGCCTCTGCTCCTTCTGCCTCATGTCTTGGGAAAGTTGATAAGGTGGGTATTTTTCTTTTGGAATTGACAGGAAAGTCAAACCATGCAAGCCACTGCCTATTTGTGCATAGGAACTCTTGCCCCAGTTCCGCTCCCTAATTACAATGAAATCCAAACCATCTCCTTTTCTTGTCCTCTCAAATCCTTTATGGACCTACTTTGGAGGTTTCTCTGATCTCCTGGAAAGTATCACTGTGAAGATAAACATATGTATACTCTGTGCGTGTTGTATCATCAGTCTATATCAGAAACAAATTTGGGTGAAAGGGTCCATCCTATTCTTGTAGAGTATCCACAATAGTTAGATTGTATTCTAGTTTTTCACAAAAATCCTGTAATTTTGGTATTGTTTTTGTATCTACCATTGAGAGGAAGAAAATAGTGCAAAAACAGATTAAGTAAAGTTGCCCAAAGTCCTATAGCAATTTGTAGTGAAAGTGGGAAATGAACCCAAGAAGTCTGACCCCATAGCTGTGCTCTCATGCTCTGACTAAACTGCTTCTCAAAGTTATACATAAGCAGAAGATCCTGATAGCACTCTCAGACCTTGCAGTAACACTAGACTATATAACTCTAAGCTTATTTTTTTAAATCTGTTTTTTTTTGAGCTGTTTTACTTAGATTATATGTTATTTTTTCCTGAAAGAAATTCTAATTACATGGTGTAGATTTTGTAAAATACAGATTTCAATCCATATTCAACCACTGAATGGATATAAGAAACAGAGGAAATTTATTTAGTTTCTCTATGACTAACTGTACATGAATGTAAAATAGGAAGAATATTTTCATCACAGAATTATGATAACTGGATGAAATATTATACGTTAATGACCTCAGGTAATGCCTCTGACATGATAAAACCTCAATAAATGAAAGTTGAAAAAAATGTATTAGACCTTACAAATTTATCATAAATATTCTGTGAGAGATTTGACTACTTATAACCAACAACTGTGGTACTTACAGGTATTTCCTATATTTTTTACAATGATTCTGGAAAGTTTTAGAAATAACACAATCACTCTGAATTGATTTTGAATTATTTTTTAAAATTATTTTTTAAAAATGTTCAGAATAGATACTGAAGCAAGAACATGTTTATCTTGACATGTTTGCACTGATGTGTGTTTCCTCACAACAGCAACTACTCCTGGTTAATTCATGAGAAGATAGTAACAGAGTCATAGTGTCAGAAACTTCAGGTTAGAATCCCTGAGAAAGAGAAGTTGTGAGTGAAGACAAGTCATTTTTAGAAGTGTAATGTACACTGAGTGAGAAATATACATTGACAGATTAGTATATCTGTATACCAAATGAACAGAGTACATTGTTCTACTAGGGTATGCAGCACAGACCCGAAATGCTAGTTAGTATTGGACTTAATATTTGATTAAAGTTAAGGTGATCAATCTTCCATCAGTCTTTACATCCATCAGCCTTTTGGCACTATTAATGATTGCTTAGGGATGTTGATTGGAATCACCACATCTATCAAGTTCATGCCTTTTATGATGACTTAGATTTTGTAGCTTCTGCTATAGACTTTAAGGGTTATACCTTCTAATAAATGCATATAATAGTCCATGGCTTGATTAGCCAAAGAAGATAATCTGCTAGTAGCCTAATATATTCACTTCAGTGCTTTTTTGTTTTCAAATGGTAGGAACATTTTCTAGTTTGCCTAAACAAAAGAAACAAACAAGAAAGGATGAGGATGGGGTGAGAGTATGGAAAACTATTAAAATAATGGTGAGTTGTCTCTTGACATGCAAGTAGGGTAGTATGACAAATTAAGAAGTAGGCATTGAATTATCTTTTGGGAATATTGTCATTAACATGATTCAGCTCCCAAATACGACATCCATACTTACCATGGATAATACTTTCTTAGAACCAATTTGCATAAAAAATGCTGGCCTTAATCAGTCAACTGGGAATGGTGGTCACATTGTTTCAACACGGCGGCTGTCATTATAAACACGTGTGTGGTAGATGTATGGATAGTTTTGGAATGATGGGAATGAAAAGTAAAATTTCTAGAAGATGTTTAGGAGGTGAATAAAATAGTTGGTGTGCCCTGGAAATGCTGGAACTTACGGGTCTTTTATATATGATCATTAAATTAAAAGTTACGGAATTATTAAGTAATAAATGATAACAAGAACTAATTTTTCCCCAGATTTCCATGTAGTAAGGCTTCAGATATAATAACTAACATTCGTAGAGCTTTTAGATAATAAATTTATTAATTAAGCTGGTGTTACCTAATTAACAGATGAGGAAATTAAGACCCCCCCAATGGGTAAACAATTTATCTTGATTTTGTACATATGCTTTTTCCCATTGAATTGCTTCATATTTTCACCATAATATTTAGAATTTTTAAAAAATTACATTAAACTTACAGAATATTTATTTGTTCTTTCTATAGATAAATTTACCAATCAACATTTGTTTCTGAAAATGAGAGAAATCTGCAATTTTCAGGAGGAATAAAACACTTTAAAAACTATAAAGTAAATATGTTCTTGGTATATGCCTAACACCTTCTATTTTATTTTATATTTTAAAGTTTAAGTTTTATAATACAGAGTCCATATAACTTTAAGGCTAATAAGGGTGGCAGTAACACTGTTCTAATATAAATATTTTATTAAAACCAGATAGTTATCAATCATTTATCAAAAGACTACTTTAAGATCTTTAAAATTATTGCAATTTAATCTTCAAAATAACTTTATTTTGCATTACTCCATTTCATGCATGAAAAGACACACCCCCTAAAAGTAACTTTCCCACATCATAGTATAATGAGTATCAGACCTGAGATTCAAATTTGTGTTTATTTGACTTCAAACTTTTGTTTTTCTTTTACCTTGTATTGAAACATCTACACTTTTAACCATTTAATTTTAAGGACCAAAGCATCTCAGAATTTTTTAGAAGTACTGAATTAACAGGGATGTTTTCTTAAATTTGATCTAAGTATTAAATTAACCCTATCTATCAGAAAAGGTCATTAAGAGAGAACAGATGCAATATTTTTATTACAGTACAGCAGTGATATTGAAAACAAAAAATTATCAGAACATATTTTTTACCTATCCTAAAGCTTACCAAATTATGTCATGCATTATAAAATTTAATCTATAGTTATAATTAATACTCACTGGAAAACCTAATTCATCAAAAGCATTAAGATAAAAATCATCTAATGCTGTCACTGACTTAAAAAATAAAAATGTAAAGGGCACAAATCAACCAACTCCTTTTTCTTGCTTAATTTGAGCCATCAGTGAGGTGTAGTTAACAAAGGTAATACAATCTTAAGATGCATAATAGAAGTTAATTGCCTAGATAATGGGAAATAATATCCCCATTGGACTGTGTTGGTCAGGACACATATGGAATAATGGAATCAATTTTGTGTTCTCTTGGACTTTACTTACACTCATATTATGGCAATTAACAACATAGCTTATGGCTAGTTTTTTATGTATCTTTCTTTCATCATAGACTGAATTACATGCATGCAGGGACCATGGCTTATCTAATTTTATGTCATTGGCACCTAGCAGAAAATGTGGCTATTAGTATTTGCTTAATAAAGCATTACATTCATTAAGGCACCCATCGTATCTCCTTGGACTGTTGCCATAATATTATAACTGATTTCTTTGCCTCTCTCTTCATCTTTCTGAGTTCTATTCTCCAAATAATTGTTCAAGCAGTAAAGTAACTTCTCCAAGGTCACAGAACTACTAAATGGCAGACATCAAACCTAGGTAGACTGACTTCAAGGTCTCATTTTTAAAATTTAATACTCTAATAAAATCTCCCCTCAAACATAAGCAAAACAAAACAAAAAGAAAGTCTTTTGAAGAAGAATTAATTTTCCTAGCTTAGTGGAAGTCTCTACAAATTAAGATGTGATGTGTACATTTTAAGAAAGACTTTAATAAATAGGAATAAAGAAATAAGTAGGATCATGAGCTGATGGAGGACAGTCTTATATAAGGAAAAGCTCAAAGAATGTGAAGTTTTTTTGCTTTAAAAAGATATCTGTTTGAGCATATATGTGTTTGTCATCTACAAAGTGTTAAGGTCTGTCATGAGGTAAAAAGGATTCTGTATTTTTCCAGAATTTCTCTGGAATAAAAGATACTTAATAGCTGTTTGTTTACTTAACTAATGATAAATAGGTACAAGTAACACAGAAAACAAGTAAAGGATAAAACAACAAATCTTTTAAAATAGCAGGAATTTTCAATGACTAAGGCTATGCAGAGAATCATAGGGAATTCAGCAGAGGTATTGACCAGTTGAGAAAATTGGGCTATTTACCTATCATCTATTATATTTCTATCAAAGTAAACTGTTTTTTCATAAGAAAAACTATATAAATATGACAGAGATTGTAACAATTAAACCATTTTGTTAAAAGCAAATATATTGCTATTCTGAAAAGCATCTATACTTAACAATATGGCTGTTATCCACAATTGTAGGATCTACATACTTTGCAATTTATAATACTCCAAATTAAGCTGTCACCCTCTCGTCACTAGTGAACATTTTATAAGATTACAGCATCTTAACTTTAGTTAGCAAATGATATCAAAAGTTTACAAGTTTAATTTAACATAAAGAATTAATTATACAAAATTCTCTTTATGCTTTACTGATAAGTAATGATTATTGTTTTCACATAATATTCATTGTAGAAATAGAGGATGACAAGTCATCATCATCATCATCATCCTTTTCTTCCTCTTCAGTTCTCTTTAGCATTGTGTTTTATAGAGCAACTGGTCTATCATAGAGGAAGGTAACGAACTACCCATGGGTTTGTGCTTCTGCTTTGACTCTTGCTAGATATATGTCTTCAAAAAAACAACTTATATCATTTTGAGTCTAAATTCTCTCATCTCTAAAAGGGGGGTAATAGCTATCCTGCATCTTTGTTTGAGTCTAATATTAAGTATGAAGCATACAGCATATACCTAACCCATGTTACATGATACATTTATTGTTTTCATTTTATTATGGCATAGTATAATGTCAAGTATTTGTTTCATCCTCATGGTCCTATGGGAGAAAAATGTAAAATGTGCTACAATTCTAATTTTATATAAGTTGAATTTCAGAATTCTATGTGAAACTAAGGTCACATAAGTTATAAGTGGCAGAGGAGAGAAGAACATCTGAAATAGTCAGAATAAGGACTTTTGAAATTCTGTTAATCCATAGAAGCAATGAGAAGGCAAAAATTTTCAAAACAAATGTTTTCAGAATTTGGGAAATTAACTCTAGCCTTTAAGCATTTATAAAGAAATATGGGAACATTTTAGAAGAATGACGTACGGTGTTTCGTGGTGTCCCTTTGCTCCTATTGCTCTATCCTCCGTTTGATGACAGCCATAAAAATCAACCATCCTGTATCCACAAAGCTGAGAAAACCAGTAGCATAGCAGTAAAGGGTAGAATAGTTTTGAAGCTCCCCAAAATTACTATTTTCAGAGAATTGCCCCTAATTTATCTTGAAAAAATATCATTTATATAGCTAGTTTTAATTTAGTTTGATTTAGATCTTTCTCACTAAGGTAACTCTATCTCAAGGCATTTGTCGAAAACAACCAGCAGCAATTGTTTAACATTATGGCTAGCTGAGGTGACAATACCAGTTAGGGCAAACAAGAGGCTAGCCAAAAATTTAGAAAGAAAATCTAGAGTATATAATGTTTATGGGTACTTTGAAGAACTCCACCATACATCTGGAGACATAGAGGGCCCTGTGTATATGCAGGGATGTGCACATGTCCTGTAAAGATCCGAAAAGGTCATAATCTTCCACATCTTGCTGAACCAGAGACTTAATGCAAGCAGAAATGAGGGCTTAAGAAAGCTTGTAAAGCCCTCAATACAGAAAGCATACCCAAACAAACACAGAAAGCCACCTCAGGAAGTACTGGGGGACTTATGGTTCATAGCAATTAAGGATGTATATTTTCAGTCTAAGTGAATATTAAGCTAACCAAAAGACAGACTTCAGTGGCCACACATAACAAAGATATAGACTGCAGAATTAGTCAAGACAAGTCACTAAGTCAACAGCAGCAGCAACAATGAGAACAATAAAACAAACAGTAGGTAAAAACAAAGCCTAGGGGAGGAAAGATGGTGCATTTTATTTGCAGTGTTGCATATGATATTATACAAAATGTATGGAAACACCCAAATGAAAAGGGAAGAATGGCTCATAAACCTGAGGTGGGGGGGGGAAGCAATTAAGAGAAACTTTTATTCAAAAAGCTCAAATTTAAACTTAGAAGGCGAAACTTAACACCGGCTATTATAAGTATTTTCACAGAAGTAAAAGAAACTATATTCAAAAAGGGAAATTAATCAACAATGTATCACCAAATAGAGAACATCAATAAAGTAAAAAACTGAAAGGAACTGATTAGAAGGTCTGGAATTGAATGAAAAGTGACCGGAATGAAAAATTTACTTGAGAGGTTCAAGAGCTGATCTGAGCAGTCAGAGTCAGAAGAAAAGTCAATTGTTATTTTCCTGTTTTCTGAGCGGAAAATGAAAAGAATGAAGGAAAATAAGCAACCTGATGGACTTTTGGGACACCACTAAGCTTATCAATCTATGCATAATGGGACTCATACACAAGAAAGAGAAAGAGAATGGGGCAGAAAGGATATTTTAAGAATTAATGATTAAAACATCATAAACTTGAGGAGAAAGATTACACATCCAAAAAGCACAATAAATTCCAAATAGAATAAACTAGAAAAATCCAAACCTATTATATGTCTATATAATAAAACTCTCAAAATCCAAGGAATAAGTAGCAAGAAAATAATGAACCCTCATAAATAAGAAATCCTCAGTGAGAGTAACAGCTGACTTCTAATTAGAAGCCATGGAGGCCAAAAGGAGTAGATAACATATTCAAAGAACTGAAAGGAGAGATTATTAACCAATAATTCTGTATTCAGCCATATTATTCTTCTAAAATGAAAGGAACATTAAAACATCATCAGAAAATCAAAAACAGAATTCATTGCTAGCACCCTGCTCTAAAGAAATACAATAGTCATGATAATCCTTTAGGCTGAAATGAAAGGACATTAGTAACTTGAATTCACATAAAGAAATAAAAGCAACTACATATGTAAACATAAAAAAATAGTCAAGTGTATTTTTCTATGTAATCTTTCATTTTTGTATCTGATTTGAAAAGAACAGTGGCATAAATGGAAAGATCTACCATGAACATAGATTGAAAGAGTTAATTTGATTGCAATGATAGTACTCTTCAAGTTGATCTACACATTTAATATAATCTCTATCAGAACCCTAGGTACTGTTTTTTTTACAGAAATTGAGAGGCCAATCCTAAAGTGCATATGAAAATTAAAGGGACCCAGATTATCCAAAACAGTTTTGAAAAAGAACAAATTTGGAGGTTTTATACTCCTTGACATCAACATTTACTATAAACTAAACAAGATTGTGTGGAGCTCTTATAAGGTTTGACATAGAAATCAATGGAAGAAAATTTAAAAAGTCGGGAAATAAACATTCTTAAACATTCTCCACAAGTATACCAAGACAGTCCAATGGGCAAAGAATAGTATTTTGAAAATATGTTGCTGGGACAAGTAGATTTGCACATGCAAATGAAAGATCCTGAAACCCTACCCCATAACATACAGAAAATTAATTCAAAATTTTCATAGATTCAAATTTAAGTCTTAACATTGTTTTTTTTTTAAGAGAACAGAAGTAGTTAATTGGGACCTTGAATTAGGCAATGACTTCAGAAATACATCAAGATCACAGGTGGCAAGATAAAAAAAAAAGATTAATTGGATTTCTTCAAAATTAAACATCTTTTTACAGATTTATTTGAGAGAGAGAGAGCACACGTGTTCAAGCAACTGGGAGCGGGGAGGCGGAGAGGGAGAGGGGGAGACAGAATCTCCAGCAGACCCCCTACTGAGCCTGAAGTGGGACACCATCTCATGACCCTGAGATCATGACTTGAGCCTCAATTAAGAGTGGGGTGTTTAACTTACTGAACCACCCAGGCACCCCCAAATTAAACATTTTTGTGCTAAAAATAATAAAGTAAAAAAGACAACCTATGCAAAGGAAGAATGATTAATATATATATATATATATATATATATATTTTTTTTTTTTTTTTTTTAAGTAGGCTCCATGCCTAATGTGAAGCTTGAATTCAGGACTTGTGATCAAGGGTCACATACGCCACTAACTGAACCAGCCAGATCCCTAGGGAGAAAATATTTTTAAATCATATATCTGATAAGGGATTTTTATGTACAATATATTTTGAAAAGTTCACAACTCAATAATAAAAGAGAAATATCCTATTTAAAAATGATTAGACATTTCATCAAGGATCATGTCCAAATGACCAATAAGCACATTAAAAGATACCTAGTATTAGTGACTATTAGAGAAATACAAATCAATCCCACAAGGAGATCCCACTTTTCCCCCACCATAATTATAAAGGTGAATAAGAACTATTGGCAAGGATGTAGAGAAAAGAGAACCGTCATTTACTGCAAGTGAATTGTAAAATGATGCAGCTTTCCTTAAAAACTCTGGTCATTTCTCAAAATGTTATTACTTGTGATGCAGTGATTTCGATTCTAAATATACTCCCAAGAGAAATTAAAATATACATTCATCCCAAAACTTGTATACTAATGTTTACAGCCACATTATTCATAATAGCCAAAAAACAGAAACAGTGCAAATGTTCATTTGTATCAAATAGATAATGGGGAATCTGATCAAATGGATGAGTGAAAAAACAAAACTTGGTATATACATAACACAGGACATTATTTGGCAACTAAAATGAATGACATTATGAAACATGTTATAACATGGATAAACCTCAAAAACATGCTAAGTGAAAAAAGCTAGTAAAAAATGATAGCATATTTTATGATCCCATTTATGTGAAATATCCTGAATTGACAAATCTATATAGACAGTAGTGGTTGTCAGGGGATGGGGGAGGAGATGGAGAGTGACTCCTAATGGATATGTGGTTTCTTTCCCAGATGATGAACATAATCTAAAAGTAGTAGTAATAATTACACAACTCTGAATTTAATAAAAACCAATGAATTTACATTTTAAAAGGGAAAATTTCAGGGCATGTACATTATATTCAATAAAGCTGTCATAACAATAATAGCAGGTGACAGAAACAAAATTTCGAAGCTGACTTCATTTTGGTTTCAGTCTGCATTCCAGTGTGCATATCATAATAACTACGTGGATTTTACCAGCTTTTAGGTTTATACTAAGAAAACCACTGCGGTGAATTGAGTGTTTGTCACCCCCAAATTCGTATGTTGAAATCTAATGTCCAGTGTGAGAATATTTGGAGATGGGCCTTTGGGAAGTGACTAGGTCATGAACATGGAGCCTTCATGAATGGGAACTCGTGTCCTTACCTAAGAGCTCTGTTGCCTTTTCCACCATGTGAGGACTCATGAGAAAGACACCATCTATAAACTAGGGGTGGACACTCACCAGATAACAAATCTACCGGTGCCTTGATCTTGTACCTCCCAATCTATGAGAAATTTCTATTGTTTATGAGTCACTCAGTTTATGGTATTTTATTGTAGCAGCCCTAATGAACTAAGACAATCACCATACATCTCTTTGCAGATGGTGTTTTCATTCTACTATAGGGCTTTCCAGAATCTAGAGATGTCGACATGCATCATCTCATTTTTATTCTTGCCAGAGTCTTGGGAAATTAAGTCATATGATTTCTACTGTTTCTGTGAAATTGATGAGGAATCCTGGGGTCAGGGAGCACAATATATGTGACCATATTCACAAATTTAGAACTGTTAGATTTTCCACAAAATTTCAGGTTCTCTGTGCCATGTTCACTTGACTTAGCTGTGCTATGGAAGCTGTGGTTGACAGAACCCAGTAAATTTATACCCTGGGGAAACCACTTCTGAAAGACACGAAGTCATGGATAAATGACTTAGTTGCCCATCCTTCAAAGAAGAGTTCTGGGACATGGGTTTGCATGGTTCGACAGAAAATGCTGGAAAGGACCTAGTTGTCCTCAGTCAATTTAAAAATTAAGTTATATTTTATGTTCCTTTTTAGCATTAGTTTCAGGTTTCAACATAATGATTGTTTCTTAGTACATCTTCAAAACGGTCGCTAGAAAAGCTATCCTTTTTACCGTATGATGAGAAATTTTAGGATTTGCTATTTTAACAACTTTCAAATATGCGATAGAGTATTATTAAGTATAGTCACCATGGTATATATCACATCCCTAGAACTAACTTATTTTATAACAGGATGTTTGTATTTTTTTGCTATCTTCACCCATTTCTCCCTACTCTCTACCCTGTGCCTCAGGCGACCACAAATCTGTTCTCTGTATTTATGAGTTCATTTTTTTTTCTAGATTTCACATATCAGTCAGATCATATGGCATTTGTCTTTCTCTGTCTGCCTTACTTCATTTGAGATAATGCCCTTGATGTCCATCAATGTTGTTGCAAATGACAAGATTTACTTCTTTTTGTAGCTGAATAAAGTTCCATTTAATCTACATATCACATCTTTATCCATTCATCCATTGATGAGCATTTAGTTATCTCCTATGTCATTGGTTGTGTAAGTAATTCTTCAATGAGCCCGTCAGTGCAGGTATCTTTTTTCAGTTTGCGTTTCACTTCCCTTCAGTTAAATATCCAGAGATAGAATTGCTGGATCATATGGTAGTTCGATTTTTAATTTTTGAGGACACTCCATACTGTATTTTATTCTCACCACGAGTGTTCCAGGATTCCCTTTCCTCACAATTTTATCAACACTTGTATCTCTTATCTTTTTTTTTTTTTGATACTAGTCATTCCAACAGGTGTAAGGGGGATATCTCCTTGCGATTTTGATTTGCATTTCCCTGATAATTGGTGATGTTGACTACCTTTTCATGTGCCTGTTGGCCATCTGTATGTTTTTCAGTTTTTCATTTTGAAAACATGTCTGTTCAGAATCCTCTAGCCATCTTTTATTTATTTATTTTTTATTTTTTTATTTTTTTTAGCCATCTTTTAATAAGGTTGTTTGGGATTCTTTTGCCATTGTGTTATGAGTTTTCACATACTTTGGTTATTAAACCATATCAGATATATGATTTATAGATATTTTCTCCTATCTATAGGTTGTCTTTTCCTTTTCTGATGGTTTCCATCACTGTGCAGAAGGATTTTAATTTGATGTAGTCCCATTTATGTACTTTTGCTCTTCTTGTCTTTGGTATTGATATTAAATTGGCATTAAATCCAAAAGATCATTGCCAAGATTGATATCAAGAAGTTTGCTTCCTATGTTTCGTTATTGAATTTTCATAGTTTCAGGTCTTATAGTCAAGCCTCTAATCCGTTTTGAGTTAGTTTTTTTGGTTGTCGTTGTTATTTGTTGTTGTTAGTTTTTTGTTTTTGTTTTTTATGGTGTAAGATTGGGGACCAGCTTCATTCTTTTGCAAGTGGTTGTCCAGTTTTCCCAATATCATTTGTTAGACTATCCTTTCCCATGCTATTCTTGGCTCCTTGGTTGTAAATCAATTGACAATATATGTGTGGGTGTATTCTGGGCTTTATGTTCTGTTCCAATGATCTATATGTCTGTTTGTATGCCAGTTCCATACTGTGTTGGTTACTACAGCTTTGTAATATAGTTTAAAATTGAGATGCATTATGCCGCTAGCTGTTTTCTTTTCAAGATTGATTTGATTATTTGCGGTCTTTTGTGATTCCATACAAATTTTAGGATTGTTCTATTTCTGTAAAAATGCCAATGAAATTTTAATAGAGTTGTAATAAATCTATAGATTGATTTGAGTAGGCTGGACATTTTAACAATATTCTTATCCTTGAGCATGGAATGTCTTTCCATTTATCTTTCTTCTTAAATTTCTTTTATCAATGTCTTATAGCTCTCAGTGTACAGCTGTTTCACCTCCTTGGTTAAATTTATTCCTAGGTATTTTATTCCCTTTAATGCAATTATAAATTAGATTTGTTTAAAAAAGATATCTCTTCCTGGGGGTACCTGGAAGTCATTTCAGCATCTACCTTTGGCTCAGGTCATGATCCCAGGGTCCTGGGATCAAGCCCCATGTTAGCCTCCCTGCTTAGCAGGGAGTATGCTTCTCTCTTTCCCTGTGCCCCTTCCCACTGCTCATACTCTCTGTCTCTCAAATAAATAAATAAAATCTTTAAAAAAGATTTCTCCTTCTGATTGATCATTATTAGTGTATGGATACATTTCTGTGTACTGATTTTGTATCCTGCCCCTTTACTGAAATTGTTTATTAGTTCTAACAATTTTTTGCTGGAATCTTTAGGATGTTTGTTTTTAGTTCTACTTCTTTTTAATATGGATGATGTTTTTTGTGCTTTCTTGCCTAATTCCTCCACCAAGAACTTCCAGTACTGTGTTGAATGAAAGTAGTGAGCCTGGGTGGACATCCTTGTGCTGTTTCTAATCTTGGAGGAAAAGCTTTCAGTTGTTCACCTTTGAGTAAAATATTAGCTATAGGTGTGTCATATATTGCCTTTGTTAGGTTGTGGTACAATCCCTCTATACCACTTTGTTGAGTGCTATTTTTTATTATAAGTGGATATTGAATTTTATCAAATGCTTTTTCTGCATCTGTTGAAATTATCATATGATTTTCATCCTTTATTTTTTAAATATGCTCTATGACATTGGTTGCTTTGTGGATGTTGAATATATTGTTTTTTCTTCATTCCATGTTTCACTCCTCCTGTTGTCTCATCCCCACCCTAGTTTTCTAGAACGAACTGCAAATGCCCTTATGTATTCAAGTCACTTTCTCAGGTTCTGCTTTCTTCTGTGAAATGCAAACCAAGGCAGACACGAATACGGGTAATTCGGTAATTTGGCCCAATCAAGCTGCCTTCTTGAAATACTTATTGGTAACACTATGAAAACATAAATTCTTGCCTTGTGTTTATCTCTATCTTCTTTCTTATACCTATTTTTTAGTTCCTATATAGCAGGAGCTAAAATTATGTAGCAGCAAATTATTGTTTCACATATCTTCATACGTACATTAGTTTGGTAGCAGCTAAAAACAGATTTCTGATAACATTTTCCTCAAAAATGCTTCCTATTAGGAAGTAGTCTCTGCACAAAGGAAAAGACCATTTTTGTCCTTTAAATTCATCATATACAGATTTATGTTTTTTCTACTTTCTCTACAAGTTGAATAGGGCATCTCCTAATTATGAAACCCATCTGGCTACTTATTCAAGTATCTATAAGTATGTCTGGATTGACCACACATAGAAAAATAGAAGAGAAGAAAAGCATATTTTTATTTTAGAAAACTGTTTTTGTTTTGAGAACTCATAAATTTTTTAAGTGATGCATTTATATTCAAGATAAATCAAGCTAACTGTATAATAATTATCTGTTTTGACTTCAGAAATTGACTGCATTATGAACACTTTCATTGAAAGGTGAATACAAGAGTACCCAGAGGCCTTTTCAATGGAGCTACAATTAGATGAAACTATATTATTCTTTAGCATGCTGTGTTTCCCATTAGTTGGTGATCAAAAGAAAAACTCCAAAGAAGATCAGTAGGATGCAAGATTGATTACAGACTGATTCAGCAGTGTAATCACTAGCTAGTGCAATCTCAGCATGAATGGAGTCCCCAGAGAGCTAGTTGCTATCTGATAGCTCTACAGAGAGGAGAAATCAAATGACTTCTAGAATGTAGATTGGTTTGGATTGCATTAAACAGGAAAGGATTATATCTCACACTGTCATCCATCCTGGCATCCAAGAACAGTGCATCTAAAACATCTCATTTCCACAGAAGGTATACATCAACTTTGCCGCATAGCCTGATTCAGCAACTCCTGGGAAGAAAAGGAAACTGCACAATTGCTGTGTGAAAACAGCTGCAATTAATTATGGTGTGCTTTTGGTGCTTCTTGCCAAGGACATCGACTAATTTTTCATTATTATTCAATTTACAGCCCTTATGTTGATCATTCTCCATTAACATTATAAATCTAAAACATAGCATTTCCTGTCTATAATAATTATTGCACTCACTATTGAAAGGAATTGGGAATAGGGAAGAAACAATGAAAGCAGAGACTAAATTATTGAGATCTAGTTCTAGTTTTGCTAAAAATCTGTCATGTAGCTATAATTAAATTATTTAACTTACCTATGTTCCAGTAGACCCATCTAAAAATGAGATAATCATATTTGGAATTCCTGAAAGCAGGAAGTTTGAATTTTACAATTTCTATCTTAAAATTTTAGCTATGATTCTATAAATAACTATACATGAATTTCAAATAGAAAATAGGCATTTTTATAACACTGCTGAGCCAAAATAACTGTAGTGAATAATTTACATTTATATTCTAAATCCTTTTTTTTTTCCATTGATTAAATAACTTAAACAGTTTAGTATAAAGGATAGTTAACAAAATGCTTCTGGAAAATAATCACATAGCACACCACTGAAATATCAAATCTGTATTGGTCAATCTTATGGAAGAATGAGGTAGGATATATCTAGCCCTTTCTTATGAAAAGACCCAGAGTAAAATATAGTTCATAGAAAAATCTTAGTATTTCTTGATTCTCCTGGGCATCATCCCAGATTGAAAAGAACCAGAAGGGGGCTGGTAAGAGCATATTGACAATGTATCAGAAGATCTTTCTTGGATACAATGGCAACAAATTGAACCTGGCAAATTGTCTAGCAGGGGAGATGGTTTCAGTCTCACTAAGAAAGATCCTTTATAACAACTAACAAGTGACAATCAGTGTTATTCTAAAAAATCTTAAGAGAAATTTAGAATTGTTTATATGGTTTTATATCTGGGCTCCACACTTATTCTAGTTCCACTATACGTCTTCAGTGGCTTATATTTTAAATTCAATTTTTTTTTTATTTTTCCTTTGTCTCTCTTTTTAACATTCATCAGGATTCTGTGGACTACTTGGAATTAAGACTTCAGACTAATTTTTGATGCCTTTGCCTTTCTGAGTCATACTGAGATCTAATATATTTCTTCAGTTATATGTTTCTGTTGCTATTCCTCTGACTCTTCATCACCATATTCAACTTGAATCATAATAATAGCTTTCTAACTAGTGTTTTGTTTTAAACAGCAATTCCTGCCAATCCATCTAGTATAGTATAGCACTGCCAAATTAATCATGCTAAAATGTGGATTTTGTTCTATCACTCTATTCTTCAAAAATTTTCAAAAAAAAAATCTCCATTAAATACAGATTAAAACCACACCCCCTGGATTATGATTAAACTCAATTTAAAATCTAGTCTTGATTCCCTTTGCTGAGCTTACACTCATTTTCTATTTGTAATAAATGGTCACTTGAACTTGTCTTGCCTTTGCTGTTTCTCAGAGAGATGGACCAGGATTTCACCAGGCATACAAGTATCAGTCTAGACCCATATAAACGTGTATTCAACACATCATAGGATTTTAGAGCATTTGATCTTTGTATGACAAATTATTTTGGTTTAGTGATATTGTGTAGTACCTGAACTAAACAATGTAAACTATTAAGAATATATCTGCATACATTTCCTACTGTTTATTCAAGGGATGTTCTAAGGTTGTAGAAATTTTGCTTGCAGAATTTATCTGTTTGTTTGCTTACTTAGCTTAAGTGAAAGACATTTTATACTCTAAATTATATAACATTTAAAACAGTAACACACACATGATTGCCATTAACTGGGCTTCTGTTGATATGTACAGTGGATTTCATATATATTAGACATCAAAAGATACAGCCCCATTGGAATACACACAAGCACAAATACACACACACTTGTCCTCTAGCAGAAACAAATAATTAAAAACTAGTAGATATTGAAGTAATTATTTTAGCAATACAGACCAACAGGGGAAAATAATTACCCATTCAATGAATTAGTATGCTTAGGAAAAAAT
The DNA here is from genome assembly GCF_048164855.1 of Canis lupus baileyi. Lineage (NCBI taxonomy): Eukaryota > Metazoa > Chordata > Mammalia > Carnivora > Canidae > Canis > Canis lupus. The sequence goes on from NC_132839.1 coordinate 80,261,800, forward strand.
TGAAAATTTAACCAAATTTTAATTGTATTTATAGAAATATAAAAATGCCTGCAATTAGCAGCTCTGAACTTTGCATTTTTCATGAGTTTCACTTTGGAAAGGTAAAATTTTTCCCTGGTTAACAAGTGATTAGGAGTCTCTAACCCCTAGGGCCAATGTTTCTGAAAATGAATCATATTTGTTGTACACGCTAAACCTCTAGAGATTCTGATAATCATAAAAATTATATTTAAATAAAAAGATCTCAGATGATTTAAAGGAATAATCAGTGTTGATAGTCCTCTTTTCCATCCTGAGTGAACTGTCTTTTTTTCTTTTTTTTTTTTTTTTTACCATACTGTTTTTCTATATTGAATCTCTTGCTTATTTAACCTAGCACTTTTTTTTTTTTTTCTGGCTTTGGAGATATAAAATTGACATACAGCACTATGTAAGTTTTAAATATATTGCATGCTAGTTAGATACACATGGCTAAATAATTACCACCTTAATGTTAGCTAACGTTTTTATTATGTCACATAATATTTCTTTTTTGTTGTAAGAACATTTAAAATCTGCTTTCTTAACAACTTCCGAGTATATAATACTTTATTGCTAACTATAATCACAATACTGTGCATTAAATCCCCAGGCTTATTTATCTTCTAACTGGAAATTTGTACCCTATGACCAACATCTCTCTTCATTTTCCTTACCTCACAGCCCTTGACAACCACCATGCTACTTTCTGTTTTAGGAGTTTGGCTTGTTTTAGATTTCACATATGAATGATACCTTATAGTTTATGTCATTCTCTGACTTACTTCAGTTAGCATAATGCCCACACGCCGCATCCATGTAGTCACAAATGGCAAGATTTCCTTCTTTCTCATGGCTGAACAACATTCCTTTTTAAGTATGTGTATGTGTGTCTGTGTCTTTCTTCCACGTTGTCTATAGTCCTTCATTAGCTGAAGGAAACTTAGGTAGTTTCCACAGTTGGACTATTGTGAAGATGTTGGAAGAAAAAAACACAAAACACTAGAGTGAATATACAGTTAACCCTTGAACGATGTGAGGGTTAGGGGCACCAAATGCCCCTCAAAGTCGAGAACTTGTGTTTAACTTATGACCCCCAAAATGTAACTATGAATAGCCTACTGTTTACTCAAAGCCTTACCAATAACATAAATAGATGGTTAGCACACATTCTATGTGTTAGATGTACTATGTACTGTATTATCATGATAAAGTAAACTAGCAAAAGGAAAATGTTAAGAAAACCATACAAAGAACAAAACACAGGGACTCCTGGGTGGCTCAGCGGTTGAGCATCTGCCTTATGCTCAGGGTGTGATCCTGGAGTCCCGGGATTGAGTCCCACATCGGGCTCCCCTCAGCAAGCCTACTTCTCCCTCTGCCTATGTCTCTGCCTCTCTCTCCGTGTCTCTCATGAATAAATAAATAAAAGCTTAAGGAAAAAAAAAAGACAAAACACATTATAGTACTGCACTGTGTTTATATACAAAGAAAATCTGTATGTAAGTGGACCTGCACAGTTCAAACCTGTGTTGTTCAAAGGCCCACTGTATTTCTTCAACATACTGTTTTTATTTCCTTTGGGTATATAACCAGGAGTGGGATTGATGGGTCGTAGTGTAGCTCTTTTTTAAATTTTTTAGTGAACCTCCACACTATTTTCCACAGTGATTGTATCAATTTACATTCCTGGCAACAACGCAAAAATTGTAGATGTGTTCTTCACATCTTTGACACTTATTTTTTGTCTTTTTGATCATAGCCATTCTGACAGATATGAGACAATATCTTGTTGTGATTTTAACTTGCATTTCCATGATGATTAGTGATGTTGAGCATCTTTTCATGTACCTATTGGCCATTTATAGATCTTTAGAAAATGTCTATTCAGTTCTTCTGCCCATTTTTAAAATTAGATTACTTGTTTTTGTTGTTGATTTTTGTGAGTTCTTTATATATTTTGTTTATTAATCTCTTAGAAGATACATGGTTTGCAAATATTCTCTCCCATTGGGTAAGTTGCATTTTCATTTTGTTGATTTTTTCTTTTGCTGTGCAGAAACTTTAGTTCGAGGTAGTTGCGTTTATTGCTTTTTTGCTTTCATTACTTGAGCTTTTAGTGTCATAGCCAAAATTGTTGCCAGGACATATATTAGTTGACTAATATAAACCTCCATATATATGAAGGTTTCTATTGCATTGATTTATGCATCTGGTTTAATGCCAGTACCATTGTTTTGATTACTATAACTTTGTAGTATAGCTTGAAATCAGGAAGTGTGATGCTTTAGGGTTTTATTTATTCTCAAAATTGCCTTGCCTATTCTGGTCTTTTGTGGTTCATACAAATTTTACGATTTTTTTTTCTTTTTGTTTGAAACATGCTGTTAGAATTTTGATAGGGATGCATTGAATCTATAGGCGGCTTTGGGAGGTGTGCACATTTTATCAATAGTAATTCTAATCTGGGAACACAGGATATTTTCACATTTGTATTACCTGCAATTTGTTGTATCAAAATCTTATAGATTTATGTGTACAGATCTTTCACCTCCTTTATTAAATTTATTCTTAAGCATTTTATTGTTTTTGTTGCTATTGTACATGGAATTTTAAAAAAATTTCTCATTCAGACCTTTTGTTGTTAACGTATAGAAATGCAACTGACTTCTCTGTTGATTGTGTATCTTATCTTGCGACTTTGTTAAAGTCATTAAACAGTTCTAAGCTTTAGGGTGGAAGGTTTAGGATTTTCTACATATGGTATCATACGATATGCAAACACAGACAATTCTTCTTTGTCCTATCCTTTTTGAATGCCTTTCACTTCTTGCCTGATTGCTCTGGCTGGGACTTCTAGTACTATGTTGATTAAGAGTCATGAGATTGGGCACTCACCTTGTTTCTCATCTTAAAGAAAAATATTTTAAGTTTCTCTGTTAAGTTTGATGCTATCTGTGCAGTCGTCATGTATGCATACCCCTACTGTGTTGAGGTAAGCTTTTTGTTTTTCTTTTTTCTTTTTTCTTTTTTTTTTTTTTTACATTTTATTTATTTATTTATTTGAGAGAGAGGCAGAGAAGGCATCACCTGGGGCTGATGGAGAGGCAGAAGGAGAGGAAGAGGGGCAAGCAGACTCCCTGCTCAGCATGGATCCCAAGATGGGCTCGATCCAGGACCCTGAGGTCATGACCTGAGCTGAAGACAGATGCTTAACCGACTGAACCACTCTAGCACCCCTTGAAGTCTATTTTTTTTAGACTCATTTTATTGACAATTTTTATCAATATGTTTCATTTTGTCAAAGGTTTTTCTACATCTTTTGAGAAGATCATACGATTTCTATCCTTCATTTTGCTAGTGTGATGTATCACATTTATTGTTTTGCATATATTGAACTGTCCTTACATTTTGGATATAAATCTCACTTGATCATGGTGTATGACCTTTTATATGCTGTTTAGCATATAATGCTAAATGCTATATGCGGTTTAGTTCTGTTCGTTAATATTATGTTGGGAATTTTTGAATCTGTTTATCAGGGATATTTTCTTATAGTTTTCTTTTCTTGCAGTGTCCTTATCTGAATTTGGAATCATGGCAATGCTGGCCTCATAAACTGAGTTTGGGAGTGCTCCTTCATCTTTAATTTTCTGAAAGAGTTTGTGAAGGATTAGAATTATTTATTTATTTATTTTTTTAGAGTGTTTGGAGGAGTCTACCAGTGTTACCATCTGGTGTTGGGCGTATGGGCTTCTCTTTTTTGAGCAATCCTCAATAATCATTAATTGAGTCTCTTTTCTTATTATTGGTTTGTTTATATTTTCTTGTTCATTGCTCAGGCTTGATATATTGTATCTTGTAAGAATTTACCCATTTTTTCCAGGTTTTCCAATTTGTTGGCATAGAATTGTTCATAGTAGTCTCTTATGATCTTATGTATTTCTGTGGTATCAGTTCCCATATTTCCTTTGTTATTTGATTTTATTTATGAATTATCCCTTTTTTTCCACCCAGCTTAAGATTTATCAATTTTGTTTATCTTTTCAGAATGTTTGCTCAGTTTTGTGTTTTTATACTCCTTATTTCATTTATTTCTTCTCTGATCTTTGTTAGTTCCTGTCTCTGCTATCTTTAGGCTTATTTTGTTTTTCTTTTTCTGATTAGGTTGCTTACTTGAGGTTTTTCTTTTTTCTCAATATAGCTATCTATTGCTATGAACTTTCTTCTTAGATCTACTTTTGCAGTTTCATGTAGGTTTGGTATATTATGTTTCTATTTTCGTGTTTCAACTCATTTTTAAAAATTTCCCTTTTGATTTCTTCTTTGATTTATTTGATTCAAGGATATGTTGTTTAATTTGTACATATTTGTAAATTTTCTAGCTTTCTTCCTGTTACCAATTTCTAGTTTCATAACATTGTGGTCAGAAAAAGGCGCTTTCTCAAATTTGTCAAACCTTTTTTAATGGCCTATCATGTGATTTGTCCCAGAGAATATTCTGTGTGCACTTGAGGAGAAGGTGCTATTGGATGGAATATATTTCTATTAGATCTATTTTGGCTACAGTAAGGTTCCAGCCTGCCATTTCCTTGTTCATCTTCTACGTGGGTCGGTGATCTATTCATTCCTGAAAGGAGGGTACTAAAGTACCTTAACTATTATTGTGTTATTTATTTTTCTCTTTAGATCTGTTGGTATTTGCTTAAAATATTTAGTTTCTTCAATGTTGGGTGTGTGTATATTTATGATTATTATATCCTCTTGACAAATTGATCATTTTATCCATTTATATAAAGACCTTCATTATCTCTTGTTTCTGGGTTTTGGCTTAAAGTATATTTTGCGTGATTAAGTGTAGCTACTTCTGCACTTTTTTGGTTTCCACTTACATGGAATATCTTTTTCACCCCTACACTTTGAACTTAGGTGAGCCTTCAAAGCTAAAGTTAGTCTCTGGTATATTTGGGTCTTCCGCCTTCCCCTTTTTATCCATTTAGCCACTATGCCTTTAGAAAGAAAAAAAAAAAAGGATTTATTTACTTATTTGAGAGATTGAGAGAGAGAGAGAGAGAGAGAGCGTGCACTTGCCAGACTGTGAGTAGGGGCAAAAGGAGAGGGAGATATTTCAAGCAGAGTTCCCACTGAGTGTGGAGTCTGACAAGGGACTCTATCCCAGGACCATGAGATCATGACCTGAGCCAAAGGCAGACGCTCAACCACTGAGCCACCCAGGTTCCCCTCTCTCTTCTTTATATTTTGTGAATTTACTACAGGTTTTTACTTTGTGGTTCCATGAGGTTTACATAAAACTGTGTTGGCACCCATTTAAGGTACAATGGGCCTTTGACATAGTGAGTACTCAATATAGTTTCTATATTATTTACAATTAGCTTTTGTTTTTAGTAAGCTGATAGATAAATCATTTTGAGAAGAATTTTTAAGTGATCCATCTTTCTCCAATTATAATAAAATAGTCATTTTATAAGGTAGGACCCTTATATAGGAGAAATGACTCTAAGAAAATGCATATAATCTATCCATCAAATCTTGCTTCAGTGAGGATTGTATTTATGTGTATTTTACCAAACACCTGATAGAATGTCTTAACCAAATAGTCGTTTGTAATGAGATATTCAGAGATAAGATTTACAACTGGTGGGGCAGAAACACAATAATATTAAAGGATCCAACATTTTATTATTTTATTTTATTTTAGTTTAGTTTAGTTTAGTTTAGTTTTATTATTTTTTGTAAGAATGAAACATTTTAAATTACCACCTGGACATCCTGATATCTTAACAATATATTCTATCTTTTTGGCTTTAAGGTGCCTGCTGTATCCAAGTCACAGTTTTCTAGCCTGAATGAAAACGGCGTATCACAGGGAAAAAAGGTATGACTTATAATAAGCAAAGCACAACTTAACTTCTGCTATGACTCATTTAATTGATCATCCTTGGCTGCAAAGGGATAGAACTGATAACCTGGTCCAATTCTAATTCATGCAACATTAAGCATTCTAATGGTAATTAAAGAGGGAAGCATAATTTTAGGAGAAGCAAATAGCAGAAACTTCCACAAATATATAATTAGTATCAACTATTTTAAAGACTGGCTTTGTGTTCTTGGATAACTATTATGTTATTTAATATTCACCCTAAGTAGCAGGTGTTGATTTCATATTTTTTACTCTTTTAGGAAACTTATGGATGAAGTAGCAAAGTAACTTGCATATGAACCATTTAGTAAGTAGTAAAATTTGGATTTGATATCTAGTCTTCTGAATCTAAAACCTTGATTAATATATACAAAAATGCATCTATTTTATTTCATCACCTTATGAGAAAAATAAAAGTGGAGGAGAAATAAAAAAGGAAGTTGAACTGTGAAGAAGTTCTTTGGCATTGGTTAACAGGAGTTTTTTGAGCACCACAAACTTTCGCAAACAACCTTGACATTAATTTGATACAAATGTGAGATATCAGATGATGCCTCTATAGAATAGTATCCCAAAGGCAATATAAAATCTCTATCCATTAGGTTCAACTCTGTTCTGCAAAAATTTTGCCCCTAAAGTAGATTCCAATAAACAAGAATGATTTAGTCAGCAAGGACAATGTAACACTGATGCTACAACCATCCTTCAAAACTATGCACAATTGCACATTATTATTTTCCTGTACCCAGCTTTCAACATAAGTCTTAAGAGGCTGTATGTCAGCATAATGTAAGTACTGCATCACTAGTCTAGTCTAGTTACAAATTTTCTTCATAGGGAAATAAATGGTGTTTATCTTTCCTGTTACTTCCGACCCTTCTGTGCTTGACCTCTATATTGCATTTTGTTCTAAAGAAGATTCAGACCTTGAGAGGGTGTGTATATTTGATAACAGTAGACTAAGCTAGTGTTTTCTTTTCCCTCCTTAATCATAATTTTAAATCAAATGAACATAGCGTTTTATTTCATGGCCATGCATTGGGCTGTATCTTTTGTGGTTTATACATATTTAATTTTAAGAAATTCTTTTAATTCCTTCATCTTTTCATAGAATACAAGTGAAGTTTATTCCATAATACAACCTTATTATATTTGGCACCTTTAAAATTTTAATTCATTTTAAAATTCACCTTAGATACTGTCTTTCTGTTATTTTATTGATAGTCCTAATATATAATTTTTACCTTCATTCTTTGCAGTTTCACTGCTTTAATACAAATATTTTTAACTGTAAAATCCTGCCTGTTGAGCTTATGTAATGATTTAGTAGAAAGAGTGCAAACCTGGAGCTAGGAAATCTGGGTCAATATCCCAGTGCCATTTAGTAGTTGAGTTTCCTAAGGAAAAACAACTTAAAGTTTTAGTGTTTTAGTTTTCTACTCTGAAATATGAGGATAAGAATGCCAATCTTACTTGTTATCTGTAGATGTTTCAAGAATCAAATGTATATGAAGTTCTTATATACTGAAAAAGTCTACTCTACCTATACATTATTTTAGCATTTACATCTTCATCCTATCTAATGCAATATTTGCCCTACAATTCTAGATTGCTCATAAAAATTATACCCCATATTGACAGAGGAAATTTTTGGCCTTTTTCCAGGAATATTTTAGATATAACTGATGGTTATAGATTTTTCTTTGACTTGTATTTGATTTAGGCAACATAGCATCTTAGAGAATCAATTTGCCTTTTATTGTCCTTGATGAAAATTCTATTCAAGTAAAATGTATTTAAGTCTTATTAAATATAGTTTTTGAAATAAAAAGAATCCTTCTCCTTTAGGATTTTCTTGGAAGAGATAGAATAATCACAACAATGAGACAATTGCCATAATGAAGGGATAGAGAAGACACAATAGAAATACAGATGGGAGATGATTGATGGTTAAGATAATGCCAAGATAGTGTGAAATTAAAACTAAAGAGGCAACCATAATCAGAGTTGACTAAGTAGAAACTTTCTCTCACAATGGCAATTGAGCTTCTTATTTTGGAGATAATTTTTTTTTAAACAAATAGCAGAATTTTATCACTTGAGAAGTTACTGGGAGTGATTTCATTAATCAGCCTTCAGAACTCTAATAGAACACTGGGTTAAAAGTTGAGGCATCACAAATAAGTTGGTATAGTAAATCTGTAACAGATTCAAAGTAGCACCATAAAGAAGGTTACAATTTTAAAGATAAGCACTAAGGTAAAGCATCAATAGTTCAAATACGACCATATTGAAATATTTTTTTGTATGTAGCGGAAATGGATCCTTTTAATTTGTAAACCAAACAAAACAAAGCATAAAAAACACTTTGAAGCCTGATACATATTAGAATTGCTGTTCAATATATCGATTTTTCACATAATTTGGTTACTTCTGTCTTATATCTTCATTAAATAATCTCTTCCTTTTAAAAAAATTGTTGGCGTTCCTGTTTCAATGGTGAAAATTTTGAGAAAAACTGTTTTTATGTCTACTTTGCAAAATGGACCAAATAGATCAACTTATTAAACCATAAGCCACTGGCAGGTTTGGCAAGATGGTTGGTAATTGAAACCATGATGTTAGCGCACCTCTTTTGAAGATTAAATAGCACCCCCCAAATTATTGTTACAACTGCACAGCAAATAAACAAATTGAATCATGTAGCTGTTTGTAAGATATGCAGACTTTGATACTTTTTAAAATAAAATTTAAACTGTATTAGTCATTTGGTGATATCATCTTCCTAGAATGGGAGATATATTACAGGTTTGTTTTGTTTGATAATAGATTTAACAGAATCATTTTCCTTATATCATGAAGTCTGAGTTTTAAGCAAGGAAAATAAAGAACAGAGATTAGGAACTTGCCAAATTTTTCATTTTCCTTTGCTTAATTTTTCTACATTGCTTACAGTTCTGAAACACTTATTACATCCAAGATAATCCCCTCCACTTAGAATGATTTCCCCTAATTGATCTACAAACTCCTGTTTTTTTTTTTTTTTTTTTTTATTGGTGTTCAATTTACTAACATACAGAATAACACCCAGTGCCCGTCACCCATTCACTCCCACCCCCCGCCCTCCTCCCCTTCTACCACCCCTAGTTCGTTTCCCAGAGTTAGCAGTCTTTACGTTCTGTCTCCCTTTCTGATATTTCCCACACATTTCTTCTCCCTTCCCTTATTTTCCCTTTCACTATTATTTATATTCCCCAAATGAATGAGAACGTATAATGTTTGTCCTTCTCCGACTGACTTACTTCACTCAGCATAATACCCTCCAGTTCCATCCACGTTGAAGCAAATGGTGGGTATTTGTCATTTCTAATAGCTGAGTAATATTCCATTGTATACATAAACCACATCTTCTTTATCCATTCATCTTTCGTTGGACACCGAGGCTCCTTCCACAGTTTGGCTATCGTGGACATTGCTGCTAGAAACATCGGGGTGCAGGTGTCCCGGCGTTTCATTGCATTTGTATCTTTGGGGTAAATCCCCAACAGTGCAATTGCTGGGTCGTAGGGCAGGTATATTTTTAACTGTTTGAGGAACCTCCCCACAGTTTTCCAGAGTGGCTGCACCAGTTCACATTCCCACCAACAGTGTAAGAGGGTTCCCTTTTCTCCGCATCCTCTCCAACATTTGTTGTTTCCTGCCTTGTTAATTTTCCCCATTCTCACTGGTGTGAGGTGGTATCTCATTGTAGTTTTGATTTGTATTTCCCTGATGGCAAGTGATGCAGAGCATTTTCTCATATGCATGTTGGCCATGTCTATGTCTTCCTCTGTGAGATTTCTGTTCATGTCTTTTGCCCATTTCATGATTGGATTGTTTGTTTCTTTGGTGTTGAGTTTAATAAGTTCTTTATAGATCTTGGAAACTAGCCCTTTATCTGATATGTCATTTGCAAATATCTTCTCCCATTCTGTAGGTTGTCTTTGAGTTTTGTTGACTGTATCCTTTGCTGTGCAAAAGATTCTTATCTTGATGAAGTCCCAATAGTTCATTTTTGCTTTTGTTTCTTTTGCCTTCGTGGATGTATCTTGCAAGAAGTTACTATGGCCGAGTTCAAAAAGGGTGTTGCCTGTGTTCTTCTCTAGGATTTTGATGGAATCTTGTCTCACATTTAGATCTTTCATCCATTTTGAGTTTATCTTTGTGTATGGTGAAAGAGAGTGGTCTAGTTTCATTCTTCTGCATGTGGATGTCCAATTTTCCCAGCACCATTTATTGAAGAGACTGTCTTTCTTCCAATGGATAGTCTTTCCTCCTTTATCGAATATTAGTTGCCCATAAAGTTCAGGGTCCACTTCTGGGTTCTCTATTCTGTTCCACTGATCTATGTGTCTGTTTTTGTGCCAGTACCACACTGTCTTGATGACCACAGCTTTGTAGTACAACCTGAAATCTGGCATTGTGATGCCCCCAGATATGGTTTTCTTTTTTAAAATTCCCCTGGCTATTTGGGGTCTTTTCTGATTCCACACAAATCTTAAAATAATTTGTTCTAACTCTCTGAAGAAAGTCCATGGTATTTTGATAGGGATTGCATTAAACGTGTATATTGCCCTGGGTAACATTGATATTTTCACAATATTGATTCTGCCAATCCATGAGCATGGAATATTTTTCCATCTCTTTGTGTCTTCCTCAATTTCTTTCAGAAGTGTTCTATAGTTTTGAGGGTATAGATCCTTTACATCTTTGGTGAGGTTTATTCCTAGGTATCTTATGCTTTTGGGTGCAATTGTAAATGGGATTGACTCCTTAATTTCTCTTTCTTCAGTCTCATTGTTAGTGTATAGAAATGCCACTGACTTCTGGGCATTGATTTTGTATCCTGCCACGCTACCGAATTGCTGTATGAGTTCTAGCAATCTTGGGGTGGAGACTTTTGGGTTTTCTATGTAGAGTATCATGTCATCGGCGAAGAGGGAGAGTTTGACTTCTTCTTTGCCAATTTGAATGCCTTTAATGTCTTTTTGTTGTCTGATTGCTGAGGCTAGGACTTCCAGTACTATGTTGAATAGCAGTGGTGAGAGTGGACATCCCTGTCTTGTTCCTGATCTTAGGGGAAAGGCTCCCAGTGCTTCCCCATTGAGAATGATATTTGCTGTGGGCTTTTCATAGATGGCTTTTAAGATGTCGAGGAATGTTCCCTCTATCCCTACACTCTGAAGAGTTTTGATCAGGACAAACTCCTGTTTATCATCTAAAATACTTATGAGAATATTGCCTCCTTTCTTCATTCTTCCTTGGTAGGATTCCATCCTTCAAGATGGAATTAACCAATGTTCTTTCTGGGATAACTCTAAACTTTGTTCAAGCTTAACAGTAAGAATGACTAATATTACTTAGAGTCTCTCAAGACTTCAATGATTGCCTTCTATCATCTATGTTAGAATAAACTCATCTTGATATACGTATCCTGAGTGCAGTAGATAGAATTTTAGCTATGCTTTCATTCCTTACTCATGTTTTGCATGGTTTCACCTCTTGGCTAACCCTTGGTATTTACCCCTATGTAAGGCAAATATGAGTTTTATCCATACAATCTTTCAGGAAGCTGAGAATTTTGTCTTATCTTCTTTGAACCTTCCTTCCATTCATTATACCTTCCTTATATTTTCAGTCATGCATTTCACTTATCCATGCTCCTTAGCTATAAAAATGTATTCTGACTCAACTCAAAACTACCACCTTCATTTCATTTACCTTTCAAACTACCATTCTACTTTTTACTAGTCATCGATCAGAAAACACCTAAAAGATAAGTCTCAGTTAATCATTTCAAATTCTTCATGACTTGTATCAATCAAGATGATGGAATCCTGCTCCATAAAGTCACTCTAAAACCCTGGCTGATATACCAGCAATCTTTCAATCATGTGGCAGTTCATGGTAGTAAGAGAAGTAGGAGAAGTGATAGAGTGACTTTCAAAGGTAATTAAATATGTTTGTCAAAGTATAATATCTTAATTTTTTCACATTTCATTACTAACATAGTCACTAAGATCACCCCCCCCTGTAAGTTACAGAGAAGGGCAGACTTTGTGTGCCTGGGAGAAGAGAACTGTATATTGGTGAGCAATAGGAGCATCTAGCACATATATATTCTTTCTTCTTTTGTTTACAGATTTTTATATCTGTCTCATTACTAATTATTTTTATTATTACTGTTTCACTTCATAATTATTTCAGTCCTCATGTCCTTTACTTTCTATCCAATATTTTACAATTTTTCTTAAATGTTTTTCTTATATGATTTTGGATTTTTCTGTCCAGCTCTTTACTCTACAATCCTTTTCACCTTCTTAACTGGTACTTTATTTTATATTCAACTATTTAATGAACGTCATTCTCAGCTTTCTGTTCTTACCCCCTCTTTTATTCTTTCCTATGAAATATCATCTACTTCCATGATTTTGCTATTTGTGTATTTCCCTTATTTTTACACCTTCAGTTCTATTCTCTTGACTGCTCATCCCACATTTCTTATATGAACTAATTCTTAATATAGATGCATACCAGAAACAACTATATCCAAATTCAACTCAATTAATTCACACCAATTCAGTTCCCTTTCAAAGTTTCTTTTGCTTTCATTATCGTCTTAATGATGATCTGAAGATGCATCCAGCCCGTAATGTAATCCCTCCTTTCACATTTTCCCTTCAGGATACAAATCCTATATTCACTTAATTGGCAGTTATTTATCTCCTACTGTGAGGTATAAAATTATTTATGTGTATGTGTCAAATACATAAATGAGTAATACATGATTTTTGTCCTTGAGTTACTCGTAACCTACTGGGAAAGGTAGATTAAATATTAAAGCATTGAAAAGTACAATGTGGTGTGTTCTACAATGTGAAACATTGTTTCTGATGAGAATTTGGAGGTGAGAAAGTCTATTGATTCTAGTCCCCAAACCATTTTAGAAACTAGTATACTTCTGTGTTGATTTGCTAGGACTGCCATAATAAAATATCATGGACTAATTGGCTTAAACAACAGAAATGGATTTTTTTCCCACTACCAGAGGCTAGCATAATTCAAGATGAATGTGTCAGCAGGTTTGGTTTCTGATGAGGCTTCTCTCTTCGGCTTGCGGATGATCACCTTCCCCTGTGTTCTCACGTGGTTTTTTTTCTGTGCACACATGGCTCCGGTGTCTCTCTGTGTATCCAAATATCCTCTTCTTATAAAGACACCAGTCAAATTGAAGTAAGGCCCTCCTAATGGCCTCATTTTAACTGAATCACTTCCTTAAAGATGCTGTCACCAGATATAGTCATATTCTGAGATACTGGGGACTAGGGCTTCAATATATTAATCTTGGAGGGAAGTGATTCAGCCCATAGTAACTTCCTTCTAGGTTATCCTAAATTTTAGAACTTCTAAGTGATCTTACATGACTCATACTTCACCTTCCAGAATGGTCTGCTTGCAGTCATAATAAGTAATTGATTCAAATAATCAATGCTTATATGCCAGAGATGTAAAAAGAAATCATCTTATATGATTATCTACATTGATAATATTAACTTTATGTAGCCTTTATTTTACTTAATTATCTTCAAAGAGAAATCTCATTCACTTTACTATAAATATTGCCTAACAGTTGTGAATCTCTTCAATATATAAAGATGTGCAACAAAAATGATTAAATCTGAATTTATCTTCTTGATGTTCAGGCAGGTCCTGGATGAATTCTATAAATATCTGAATAATCTTTATACAGATCATTGAAATCCACAGAGGCTTTTTAGACTGAAATCCCAGAATACTAGAGATTTTCCAAATGACATAGCTTTGGATTTTAAAACTTATGTAGAAGCTTATTGTAGCTTTTGTTGTTTCTGCTATATTTTATGTTAATATATTAAGTGACTAATATATGAAAAATGTTTCCATTTTATGAATTTCGGAAATTCATCAGTGCTATTGAACTTTATGGTTATGTACACAGATTTTCTTTTGACCAGATTTTTAAGTTATTTTTGTTAGTAAGCTAAACTATAAATAATGCTCATGGGTAAATTTTAATTATAAGTGAGGTCAAATACATATAGAGCTACATTGAAAATTTCTTTGTCATCTAGTTAGATAAGCAGGAAATATGTATCAGGCATATCAGTGGAGTTAGCATTTAGTGAGCAGTTAATATGTACAAAACACTGTTCCAAGTTCTTTACAAATATTATACAATTCATTTTCCAGCAACAACATGAAATAATAATATTATTATTATTACTACTACTATTATTATTATTTATTATATTTTTTACATGTGGGAACTAAGATTCTTACCTGTCAACAATTTTGCCTGAGCGTTCATAGATTGTAAGCTAAAAAACTGAGAGTCAGTTCTAGAATTTACCCTCTTAAGCACTGAATACTCTATTAATACAAATACACTTCTGTTTTCACCAAACTCACTATCTGGTTCACAAGACAGGATGGAAAAAGAATTTAACTTAGGGTAGGTTTTAGAACTTTATGATGTTGCATTGTATTAGACCTGTCAGGAGTTTAACAAGGAATTCATAAAATCCAGGCCAACCTTTTCTGGCAAAACCTAGTCAAACGTATAGATTCTAAAAAGGAATGCTAGTTAGAATTCATGATAACCCAGGTCATGTACGGCAAATGTGATCTTTGGATCTTTTTTGCTATTAAAACATTGTGTTTCTTTGGATTTGTCATCTTCAGCTACAGACTGAATATTTCTCTTCCCCCCAAAATTCATATATTGAAATCTAATCCCCATGTGATGGTATTAGGAGGTATGGCTTTGGGGAGGTGATTAGGTCATAAGGACAAAGCCCCCATGAATGAAATTAGTGGACTTGTATAAGAGATAATAGAAACCTCTCTGCCTTGTGAGGATACCGGGGAAAGATGATGATCTATGAACTCTGAGGTAGGCAGGCTCTCACTAGACATTGAATTTGCTAGCATCATGATCTTGGATTTTCCAGCCTCCATAACTGTGAAAATAAATTTCTGTTGTTTATTAGCCATTCAGTTTATAATATTTTGTTATAACAGCCTGAATGGATTAAGGCATCTACCACTATGTTACTTCCATGCTCTTATATTTCAACATTCACCCAAAACTTATTTCTGAGATTTTTCAGAAGTAGCTACATATGTGCATGTGTGTATGTACATTTCCAAAAATAGTGTTTTCAACTGCAGTATGCCATTCACCTTTTCTTTCCTTCACCAATTAAGCCCTGACTCCTTGCCTCGTTGTATCCAATGCCTACAAGTACTGTTAGTTACACAATCTCATTGCAGCTGTGCTGCCTTTCCCACAGGAGCTGATGTGACATGCTCACAGCCGTGGCTCTGGTCCCATCTCCTGGAAATGCTGATGCCATGCTGTGTAGAACTATTCCCTTTGGAATGTCCACATTGCAGATGTAACCCAGTTGGGGATTTAATTAATGCTCTGTGTTCTCTCATGAAGCAAGAGAAGATCACCTGCCTACATATACTTTGTGTGGTGGCTCACCCTGCTATGTCTCAGCCCAAATAGTGCTGCCTTGAACTCTCAGTATATCACTGAGATTTTGTGATGACAGACTTCATTTTTGCAGGGAAATCTCTTCTTCTGGAGAAGTACATATCCATGGTATCGAGGTGGGACGTTAGCCACATTTCTTCTTTCACTCTATAGTATTGCTTTCAGAGCAGCCATAGATACTTTGTGGTTTTTGTCCTGGAATCAGTTCCTTCTTAGGGAATTCTTCATCTTGTGCAAATTGCATCCTTTGCAATTGAGTCTACCGATCCTATAAACATGATGTGAGATGACTAAACTCTAAGCACAGCTTAGAATAAAAGTTAGAATTTTTATAGTCACCCCCTGGTCCATCAGATGATCTGCATGTATTATTAAAGCATTTATGACAAAGCTACTTAACATTGTTCTTTCCCTTTCAGATTATAACAAAATCTTAAAAAGATGTTCCCTGTTGGTCTGTATTTCCTGCTGCATTTTTTTTATCATTTGTTTCTTGCATCCAAATTTTAGATTTGAACAAGATTTTTTTAAATCTCAGGCTTTAAATCTTTTTATTTGCATATTAAAAATTGTGCATTCCAATAATTAAAATCATTCGAATAACAAAAAATTGGCACCCAGGATAAACTGCATTTTACACCTTGTAGGACACCTTGGACCAGCCTGGTTGTGAAAGTATATCTTATTCTTTTTCTTTTTGTTTGTTTCTTATAGCAGCTACAGAAATTACATAGAATACACTGCATAAATGTTGATTGTTTACATAGTCAAATTGTAGAAAATCTATAGTTGTCTTATAATGTTTTTCTAAATGATAGCAAAATATGGTAACACATTATTATTTAACTGAGCAATTAAGATAAGGTTTAGAGTGATTTATATCTTACCTCATATTTTATTAAAAACTAAATATTGTGTTCTATTTTAACACAAATCAAAGTTTCAAGAAGTCCAAGAACAGAGAATACACAAAATTTCCTCTCAGGCTAGTATAATTGTTAACTAGATAGTAGTTTATATTTAAAACCATGATTCAAACAAAGTTAGCATGATATTCCATAAAATCTCTCAAAACTAAAATTGTGTAGTTCTACCTCAGAGGGTAAACTGGCTGATGTTTTGGAGAACGGCTTTAAATCTGTCATTTTTCAATCCCTCTTCTCTTATTTCACATCTTCTTTCCTTCTTGCTTGCTCTGCTCCCATTCATCACAGACACCACAGCTATAACAACAGCACTATCCTTCACTCTTAAATCATTGGCTGTCTCTGCCACTGTCATGGCCAGTCTTTGAAACAGGAAAAAGAAAACCCAGAACAGCAGTTGCAATAGCACAAGCATCATAAATGTTCCCCAGGACTCCCATCTCACAATCCATTTGTGCCAAGTCTAGGTACAGATCTCCTCGCACTACTGACTAGCAAATCATACAGGCACTGTAATTGTGGAGTACATGACAGTCACCCAGCACATCTTCCAGGACAGGAGGGAGAGAGATTTAGAGCTCATTGCCTTCTGAATGTAAATAAATTAGCAACATCCTCCCTAAAATAGATCACCTGAACCAGACCATTTTGGTAAAATTGGTTAGAAAAGGCTTAATTATTTCAAGTCTGTGTTTAAATATGACACATGACAGTGGTTTTTGCACAAAGAAAATCTTCTTTCCAGGTCACCAATTCTATCACTTATCGTGTGTGTCACTGGTGACTGGAAGAATTAAGCAAAAGAAGACAAATGATGGATCTCATCTCTTACTAATAATCTAAATATTAATTTGCTTATGACTTCTTTCATTTATTCATCAAATATTGATTATATGATAGCCCTAAACATAAGAGCATTTAATGGCTATTTTGATGAATGAATGAAAAAATCCATAAGCATATAAATGAAAGATACAAAAATGGACATAATTTTTTAAGCTTCTGGAAACTTAAATTTTATTAGAGGAAATGAGACCTATTCATAAATAGTTTTTCTATCTTGAAGGCCATGAGATCCAAAGTGGTAACAATCAAATGACCAAATCTTATTTATTTATATCTATAGAAAGATATAGATAGAAAGATATATATATATATATGGTGTATATTTATGTGATATCTATATAACATATGTCTATATGATATCTGTTTATTTTTTATTTTTTTAAATATTTTATTTACTTATTCACAAGAGACAGAGAGAGAGGCAGAGACACAGACAGAGGGAGAAGCAGGGAGACTGACGTGGGACTCGCTCCCAGGCCTCCAGGATCACACCCTGGGCCGAAGGCAGGCGCTAAACCGCTGAGCCACCCAGGGATCCCCCATGATATCTGTTTATATGGCGTTGTCAACATATATTGTCAGTGATCTCTTTTAATTGAGCAAAGCTGTATTGTTTTGTTTTGTTTTTATCTGCTGCAACAAAGAAGAAAGCACACCATGGATAACTGGAGTATGTCAGTAACAGGGCAAAAGAGCAGACCTATAGGATTTGGCTGCTGTAAGAAATTTGGAGGAGGATTCAAAGAAGTGGGCTTTGCTCTAAATTGTAAGCTCTCAGAAGACAAAGATAACTCTCTCATTTGGCATTTTAGTAGGTCTATCTAGAAGGTGGGAGGAATGAAGCAAGTCTACAGCTAGAATAGGTAAAGAAGCAGGAAGTTGCACATATTAGCCAGAATAGAGGGTGTTTGATCATTTTGTGATTTGGTAAGTGTTCTTTTTTTTTTTTTTTCTAACTTTGTAAATCATTAAGGAATGGATGTTCCTTTATGTTGAAAAATCTTGATCATAGAGAGGCCCTGCCCAATGGTGTTCTATGAAATTGTTTAGGTTCCATGGGAAAATACCCTGGCTTAGTTGTGAGAAACTAGCTAACACCAAACAACACCAAACTGACAATACCTGAACAGTTCTTCATTGTCAGAAATTGCTTTCTCTTTTTCCAAAATGCATCAATGTCCTGGCAATTTAAGAGTGTTCATAGATATCAAAAAACTAAGTAAACTCGGGATCCCTGGGTGGCACAGCGGTTTAGCGCCTGCCTTTGGCCCAGGGCGTGATCCTGGAGACCCGGGATCAAATCCCATGTCAGGCTCCCGGTGCATGGAGCCTGCTTCTCCCTCTGCCTGTGTCTCTGCCTCTCTCTCTGTGTGACTATCATAAAAAAAAAAAAAAAAAAAAAAAAACTAAGTAAACTCAATATAATGGTGAATTTTAAAAAGTAGAAACAAACATAAAAAAGATTTCCTACTGTATGACTTTATGTATATTAACTTTATATATATTTATTTATTTATTTAAGGCTTATATTTATTTATATCTATATATCATACATGGTGTTAAAAGTCAGGCTAATGGCTATTTTTAAATCTTTTTTAAATCTATTTTAAATCTTTAAAAAAGATTTCTTACTGTATGACTTTATGTATATTAACTTTATATATATATTTATTTAAGGCTTATATTTATTTATATTTATATATAATACATGGTGTTAAAAGTCAGGCTAATGGCTATTTTTGGAGAAAAATGTGATCTGGGAAGAGAACAAGGATGACTTCTGGTTCATTTCTTGGGCTGGGGTACTGTGTATGCAGGTGTGTTTGCTTTGTGCACTTTGGGTTGGTCCACTTATCTGAATATATACTAATCCTTCAAAGAAAGACATAAATAAAAACAAAAAATAAATAGACTCAACTGAATGTAACAACTCACAAGTGAAAGCTAAATATTTAAGATTCTCACAAGACGTTCACATGAAATTAATCTTAATTTTCAATTCAGTTGAGGTGAGGTATGCAAGAGACATGATCAGGACCCTCCATCGGAGGGAACAGTTAGGAGCCCTCCATCTCCTTGCACAAAGAGGGGAAAACTTAGAGGACTTCACTTGTTCTGTCCATTATACTACTCATTAAAAAGAGCATAAAGTTCTATCTCTTTAAGGAAAGGGAGAAAACAGTAGAGAAGGAGGGCATGGATGCCACATTCTCTCTACTTTGGAAAGAGATGAAACTTCAAAGCACATGCCTGACCACGTCTCCCAAGTCATGTGTCTGGGGAGATGGATTGGTGAAAGATTAAAGCACACATATAACAGAAAGAACCAGAAAGTGAAAGCATGGGCATGGCTGAGCTAACTATTCTATGGCACTAGGTCAGAGGGCATTTTTCCTTTGGGATAAGCCACTGTCTGCCCCAAGAGGAAGAACCATGGGCTAAGCAGTCGGTTACAACACCTGTTGCAATAGAACAAGATGCTGGGGATCCAGCAGAAGGTGGCAGTGAAAGAATAGGAGGAAGCATACAAAATCCAGGCATTCCACTACATGCTTCTATTCAAAAGCACAGTGGTCATGATGATTTAACAAAATTGATAAGTGAGAGTAATTTTTACATTTTTTTGACTAAATTTGTTGTATCCTTCTGGGTTCCTCAGATTCTGAGTGGCATTACCATATTTTGGTTAAGCTTGGACTTTGCATCCAGACAACTGAATTCAAATACTTGATCCCTTCTGAGTTTCATCACCTGTAAATGAGAATAATGAGGAAAATATCGGGACATCTGTCATAGATTTTTTATGAGAATTAAAAATACATATGCTAATGATAGATTAGCTCTCCTAAGATTGTTTATAGGAATTACAAGTGATAATACACATAGAGCACTTAGAAGTTGGCCTTGCACATTTCAGGACTATATAATATTTACTATTATTTTTATTCTTATCATCATCGTCCTCTTAATCATCTTTGGAGTTATCATTTTACTAACTCCAGCCTTGGTTTTATGCTGCCAGCCTTTCCTTCGTACTGATTCCAAAGTAATCATTTAGAAAGGCAATTTGGGTCATATTATTTGCCAGTTTACAATCATCCAGGGAAACTTAATTGACTTCAGCAAAATAAAAAAGTGTTTATGTGGTTTATTAGGCCATTCATGATTTATTTTCTGGGTATCTCTTCAGATTCATAGCCTACCTCTTGCAACATGCATCTTCAAAGTTAGCCATAGCAAGCTCATTCACTGCCCACTAAAACCCTTTGTTTCATTCTCCCTTTGCACCCAAGACAATGCTGCTCTCTGCCTGGAAAGATCTCCCTTAGCAATTGGGTCCTCACTCCCCATCTAAGACACTCCTGGAGTATAACTTCTCAGGAAGACTTCTTACTGCTTTGCTATTTTGGCATATAAGTCTGTGTATCCCAGACTTACATAGCGTCATCTGCATAAAATTCTGATGTAGTGCTTAGAATATGATAATGTATTGTTCTTTTCATTTGTTTGTACTTAGTAGATGCTTAACGTATATATAGTGGTCACATAAAGAATGAAAGGCCAGAATAATATGGAATACACAAATCACTACCGTATTTCAATGAGGAAGTCAAGTTTTATAGGACTTCAAAATGTCTTTGAAGTTCTCCAAATTCGGTGTGAAAAAGCACAATCATGTAATTTTGGAATGTTTTTTTATATCAACGCAGATTTTTTTTTGGTCCTTTTGTGAGCAAGAATATCATTGAACAACTTTGGATGCCAGCAGCTCTTCATATGTTTACATACACTCAAGCTTACAACAATCCCAATGCTATAATGTTATCTTTATTTCATAAGTGAGAAAACTGAGACTGACAAAATTAAACATTGGGCTGGATTCAAATATAAGGCTTATGGAGCCTGAAGCTTTTGCTTATTTTATGGCTACTGTCCCATCTCACAAGAATACCTGGGTTTTGCTAAACATATGATATTCTACATTTAATCCCAATGCAAACATTTTTTAGTTCAAGTAGCTAAAGTTTATTAGCTTTGCTTATTTACGTTAGCATATTCTCTCAAGGAAGATGAGAGAATTTGCTTGTGCATAGCAGGAAAAAATAAATATATTTGCAAAGAATAAGAAAAGCGAATAAAATGAATGTTTTTCTGGGTGCCTGGGTGTCTCAGTTGGGCATTCAACTCAATTTCAGCTTGTGTCATTGTCTCTGGGTCCAGGGAGCCAGTCCTGTGTTGGACTCCATGCTTGGCATAGAGTGGCTTGGGATTCTCTCTTTCCCTCTACCCTACCCTTCTCTTTCTCTCCAATGTATTAAAAAAAAAAAAATGTTTCTCTGAATCAGAAATTCTCTAAACCAATTCTTTAATTTGCTACCAAGTGGTTATATAACTGTGGGAAAGTCACTTAATCCTTAGGCCACAATTTTTTCTTGTTTTCAAAAGGATAAGGATAGGGACGTCTGGGTAGCTCAGAGGTCTAGTGCCTGCCTTCGGCTCAGGGCTTGATCCTGAGTTCAGGGATCGAGTCCCACATGGGGCTCCCTGCATGGAGCCTGCTTCTCCCTCTGCCTGTGTCTCTGCCTCTCTCTGTGTGTGTCTCTCCTGAATAAATAAATAAAATCTTTTTTTTTAAAGGATAAGGATAAATAAAAGATATCACAGTGTTTTATTGAGGGTCCATCAACTCTGATTTGTCATTCAGTGTCTTCTACCTTGTAAATATTAAAGTTATTACATGATTATGTATATTTTTGCAGAGTTATTAAATTGCCACTTACTGTCTACATTATAGCATCCTAAAATGTCTTTTGCTTTCCCAACAGAGAAATAAAACATAATTTATATGTTGTAACTTAATTTATGTGATCATTTGGGACATATTTCAAAGTGCTAAGATAAATGACCATCCAATTAAATTTTTTTCCATATTCTACATAAAAAGAAATGTCATTTTTAAAGAAAAAAGTCTTTAACCACAAGTTGAATTTCTTAACTGAAAAATAATTTTATTTTGTGCATGCATCAGACGGACCAGCAAGATGTATTTAATTGTTTGATCCTAGATCAGTTCAGTAACTAGAAGTTGGTGTTTGTTGGGAAAAAAAAATAATAAATATACACAAAATAAAAATTTGAATGAAATGATTACTTGCATTTAAAGTTGGTGCACTATATTTTATAATTTCACTAATATTTAAGACTTGTGAAATAAACAAGATATAAAATAGTGTACATTTAAATATAACTAGAAGCACCTATTCAATATTATTTTTTTGCGCCTATATATAATTTTAACCAAATCTAGATAACTATATTGTCTTTTTTTATGCCTCATTAAAAGATAATTACATTCTTTTGCCTTTAGACCATAACTTGCACACACAGGGAAGATGTTTTCACTTTCTTATTAATGTTTTAATAATATGACAGCAGCAAACTGTCATGCATTTATCTGTGTTTGTAAAAAATAACTGAAATTTTGTTTCAAAGAGTATGTGTGTGCATATACATATATGTATGTATGTGTAAAACTTGCTACACAGAAGGAACTGCTTATTTGACCTTTGTGATACTTGACTCCTCAAATATTTCTCTCAGCATATCCCATATCTGGCTGATATTGTAAACATTCATCCATTTGTACATAAGTGAATCTGTCATTCATTGTCTGAGGTTCTGTTTTATGGGATTTCAGACCATCAAAGCACAGCAATGAACAGTAGGGTGAACCACAAATGAGATTAAACTATGAACAAGGTCTTACGAGTCAATTGGGGCAGTTGCTTTCCTGCTTTTCACAATCATGTTAAAGCCATTTAAAGCTCTGTTGTCACAGGAAAGGTAAAAAGGTTTTATTAAGAAGCAGAACTTATAAAGAAATACTAGAATACTTCTTGGAATTCTTTGTTTTGCTAAAACAAATCATTTTTAACCATTACATGTTAGCATTTACCTTAAAATTTCATCTTGAGAGGGATCCCTGGGTGGCGCAGCGGTTTAGCACCTGCCTTTGGCCCAGGGCGCGATCCTGGAGACCCGGGATCGAATCCCACGTCGGGCTCCCGGTGCATGGAGCCTGCTTCTCCCTCTGCCTATGTCTCTGCCTCTCTCTCTCTCTCTGTGTGACTATCATAAATAAATTATTATTTTTTTAATTTCATCTTGAGTATCAGGTATGAGAAATAGGGTAAACAGGTCCACATTGGCTACATCTTTCTAAAGGAAAATGCAGCTTCCACATGAGACATCATAAATTTCTTTTCTTTCATAATTATCTTGATGGGTACTTATTAGAGTATTTTTTCCCAGGGAAGGATCAAGTAGCAGTTCTTCACCATAAGAAGCAAGTGGTTACAGTTATTATGATGAGTGGATAAGGAAGAGTGACACCTGAGAAGACTGATCACAGAGAGGCTTGGAGATTGTTAATATAAAATGGAATCCTTAGGCCAGCAAGAAATGATATTACTCTATGTATTACAATAAAAATAGAGAATGTATCTTCAAAATCAATTGACTAAAAGTGAGACCAGGTCCTCAAGAGGAAATACTTAGCAGTGCCATAGCAGGGCTGTAATGGCAGACCTTCTCCAAATGATCATATAGGCATTTATTTAACCATATGGTATGGAAAGAGAAATACCTAGATATTTGTTTTGCATTTAAAACATAGATTTTAAAAATTGTGGTAAAATACACATAATATAAAATGTACCATTTTCACCATTTGTAGGCTTACAGTTCAGTGGCAATAACTACCTTCAACAATCATCATCATCCATCTCCAGAACTTTTTCATCTTTCCAAGCTGAAAATCTGTACGCATTAAATACTAATTTCTCATTATCCCCTCTCCCTGTCCCCTGGCCACCACAATAACACTTTATGTCTCTATGACTCTTGACTACTCTGGATACCTCATATAAGTGAAATCATACATCATTTGTCCTTTGGTGTCTGGCTGATTTCACTTTGTATGGTATCTTCAAGATTCACCCATGTTGCAGCATGTGTCAGAATTTAATTCCCCTTTAACGATGAATAATAGTTTATCGTTAGTGTATGCCAGAGAACTAAAGAAAATTAGGACATACCCTTGGCATGGTACTGGTATTTGTCCCTGTGATAAAATGTGACTATGTGGTGAAAACCAAGTACCATCAGTAATTCATGAGAAGATGGAAGTAGTACCATCATGTTTAAACATGAATAGTCCAAAGGGCACACATAAACTGCATGATAAATCATCCCAAACTTTGATGTCAACACCACTCTTGCAACTCTGCTTAATCCTATGATTGGATGGAGTTGTTATATATGAGTAAACTAGCAAACTTGGGAAAGTAAAAAATAGACTCTAAATTGCACTAAAATTATATTCAGAGGTGTTCCTAAAAGATAGCGGTGAATAGAAATCCTACCTAAAGGCCGACCATCAAGTCGTATACCTGGGTATCTTCTCCTTGAAAAGGCAGTGGCCTGAGGTATGACTATATGCCAATTCATAGGCAATGATAAATACTTGCCTGGTTACTGAGGACCCTAGAAGGGCAAAAGCTGGAAGGTCAGAGAAAAAGGAATCTAGAGGAGGAGGCATGTGGATAACCTACAGAAAGGGGTATGTCTTATTTGAAAACACCAATGACAGAAGCACCAGAGAAGAACAAATAACTTAAGGAGTTGACGTTTACTAGAATTTGTCTTTGGTCACCCAATGCCAGCATAAGGTTAGTATGGAGAGAGTAGCTGTGGTGTTAGAGTTGGAGGCATTCATGACTCTAACAACATACGTATCAGCAGAGGCTGATTAAAGTATTTTCCCAAATTGATGTTTAAACTGGCAGCAGTGCAGACATATATTAAGCCCTGATAGGGTACCATTCCTCTAGGAGACTAGCTAGCTACTTGGTCGCACATTGATTATACTGACTCTGTATGCCCAGGAGGAGGCAGCAATTTGTCTTGATGGTACTCAATACATCTTCCAGGTATGAGCTTTCTTTCCTGTCTTCAGGGCCTCCACTATTACCATTATCCGAGGACTTACAGGGTATTTGAACCACTAATACTGAATCTGATGGGACACTATATTTGACCAAATGACCATTTTACAGTAAAGGAGGTATACCAGGTGATACATAATCTTGGGATCTACTGATCATATCATTTACTGTACTACCCAGAAATGTGCAAACTGAGCGAATGATAAATGGCATTTTAAAGGAATAGCTGAGGCACCAACTTGATGGTATTGTGTAAATATAGAGTGCTGTGCTTTAAAACAAATTAAATTGATAACCATTATATAAAGATGGGTTCCCAAAAGGGAATATATAGATCCAGGAAGCAAGAGGTAGGTAAAGGTTGGACCAGACTTACTACTATTCTTTGTACTCCCTTGGGAAAATCATGCTTCTTGTCTCTACAGCTCTAGGTTCTGCAGATGTACATATCCAGGTTTCCAGGAGGTAAGCTTCCATCTGGGGACTCCAGCCACCATTTTGTCATTTTGCACAAAAATTTTTTTTTTTTTTTTTTTTTGTCAAGAGACCAGCTTGGCAGGGGTAACTGATCTGGATCATCAGGATAAATGAGGTCTCCTATTACACACTGAGGGAAGAATGTAATATCTTTGGCACTCAGGTGATTACTGGGACATCTCTTTGTCTTCCCTGGTTAATTTTGATGGTAAGTCAACAAATGTATTAGCTATGTTTTTGTTGTTTTCTTTGTTTTGTCTTGTTTTGTTTGAGACAGAGAGAGTTGGAGCAGGCGGGAGCAGGGTCTACAAGGGGCAGAGGGAGAGAGAGAGAATCCCAAGCAGGCTCTGTGCCTTATGCAGGATTTGATCTCACAATATTGAGACCATGACCTGAGCTGAAATCAAGAGTTGGACACATAACTCATTGAGGCACCCAGCTGCCCCCTCAGCTATGATTAAAAAGGAGACAATGAGCTTTGTTGAAACCAGGCTAGGACGAGAGTCTAGGTCACCATGCTGGATAAGCCACTTAGTTCATTTGGGTGTTTGTTAAATGTGAGAGAAACATAGAATGATTACAAATGGTTAACAGGAAGAAAAATGATAGGTTTCAAATGTAGTCCTAAGACCAACTACAAAAGTAGGGGTTGTGGTTACTTTTATTTATCAATAGATAAATTGAGTTTCCCTAAGAAAATAGAAGAAACTTGGTGGAGCTGTCCCCAAATGGGATAAACATATCATAAAAGTTGATCCAATTGGTGCTGGGATATACTCCATTCAAGCTGCTGTGCACTGACCAGATCCCCGTTCAGCAGAAGTAAACATTCCCTATCTATTGGGAGTACTGTCTGTTGACTTATCAATGAATTTATTCCTAGATATGTTCCTCAGCTGAGGGTAGATATCTTGCCCAAAATAATAGCTTCTGCTTAGGGGCAGCCTGCATTAGGTGGCTTGTCCTTCTATAGCACAAAATCCAATCCTCTTGTTTCGATCTAGAACTTCTCTAAAAGGCTATCTCAATTCATAGTTTTCCCAGAGGATTAGCTCAGGCTTTGGCTGCAGGTGCTATTTTACTTTAACTTCTATCCAATTCTACTTCTCTTTCCTAGGTAGGTTTTTCTTGTTTGCTTGTTTTTTGTTTTGTTGTTTGTTTTCATTTGTTTTGCTTTGTTGTTGTTTTCTTTTTTTTTTTAAGATTGTATTTATTTATTCATGAAAGACACACAGAGAGAGGCAGAGACATAGGCAGAGAGAGAAGCAGGCTCCTCGAAGGGACCCCAGGATCATGCCCTGAGCCGCTGAGCTACCCAGGCGTCCCCATTGTTTTCCCTATAAATACTGTCCCAGTAAAATTTCTGTTTGCAATTTCTTGGGGAATTTGTCTCAAGACATCTACTGCTGAATGACAATGTTTAGTGGAGAAGACAGACAAGCAAAGACTTCACCAAAATATAATGTGGAAAAATACAGTGTAAGGAGCTCTAGAATAATGATCTGAGCATATCACTAGAGGCCCAAAGAGTCTGGGGAGCAAGTACATTACCTCTGCCTGGGAATTGGGGAGGGAGGTCATTAAATGTTATACACTAGGTATCACTAATTTAGCTTCTATCTATAAAATAGATGTCCATAGCCAGAGGTCTAAGAGTCCTATTCTGTGGGGCTCCAAACCTAGAGGCACACATTACCGGCTGCCTTTCTGGGGGGAGATTTACATATACATTTAGTTAAGCCTCTTCCTCTGATACACATCGTCACCAAGACTGAAGATCCAAATGTCTCTGCCTTTAATGATTCTGGGTATTTAAAGCATTGGCATGGTCCAATCTGGGTTTCTTTGGAACTAAAATAAAAATGGGAATACTGTGGTTTTTGTCACTTGGTTTTGCAATGCAGAACCGCTCTTCCTCCACCACACATTTCGGACAGCAGTTTGGGCAGTAATTTTTTTTTTTTTTTTTAGAGAAGAAAAACCTAAACTTTAGATTTATATTCCCATTATAATGCTAAACACACCTCTGCATTTACACTTTTAAGTTATTATTACAGTGCTTCTTTCTCATAGCTTAACTCTGGGGAAAAGATAAATGTATGTGATTTTGGATATGTCTAATTTGCATATCAATCTTAAATAATGGATGGAAGGGCAGCTAGAAAACCCTGCAATATTCCTCTAAGATTTCAGAGATATCATTAACTCTGACCCTAAGGTTCAGGACATATTTCTTTGAATTAGTAGCTGATGTGGAATAGAAACACAGAAATTGAATTTGAAGAGATCAAAAAATTTTGTGGAAGTGAATAATATAGATGTGTTTTGCTCAATAATAAAACCACTAGCTACATGGTGACTTAATTTAAAATAGGTAAAATTAATTACATTAAAAAATTCAGTTCCCTAGTCACACTAGCCACCTCACAAATGTAATTCAGGCAGCAACAGACCATCCTTATTACAGTGTCTGATAACAATGGGGCCTAATAAATAATTGTTCATGTATGTATTGACTAAACTTCTACTTCCCACTGCCTGATACCACATGTAGTTTACCTCATCCACTTGTTCTTCTTTTCCCATTTTCTAGAAAACGGTGGAAATACCCCCATTGAGTCTTCTTCTTAGATCTTTGAGAATCTTAATTTCTCAATTTCTCAAAATCTCAATTTTTGAGAAATCTCAATTTCTTTGAATCACATTATTAATAGTAGCAGACTCTGAGTCCCTGTGCACCAGGAGGTTTTGTCAATAAGTGGATCAGGCCAGGTGGAAATTTAAAAATGGAAGAGAACATGTCCTGTGTGATGCAACAACCACCACTTAGTTTCATATTTCCCCCTGAAGTAATGCAAATTCTCTGTGGTGACACTACTGACTTTAATTTTTGTTTTTGTTATCACTATTAGTTCAGATCAATGACATAGTGTCAAACTTCTTCACTTTGTAAACCTTTTCATTTGGGTGGCTTCCGGGATTCGACAACCAAAGAGTAAACCAAAGAGACTTTCAAAAAAATAAACTAGTTTCATTGTCTCTTATCTAAAATATAGTTACATGAGGGATATTATTTCACAGAAATATCTTGTTTAAGGTAAATGATTCCTTTTATTGCTACTATATGGTTCCATCGAGCACTACTGATTATTTCAAATTTAATTTTAGGGAATGTATACCTTTCCTAATGATATGTATAATTTTATCCAGATCAAAGTTCCCTTTACTTAGACTCTCTTCACCTGTTCCCACTATTTGTCTGTATAGAATCAGTAACTCCCTATGGACTGACTGACACTAGCTTTATTACAGATAAGTTTATTCTATGACTATGGAAATTTAAAAAGAAAGGGCATGGAGACATTGCATAAATTGAGGAAGCAAAATAGAATTACATGTTTAAATGTTTCTTTAGTAATTTCACTTCTAGTCAACAAAATTGGGAGACATTAAGTACCTACATATTTTAGGTGACTTTCAAGTGGAAGGGCTAGTCCAAATGAAA
This sequence comes from Canis lupus baileyi, assembly GCF_048164855.1. Lineage (NCBI taxonomy): Eukaryota > Metazoa > Chordata > Mammalia > Carnivora > Canidae > Canis > Canis lupus. The sequence goes on from NC_132839.1 coordinate 80,291,099, forward strand.
TCAATGTTTGTAATTTTTGAAGCACTTTGATAGTACTAATGGACAAAATATTCCTATATGACATTTTTATAAATAACTCAAGGTTATTAATTGGTATTAATACTAATTAATTCCAGTACATAGACTAATACTGTTCTTTTCATGTGCTAATGTTCTATGATCATTGTGATTGAAACATAAAGGATATGGGTGCCTGCGTGGCTCAGTGGTAGAGCGTCTGCCCTTGGCTCAGGTCGAGATCCCAGCGTCCTGGGGTTGAGTTCCGCATCAGGTCCCCTGCATGGAACCTGATTCTCCCTCTGCCTGTGTCTCTGCCTACCTCTCTGTGTCTCTCATAAATAAATGAATAAAATCTTTATATATATAAAAAGAAACATATAAAGGATAGAAGCGTTGAATTATGTAAAATATGCACACTTAATTTATAATTAAGAATGTAACAACATGAAACTGAAAAATGGCTGTTGCTATTGGAGCAGTGCTTAGTATCATATATATAATACTATATATGTATAAGATTCATGGGAATGTTGTTAATTATAACTTCATAATTGAATTTTATTAATCTTTGTGTGTTTTTCATATTTTCTTGAACTGTCTGATACTATATATGATGCCAGTACAGATTACTAATCAGCTGAAAATAGTCAACTATTACTTCTATGTAAGTTTGTATGGTGGCAAATGACTCACTGTATTGACTTATTTCACTGAATTAAGCTACCTAACAAACATAACCTTCTATAGGTATTTAATTAGATCTAATGCACACTGTAGCTATTAGGAAAATTAAGCAAAAATAATTCCCTTTTCTTTTGGGATACAAAGACTTGTTCAGATTCACATTTCACTTCTAAAATTGGTGTGCTTAAATTCCTTCTGTGTTGCTCTATTTTGTTCAATAGAAACCTATATGCAAAAACAACAAAAAAAAACAAAAACAACAACAAAAAAACAAAAAAACAAAAAAAAGAAACCTATATGCTTGAGCGGGCCAGTCATGTAGTATTGTGTATGCAATATCCTAAACCATATGAGAGTATAAATCTGGCTGTGGCTTTAATTATACTCTACCCTCTCTCCTGTTGTTAAGGCTTTTGTCTCTCTTTTTCCATGTTAGCAAACCACATCACACCAAGCCAGGTTGCCACTGGGACCATCAGAGCCATCCTTAGCTGTCACTGCGAACCCACTGACCAGATACCCTTTATTTAGCTGCTAGGATTTATGGTAAGTTTTGAGATGTTTGTGTTACATTATTATAAATTCAGCAGCTTTATCAGAATCAGTTTCAAAAACAGAAAGCATGTCTGACCTCACTTAACAATGTTTCTGACACTGAAATGTGATAAACTGACAGCATAGGAAACAGAATTCTATTTTGGCGTTTGAGGAGAACACCATTTGGGGAAAAGACACTCTAGTTGCGTTTAACATTATTTACTTTCTTTTAACTTTGAACATTTTGAACGGTACATAACCTCATGAGAGAAAAGTAATCAAAAATCTAAGAAAAATTTGTATTTATTTCAAATTTTAAAGACTAGTGTAAAGAACTGAAGAGAAAAGAAACTCTAATTATTCCAGAATTATATTTGCAGTGCTGTATTCAATGCTTTTTAAAATAGCAGACAGACATCTGATTGAGAGGAAAATAAATTTTGCCTTGTAAACTTCAGCATTTGATGTCCAGTGAAAAGACAAAGTAGGTTAACAGCTCAGGCTTCTCCGAATGACTAATGACAATGTCAGATCTATTTTAGAAGGAGATATCATGGTTGCTAAAGTATCTTTAGGCTCATGAGTCCTTTTATTGAAAATATACAAAGGAAAGCAATGATCAAGGTCACCATTCACTGCGAACACTAAACAGTGTAATGACATGGACTATTGGAAACTTCAAACATTTTATCAAGCAGGAAAAATTGAATTACTAAGAACAAGAATACCGTGAAGCATCAAAAACTGAGAATAATTTTAAGATGCTAGACTAGCATATTTTGAACATCCAATTCTTCACCCTCTTGGCATGGCAGACCTTTGGGAGTGGTGGGTTAACCACAAATACACTGTGTGTTTGTCACTTGTAGAATTGGCTAGTGTTTGATATTGCTAAGTAACATCTTACCTGGTTAGACTCCTCAAAAGTGTGCCATCCCACAGGTTACCTGCTGTTTACACGATTTGTTCATTGGACAGTGAAGTCCCAGATTATTGAAGATAATGATCTAATTCACTGAAGAAGGGGAAATACAAACAAATTTAAGGAAAAGAACTCAAGTTATATTAACCAGCATAAGAACCAAATAAGGCAGAAGAGAAGCTTTACAAAGAGCTGATGAAGAGCAAAAGGGAGGGCATAACCTCCTATTGTATTGGCCCTTTTCAGGTGTAGATAACATTTCACATTAGCAAAATATTCCATATTACTCCACTTACTTACCATTTTAACTGTTTTGCAGACTAAAAATTATGAGAAATTTGGCTTAAAAAGCTCTACTGAAGAAAAAAAAAAGCTCTACTGAAATTTAATTACCTATTTTTTACATACATATTGTCTAAATAAGAAATCCAGAAATATTAAAGAATAGCCAGAAGTCCCTTCTTCCATTTCCATATTATCAGCTGTAGTATTTTTTATCTCACTTAATTACTTGGTATTTGTTTTTGTTAGAGATCTTTGTAATTTGTAGAATAAATCAATTACTATAAGGTTTCCTACTTTTTTAGTTTTACTGTGATTCAACTTTAGAATTTTTTTTTAATCATTTGATTTTATCTTATTTTTTCATCATTATGATGATGAAACCCCATCCCTTCTTTCCCCTATCCCCCTACCCAACTCCCTTCTGGTAAGCATCAATTTGTTTTGTCTAGTTAAGGGTCTATTTCTGGGGTTTGTCTCCTTTTTTTTTCCTTTGGCTCATTTGGTTTCTTAAATTCCACACATGAGTGAGATTATATGGTATTTGTTTCTCTGATTGACTTATTTCTCAACTTTATAATTTCTTTATGGAGAAATATTATATTCTTTTATTTGTTTTCATCTTCCCCATTATTCCGTCAAAAAGTTTTTATAATATCATCACGTAGTGTGTACCTTTGTGAAATCTAATGTGATATGTAGCTTACACTTATCCTGTTATGTTTTATTTTCTCTATTTTAATCTCTGTATTTCATACTTACACTTTTAGGTAAATTTACAATGGATATAGGCTCAGATTTCATATTTGTCAATGGATATATTTGACCCAGTAAGAGACAGAGAAAATTAACATATACACATAGCTGAAAATATGCACTACTATTGTCTCTATTTCTTTGTAACACAGCAAAACTTTAAAAGTTTTGCAAACATGGGGCACCTGGGAGACTCAATCAGTTAAATGTCTGACTCTTGATTTTAGCTAAGGTCATGATCTCAAGGTCATGATTTCAGGGTCCTGTTACCTGGCCTGTATTGTTATTTATGAGAAATCAATGGTCATTATAATTATGGTTCCCCGGTATAAAGGTCATTTTTCTCTGGCTAATTTCAAGACATTTTATTTATCTTTTGTTTCCAGTGTTTTGTGGGCATGGTTTTCTTCACATTTATCTTTCTTGAGTCTAGTGGGCTAATTGAATATACAGATTTAAGTCTTTCATAAAATTGTGAAAATTTGGGGCCATCAGTTCTGACATTCTCTCTCCTTTCTCTCTGTAGAATTCTACACATATTTTGGACTTTTTAATATCACTCAAGAAATTGCTATGTTTTTTTTTTCCCCTTTTCTAAAACAATCTGTTTTCACATAGGATAATCTCTATTGAACTGTTTGAAAATTTGATGATGCTTTATATGAACATCCTTCTGATATTTAAGCTGTCTAGAAATGTTTAAATTCTAGATATTATATTATTCAGTTCTACAATTTCCATCTTGTTCTTTTTTCAGAGGGAGAAAAGAGAGCACAGGCTCAAGCTGGGTGTAGAGGGTTGGGCAGAGGGAGAGGAAGAGAGAATCTTAAACAGGCTCCACAACCATTGTGAGCCCATAATGGGGCTCGGTCTCATGACCCAAGATCGTGACCTGAGCCAGATCAAGAGTTAGGCACATACCTATTGAGGCAGCCAGGTGCCCCATTATTATTTTTTCTTTTTTTTTAAGATTTATTTATTTACTTGAGTGGGGAAGGGAAAAGGGAGAGGGTGAGAGAGAATTACTGAGCAGTCTCTCCAGTGATCACAGAGCCCTACACAGGGCTCGGTCTTAGGACCCTGAGATCATGACGTAAGGGGAAACCAGGTGTTGAACACTTAACCTACTGAGTCACTCAGGTACTTTATCATTTTTCATTTTCTTAAGTGTAATTTCTCTGCTGATATTTTCTATCTTCTTGTTCCAAACAAGCAATTTTCCTTTATCTCATCAAGCATACTTATAGCAGCTATTTTAAATTCTTTCTCTGATAATTCTAAAATATCAGGATTGGTATCCATTGATTTTATTTTCTCTAAGAATGGGCTACATTTTCCTATTTCTTCATATATCAAGCAATTTTGGATTGTTCTTGTATGTTATGTTGTGTATACTTTAGATTCTACTCAGTTTCTTCCATGAGTGTTAGTATTATTGCTTCAACTGGCAATTAACTTGGTTGTATACAAACTAAAAATTCTGTCTTTTACAGGAGCTCACATCTTGGTCTGGTCCTTCTTTTCCCATCCTTTTCTTTCCCTTCCTTTTCTTTTCTTTTCATTACTTTTCTTCTCTCTTTTCTTTCTCTTTATCTGGGTTGTTTATAGTCTGTCCATGTGTGGTAGCAATGGGGCCAGCCAAAGATTTGCACATGTACATAGAAATTTGGCTTCTGTCTCTGTTCTCCATTTTCTACAATTATCTTCTACTATTTTCATCTCATTCTATCATTTTAGTGGCTATAGGTGCCCTGATCACTGGCCTCTTGCATTTCAAAGTCAAAAGGCTGTGAGCCATCAAAGTTTTGGCCAGCCAAAAAATCCCCAAAAGACAACAAAACAAAACAAAACAAAACAAAACAGGACAGAACAACAAAAATGGATGACTGCAGCATTCCCACAGGCATAGCAAATAAAAAAGGGAGGACGTGGTGGTGGTGGTGGAGTATATCACATGCGCGTCTCTTCATCCAAGTTTCTACCTCCTTCTAGAATCTTCTACCTTTATTCACTTTCTAGATCCTTTAGGTAGCTTGTTGTGTATTGTACAGAGTTCATGGTTCTAATCTGCAAGAATGTTGGCCTGTTAGAAACTTAGGTGGTTATACTGGAAGTGGAAACTGGAGTAGATTATATATTTGTGCATAGAAGGGGAAATAAAACCTGAATATTGGTGTACATTGGTGATACTGTCTTCCAAAACTTCCTTCAGTGTACCCCAAACTCTTCTGATAGAAGTATTAGAGTTGAAGTCCCTGTTTAAGATAAATTGCATAGTATAATAGTTTTTCCCACTTAACCAACATTTGGTGAAGTGCACAGAAATAGATATTAAATAAACCCTTGTTACATTAGCACTCTATAAAGACTGAATAAAACATAATAACTTTCATCTAAAACCTGACATATTTCTTGAATTTGCTAACTGAATTCACTAAGTATAAGTATCTAAAATATTAGATCAATATCACATTTTAATATGGCAATTAACGTACTAAAATGTGAGATAATTTTAATATATAATTGCTTGAGAGCTCATCTTGACATCTTTTACTACAGATTTAGAACTGAAAAAATATGAATAGATTCCTTCTGGTAGTAAGCCAGAAGCTCCAAGGAAGCGTGCCACCTTCTTAGAAAGAAATAGTAAGATAAGAATGGTTTACTGAGGACACACTAATTCTCAGATATAAGGAATTTTATATAAATATATAGATAGATAGATACAAATATAACTGTGGATAACCACAATTCTATTTTGCTTTTCATATATATATATATATATTTTATGAAAATTAAATTTGTCATGAAGTAGCATTCCATGAAATGATATAAGAAGGGTATTAAATTGTTATTAAAGATGAAATATATATGATAAAACAAATGCTTTGAGAATGTCCTTCATTTGCCTCATCTAACTGCATGTACAAACAACTGAATACCTTTAATCTTAAATCTAATTCACTAATAACAACTAAAACAAATCAAACTGGAAGACAAAACACAGTGACATATTACCAATATAGAATTATTGAATCTAAGTTAGGTTTTTAAATATTATAAACATACTCATGTGACAAAGAACATTTTATTATAGAGATCAAATATGCATTTTAAAAATCAATCTAAACTTTGTTATTTTTTAGACACATTTTGTTTTTCCCCCCAAATTTCTCAAGGTCATGCATATTAATTAATTGCTTTGAGGTATAATTTTATTGTAGCTATAAACTATTCACAAAAAAGTTTAATACTAAAGAGTCATGAGCCTAAGAACTAAGTGTAGCTATAAAGAAATATCTTAACACTTGGACTTTTACATCCCTAATACATTATTTCTAAAAGTGACTTAATAAATCTGACAGTCTTTATTTATTTTTTATTTTATTATTATTTTTTTTTATACGATAGTCACACAGAGAGAGAGAGAGAGGCAAAGACACAGGCAGAGGGAGAAGCAGGCTCCATGCACCGGGACCCTGACGTGGGACTCTATCCCGGGTCTCCAGGATCGCTCCCTGGGCCAAAGGCAGGCGCCAAACCGCTGCACCACCCAGGGATCCCGACAGTCTTTATTTCCGTTACTTGGTCTCAATTTACACCTTTTAGTTCATGGGGTATTAAATAAGTTGGTCATCCTAAGAAGTTTGTGAGACCCACCAAAGACAACTAGAACACTGTAGAGCTAATAGTCACACATGTATACATATACACAGGGTGGTAGAAAAATCCTCACTTCTTGTGTTCAAAAAAAAAAAAAAAAAAGAAAGAAAGAAAGAAAAGAAAAGAAAAAAAAAAGAAAAAGTAATGGCAGCCCAGGCCACACCACAAAATTGCTTCTAATGCTCATATCCTAATAGTCTTCAAGCCATTTGGAACAAAAACAAAAACAAAAAAAAATCCCAAACAAAACAAAACAAAAACAACAAAAAAACATTTGGAACTAAAATCTAGACTTCTACTCTTTTCTTCATCATTGTGGTTGGCAGAGTAATTTCTGTGTCCTAACTCTCAGAACCTTTGATATATTATCTCATGGCAAATGGGATTTTTCAGATGTGATTAATGGCTTTGAAATAGGGAGATTATTTTGTATTATCTGAGTAGACCCAATGTAACCACAAAAGTCTTTATAAGAGGAAGGCAGGAAAACTCAAAGTAAGAAGTAGAAGATGATGGGACAAAAAATTGGAATGATATTAAAAAGGGGCCATGATCCAAGAAATGCAGGCAGCCTCTATAAGCCAGAAAAGGCAAGAAAATCATTTTTCCTTTAAACCTTTAGAAGTAATGCTGCCCTTACAACACCTTGAGTATAGACTTTTCTCAACAACATGGATGCATCTTAAAAACAGCAAATTAAGCAAAAGATGTTAGGTCAAAGCAGGTAAATAATATATGATTTTATTTATTCAAAACAACTTTAGAAACAGAGAAAAAATATTATACAGTGATAGACGTAGGGATAGTGATTTCCTAGTGAGTTGTTAGTGACTGGAAATACCATAAGGAAAATTCTTGAGTGCTGAAGATATTCAAGTTCATAATTCTGGTGGCGGTAACATAGGTTGGTTCAATTTGTGAAACTTTAACAAGCTGCAAACATATGATTCCTATATTTTCCTGTATATGTCATATTTCAGTGAGTTTACTTAGAAAAAATATATCAGACTACTTATGCAAAAAAACATTTCCTAATCCACAATTCAAAGAGTTGAATAATGGAGCACAGGCGTGGCTCAGTAGGTTAAGTGTCTGCCTTTGGCTCAGGTCATGATCCCAGGGTCCTGGGATCCTGCTCCACATTGAGGAACGTTCTTCTCCCTCCCCTTTGTGCCCCGCCCCCTTGCCTGTGCTTGTTCTCTCTCTCTTTCAAATAAATAAATAAAATCTTTTTAAAAAACGGAAGGAGAATTCAGTTAAAGTAGATTGTTACAGTTTTGGCACAGTGGTATGTAGCTGACCTGTTCCATAGCCCTGGGTTAACCTAAGCATTATGCTACTTGGTTCAGGTGCCCTGTTCTGATCCAATCAACTATAAGCTTGGAGAGTGGAGAAGGGACACAATGCACTCATGGAAGAGCTGTGGATGGGAAAATGTATCTTGAAAAGGAACTGCAGGATGTCTGATTGGAAACGTTTTTATGATGTTTCACTATGAGACCTTATATAATCACAATATACGAGGGCAATCTAATTTGATGATCTGAGCTGTTTGAAAGGAACTTTTTAAAGCTTCTGCAACCCTAATTAAGGTGATTTGGAAGCCATAACTTTAATGTTGATCATTAAGCATGACACTAGATGGTAAACAAGAGATGCTGAGAAGCCCACAAGTCCCTGCTGTTATTTCAAAAGCAATATATTTGAAATAAAGTCATTGGGACTGAGATTCTTCTGACAGAACAAAGTGATCTGGGAGATAGGTAATATTGCCTGTCAGAATAAATTGTCTTGTTTCCTCTGTTGTGCCTTAATTATTAATTAGGGATGAACATTTAATGTCCATTCTACATTTTCTTAGATCTCCGTAATCATGACACATAAAGTTTACTACAGAAAAATACAATTAATTCAAGAAATAAAGAAAGAGATCAATATCATTAAATCAAATATCATTAAATCCATTGCTCATAAAATCACCAAATTGTCTTATTTACAAAAAAATGGCAGTTTTAATCAGTTGAACTGCAAATATTATGGCTTAAGATGGTAAACTGAAATTTTATTATTTTTAACAAATGGGACACAAAATTAAATTATTTTCATACTGTTTTACTTAAAGAATAGATTTTTGAAATTTCTAAAAATAACTGAAAGGTGTAATGGCTGTTTTTTTTTACCTTCAATATATTCTTACGAGTAAATCTAAGAGGAAGTGAATAGGTTCCTTTTTGTTTTTTATAATATATATTTATTTTATTTATTTTTTTTAAAAAGATTTGTTTATTTATTCATAGAGACACACAGAGAGAGAGAGAGAGGCAGAGACACAGGCAGAGGGAGAAGCAGGCTCCATGCAGGAAGCCGGACGTGGGACTCGATCCCGGGTCTCCAGGATCACGCCCTGGGCTGCAGGTGGTGCTAAACCGCTGCGCCACCGGGACTGCCCATGATATATATTTATATATTTAGTTATTTTTGTTTTTTATAATATCTAAAAAGGAAAATCCATCCTTTCATAGGTATTCTAGAAAGCATTAATTTGAAAATTATGATTTTTGGTTGGAAGTTATTACATAACAACCAAATTCGATAACTTATATTGGAGAACAATTTGACCATGTGAATCTTTGGAGAAATGCATATTATGTAGGAATTGGACCAGAAGTTCATAAAATTGATGGCTTCAGGATCTTTGTGCATTATTTTAACAGTAGATCATGTTTGTCTATGAGTAATACATTTATTCATCTAATTGGTCAACAAATATGCACTAAAATTATATTATATCTGGGAAACCTGGGTGGCTGGTTGATTAATCAGCCAACTCCTGGATTCAGCTCAGGTTGAGCCCCACAACTGACTTCCCACTCAGCACAGAATCTGCTTAAGATTCTCTCTTCCTTTATCACTCTCCACTCCCTAAAATAAATAAATAAATAAATATTAAAAAAATAAAAAGAAATTGTATTGCATCCATTTGTTATCCTAAACTTCATTAAATTACTCATTCATTGCCATCTAGAGCATGGTAAAATAACTATATTGAACCAGCTCTCCACTATAAATAGTTGTGTGTCTGATCAAAATATAAGAGACAACTACTTTCAAGTATTTTATTATAAGCATTAAGCAACAGACAGTGAAGAACTATAATCCTTGATGGAAAAAAAAAAAACATAAAATGTGAGTTCTATATTTATCCTAGCTCCTTGCCTTAGGTCATACTCTAGACTGGGGCCCATGCAAGTGGGGTGCAAGCAAGACAAAGCACTATGAGTAGAGAAGGTAGGAATCAGCATTCGGTGCTGCTTATGCAGCTTGAATTTATGGAGGGCCTAAAAGAAAGATCTGAGCAGAAAAGAGGACTCAACAATCTACAAGGCCCTGTTGCAAGGCTGATCTGTGCATATGCAGGGTGAATTTCCATAAAACTTAGTGGAGAGTAGCTGTGGTGGCACCTAACACTGAAGAGAGGTATTACACATTAAGCAGATCTGAAGGTTGTTGGAATTGTGGCTCAACCAGGGTGGGCATACTTCACTGGGGAATTTATTTAGTTCAGAAACCTGAATGGAAAGACAGGCCGTAAGGGCTCTACCCTCCAACATATGACATACCCTGAGTCTAAGGCAAAGTTAAAAATATATCAACTCTATCAAACAATAAGTGTGAAAGGACAAATATGATCTACCATTAGTTGTCTGCCAGAACAAAGCCATTGAATATAATTAAAAATCTCTTCAAGGTATCATGCAGATGTATAGAATAAAACAAAATTTATGTCATGTGAAGCAGAAGAAGGTGACATAAAAAAGGTTTTTTGTTTTGTATTGTTTTGTTTTTAAGTTGATATGTGTTGGGCTCAGTGGTCAAGGGACTTTATTTTTTTTAATTTTTTAAAAAAATTTATTTTTTATTGGTGTTCAATTTGCCAACATATAGAATAACACCCAGTGCTCATCCCATCCAGTTCCCCCCACAGTGCCCGCCACCCAGTCACCCCCACCCCGCACCCACCTCCCAGAGTTAGGAGTCTCTCATGTTTTGTCTCCCTTTCTGATATTTCCTGCTCATTTTTCTCCTTTCCCCTTTATTAGGTTAAGGACTTTAAAAGAGGTATTTTAAATATGTTCAAAGCTCTTAAGGAAAACATTGATATAGTATGTGGACAGATAACAAATTTCAGAAAAGAAAGTGAAACAAATATAAATAAATAATAAAAAATTGAAATTAAGTAAAATATCTGAAAAGGAGTAGTTATTTAGATAGGTTTGATAGCTGCATCAGATTGAAGAAAAAGATCACTGAAGAATATCTTGCACTAATGTTTGAAAATCCAACAGCTGCACATTTTCAAAATTGGTGAAAAACATCAATGTGGTTTTCTGAAATGCAATTAAATCGAAGTAGGACACAAACAATAACCACACATCATAGATAACCTTAAAAGCCAAGGATAGAGAGAAAACTTAAAAGTAGTCAGAGGAAAAAAGTCACATTACATAGAGAAGGTATACAAATAAATGATGAATTGCCTCAGAAACGGAGGCCAAGAGACAAAGAAACAGAATCCTTAAAGTGATGAAAACAGTAACAAAAATCACTGCCAATCTAGAAATCAATATCCAGCAAGAATGTTATTTAAGAGCAGGAAAAACAAGCACATTTTCTGATAATCTTAATCCAAAGATGAATTTGTTGTCAGTAAAATTGCAAAAACAAACATACAAAAAAAAAAAAAAAACCTCAAATGAACTCTTCAGTCTGAAGGAAATGTTGTTAATGTTCTTAAACTTATATGGAGTGGAACAATATTCATATTAAGTGTACAATGATAAGTTAAAGGTACATATTGTTATCCAGAATTAATCTGTGTAACCAATAGCATATGGTAGAGGAGATGTATGTCACTAACAAGAATGGATTATAAAACAGTGTAGATTATGTCTTTTCAAATCTCCCTCTCTCTTCCTTTGTCCCTTATGAGAGAGACCATCACAATTAGGCAGACTTTGGAAAGGCCTACATAAGAGACAGAGGTTTCTGACTAACAGAGATTTCTGATTAATGAGAAATCAGGCTTTGCTAGCAAAACAGTGTGTGAGCAGATTCTCCTGCTCATTTGAGCCCTGATATGATTTGTAGCCTCATCTGACAGCCCGACTGCAACGACATGAAGGACACTGAGCCAGCGGAATTCAGCTAAGCAACTTGTAGATTCCTGACCCTAAGAAATTCTGTGGGATAATGAAGGTTTGTTGTTTTTAAGTTGCTGGGTTTAAAATTATTTGCTGGGCAGTGACAGTAGCTAACATGACAATGCATTTCACAACAAATAAAATAGACAATTTCCTTGAAAGCTACGGGTTACCAAAGCTCACTCTTTGAGAAATAAACTGAATAAATCTATATCCATTAAAAAATGGAAACATCAAAAGCAAAACTAAAAAAAGTACTGTATTTTAAACTGAGCCAAAAGATCGTATTTATGGGCTGCTATTAAAGCAGTGTTAAAAGGGAACTAACTTCATAGCCTTCTACACTTATGTTGGAAAAGAATAAAGGTCTTGAATCAATGACTAATGCTTCCATTGTAAATGAAAAAAAAGAACAACCCAAAACAAATTAAGTCTAAAATAAACAGAAGAAAGGAAACAATAACAAGCATAAGTCATCAGATAGAAATTTTTAAAAAATTAATGGGACCAGAAGTTGTTACTTGAGATCAATAAAATTGATAAGGTTCCTGTCTGATTGATTGAGGGAAAAGGATACAAATTTTAAATATCAGGAATGATAGGAGAAATGCCACTAAAGATCCTGCAGACATTAAAATGGGTAATTTATTAGTATAAGTAAAGTATTTTCTATGTGCTTATAAATATTTCACATTATTATAGAGTGTAAAGATCTAAGTAGGCACAGCCTACACTCACTCTATGTATGTATGCTGATACTGAATTATTGTTCTTCCCTAATAACTGGTTGTGGCTAGTCATTTGGATTATTTGAGTAATGTTTCTTATATGAAAAACAAGGCATTGATTCTTCACTTTTATTAATCATCCCAAATTATAGAAAATACAAAGAACATACTTTAATTCAACTGATAAAATATAAAAACATTTTACTATTACTGAACTAATTTTTTAAAGGTTTTATTTATTTATTCATGAAAGACACAGAGAGAGAGAGAGAGGCAGAGACATAGGAAGAGGGAGAAGCAGGCTCCATGCAGGGAGCCCAATGTGGGACTTGTGATCCAGGGACTCCATCTGGAGACTCCAGGACCATGCCCTGGGCCCAAGGCAGACTTTAAACCACTGAGCCACTCAGGCTCAGTGAACTACTGAACTGATTAATCAGGATAATTACAACAATAACAAAATATTAATATTACTGCACCATAAGGCTAAAAAATACTGGTTCATTTAGTTCAGTCTCTATAGAGCTTATCGTACTGCTGATATGATATGTAGGAGCTCAATAAACTTGTGTTGCATAAATAAAGAGGTTTAAATATTGCTCATCACCTGAATTTTTATTCAAAATATTTCTAACTTATTCAAAGGCAAATATTTCTCATGATGGTGTTCAGAGAACAGTGTTTAAGTTTCAGCAAAAAATGTAGAAAAATATTTGTGTACACTAAAATTATATGAGGCCATTCTCATTATTTTTATAAGCATGACAATGTAATTAGCTTTGTGTAAATCACATTTGTTTGGGACACACATTCTTTTTGCTTTCTAAGTATTCTTGAGTAATCCCAATATTTATGGCCAAATATATGAATAGTACTTTCATTCCTAGTTCCTTGACATGGAACCAAGTTTCAAATATTGATTTTCCAATGCCTGTGGAATAGTATACTCGCCATGCATCTAGATGATATACCTGGACACTTCTGTTTTATGGGTCAGCCAGCTTGATTTTCATGGGATAAAATCAATGGCTTTCAGCAATCGTAACGAATAGATGACAATTTGTTGACTTTAATTCTTTATCTTTTAGTGTACTCTTTGATGCAAAGGCATAATTGTCATTTACATCTTCATATTTCTCATCCAATCATTAGACATCCAATCCACTCTTTCCTTAGAGCACTATACTGCTAATCTCACTAGCATTTTGTATATTAATGTGTTATATTTTGTGGTTGGGAAATACCATTCAATCTGAAACTGACAGTAACACATCAGTGTCCAAGACAATGACTCATAATTACTTGCTGTTATATGACGAAAGAGACATTTCGGTTGTTTCAATGACCATTTTGTTTTATTCTTTGGTAGTATAAAAGTATTAATTCTTGTGAAGGGTAAGCTTATTGGAACATCAACATTGACTGGTTTATATTAAAATATATATGAATATTTTTGTGCCTTGAATGTTGGAGAGAGAAATCTGTGAAGTATCAATATAAAAAACATTGAACAACATAAACAGAATATCTGTAATCATTCTTAATTAGCTATTGAAGGTCTATCAAGTCAAAAGTTCTTATGAATGTTTTGAATTATCATAGTGCCATAAGCCTTGGAGATAAATCATTGCAGAGTTTTAGGCTTATAAGGCAGAGTCAAGTAACTATTTTGTTCTCTATCAGAAGATCTCTTTGGTTCTACAGAGAAGATGGATTATAGGAATGCAAGAAGTAAAGAAAGAAAATCAGTTCCACAGTTTTCCGAGTAGTCTACCAATTAGATATTGGTCAATTCTGGGCCAGGATAGTGGTATTAATGTGTGGTCCAAGAGCTTTTGAGCAAGATGAGACACTTCAGTGGATCTGCAAGGTCAAAACTATTTTTTTTTCATAATAGTGGTAGGATAGGATTTACCTTTTTCACTTTCATTATCTCAAAGTGTGCAGTAGAGTTTGCCAGAGGCTACATAACATGTGTGAGTGTAAGGGATTAAATATAGAAGCTGAAGCAAGAAAGCAGTTATCTTCTGTTAAATCAGGCCAAAGAAATAGATAAATATTTGAAACAGTACCACTCTCCTCACCTAGTTTTTGTTTTGGTAAAAGCAGTTATTTTCCATTAAGTATACTAACAAGAAATGTTGATACTTATAAATTAATAAATATGCATGTATATATAATTCATAGTTGTACAACCCAATATAGTAAGTGTCAATAGCTACAACCAAATAACCAAAAGCTATTTCGGGAGGATCCTCAATGATTTTTAAGAGTGTATAAGGGTCTTGTGACCAGAGTATTTGAGAACCAGTGGACTAAGATTCTGGTAGCTATAGCATTACCCTTCTAATTTTAAACTGTTAGGTTATTAGACTTTGTCTTATTTCCTGAGCTCTCTCAGCCTCTACATACAATTGCTCCATAATTTCTATTGATTCTAGTTCTAACTTCTTTTCATAAATACATAATTTTGCTATTTCCACTACCAGGGAATGATTAAGTCAGATACTTTCTTTTGACACACTCTTTTTTTTTTTTAAGATTTTATTTATTTATTCATGAGAGACCCAGAAAGAGAAGCAGAGAGACAGGCAGAAGGAGAAGCAGGCTCCATGCAGGGAGCCTGACGTGGGACTCGATCCCAGGACCCCGGGATCAAGCCTTGAGCTAAAGGCAGATGCTCAACCACTGAGCCACCCAGGCGTCCTTGATAAATATATCATTTTACTATTTCCACTCCCAGAGAATAATTAGGTCAGATACTTGACACTCTCGAATTCCATTTCCATTCTCCTCTATGGGAACATTGGAAGGCTAAATTCTAAAGTTCTCACTATGAGGGAGACTAATTTGCCCAACCAAATCCATTTTTCCTTTTATTATAGGAATATAAGCTTATTTAAGGCAATGAGTGGTCATGGGGTTTCACTGGTTTAGTGTGACAGTAAGTGACCCCTGTTTCTTTGCTTAAATGACACTTATCCTACTTTCTCACACCTCACCTTTTCTTCATGCCTGTTGTAAATGAAGACAATCACCCTTGGCAGCCATATCTTGTAATTAGCAGAACAGTCTACTTACTATGTTGACCGGAAACCAAAAACTCATCAGGGATTACTACATGTCATTAAAATAATGTTCTTTAGCAATTGCATTTCTGGGTCGTGTTGTTTTAGTAACTTTTCTCTGCATCCTATTATAATAAATGTGCTTGAAGAATAAAGGTACTTCAAATAGTTACTTAAAGTAGGTCTCAAAGTATAAATAGAAGTTATACCAACACTGTGCAAACATGCTGAAACCAAAAGGACTTTTCAAAATTATGTTAATGCAAAAAAAAAAAAAGGGAAAGTGAATGGAGCCAAGGCCAGTATTCAGGGTGTACCAAATGGTGTATTAGCAGATTCAGTTGGAATGGAACTCTTATTCAGGATTGACTGAACTATAAAAAGAAAGCTGGAAATGCTTATAGAGCGAATGGCCCCTTTTCTCAAAAAAATTCTCTGACAACCTAACTCCTTAGCTGTCTTCCTCTGCTTATTGTCTTCTATACCACTCACCAACCTCTGCATAGTATATATTTATTGCCTTATTTGTTTTTGTATTTCCATCACTAGAATAGAAATTCCAAGAGGGCAGAGAATTTAAGTCTATTGCTGGCTGATTCTTAGTAATTAACATAGTAAGTGACATCTAAAGGTGCTCAATGAGCATTTTATTGCATGAATACATATTTTAATTTTTCATAGCACAAAATGCCTTTCTTTTTGTGTCACTGCCACACTTCTATTTGTCATTTTAGCACATACATGTTAGTATGATTATTTTAACAAGGCGTATCACAGAAAGTTCCAAGGGGCGCGAACAGCTCCTATTTTGTTCAACATTATACAAATGTCCAGCACCTTGTACAATAACTGATATATATGAGAGGCTCAATACAAATTTATTGAATTAATCAGAAGACTCTTTGAACCTTTTAAGGTGGGGATAAGTAGGTGATTTCCTTTCCACAAGTTCTGAAGCAAAGTGACTTGGTAAATATTAAGTTTAAAGACAGCTCTTTAATACAACAAAGACTTTGAAGTAGAGAGAAGTATCAAATTATACTTTTAATTTTCCCTTTTAAAGTATGAGTTGCTGAGTGGATCAATTATACACTGACTTTGATTGGTGCAAAGTGAGACATAGGTAGTTGTCTATTGTGAAGTGTATTCAGTGACTGATTTTTGACTGACAAAGTTTGATGTCAATCACTAGCTGCACTATAATGAGAAAAATTGAAAATCCTCAAAATACTGTTATTTTGTTATCTTCTGTTAGTAGACTTAAAATATCTTATAATATAGTTTCTTGAGATTATGAGAAAAATAGATACTTCCATTTCTATTGCTTCAGATAAAAATTGGAGGGAAGTAGGATGTGTTGACAGAAAATTGTGAAATAAAATTGAGTGATGGTAGATTACATGTGTTGTGTTGGCAATTACATGCTGTTGTTTATCAGCTGGAAGGTTTGACACTAAGTTGTAGTAATCCTATTGATGTCCTATTGAACCAGGATGTAAAGTGGGAAATGATTTAATTACCTTTACCTTTCCTGGATTCTTATTTGGTATGTTCATTATGGAAAAAGTATGTGAACATAATTCCAAGATGGCATATACTTTAGAAGGAACATAAATTTTTTGAAAGAAATTCTCCAACAAATCTTTACATTTTTACAATAAATGGTATGAAGAGTTAGTTTTTTTTTAAGATTTTATTTATTTATTCATGAGAGAGAGAGAGAGAAAGAGAGAGAGAGAGAGAGAGCCAGAGACACAGGCAGAGGCAGAAGCAGGCTCCATGCAGGGAGCCCAATGTGGGACTCGATCCTGGGACTCCAGGATCACACCATGGGCCGATGGCAGGCGCTAAACCGCTGAGTCACCCAGGGATCCCCAAATAGTTACAGTTTTATTAAGGATTGTTAATAAACATGATAGGAAAAAATGGTAGAAATTTTGCTTCTAAGTATAAGTATCGAGGGCATTTTTATAGACTATTATACAAGATAATACATGTATGAGATATGAGATTTGCTACTTAGATCCTATAGCATAGACTATACACTATATATTCTATATACTATAGCAGAAGGTATAGGAATTTGTCATATATCCTCTAACCTCACACATGCATAGCCTTCTTCCATTGTCAACATCCCTTAGCGGAATAAAATATTTGTTACAACTGATGATTATCACATCATTATTATCCAAATTCCATAGTTTATTAGGGTTCACTGTTGGTGTTGTACATTCCATGGGTTTGTAAAAATGGGTAATGGCATGTGTCCATCATTGTAATATCATTCATGATAATTTCACTGTCTGAAAAAAAGATGGATACCCTGCTTTTTCATCTTTCCCTTCACCTAACTCCTGGCACTATTGATCTTTTTATTGTCTCCATAGTTTGCCTTTTATCTTGAATGAATGTTGGATTTTGTCAAATGCTTTTTCTGCATCTGTTGATATCATGTTTTTTTTTTATTTTTTACTATATGATGCATTACATTAATTGGTTTTCAAAAGTTGAAGCATTCTTGCATATCTGGGATAAAGTCCTTTGGGTCATGGTATGTAATTCTTTTAATACGTTTCTGGGTTTGACATGCTAATACTTTATTGAGGCTTTTTACATCCACGTTCATGAAAGATATTGGTTTGGAATTATTATTTTCCTTGTGATGTCTTTGTTTAGTTTTGATGTCAGGGTAATTCTGGCCTCATAGAATGAGTTAGGAAATTTTCCCTCTGCTCTATCCTTTAAAAGAGATTGCAGAAAATTTGTATAATTTCTTCCTTAAATGTTTGGCTATAATCATCTATGATCCTGTCTGGGCCTGGTCCTTCAAATTATGAACAAGTTTCTCATTGTTCTTAAATAATGTCTTCTCCTTTATTTTGTTTTGTTTTATTTTCTGCTCTCTTTGCTTTTCAGTTTTGAAGGTTTCCATTGAGATGTCATCAAATTCAGAAATTCTGTTTTCCACCATGCTGAGTCAACTTATAAGTTCACCAAAGACATAATTAATTTCTGTTAGAGAGTTTTACAAATTCCAGTATTCATTTTTCATTCTTCCTTAGGTTCCATCTGTCTGCTTACATTGCCTATCTGTTCTTGCATGTGGTGCACTTTATCCATTAGAACCCTTAGCATATAAATCATAACTGTTTTAAACTTCCAGTCTGATAATTCTAATATCCTTGCCATATCTGAATTTGGTTCTGATGCTTGCTCTGTCTCTTCAGAGTATGTATTTGCCTTTTAGTTTATAATGTAACATTTTTCTCAACAGACATGTATGATATATTAGGTAAAACAAACTGCTTGAAAATAGGCCTTTGGTAATGTGTTCATAAAGGTCAGGGGAAAGAAGCATTCTATAGTCCTATAATTAGATTTCAGTCTTTTAGTGAGTCTTTGCCTCTGGACTGTTAACTTCACATGTTAGTCAATTTTTACCATTGCTATTTTCCTCTTTGTGGATGAGATGGTATAGCTAGAGTGGGCCAGAGTTGGATATTTACCACTTCCAAATGGAAGGCTAAATCTGTCTACAGGTGGCCATTTCCTCTTCCCAAGCTCTGGTGAGCTATGAAAAACATAAACAAAACCAAAAACAACAAAAAAACCCAGCAGGTCAGAATGTGCTCCTGAAGATGTACATTGTTATGAAGATCGGAATGCTATGATATATTTCAAAATGTTTTTCCTGCCACCCCCTGGCAGAAGTATGAGGGAATTTTGCTCCAATATTCACTGTGAAAACATAGTAGAGCTCCAAGAAGAAAACATCATAAAAGCATCAGTGCCCCTGATAACTCTGTGTGAGGTTGAGTTTCTATATCTCAGAGGTATCCAGAGTGGGCCATTAGTAATTTGTCGATTACAATTCAATTTCCTTACCACCTACTGGTTCCTGTGCAAGTTTCAACTCTTAGGTTTGTGCTCCAATAAGTTGTCATTATCTGTATTTGTGTGTAGGTGTCTCAAATTTGAGGGGAAACAATTTGTCCTGTAATCTAACTTCTCTTGTGGATCTTTGAAGAATTATTGATTTTTCAATTGGGATAGCTTTCTCCTTATTAGGACAGAATGGTGACTCCCAGGTTTCTTGTATATGGGAGCAGAACCCAGAAGTCATATAACTTGTTTTTTTTTTTTTTTTCATTTTAGAATCTTTATTAGTGCTTAGTCATCTTTTCTAAAGTGTGGTCTCATTTCCCTTAAGTGCAACTTTTGCTTAATTTCATATTTACACATTTGTTTAGTAGACCATTTTGATCTCTGAATATATCTGAGAATGGTACCAAATACTGTGTTAAAATACTAATGCATATACTTGTGTGGGAACCACTTATAAAAATTACAATACAAAGTAATAAGTTCTATAAAATAGGTCAGCAGCATGCTGCTGAAGCAAATGAGAGACCCTATGTGTAGTAGACAGTTTCATAAGAAGGTATGTTGGGTAAAAGGTAGGAATCTGTGCTTTGTGTCAGAAGTTCTGTGAACTATTCTTGGTTCTGCCATTAGCAGTCCTGCTATTGGCAGAGGAACTTAACCTCCATGGCACTGACTTTTAAACTTTAAGGATGATGGAACCATTTGAAAATTTGATGAAACTATCCTCAGGAAAAAATATATGACCATACACATATATAGCCGAAGGAATATGGCTATATAAAGATCTATTTCTGCATCTACGAAGAGCAAATATTATGAGACAATAAATTTCTACATTTAAAAATCACAGTTATTTTCCCACTATTACTCATTTTCATTTGTACTTAAAATTTTTTAAATGGATGTTGAAAAATTTATTCAGTCAATACATTATGGAGCATGCACTATATATCATTCATTGTACTACAAGCTGGAATAAAGTAATTAGCAAGCTGACATAAATACTTCCCCTCACGGAGAAGTAAAAAAAAGGTAAATGATGGTAAATATTTACCTTTTGTACTATATTTTGGCCCTTATGCAGTAAATTCTCAATATACTTAACCCTGAAAAAGTATGTAGTTGGAGAAAATATGGGTACCATATATTATTTTATGGAAAAAACAGAACAAAACTATTTAATGTCAGTTACAATTTAGCCTAGCATATCAGTCAGGAAAACAAACAAACAAACAAAAAACACCAATTATATTAGCAAAGATTATTTATTATGGAGGATTGTTTTAATAGATTTCAAAGAACTGAAAATCTATAAAGACCAAACTGAGGTAACAGAACAAGAAGCAGCTACCATCTTTCTTTGTGTGCCAGTCAGATCAGTGAATTCAACACATCTCTTTGAAGTAAAGCAACCTTACTAGGAAACATCTCAATATTGCACATTTTATTTTCACATTTCCAAGTATAAGATATGAAATTTCCATAGGTATAGTCAAACTTTTCAGTTTAGAATTTGGGT
Organism: Canis lupus baileyi; assembly: GCF_048164855.1. Classification (NCBI taxonomy): domain Eukaryota; kingdom Metazoa; phylum Chordata; class Mammalia; order Carnivora; family Canidae; genus Canis; species Canis lupus. The sequence continues at coordinate 80,312,347 of NC_132839.1, forward strand.
TTGAAATATGTCTTAATATTGTTCTATTTAAATATATCTTGTCTTTACTGGAAATTTCAAAAATGAATGTATGTGTTGGCTTTCATTTGCCTATCTTCTATGGCACCATTATTAGATCTCTTAAACTCTTGATTATGTCCATGTTACTTTTCTTTCTCATGTGTCACAATCCTGTCTTTTATATCTTTCACTTCCCTCTGACCTCTTTAAATGTCATCAAAAAGGGTACTAGAAAAGGAAATACTCTATCAGAACAAACTAAGGGAAAATGGAAGAATATGAACCAGGAAGCTAGTCTCAGGGAGGAGATGCCATGATAATTCCTCATTATTTCATCCTGGTTCTACTAACAGACTGTTGGAGAGCAGGGAGCAGTTCCTATCTTTTCACTTCATAGCTATCTAGAACAAAATAATACATGAAACTTGACATAGAAATTACCATGAGGACGTCTGGGTTGCTCAGTGGTTGAGCGCCCAAAGGGTCCAGGGCATGATCCTGGAGTCCCAGGATTGGGTCCCGCATCAGGCTCCCTGCATGGAGCCTGCTTCTCCCTCTGCCTGTGTCTCTGCCTCTCTCTCTCTCTCTCTCTCTCTCTCTCTGTGGCTCTCATGAATAAATAAATAAAATCTTAAAAATAAAAATTACCTTGAGGTAATGGACAGGCTTTTGGTTTGTCTCATTGAGGGGTATTGTTGATCATATTTCACAAAGAAGAAGAAAAAGTAGTGAAAGGTCATGTGTAAGTAGAAGAGATTATACTATATATTTATTATTTATAATCTTATTCCTGTTCATTTCTGTGGAAGTATTATACTTCCCCTCCTCATTGACATAAGATTATCCTTGAGCATTTTAGCAAATGGAACATGAGTGGAAGGGACATTTTACTTCTAAGTAGAAGTTTTAGAAGCCAGCAGGTAACCTGCCTATGTTCCCTTTTATCCTTGCCATGAGATTGACAATAATTACCACCTCAGGTCAGCCATAGAAAGTATAGTAGGAGGGAAATTATACTTTTTGTTTTTGTTGTTGAAAGCTAATGAGATTTGGGGATCCTTTGTTTCAACAACACACCCATCCTTTCCTAAATGATACACTTCTCATTATGCTTTATAGCCACTGCTTCGTTTGGTGTCAAATGAAGCCAGATTGGGGAGCTTCATGCATTTTAGGGGTTTGGGACGGGTTGCTGAGAGTCTTCTGTTTATACTCCCTGGTGGTTAGGATATAGCCTGACTCCCTGTTATCCAGTATGGGGGTGGGACAGAAGGGTGGGGAGGGAGCTGTTCAATCTTCTCTGTCCCTGCCCACTGCCTGGATGACTGGGTGCTACCCCTCCATCCTCCAGCTCTGGCCTCTGGGTCTCCCTCACCCTACCTGTGTTAGTACAATCTTTGCTCTCTACAATCAGCCTCTTTATACAATAAACCACCCTTTCCAAAAAAAAAAAAAAAAAAAAAAAAGGCAAACTATTGTCTTCAGCTCATGTGCCCTATTTCTGTAGTTTCCAGTTTTTGAGGTTTTTATAGTATTCCTGTTATTTTGAAGAACTATGACGCTGGCTTTGTCTCATATCTGATGCAAATAATAATTATTTCTCTGAATGAGAAATTTCTAAGAATCTACTCTATCATTCTTGTCGCCATTCTTTACTTCAGGGCAGTGGTTTAGAGTTTGATGCATATATTGAATATTCAAGATTTCTCCTATTAAAAACTAAAATAATGATCCATTATCTGTAATTTAGAGATCTAGCTTTTTTTTTTTTTTTTTTTTTTGTGGAAGAACTTAGAAACCAAGAAGAAACCAGACTAAAAAATCCTGGTTATTATCAAAACTTTGAAAATCGTTTGCAATGTCTCATGAACGATTGACTCAGATTTTCAAAGTGAACCATTTTTATCTAATAATTCCAAAGCTTTTAACTTGATTTCCAAGTAAACAAACAAGCAAACAAACCATATTTTGACTTGATATTTTATTGCTTTTAAAAATACTTTGACAAAAAAAATTGATGATATGGTAGTACTAATAACTGAGACAAACAAAACTGATTTTGGTATGCATACCATTCAATTAATGGCAGTAGAAGAATGCTAGATGCAGAAAAAATAGTCTAGCCTTCATAACAATTTATCTTTTCATGCACATCAGTCTGTATCTTTCATGAAGAAAATATAAAACCACAGTTAAGTTTGCTTAATGGATGGAGATGTGAAAGAGCTTTTAATAAAGCATGGAAGTATATGTGTCACCATGTTAAGAAGGTTTATTTCTTAGTGTTCTTAGTGAAGGAGTTTTATGACCAAATTTTCCTCTCTGCTCTATTTCTGTTTTTCTGTGTTTCTTTGTTTGTTTTCTACAAATGGTATGTTATTCTTGCCACCAGACTTTGATCATTACAGAATACTATGGTTGGTCACTTTTAATTTCTGGCCAAAGATTTTAATCTTACACCTGGATTTGATGTTAAACCATCTCTAAATGCCTCTTTATTTGAATTATTTTACAATAAAAACAAATGACTCATTTTATTAAATATTTCAATTCATTTCATATCTGAAGTATTCCAGAGGCTACTGACACAATAGACACATACAAATATTTTTAAAATAATTATAATCATGTCTTTGGAAGTTAAAATTCAATAAAAAGCTTGATGAACAGTAAAGAGTTATTATGACATTGTTTAAGAAAAAAAACAAGTATCAAGAATATTAGTAGATTTCATACATCAGCTAAAATACTCCTTTTAACATATGGTAGCTGCGGATTATTTTCACAGTCCACAGATCTGTGAATATGACAGTAAACATATGCTTGAGCTCTAAGCATCTCAAATAGAAAGAGTCTTCATTTGAAATAAATAATTTCCAGCACTGATCAAAAATTGTTTTCCTTATCTATTCACAGGCCGTCTGTTACTAATATAATTACACTGTATATTTGTAATGATTCTTGGCACTTATGTTGAGGCAGAGGGGGAAGGAATTTAGAAGGAGACCGTTAAACTAATAGAGGAAATGAAGAAAAGGGACACACCAAAAATGCCAAAATGCACACTGGAAGTGGAAACAACATTTCTATAAACATCTAAATTTATCAACTTTATTAATTTCTATTACTTCACAATCTTTATTTCATGCCTATATAGCTTACTAAAATTTAAATTTTCCTTAAATGTGTGTTTCTTCCACGGAATATCAACTCCATGAGAATATTGCCTCTGGCTCTGTGTTATATTTTTACCATTTAATTGAATGACTGGTCCAAAATAGGTACTCAAATATTTGTCACATAGATAGTCACAAGACATCTACTTGAGGGATGCTGGAAAATCTTCAAGAAGAAATTTGAGCTGAATCTAGAGAGTAAATAAGAAACAGAACATTGCAATATGTGAGATACAACTGTGTCGTAATGTCAGGAACACTAATATTTAAAAAGAGCTGAGGTACAATGTAAAATAGTAGTGGCAGAAAGAACAACACAGGGGCAGGACCACTGAGTGAGAAGATTGGATACTGTTAAGAAAACAAAGGAAGAGCAAAGTAGCATAGTTTATTTCTTCCATCTTTTTTGTAGAGCAGGTAAAAGAGAAGAACTTTCAAGATAAGTTAATCATAATAAAAACATAACAGCAATATCAGTTTCAACTGAGATTATCTAAAAATACTTTTATCTGTACCTGAATAGAGCATTTCTTGCTTCTCTTGGGAAGACACAAATGTTTCTTACTTTGATCCTTTATCTTCTGCTTTCTTTTCTTTTTTCTTTTCTTAAAATCTGAGTATAATTGACACACAGGGTTACATACATTTCAGGTATATAACATAGTCATTCAACAAGTTTATAAATTGTGTTATGTTTACCACAATGTAGCCACTATCTGTCCCCAAACAACACTATTACAATATCACTGATTATATTCCATATGATGTGCCTTTTATTCCCTGACTTATTCATTCCATAGCTGGAAGCCTATTTCTCCCACTCTTCACATTTCTCCCAACGCCCTCCAACCTTTCTCTCTTCTGTTTATTCTCTGCATTTATAAGTCTGATTCTGTTTTTTTTACTTGTTTATTCACTTTCTTTTTTTAAGATTCCATGCATGAGTGAAATCATGTGGCATTTGTCTTTCTCATTATGACTTAGTTCACTTAGCCTAATACCTTCCAGGTCCATCCACGTTGTCTTAAATGTCATGACATTATCCTTCTTTATGTATATAAAATATTCCTCTGTGTGTGTGTGTGTGTGTGTGTGTGTGTGTGTCTGTGTCTACATACACCAGATCTTCCTCACCAATTTGTGGATAGATAGACACTTTGGTTGCTTCCATATCTTGCCTATTATGAAAAATGCAACACATAGAAGTGTATATATCTTTCCAAAGTAGCATTTTTGTTTTCTTTGGGTAAATACCCAATAGAATTATTGGATCACAAAACAAGAACAAATAATACTAAAATGTTTATGTCACCACTAAGGACCCCTAATGCTCAAAGCATCTTGATAAGGAAAAACAAAGCTGGAAGTATCACAAGTCCACATTTTTAAGATATAGTCAAAGTTGTAGTAATCAAAACCAGTATGGTACTGGCACAGATACAGACACATAGATCAATAGAACAGAATAGGGCCCAGAAATAAACCCACAGCTGTATGGTAAACTGATATATGACAAAGGAGGCAAGAATATATAACGGGGAAAAGACAGCCTCTTCAAGAAATGGTGCTGGGAAAACTGCACAGCCACATGTAAATGAAACTAGACCATTTTTTAAAACACCATTCACGAAAATAAACACAAAGGTAGATTAAAGATGTAAACCTGAAACCTGAAACCATAAAAATCCTAGAAGAATACACAGGCAGTAATTTCTCCTCTGCTTTCTTACTAACCTGGAATTTGTTTAGGCCATCGTGGTGCTTGGTTGAAACTCATAGATAGCAGCAGAGATCTCCAAAGACAGAAAAATGGCAAATAATTTCATATACTTATTTATTTTGATACAGAGGAAAACATTACTTTCAAAAATCGGTAACTGGTGGTTGATAATATCTGGCAATTTCTAATAGCATTATTTACCACTGTTAACATTAATGTTAATATTTAACCATATATAACACCATTATTTAGTTTGAAAGCATATGGAGTTAATTATTGCTGGAATTCCTAAATGATTCATTAAGAATGAGTTATTTAATGCAACTTATTATGTATGTATTTGTAAGGCAATGGGCAAGATGCTGAAGACTCTATAAAGATCCCAGCATCTCATAATCAATATGGCCAAGAAAATTCCCAGTTCTCCAATATTATGCCCACAACACTCCAATATTAATTTAAAGCTTTATATTTCTACATTCCCAACAAATGGCACCATTTGAATTTATCCAGTTCAAGTCAGAATCCTGGGACTCATTCTTTATTTCTCTTTCGCTTTCTCCTTTGTCTTCTCTCAATGTTCTCATCCATCAATCTCAATCATCAGTATTTCTTCACTGTGAAACAATATATTTCTTATTCATCCCTTACGATTACATTAATAATTTAACAAATATTTATAGCAATATTTATTCTTTGACTGGAGCTACATTAAACCATAGTGAAATAGTGGTGAGGGATAAATTCTAGTGCTTCTGGACTTTCACATTCTAGAAAACGTAACATGAAATGAGTAAAGACAAAGTTGTAAGCACTATGCTACATCTTATTTCAACGATAGGTTCAAATATATATTTGTATTTATAATTTTAAAAATTCTTTTCAGTTCTCTATACTGACAAAGTACACATTTTATGATATATAATTTACCTTAATGAAAAATATAATACATAAGTATACACATCTCAAATAATTAAAGATAGATAACCAGCATATTGAAAGTAATCAGAAAAAAATTAAGTATAATTTAGGAAATTACTAGTTGTTACCTTCCCACTAAGTCTTCTACTGATTTGAGATTTTATTTATGATAGGCTGACATTAATAGAGCCATGAAGAAATATAAACTCATGATTCACAAGAAAGTTGTCAGCCTCAATAGAGGAAGAGAGATAGCTTTCTGAAGTGCTCTGATAATATATGAGGTAATTTCATTAGGCACTTTTGTAACGGCTCTAAAACAGTACAATTAAAGCAAAACAAATCTAATGTTGATAAAAGGTGTATATTTGCTGGAAGGCACCCAATTTAAGTCCACATTGGTAAAGAAAATCTAAGAGCTTAGAGATTTTTTATTTTTCAGATCAATGTATAATCAATTCTATCTTGAAAATTTATGCAATATGTATGTTTCATCCTTTTATCTTTTGCAAATAAAATGTGCTCTGTTATATATTTTCTGTAAAACAGGCAACAAAACTTTATATTGCATAAAGTGTGGCATCATTTGATGTCATCTGAATTTGAAATTAAAATAAGTGTAAGTGATTTAGAAAGATTCAGTTTATTTCACCTTTTAATATAGGCCCAAAAGCAGTATGTTGTTGGTTACATCTCTGGGAAATCGGTTGGAGGATCAAGATTTGCCTCTAAGTGAATTATTCAAGAAAAACATTCTTCAGTGAGTGAAGGAAGCAGGATTTGGCCGAAGCAGAAGTTAAACTGCAATGCAATAACAACAAAATCTTTCAAACCTGGAAGGAGACCTGAAGCTGAAATGATCTCTCAAAGGTGTCTCAGATGAAAAGAAGAAAGCCAAGTCTTTATATTCCCATGTTGACCAATAATTGAATGTGGGCTGCTTTCAGGAGGAAGAATAATACTAGGGGAGTTAGTTCTCTTCAGCAGAGTACATTGCTTACATGTGGACTCGGCGGTGAGCCATCCACAGATGACACTGAGCAGCAAGGAGAAGGAGAGGTCTGTACCTGATGGGGCCATGAGTGACACACCACAGTATCCACTTCCAGGTAAAATCAGTAAGAGGTAAAAGTAACACCTCGGTATTTACAGATGGCAATATATCTCATTCAATTTATCTGACCACGTTCATTAAGAGCAAATGCTAAAACAAATATTTACTCAACATGATAAACTTTTGAATTTGACTTTTAACAAAAACAGTGCATTATAGTATTGTGAAATCTTGCTCTCCAGTCATCCTTTTGCAAATTTTTTGCTTTTTTGTTCTTTTAGGCACATGGTTAAAATTCAGTCAATCCTTAAAGAATTATATTGAGGATCATTATAACCTCTTTACACATTTTCACATTGCTAAATGTGTACCCAGTTGTTGTTTCTTAATATACTGTCAAGTACTGTGACATCTACTGTACATGGCAACTTGCTCATTAGTTCCAATGAAGACTGACTTATTACTTCCAACCCAAGACTGGTTGGGTTGCCAACACCATGAGACGAGCTACTGGGCCCTTCACTAAGGTGAAGAATTTACTCATATCAGCCAAAAGAAGTGAAAGCTAAATTATAGAATCCTAGCATTATCCTCAGAGAACACTGAATGGTACCGTTATAGAATAAAGGAAAAAAAAAACAATTACTCAAAGCCAGGAGTACAACAAGGGCCTGAGATGCAAGACAAACTGAATGATCTCGGGTACTCAGATATGGCAAAATATATTATATTGAAAGGAAATTAGAAATCGTCAACAAAATTGGAGCAAATAGACTTCAAGTGACTACTGGTAATTTTCACTGTTTTCACATTTATTATTACTCATTCTTATCTCTTGGCATATGCTCAAGACAAACACAAAGCTAGGATATATGGGAGTGGCTGTATTTAGGGAAATATAAAATCATCGTAAGATAGCTTTGATACCACGTATGTGATAAACTCTGCCTACTAAACTTTGAGATTTTGTATTTGTTCAGATATCACCCCATGACCTCCCAACACATTTGTATAAACTTTGACATTTGTGATAGAAACTTACCAAATAGAACAAGCATCTCATAATCTGCCAGAAGGTAAATATAGTGGGGGTAGGGAAGAATTATTTTGAATTAGAAAACTACTGTTAATAATAAGAAGAAAACAAATATTTTGAAGGCAGAAATCAAGTCATAAAATATGAAATAAAATCCATTGTCTTCACCAAGGTATATCTCTTATGGACAAAAAGAGAAACCTGGTTGTGGTTAATTAAGTGCCAGAATAAATGTCACTTGTTCAAAGCAAAGCCAAATAGGTATCATGAACTAATATTGACTAAACTATTTCATGTTATTACTTTTGTAGTACTGATGACTGATTTTTATATAAATGAAAGAAGATTGTTACAAATACTTTAGATTAAAAAAAAAAACGAATACTTTAGATTAACATACAACTTTTAGAGTGGTTCATAAGCAATATTTTACATTTTGATAAAGCTTCAATTGAAATACAGAGACAAGTATGTCCCTCCATTTGTCTCTCTTATAGATATTTCAGTAAGATTCCCTTACAAAGATTAATTCTATATTCTGGGTAATTGGTATGCATTAATTTTGTTCCATATGTTCATCTTTAAAAGGAAGTCACATAGAGGCAGAGATTATGGTATTTTTTATGGGCATATGTTTCTTGTTTTATTTGCTTCTCAGCTCAGATGTTTTATATGATCCTGACTTAAATTGTCACAAGACTAAAGTTTGCCCAATGAAGGCCCTCTGTTGCTTTAGCAGAGTGATTGGTCTGAGGTTGGGCATTCGATCCACACCAGTGAGGAGTTCTATTAGCGTTAACAGGAAGAAAATCCATTGTATTACTGGGAATGTTAAATTCCAAGTATGTAAGCCTGGTGCATCAGAAGAAATTGCTTTAGGCAAATCATATTGAAAGCTTCTCAGTAATGTTTTGCTAGATAAGCCTAAAATCTCTTATTTTGGTATTGTCAGTTGCTCAACCCACATGCTTTTCTTTGATTTGGTTGAGTTATTTGAACTCAAAAAATTCCATAAAATTAGACCTTTATTTTCCGATGAGGCACTAGGGGCAATAGAGAGAAAACAAGAAACAGTTATAAATTAAAAAAACAAAAAAAACAACAAAAAAAAAACTTTTTATATAGGACTTAGAACCCAGTTGTGCACAGAGCAGATAGTGATGGATCCTAGTAATCATATGAAATCACACACAGATAATTGAATATTGATTTTACTTTGATTAATTTCTGTTTTCAAAGCTCATAGGGCCTGTTCAGCAAATATGATAGTCATATATTTTGCATTTTCTTTAGAGTCTCTTAAAATCCTAGAAGTCTTTAATTTTATGGTGAAATTATATTACCTTTCAAATCACAGCCAAAAAAAATATATTACTTTATGCATAGAACTAAGTGGTAATTAACAGTGAAAATAAGTTGGAAACAGCACTCTAATAAGATATGTTGCAAATATGTAAGATACTAAAAATTCTGAACATTTGAACATTTGTATTTTTTAAGTGAAGTAGAGTTGAAATACTAGTCATATTTGTTATATTAGTTTCAGGTATATAGCCTAGTGAATCAAGAGTTCTATATAATGCACAGTGTTCACCACAGAAATGAAGTTACTTTCTTTTACCATACAACATTATTGGCTATATTCCCTATGCTATACTTTTATTTATTTTATAACTGGAAGTTGGTACTTCATAATCCCCTTCACCTATTATACCCATTCCCCACCTCCTCTGGCAACCACCAGTTTGTTCTCTGTATTTACGATTCTGTTTCTGTTTTCTTGGTTAGTAGTTTGGATTTTTAACATTGTTTGTCCATATTATACATTCTATTCTGACTATATATACTCAAATAGGAAAATGATCAGAAATGTCTGCATTATTCAAAAAGATGTGTACCAAGATAAATAAAAATGTTTTACTATTGATGTTTCTGTTCAAGACAGGAATATCATTTTCATCTTTAAATTCTAAAAAAAAAAAAAATCAGAGGAAAGAAAAAGCATCTTCTGGAATAACTTTACTGTCTGGAATAAATCCTGTAAAATTATTTCAAACAGTATTCTCATATATTTGAACACGTTTACTTAATTTTTATACAGTAATTACATTTTGGTTGCCTATTGGAATGTATATTTTAAATTAGTTTCCTCATGATTATTGCTGTACTATCTTCTAAGACTTCAACCAGTGTTGTAATAATATAGATAACATAGATATATAGATATTAACATATGTATATCACTTTTATCATTGTCTCTGTAGATTAAGTGTAATCCTCCTCCCTGTGAAGATACAACATTTCCCCTTTTTCTAAATGTTAAAAATGATCAGTAAAATAACTAAGAGTCTAGTTTTTTCTTTCTCTCTGGGCCATTGTCATCTCATTGTCTTGAGTATTGATTTCACAACCTTCCCTCACTGTTGTCTATTTTTCTATTAGGCAAATGTTGCGTCTCCTGGGAGTTGTCTTCTGATTTATTACTTGTTTTTCATAAATTCCATCTCCATATGCTTTTGTGATACACTCTCAGAATATTCCTCAGCTTTCTCTTTGAGCTCTCAATGTGTTCCTTAACTGTATCCATTATATATTCATCCTATCTATTGAGTTATTTCCCCATGATCATTTTACACTTTTATGGTATTTTAATGCATGCAGTATACTTTTGAATCACTCTGTTGTTATTAGTTATACTTGCTGTAACATCCTGTTCAGCTTATCTATTAACTCTATTTCCTGAAACTTTTCTATTTTTACTCTATTATGATGCTGGCTTTCTTCCAGTATCTGGTAATTCTTGGTTTTATGCGTATTATGTAATTGAGTTTCCCCAGTTAATTTTTTTCTGTTGGAGCTGCACAACCAGTCCGAGGTTGTGCTGAATGCACATAAGTGCTAGCTGCTTGGTGTGTAAATGGGGGAGGGTTATGGCATATAACTGAATGGAATACTTCAGTCCGTGTATGAGCATTGGTAGCAGCCCAGCCAGTTTGGGCCCTCTAACCCCAGGTTCCATATCTTCTGTCCTAGTGGGAAGAAAACTCCCATTCCATCCTGTTCCTGCTGCTGGTCTCCAAGAGCATGAGGAAGGGGCTGCCTAAATCAACTAATCTAAGCTCCTACTATAATAATGCTCATGCCACCATATGACTGTGTGCTATGTTGCAGATCCAGAAATATAGAAATGGCTGAAAGTAGGAATAGAACTAGAAGTCAAAGACACATAAATTAAGGGATTAGAATTTCTCAAAAGAAGAAGGTTCACTACTGTCAACATTTTTAAGTCATCGAAAAATAAGTCCATAAACCACTCTCTAGATTTCAATCTGCAGATATCACAGTGATTACCTCCACATTATATTAACTGGTGGGATGAGAGAAGTTGGATTGGAGTGGGTCAAGAAGATAGTTATCAAGATTACTGAAGCTAGGGCAGCCATGGTGGCTCAGCGGTTTAGTGTCGCCTTCAGCCCAGGGCGTGATCTTGGAGACCCGGGATCGAGTCCCGCGTTGGGCTCCCTGCATGGAGCCTGCTTCTCCCTCTGTATCTCTGTCTCTCTCTCTCTCTCTCTCTCTCTGTCTCTCGTGAATAAATAAATAAAATCTTTAAAAAAAAAGATTACTGGGGCTATCAAGTAAGTAAGTTTTGATGTTGTATTTAAGAGTTTGAATGAGAATAAGTGATTTAAGCATAGAACTAGAGATTATGGCAAATATTGTTTGTTCCTTATGTAACATCCATTCCCACCTTCTTTCTTACAAGAAAGTCTTGATTTTGTTCAAAGCAACTGTGGCACACAAAATTTTAAGAATGACCTCACACCCTCAAATTATGTAATTTCCTTCCCTTTCAATGTGATTGGAACCTGTGAATATGATGAGATATCTCCCCCTTGATTGTAATTATGTTACATGGAGTAGTCAACCTTCCAAAAGAAATTATCCAGATGGGCCTAAAGTAATCATATGAGCCTGATGATAGAGAATAACCTCTAGCTAGTAGCAGTAAAGTAGAACAGCTTCCAAGTGTGAGAAGGATTTGATGGTCCATTGCTGCCTTATCAAAGGTGACTTTGTGAGAGGGGATGTGGGTAACTGATGGAACTGAGAGACATACCAGTGGATAGCAGAAAAGAAATGGGGACCCAGACTTACAGTTGCAAGGATCTGGATTTTGCCAACAATCTGAATGAGCTAGGAAGAAATTCATCCACAGAACTTCCAGATACAAGCCCAGCCTGGCCAATACACAGGAGTTGCCTTGTGATCTCCTAAATGGAGAACCAAGAATTCTGACCCATAGAACTATGAGCTAATAAATGGATATTGTTTTGAGCAATACTTATAGTAATTTATTATTCAGTATTAAAAACTAGGATATTAGTAACATTATCAGCTAAAATTTCTGTCCTTCCCAGAATCTTTTTTTTTTTTTTTAAGATTTTATTTGTTTATTCATGAGAGACACACAGAGAGAGGCAGAGACACAGGGAGAGGGAGAAGCAGGCTCCATGCAATGAGCCCGATGTGGGACTCGATCCTGGGAATCCAGGATCATGCTGTGAGCCAAAGGCAGGCACTCAACTGCTGAGCCACTCAGGCGTTGCTGTCCTTCCCAGAATCTTGTATTTAGAGGTTGTCACAGGAAAATATTTTGATCATTTTTGATATGTAAGTATGTCTCTCTCAGACATCTGGAAAGATTTTTGCTTAATTAACATAGGCTTCATCACTTTCCTTTTACCTTTTCATCATTGTAAAGCAAAGGTAGAAATGGGTTGTACAGGAGCCATCTTATGACTATGAGGCGACAAAAATGATGGCAAAATATAACAAAATAGAGATGGTGACATTTTTAAAATATCATGTAGATTAATAAAACATATTACCAATCTTGGAATAATTACCTCCAGCTTCCTGATTGTGTGAGAAAATCTACTCCTCTGTGTTTAATATACTAAAAGTTGATATTTCTTTTTCTTTAAAATTTTATAAATTTATTCACGAGAGACACAGAAAGAGGCAGAGACATAGGCAGAGGGAGAAGCAGGCTCCATGCAGGGAGCCTTATGCAGGATTTGATCCCTGGGCCCCAGGCCCACGACCTGAGCCAAAGGCAGACACTCAACGACTGAGCCACACAGATGCCCCAAAAGTTGATATTTCAATAAGTAACATCAAACTAATAGAGGAAAGAGGCATTTAAAATTGTGTATTATTTGTTTCTGGGGCCAGGAAATTGAGGGACATAAGCATCTTTATAGGCTAACATCAGAAATATTTATATGACTGTATGCCAAAAGAATGGGGCAAGAGAAATTAATTTGGAAAGAAACATGTAGAAAAATACAATACAGGTTAAATCAAAAACAGAAGATGGAAGATTCATGTTGACACTGAGCAAAAATGGCATAACTAAGTTTTTTTTTTTTTTCATAACTAAGTTTTTAGTTAAGTTTGTAAATGTGGGATAGGGCTGGAGGTGGGAAATGGGTGCCTAATCACTTCAATGATCACATTAAGCATTTTGCTGAAAGTGATGAAGAATAGAGGAGCTAGTAGAATTTTTCTTTCTTGATGAAATATTAAACAAAGATGTTTAGGGAAAAGTAAAAATGATGTTAAGTGACCTTAAGTTCATAAATGTTTGAGGGAATATATTTTTGAAATATGGCTGTCTGTAATAGTCTTTTTTTTTTTTTTTTTTTTTTTTTTGCCAGCAATACTGTATGGTCAAGAAATAGAAGCAAAGGCTGAGAATTGGAAGATTGCTCCACTATTGAGAATTTTCTAAAAAGTTCCACAAATAAAAAAGTTCTGTGTGTCCTGGTGAGTGACAATTAAGTGCATCCCTTTTCAAAGTGGGAGAAATGTACCTAAGGCCAAGACAATCAAGAAAAAAATAGAGCAATCACAGATGGGAGCAATATTACTCAATGTTGTCTACAAACACCTGCACCTGCCTTATCAAAGGTGACTTTTTTTTTCCTCTTTTTTAAACAGAGTGGGGGAAGAGGGAGGGGCATAGAGAGGGAAATCTTATTAGAGTTTTGATTCCATCATGAGGGACCCACCCTCATTACCTAATTTAGACTTAATTACCTCCCAAAAATTCCTCTTCTAAACACCATCACACCGGGGAATAAAGCTTCAATATGGGGATCCCTGGAAGGCTCAGCAGTTTAGTGCCTGCCTTTAGCCCAGGGGGTGATCCTGGAGTTTTGGGATCGAGTCCCATATTGAGCTCCCCACATGGAGGCTTCTCCCTCTGCCTGTGTCTCTCATGAATAAATAAATACAATCTTTAAAAAAATTTTAATATTTCTAAAATAAAGCTTCAATATGTAAATTTTGGGGAGACCCTAGCAGTAATGGGGCATGCATACTTCCTCTGTGGTGACTTCACTGCTAGGGTAACTGCATGAACACCTGCAGATATTCACTGTCCTGAGTTCAGCTTTCTGACACATAATAAAGAGACAGGTGAGGAGGACAATCTCTTTAGGAAATCTTCATGTTTATATACATTTTTTTTTTATTTCTATTAATGTGGTCAGCCTAAGCAAATTCCGGTCACACCGTATCTGAAACTGCATATTAAGTCTTGCTTTCTTATTTTTTCATTTCAAAAACTATTTATTGAAACCTTTCTAAATGCTTTATCTAAATCATTTAATTTTTTACAGTAAATTTTCTCTAAAGAAAGTATTTCAACTCAATGAATTCACCCTGTTTTTGTAATTTTGCTAATTTTTATTTTCTTATTAGATATAATGTTTAGTTTTTCTAATTATAAGGGTACTATATGTTGGGGGACCTGGGTAGCTCAGTTGGTTAAGCATTGTCTTCCACTCAGGTCATGATCCCAGGGTCCTGGGATGGAGTCCTGGTGGGACTCCCCAGTAGCATGGAGTCTGCTTCTCTCTTTCTCTCTGTACCCCTCCCCCCATTCATGTTCTCTCTCTCTCTCATGTGCTCTCTCTTTCTCAAATAAATAAATAGAATCTTTAAAAAAAATTGGAAAACAAAAAAAATGTATGAGGCAGGAAATAAAAATCATGCATTTTCCAAGATATATTTCATATTTATTTTAAGCTCACATTTTATATTTAATATTATGATCTGTTAATTTTCCATATCACAAGCACTGAAACAAAAGAAACCAGGGAAATATTTTGTTACCTAAAATATTAATAAAAATGGGAGCTCTTGGGTGGCTCAGTTGCTTAAAGGTCTGTTGATTTTGGTTCAAGTCATGATCTCAGGGTTATGAGATTGAGCTCCACATCCAGCTCTCTGCTCAGTGGGGACTCTGCTTAGGATTCTCTCTTTCCCTCTTCTCCTGCCTCACTTCTCTCTCTCTCTCCCTTTCTTAAAGAAAACTAATAAAAATAGGTAATGGCAAAGATTAATATTCTTCATTTGCCCTTCATTTGTCTTTTCATACTTAGAATGATACCAATAAACGATACTTCTCTGAGATAAGCCCAGCTGAATTTTTATTGCATA
Source organism: Canis lupus baileyi (assembly GCF_048164855.1). Classification (NCBI taxonomy): domain Eukaryota; kingdom Metazoa; phylum Chordata; class Mammalia; order Carnivora; family Canidae; genus Canis; species Canis lupus. Next base: position 80,327,766 of record NC_132839.1, read on the forward strand.
AAATGAAGTCATTATTAATTATATCCTTTATACAAAATGGATTCACACAGAAGACTTTTATCACATACTGATACATGAATATATACATTTTGCCTTTTTTTTCCAAATGAAGATAAATTACTATGGCCAGGAATTGAAAGTTACATTATCTTATTTTACTTACATCTTTATATGAAAAGAAATTTAAGGCAAAAATTACAAATAGATATAAACATTATTCAAAATATTTTTCCTTTTGTACTTGCAGAAATTCCTTCATGGTAGAGAATAACATTAAACATATACTTTTCTGTTTTTTAACCAATATTAATTTTTTATAATGTATCACTAAAGGAAAATTCAAATCTGTGTGAAAAAAATCAAGACTAACAGATTCTTTACTTAAAGTCTTTTCAAATTTTAATGGGTTATAGCCATATTTGTACTTAAAAAAAAGCAATAAGATAATACATGGGCTTTTGTTTTTTAAGTGAAATTTTGATTTCATAAAAATGAAAAAAATAGTAATATTTTTATTGCAGAATATTTTCAAAGTGTTTATTTAATATTTTATGTTTAGCTTTATTATTAAGATTCTACAAATTTCCTACTTGCATTTTCCAAATACATATTTTCGTATCTAATCTATCACTATCATCTATTTGTATCAAGCTATGTACCATCTGTCACCTGCGCACACACACACACACACACACACACCTAATATTTATGGAGGCAACTAAATGCTGAACTAGGAGAGATCAGGGTAGTCAGAGGTTCTCATGCACTGAACTGCTTAACTACAGTGAAGAAGTCAAATTCTGTTTTTGAATTTCAGCTGCATTATTTGAAAAAGAAAGATGCGGATACTCATTTCTACATCAGTCAAATGAAGATATTACTATTCATTATGCATTGTAAGAATTACAATGAAATAATGAATGCAAAGTAGCAAAATACTTGACAAATAGAAAGTGTTCCAATTTGATCTAAGATCATTTCCAGTTCTAAAATTCTACTGTTCAGTAACTAAGTTTAAAAAAATTTTTTTTTTTGGTCTGTGTTTAATGGGAATACAGTACAACACTTCTACAAATTATTCATTTGTGCTATTTCCCTTCCCCTTTCAGGTCATTGAAGGTACAGCACTTAATCTAGCTGTTAACCACTTTAACCTGAGGGGTTGTTGAAAATAAATCCTCTTTAGAAGGCTTTCTAAGGTCCACTGATGATTTCAAAATAGCTTGAGAATCAATCAGATTAACTAAAACATTTTCTACTCAGACATGTATTACAAAACTGATGTCTGCATAATACTTCTTTGACATTGTGAACCTCTATACCAACTCTACAAAATGAGTGCTAAAAATTAATATATAAAGGCAGATTTTTCCTGAAGTAATTATTTTCCTAAAAATTCTCATTTTTAATTAGCATTAGGTTAAAATGAGTGTGACTTTTTCTTTGAAAATTTCAACTTCAATGCTTTTAGGCCAATGAGTGTGTGTAGCCCTCTCATATCTATCTAAATCTATATATAATATTTGTAGACCAAAAAAAAAAACTCCAAGAAAAAAAAAAAAAAACTTATGTCAGTCCTTTATCTCCAGCAATTGCAGGAGAAGTGAATAAAAATTGGAAATTTAAAATATAGTTAAAGCTATGGCACATTCAATTAGAAGACTTGAGTCTTAGATCATTCTGATAGTAATTAACTTGTTAACTTTAAAAAGCCATTCAGTGTCTCTGGACTGAACTTTCTCCATCAAATATTCAGCAATTTGGATTGTGCTACCTCTAAAACACAGTAAAATATATTTTTGATATATGTGACTATTTGTATAACCAATTAAGTGGACTTTTCTAAAGCAGACATTATGTTTATCTCTTCCACGCCTATATCAACCAATACCCTGAAATTGTTCATCGCAAGTAGATTTCTAATAAATGTTAATACACAAATGACTTATTAATGATTATGTTAATACACAATTTTCTGTTATTAGTTTGATGAATAAAAACTTTCAAAATCAGGAGACACAGTAATATATTCCAAATAGCACACAAAACACATGCAACCAAATTCTATTATAAGGTACTTTTAAAAATTAAAATTTTTGAAATTTATTTATATTTTTTAAGATGCATTTATTTATTTTTAGAGGAGGAGGAACAGAGGAAGAGGGAGAAAGAGAATCTTGAGCAGACTTCCCACTGAAAGCAGGGCCCAAAGCAGGGCTCAGTCTCAGGATCCTGAGATTGTGACCTAAGCCAAAATCAAGATTCAGACCCTCAAGCTACTGAGCCACCCAGATGCCCTTAAAATTTTAGGAATTTAATACAATTAACTTTCCATTAGCTCATTCTCATCATGTAGGAATATATCCTCACATATAAGCCAAGACAGAACTTAGTTGCCAAAACAAAATGTGAGTTTGAAATCTCTATAGTATTCATCAATATCCACTCCAAATAATATGTTTTTACTATAATAGACTCCAAATAAAAATTCATTCCTTTAAAGCAAAAAATAAAATGTGAATCTACAAAGTCAACTACCACAGATATTCCATATATCATTTTCTGAAGACACTTGACATTGCATACTTTGGAAAACCTATAAGGGGACTAATTCTGCTGAACAATTTGAAGCTAATGGCATCTCTTGTCACGGGTGACAGTGTGAGAGAACAGCTGACTTCATTTCAAAAGGTACTACACTGCTTTGAAGTAGTCCTTATTATAGAAAATCGAGAACATCCTTGAAATGGTTTCAAAAATAGACATTTTAGGGGAAATTACCACCTGATTCATTCCAAGACAAAAGAACGTGCCAATAATACAAATGCCAAATCTCATAAAATATGCCTCGAATCCTAATTGAAACTGAATAATATAATTACTAACACATAAATTTTATCTTATATTCATGTATAACACTTTACATGTATTATATAAACTTAATATTACAATTGTCTTATGATGCTAACATTAGAGTCTTTTTATTTCTTTCATGAAAAAAAAAAGGACCTGAGTTGGAAAGTTGAATTGTCTGATCAAGATTTAAGTACTGCTGTTAAATTACATTGTCAGCCTTGTAATAAATTCTGATTAAGAATTTACACCTTTGTGAACAGATTAGCAGACCTAATTGATTTTGATCCGTTAACTTCAATTTGCAGCTTTAAAAAGGTGTAACCTCACCCAGATTTATGGTTTGAAGCTCTTGTCTTTGAATTAATGAATTTTACATCTGATCTCATTAAGAAGAATTTTGGTTAAGTACATATATTTCTCCAAGTGGAAACTCTTTGCCTTAACTCCTGGGCATTGCATATATTTTCATAAATGTCCCCATTTATTAATCTCCAAACATATGAAGCAATAATTTTACATCTCATTTATTATCTGTCAACCATCAGTTTCTACTTCCATGTAATTATGAGGAGAACTTATCCTGTATTTTTATTCTTACCATCCTCCTGGACTTTGCCTGCAGTGATAGACATATGGTCAGGATGTGCTAACTCCGTTGTTAACATGCCATATTGCAGATAACAATCATTTATCATAGAAGCAGTTAGAGACTCTGGGAAAAGCCAGGCACAATAATTATAAATTATCACTTGTAATTATATTTTAAGGTTTGAAAAAACATGGTTTATAGAAATTCATGATGTGGCAATGAGTTCCTGTTCAAAATAAATATGGAACCTGAGTGTGGGTTCTGTTTCCTAGTTCTATTCCTTACATTTTATTAAATTTGGCATCACATCTATGAAAAATATTTTAACCAGTTGATTAACAATAGAACCCTGCATTATATAGTACTTAAGCTCACTCAGATTTTTCTTATACAAGTAAACATTTTTTTTTTGTTTAAATAGACATCAACAAAATTTATTGGGGCAGCTAATTATTTCAAGTACCATTGGATAAGAAGCTTTTGCACAGCAAAGGATACAGTCAACAAAACTCAAAGACAACCTACAGAATGGGAGAAGATATTTGCAAATGACATATCAGATAAAGGGCTAGTTTCCAAGATCTATAAAGAACTTACTAAACTCAACACCAAAGAAACAAACAATCCAATCATGAAATGGGCAAAAGACATGAACAGAAATTTCACAGAGGAAGACATAGACATGGCCAACATGCATATGAGAAAATGCTCTGCATCACTTGCCATCAGGGAAATACAAATCAAAACCACAATGAGATACCACCTCACACCAGTGAGAATGGGGAAAATTAACAAGGCAGGAAACAACAAATGTTGGAGAGGATGCGGAGAAAAGGGAACCCTCATACACTGTTGGTGGGAATGTGAACTGGTGCAGCCACTCTGGAAAACTGTGTGGAGGTTCCTCAAACAGTTAAAAATAGACCTGCCCTATGACCCAGCAATTGCACTGTTGGGGATTTACCCCAAAGAGACAAATGCAATGAAACGCCGGGACACCTGCACCCCGATGTTTCTAGCAGCAATGGCCACGATAGCCAAACTGTGGAAGGAGCCTCGGTGTCCAACGAAAGATGAATGGATAAAGAAGATGTGGTTTATGTATACAATGGAATATTACTCAGCTATTAGAAATGACAAATACCCACCATTTGCTTCAATGTGGATGGAACTGGAGGGTATTATGCTGAGTGAAGTAAGCCAGTCGGAGAAGGACAAACATTATATGTTCTCATTCATTTGGGGAATATAAATAATAGTGAAAGGGAATATAAGGGAAGGGGGAAGAAATGTGTGGGAAATATCAGAAAGGGAGACAGAACGTAAAGACTGCTAACTCTGGGAAACTAACTAGGGGTGGTGGAAGGGGAGAAGGGCGGGGGGTGGGAGTGAATGGGTGACGGTCACTGGGGGTTATTCTGTATGTTAGTAAATTGAACACCAATAAAAAATAAATTTAAAAAAATCGAGTACCATTGGTAGCAGTGTTTTTAAGAGAGATTTTCTATTTTTATCGGCCTTATGGAGGTTTTTAAAAGTCATCTTATTGCCCATACCATCCAAAACCTTGACTTCAAGGAATCCAAACTGTAGTCAATACCTCACAATCTTCCAGTTCTCCTTGTACTTCCTTTTCTTCAAATATGTATTTCACTTTATCAGGATCTCTAGTTTTGACTGTCATTCCTTTTACGAGTGTATTTTCCTTCTTAGCCAACTTTGATTACATGGTTCATCTTGCTATCATCCTTTTTTTTTTTTTTTTTTTTTCATCCTTTTGTATATACCCTCAAATCCTTGTCCTCTTTCCTCTCCTACATGTATGGGACAAGAGAAGGGTTTTACAGCACTTGCTTTGGACACAAATGTAAAGATGCACCAAAAAGCTCATAATCACAATAAACAGTATTTTAATGTAATATTTTAAACTTAAAATTTAGTATAAAAATCCACCATGAAAAAATATCAAATTATATATAAAGGCAAGATCAGTATTTTTTTTTTTTTGTCCCAGCTAGGCACTATTTCTGATCCTGTCTGCCAAAGTCATGTGTCTTCCCATTAGTAAAGAAATTGACTTAATCCTACTTATAGGGTCTTTCTCTTTTTCATACGATTTGCTGGGTATAATATTGGAAAGACAAACTGGAGTTTATGTTATATAAAATCCAATATAAGTAAACTCCAATATAAATAAACTCTGATTCAATGTAATTTCAAGGCCTTCTTTGTTGTATATTATTATTTTTCTCCCTTTTGGTGACTTTATAGAAGTACTTAGGGTCTTTGTTAACTTGTCTGTAAAACAGAGCTATCAATGAGGAATAATCAGCTTTAATGGAATAAGTATACAGTACAGCAGACTGCATTCAAAAAATACATCCTTTCTATTCCTAGTTTGAGTATGCTTTTGAAGAGGCTTAAACATGCCATGCTTCTTTTGAACTTCATATGTGCTGTATCAAAGTGTTGCTCCTTCTCTTCTTTCTCATGCCTCATTTCTTATAAAATTACTACTTATCCTTCACGACTCAGCCAGGTTGTCACTTCCTGAGAACATTGTTTTCAAATCCTAAGCTAGATCACATTCCCCATTGTAGGTATTCATATCAGCATGCACCCTGTAGCATTTGTCAAAGTTGAAATGATTCATTTAGGCAATTAATTGTTTAATGTCTGTCTTCTATACTAAATTGCAAGTAAGAGTACAGTTCCTTTCTCCTCTCCCACCCCTCCACCCCCGCCCCCTGTAGCTGTTTTATTCCCAACATAGAGCACAGTGTCTGGTAATTGGTAGGCACTCAAAGCAAACAAACAAACAAACAAAAATCCATTTTTAAATGAGTAATGTTTGAATGAATCATAAGAGCCTTGTATTAGTTGATTTTTTTCTCCTTCAATATTCTAAGAAAAGATCTAGGAAGACATAGGCAAAAAATAGTCAAATCAGGTAATTTATTCTAAGATTTTACAGGATATATATATAGCAGGGTAAGATACATGCCAGCAATTTCAGGATATTTTAGAATTACAGAACTTATTATTATATTAGGTTAATATGTCAGCAATAAATTCTTATGGTAATCTGTTACACTTAAAATACATATTATACAATTCAATATTGGTTTCTGTTAACTTAAAACACTCTAAATGGAAAGCTACATTCTTAAAATTACAAAAAGAAACTACCTAAAAAAGATGTCAACAAAACATAATAGCAAACCATTAAATATATTTGCATATTATGTGAAATATTACAGCTACATAGAAATAAAAATATTAACTACAGGAGCCAGGATATAAATTATTGTTGTTTGTCTCGAAAATCACTCAGCTATGTGACTTTGGAAAACTTCAGAATTCTTTTCTGTACAGTTTTACAAAACACACAGTTTATTGAAAAAAAGAAATAAGAAAGCATATGTGATAAGTGACATTTTTAAACTGCAGAACACAATAGAAATATTCATACATACAAGGCGATTTTCTAGTAAAAGAATATTTCGAATGTATAAGATAAACATTTATTTAATTATTATTTATTTATTTAATAAAATAGACTTTGATATTGTAGTAAATAATTAGCCTAACATTGCAATTAGGCAGTTTTTGTTATCACTGAAATAACTTAATAACTCATGACATTTTTAGAATTTGTCTTTTAGGAAATTATTCTTCTTTCTCTTCCAAGCATCAACTGGTCCTTTAGTAAATCAAGGGGCATGGTTTTCTGTCCCCAGAGATTACAACATGCTACAGAAAGTCTATCAAAATTCAGCTCAGGTGTCTGCAATCCGGTATATGCTTCTCATCTTTAGTCATGATGTCATGCTTCAGAGGACAGCGTGATAAGAATGTAGTTACTCCATGACAGCCAACCGTCCTGCTAAGAAAATCTTAGCTCTAGAAAAACATAAAAATCTTAACTCAAAGATGTGATCAAGTTAAGCTCTCTTCATACCACCTGAAACACAAAAAACAGACACTGAGGTTACTCAGCTGTGAAGTAACAGTGCTACTGCAAAGTGATCACTGAGCTATCTTCCTGTTTCCCCATGAAATGCATTTTGCGAAATCTAGTGGATTTGACAACAAAGCAATGTAGTATCTTGGACCAAGTGTTCACATATGAAACCAGCTACAACAATATGGGTTGTTCATGGTGGAAGCAACAAAAATGTTTTGTATAAGCCTAATCTTACTAAAGTCATCATAAGAAGTGTCAATATAAAGTTAAACTGGGGCACCTGGGGGGCTCAGTAGTTAAGATATATGGAGAGAGAAGGCAAGAGAGCACATGAGTAGTTTGTTTTCAGCTCAGGTCATGATCCCAGGGTCCTGGGATGGAGCCTCCCATCTGGGTCCCTGCTCAGGCTGCTTCTTCCTCTCCCACTACTCATGTGCTCTCTTGCCATCTCTCTCACTATATCTTTCTCAAATAAATAAGTAAAATCTTTTTTTTTAAGTAAAACTTCCTACAATGCATTTTTAAAGTACTTGTGAATATGGAAACAGTTATGGATCATATATAAAAATATTTTATAGAATTAGACAATACTGCAATTATCACATAAAAAAATCTTTCAAAAGTTTTCAGTGGATGCATTTAACAATTATGGATTTTACTCTATATAAATGAACACTTTCTTAGAATAATTTTTCTATAAATCCAAAATCTAGGTTAATTCATAAAAACACTGCAAATATTTTATAAATTTTCATTATCATTAATTTGTGTACTGTATTTACTTTTTAAATTTTTGCTAAGTATGTGTACTTATGGAAAGAGCAGAGTTCTGGTTCTTTGCAGGGTTCTTTAAGAGCCTAGTAAAGTCATGTTGACAGTCTTAGTTATAGTCAAAATTACATATGTGAGAATAGTAAAATCAACTGAATTTTCATTCTATTTATAAAGGCAACCAAGTTATTTGAAATCAAAGAGATTTAGAGTCAGAATTTATCATAAGGGGTACTCAGTTAAGCACATTCTCTACAGATGATATACTGAGGAATAGAGAGCAGTGTGGGTTTCTGTAAGGACTCACCCTACTGTTATTGATAGACCAATATCTGAAGGCCATTGTCCTAAATGCTAGTACCTCCAGAAAGATGAATTTTACTAAAAAGTTATCCTGAAACCTACCTAAACCTAAGCCAACAGATTTATTCTACATGATTAGTTAAAATTTTTGAAAGAATAATTATTATTAGGAAGATATTTTATCACTATAAATTTATATATAATCATCTGTCAATGTATGATAGTCATTCCCTTAGACTAGAATGGGGGAAATTTCGTCTTATGACAGAAAAAGGAAAGCTTCAATAGTAATCTGAAAGAATCTATTTAGATATTTAAATTTTTGGTTTGTTGTAGGTAAAGCAATTCCAGGGAGACCCTTCTTTTTCTACAACATACAATTCATGATACACATTTCATATAGAGTTATATATAACGTATTCAATTCCATATTTTTGTATTAATTTACCATTCAATTATAATCACATTGCATAAATACAAATATAGGAATATGTTTATAGCAGAAGGAAAGAAAGCACATGAGACCCATGGGCTTAAAATGCAATTTTACCTTGTTTAACCAGTCACGCTTATGATAAAATGTAAAGCCAAGCTTTAGAAAGGCTTTAGTAATAAAAATAGACGTTACATTCTGAACGTGAATTTAAATGTACAGGTAAGAATTAATATCTTCATATCCTGAACTTCATTTGGTCACTTTTAACCCCAAATATCAAACTACCAAGATTTGTCCCTCTGGCTGATTTTTGTCAGTGGTTGGGTGAAATAATAAAAAATGGTTGCTGAATACTAGTTATAGTTGTCATGTAACTTTGCTCCTCTTGAGCATTTACATGGAAAGTATCAGCTTTCCTAGCAGACTGTGGTTGAATACAATGTGATTCTTTACTTCGCTATGAATTATTCAAATTATTTTTAATTAAAGACTAAAAAGAACAAAAGGCAGATTTTCTAAGTGCATACAAGAATTAGGCAAGAGAGAAGTAATATTAAATTACGATTTTAATTTTCAAGATCATTTTAATAGCTTAAAAATTCTGAACCATCGAAATGAAATTTAACACCTTTAAAATTCTATAATCATGATTTTACTCAATTTCTAGTACAGTATAGTTAATAGTTGGCTTTTTTACAGTTCTGTCATTTAGTTGAAGATGAATGGAAATGTCCTGCTATTAAAATTTGCTAACTTCGGGGTGCCTGAGTGGCTAAGTCCATTAAGGGTCTGCCTTCAGCTCAGATCAGGATCCTGGGACTGAGCTGGAGTGGGGCTCCCTGCAGCAGAGAGCCTGCTTCTCTCTCTCTGCCCCTCCCACTTGTGCTCTTTCTCTGGTTCTCTGAAATAAATGAATAAAACCTTTTTAAAAAACTTGCTAACTTATTTTTTTAAAATTTAATTTTAAAAATATTTTATTTATTTATTTGGAAGGAGCATAAGTGGGGGGAGGAGCAGAGGAAGAGAGAGAAAGGATCTCAAACATTCCCCACTGAGCCAGGAGCCTGACTAGAGCCTGAGATCATGACCTGAGCTGAAACCTGAGCCATCCAGGTGCCCTAAAAGTTGCTAACTTCCTGAATGTTACATTGTAAGAAACATAATTTTCTGGAATAATATTTCGCCTTTGGAATATTAGGTTGAGTCTAGGGTAGCAAATTTTAGGAATAAGGGCTAGCCATAAAACATTCAAATATGAATGAGAAGTCCAATTGCTAACATTATGTTTCTTATTGTTCATGTAAGATGATAAAATTAAATATTTATAGTAATTCAGTTGTTTTGGAACTGTATTTTTCTATGTGACTTCAAAAAGCAAAATACAAACTTTTTTTAAAGATAAAATGAATAATCTGACAGACAAGGATATTTTGGTGCATACGCTGCATGAATTTGCAACACTTCATGCTGTCCAATTTTAAATAAATGGCTCATTGTGATAATGGCATCCCAGTTACAGATATCAACACTAAGAGACTGAGCGATAGCATGTTCAGGGATGATGGAGAAGGGATTCACATGTGCTAATGTGATTTTATGGTCACCTGGAAGAATTTCAGTATTTGATATTTATTATAATGTAAAATATAAGCTGTATATCAACAAAATATGTTATACAGCAATTACAAAGACTGTAGGAGGATTTAGGGATTGGAGAAAGGGATAGTTGGTTATACAAATAATCATCTTTGAAAGTTATGAAGCACAATAATAAACACCTGTGAATGAACTACACTGTTTATGAAACAGAACATTAACAATTGCTATAGATTGAATGTTTTTACCTCCAAAATGCATATGTTGAAATTTAATCCCAAATGTGATGGTTATTTAGAGGTGGGGTATTTGGGACTTGATTAAATCATAAAGAGGAAACCCTGGTGACTGAGAAGAGTAACATTTTTTTTTTTTTAATAGAAGAGATGCTTAGAGCTTGCTTGCCCCCTTCTGTCATGAGAGGCTATAGTGTGAAGACAGCAATACAGATGAAGCACACACTCCTTTCCTACTAGAAAGAAACTTGATCTTAATTTTTATACTATCTTTTTTGTTCTTCCATTTGCATTTTGTATCCACTTTAGACCAATCAGGAAAGGCCCTTGCCCTTGGCACTAGCTGGTGCTACATTTTCACAATTATAAAAACAACACATTCTTTAAGAATGAATGTCCTTTTCTCGCAGGACCTAGTCCCCAGTGATGGCACAGTATGGCCCATAACTTTAAACATCCACTCTTGTTACTAGCTGCGTTTAAGTCCCAGGAAGATAATTTCTACATATCTTGTCTTAAATCCTTGAGGGGAAAAAAAAAATTAACTGATTTGAATGCCAAATGCTACCACTCAAATAGAACAGAGACTTTACTTCCCAGGATGAGGAAAACTTGAATGATGAAAACACTTAGGTAAGGGAAACATAGTTTTAATTAATCATCAAACAGCATGAATAGCTTAGGTTCTTCTATAAGGAAGTGCCATTTTCTACAGTGCTGAACATTCTTTTTTTTTCTTCTCTTTGAGTCACTTGGTTCAGTAGTGTGTAGGGATTAGTGCTGTATTCACAACAGATGCACATTTTGCAGTATTAAACAATAAATGTCCATCTTTTGCAGATACAGAAAGACACATGCATGAAAAAAGGGGATGAATGCAGAAGTACCATGAATAACATTTGATACTGATTACTTGCAATACTGAAGGGATCTAAATATTGTTTTCAGAGATAGCATTTTTATGTAAATCAGCATCTCCTTCAGTATTTTCTCTAGCTCAATAGCTCTCTTTTGAGTTTCTGGAAATCAGAGTAACTATATCTCGCACTTCTATTCTCCAGTTCTTGTAATCCCTGTTTCTTATTTTCCAACTTCTTATATCTCTAAGCTGAATTCGGCATAATTTCTTTAGTTATATTTTTCAGCTTAGTAATTCTTTAGTTTTGCCTCATACTCTATGAAACATATCTATTAAGTAATCATACTCATTTTTCATTTCTAAAAGCACTTGTTGGTACTTTTAAAATCTACTTTCTTCCTTTTGATGATGTTTTGTTTTATTCCCTGCTTACTCTTACCCATTTATTTAAAAATAATATATGGGGATATTTTATATCTGTATATGACAAATCAAAGAACTAATTTTATTGAAGGCTCCTTTTTTTTTAGTTTCTTTTCTGACTTTTATTCATAATATACTCCTTCTTCATTCGTTGCTAACTTTTTTAAAGATCAATTTTTCTTTGAATTTTATCCATGGAATCCTGAGTATATAATTGGGTAAGCCTTTTTTTTTTTCATTTTAGTTTTATTGAGATATAATGAATGTATAGTACTGTATAAGTTTAAGGTGAACAGCAGAATGATTTTATTTACATGTATTATGAAATCATTACCAATATAAGCTTAGTTGGCATTGAATTATCTCATAAAGACACAAAAAAAAGAAAAAGAAAAAAGTGGTTTTTTTCCCCCACAATGAGACCTTTTAGGATCTACTCTCTTAGCAACTTTTAAATAAGCCATAGAGTAGTGTAAACTGTAGCCATCATGCTGTATATTACATCCCTAGTACTTATTTATCTTGTAAATGGAAGTTGGTCCTCTTGATCACCTTCATCCAATTCCTCCTCTCCCTACCCACTCACTACCTCCCTCCTATGACCGCAAATCTGATCTCTTTTTCTGAGTTTGGATTTGTTTTTTAGATTCCACATATAAGTGAGATTACACAGTAATAGTCTTTCTTTGTCTTATTTTACTTAACATAATGCCCTTGAGGTCCGTCCATGTTGTCACAAAATAGGAAGCAAGGCTTTTCACTAAAGAAATTTAGCTTGTTTCCTTTTCACTAAAGAAATAGGAAGTAATGCTTGTCACTAAAGAAATCAAGCCTGAGGTAGAGCTATCAATCTAGTACCACATTAAATTAATTTCTTAGTTTGCAATTCACATTTTTACAAAGTTGTATAAATCTGAACTCTACATCTATGTGATAGCAAGCTTACTCTTGGTTGCTCTTTTATCAGAAAAGACTTTTTTCCTTCCTGCCTCTTCAGTGTGTTGTGGTGGTTTCCTATTATTTTCTACAAGGTGGTGGAGTGACATGAGATTTGCCATCTTGAAATCCATAAAAATTAAAAATGTCGATTATGGATAAATACTTCATAATTCCCTATAAAAAATAATCTACATTTCCAGCCTAAAAACCTTAAACTACTGTCATACCAAGCAGATAGCATACTTCGAAAGGGACGCTACATTTTAACCATGGTTGCTGCTATTAATAATGAGTTACTTTCACCCTATGTAACAAACATATCAATAGTAGTACACTATCTGCTTTGAGGGTTTTCAGTATATGTGTTGCCGAAGCAAGCGCTCTTTGAGGTTTTCAATTTTTATTTTAATATGTGAAAATTTACTGGCTCATCAAAAATACTCAAAAAGGGTTTTGGAGAAGTTAAAATCTGGGAAAGAATTTATTTTTCTATTACTATATATCATAGCCAAAAGTTGGTATTTAATGTTTTAAATTATCCTTACTATCCTATTAAATTATAAATTTCTTTCTTGTTGGGCACACACCCATACTTTTCTTCTATTCAATACTGGTGAGGATGTAAGACACCTAGAAAATCAAGCCACCATTTGCACAATTTATTAAAGGTGATGGTGGAAGCAAAACCAGTGTCTGCATGTGTGTGTATAAATGCCACGATAGAAAAATATATGATGGTAAATACTACATTATGAGAAAGTTTTTTGTTGTTCTTGTTTTTATTTAGTAGGAAGAGGCTGGCATTTGGAATGACATTCAGAGGACAAACAGAATTTTGAAAGCATGCAGACATTTGACAGAGAAGAAAGAAGAGATGGAGGTGGAGAGGGCATAATTTTAGGGGAAATAGCAGAGAGGGTGTTTTGCAACTTGATAGAAGAATGGTCTTTGTTGACAAATTCCAGTTTGCTTATAACTTGAACTTGGTTTTTTTATGTACATTTTACTTGTCCCTTTCTTACTAGTAATAAAGAAAGAAATAGGAAGAAAGAATTTCTGGAATTTCTTAGAAAATGGAGCTTGAAACAAAAAGAAATGTTTAAAAAAACCCACCTTAGTCTACTAATGAGTGCAAGATATTTAAATAAATTACTAAATTGGAATAAGTGCAGATTAACTGCATTTATATAATCGTGCACCTATTATATGGGTTAAAAATTGCAAATATGGAGTTAGTAAACCTTCTGGTTTTACTCTTCCACAGAAATTATGATTTTTGAGTTTTCTTTTTCCATATGCAGAAAAGCTATTACAGATTGCATATAGAGCTAATGATTAGTGATACCTATATGTAGATCTCCTCGTATTTACTGCTATTGATTTGTGAACCCCTAGAATATTTCATTACAAATAGCTTATATCCAGTCATTGTTCAGTTGACTGAATTCTCTTTCCAATTTATGATTTTTTTTTCTGTATTGTGCCTTATTATCAGTTATAGTCATTGAAGTTGTCTATGGCCATCTATTCAATAATGGTGGTTCTGAACAAATTTTTACTTAACTTTCAAAGTAGACATTCCTTTAAAGATACAGTTAATCATATTGATATAAAGAAGTACTATCACTTTTTGATTACAGGGAATGAATTTTGGAGTTTAAGAAATTTGATTCTAACCCAGGCTTTATCACTAATAAGTTTGTGATCTTATTCTCCCCATATGCTAAGCATTGGTTTCCCTTTTTATTAAAAGGTAATACTAATGCCACTTCATGGAGAAGTTGCGAGAGTTTTATGAATATTACTTGGAAAATACTTAGCATAGTGCTTCACCTAGAAGGAGCTGCTAAATATGTAACTATTCTTCCTGTTTTAGGTGTTCTGTATCTGAAGTGACTGTTTTGCTATGTGTTTGAAGGAATGATGTTATCCACATACCAAAGGACCCTTTTATAACTAATATTATGATATAAAATCAGAGAGTAGCATTGCATTGCATTAAGGTGAAAGGAGAGTTTCAGTTTTTGTGGCAATGTCATTAAATATGCTGATGTAAGTTACTGGGTTTGAGGAGTTACCCTGGGATGATGGCTATCCCAGAAGTAGGAGGGATCAAAGACAATTGACTGAAGAGTTAAATCCTGCTGTCTCTGTGAATTCAGAAGACCTTCCCAGAATAAAAGGTCGCTGGCAACTTTTTAAATGTACTACAAATGGTCTAGTCTCCTTCAGATTGGCAAAGAAGTGGACCATGCCTAATCTTGTTTATTCTTTTGTTAGGTAATGAGAGACAGATGCCCGCAATTAAATATATATATTTATAAATATAAATAATATTACATAATAATAATAAAGTTATATATAAATCAAATATATATCAAATATATATATATATATCAAATATATATATATATATATATATAAATCAAGCAAACATGTTGATAAATGTTAAACAAGTCTTTTCTTTAACAAAAATAGTACTACTTCTTTGCTGATTTACACTAGCAATTGGAGAAACATACTTTAGATCTTTTGGGGTCACGATCATTAAATATCTCCTAAGCCATACTAAACTGTAACAGTGAGGTTGAGAGATTTCTGGAGAATCCCAAGTACTTTCAGGGGATTTACTAGGCAGTTTTGACGTTTTAGGCATGATAATGGTTTGTTGTAGAGGGTCTCTTGCACATTATAAGATGTTTACCAGGATCTCTGACCTCTTCTCATTAGGTTTCATAACTCATCACGGCCTCCTGTCTGAGTTGTGACAACCAAAAATGTCTCTAAACATTCACAAATCATCTCTGATAGAAAACAACTATACTGAATCTTATCCATTTTTTTAGCTCTGATTCTATCATGAACATACTGATTTGTGATCTTATAAGAGATTATTCTATCTGAAAATGTTTTCATTTCGCCTTCCTTTTAAAAAATTAACATATCAAAATATATATATCATAACATTTATCATTTTAATCATTTTAAGTGTATAGTTCAGTGGCATGAATTACTTTTGCAACGTTATACAATCATCACCACTATCTATTTCAATTTTCATCACCTCAAATAGAACCTCTATAAAAATTAAGTGATAATTTCACATTCCTCCCTGTTTTGACCTCTGGTGACCTCTAATCTACCTTCTGCCTCTGTTCTAGATATTATGCATAAGTGGAACCAGACAATGTGTCCTTTGAGTCTGCTTTATGTCAAAATGAAATTTTCAAGGCTTATCAGAACTTCATTGCTTTTTATGGTGGAAAATATTCCATACTATGTATTAACCACATTTTGTTTTATTCATTCATCTGTTGAAGGGCACTTAGGTTTCTACCTTTTGACTATTATGTTTAATGTTGTAATTAACATTGGTGTACATGCATCTTCTTGAGTCTTGGTGTTCAGTTCTTTTGAGTAAATACCTAGGGGTAGTATTGCTGCATCCTGTGGTAGACTTATGTTTAACTTTTTGAGCTATTGTCAACTTGTTTTCCATTTTAAGTACACCATCTTACTATCCCACTCACAAGCACCCCATTTTATCCACATCCTCTCAAATACTTTTTCTCCATATTGCATAGGAGATATAAAGTGGGATATCATTATGGTTTTGATTTGTGTTTACCCAATAACTAATGATGTGAAACAACTTTTCTTGTGTTTATTGGCAATTTGTATATCTTCGTAGGTAAAATTTCTATTCCTATCCTTTGCCCAATTTTTAATTAGTTGCCTTTTGGATGTTGAGCTTCAAGAGCTTGAAAATATAAATATTCTAGATAATAAGCTCTTCTCAGATATATGATTTGCAGATTTTTTTTCCATGCTCTTTGTACTTTATGGAAATATCCACTGATGTACTTTTTTTAAATGATGATTTCCAATTTACCTGTGTTTTCTGTTGTTTCTTGTACTTTTGGAGTCGTATATGAAAATCCATTACAAATCGAAGGTCATGAAGATTTACTCATATGCTTTCTTCTAAGAGTTTTATGGTTTTAAAATTCATAATTAGGTGTTTGACTCTTTTTGAGTTAGTTTTTTTATATAGAGTTAGGTAGGGTGTGACAAATCAATGTTGTGAAAATTATAGTATCAGCTCCTGTGTTGAAGACAGTTTTTTCACCACTTAATGGGCTTCACACTCTTGTTAAAAGTCAATTGGCTGTATATGTAGTTTATTTCTGTACTCTCAATTCCATTCCAAGGATCTTTGTATCTATTTCTATACCAATACAAAAGACACTGTTGTTATTACTATAGCACTGTAGTAATTTTGGAAAGTGGAGTGAGGATCTTCTAAATATGTTCTATTGCAAAGTTGTTATGGTTATTCAGGGCCCTATTCCCGGGTTTCTGGGTGAGTAAACAAGTCTGTGTGTGTTTAACCATGAAAGTGTATTGCATTTTATTAAATAACTTCTCTACTTTGATTGAGATGATTTCTTTTCCTTTTTTTTCCTCCCTTCCCCCACATGAATGTGTTACATTTTATTGATTGATTTTCTTAGGCTAAATCAACTTTCCTTTGCTGTGATAAATCTCACTTGGTCACATGCTGCTGCATTCAGCTTGCTAGTATTTCATTAAAGATTTTCGCATCAACATTTATAAGGGACACTGATCTGGATTTTTTTTCTTGTGATTCTTTATCTGGTATCAGAGTAATGCTGAACTCATAAAGTGAATTAGGAAGTGTTTTATTCTCCTCTATTTTTCACATAAATTTTAGAAGAATTGTTGTTAATTTATTTAAAGGTTTAATAGTCTTCACCAATGGCACGATCTAGATATTTCTCTTGGAGGAAAATTTTTGGTTACTGATTTCATCTTATTACCTTTTTTTTAACAGGTATATTGAAATTTCCATTTATTCTATACTTTTATTTATTCTTCCAGATAAATAAGTCAGATTAGGTAACTTGTATGTTACTAGAAATTGTCTATTTTATCTAGATGATCTAATATGTTGGAGTACAATTGTTTATATGTTTTCTTCTTGTTCTTTTTATTTTCATAAGGTCAGTAGCAGTATTTTTACCTTCACTTTGATTTTAGTTATTTGTGTCTTCTCTCTTTTTTCCTTTGTTCTTCTAGCTAAATGTTTTTCAACTTCATTGATCATTTAAAAGAGCCAATATTTGTTTTGTGATCCTCCCTAATGCTTTACTGTTCTCTATTTTATTTATTGACACTAGTATTTCCTCCCTTTTACTAACTTTGAGTTTAGTTTGCTGTTCTGTTTCTGGTTATCCAAGATGTAAAATTAGGTTATTGATTGAGATCTTTCCTCTTTTTTAATGAGGGTATTTGGGGGTATAAATTTCTACTTGCTAACTGCCTTTGTGCACCTTATAACTGTTGGTGTGTTGGGTTACATTTTTCTCTACAAATATTTTCCAATTTCCATCGTTCTATAGTTCTATGATCAGGTCCCAGTCTTTTCCTGAGCCTGTGCCTTGAACTGTAAACTTAACAAGTGTTTCTCAGATTTTTTTCTCTCTCTCTTTTCATGAGACATGTTGGCTAGAGACTGCTGTTCATTTAGGCTCTGATGATACTCCAGCAGGTAAGGCTCTGATTAACTAGTTTCACCTAAGGGAAGACATTGTCAAAAAAGAACAGAGTGATCTGATATATCCCCAAATGGTTTCTTTCCCCTTCCCCTGCTGAAAGTGAAAAAGGACTTTTTCTTTCAGTACTTACTGCGGGAAACCGGTGAGGCTCCTGGAGCTAAGTCTCACACTATTATGGAGACTCCCCTATGACTGGAGCGCTCTGGAGTTTTAACTCTGAGAGTTATCCAACACAGGGCTTCCAGCAATTTTTCAATTACAGTTCAGGTTTTCCAACCCCAGTCTGGTTCCTGAGGTGGTTTCTGCCCCGGAGTCTCTGCTCCGGTAAACTGAGGGCCCCTGCAATCACCTATCTTTCCAATATTGGGGTAATGGTTTACTCTGTGTTTGCACCTCTCTTATGGATCAGGAATTGTTGACGTTTCAGTCTGTTCAGCTTTTACTTGCTGTTAAGACAGGGTAGCAACTTCTAAGCTCCATATTTGTGTAAGTGACTCTTCTTGCTTTTGATACTTGTTTGCCAGCCAAAAACTGGGATCTATTTATGCCATCACGTTGCTCTTGCTTCATTTTTAAAACTACTTTTACATGATATAGAATTTTTGATGTTAGGTACACACACACCCATACACACACACACCATTCAACCAGTATTTAAAGACTTTTTTTTTAACATATTCTAGCTTCTTTTCCCATTTCTTGATGATAATCCTATGCTTATTCTTATCATGATTCTCTTCTATGTAATACATACTCCCTACTACCAGCCCCATTTGCTTTTAAATTTTGAGCATTATTTTTGGTTTTCATCAAAAAGAGTGATCAGTCTGCATGTGATTTTCTTTGTACTTACTGATCAGGGTATTTGTGGGCATCATCAGTCAAGTGTGATCATACTTGTTTTGGTTTTTATTTTGATGTTGATTTTGTCCAACATGTCTCTCTCTTAATCTCTTTCTGTCTCTCTCTTCCCCCTCTCTCTCTGTCTCTATAAATATGTGTGTGTATATATACACATATATATTAATAGTGTATATTCTTTTTCATTTTCTCTTTTCTAGTCTTTAGGAAATCCAATTATACTCCGATTATACTCCAATTATACTCAATTCCAGCTGAGGAATACCTCAGTTAGACCACTTGATAATGTCTCACAAGTCACTAAGACTTGTTTACTTTTTTCAATTTTGCTTTCTCTTAATGCTTCAGTTTGGATAATTATAAGTATGCTTACTCTTTTTCAGTTGTGTTCTGCCAATTGTATTCAATATATTTTATGAAAAACTTCAGATGAATTATTTAATTCCAGGATTTTCATTTAGTTCTTTTTTATACTTGCCATACCTTCTAAAATTCTTCATCTTCTTCATCTCTTTTTCATTAGATTCCTTAAATATATATTATGGTAATTTTAAAGAACTTGTCTATACATTACAATAGCTATACTATTTTTGATTCTGTTCACATTGACTGATATTTCTTCTTTATGCTATGAATTATATTCTTCATACATGCCTTTTAAGATTTGGACTGTATTCTCAAGTGCTCCCTTCTCCATGTAGTCTTCCCCAGTGATTATTACCTGACATTTAAAGAAGGTTTATTTATTTTGTCTCTTAATCTAACAATGTTTGCTGCATGCCACTAGGATAATTTTTTATTCATTCATTGCTGAAACCATAGCACATAGAGCCATAGTATAAGCAAAGAAGATATCAGTAAATCTATGCTCAGTAAGTAAATTTATTCATGAATATTTAAAATAACTGGAAATTATTTCCAGTGAATACTTACCTCAGTAAATGTTCATTTAGTGTCTTAAATAAAGTCAAAGCTACAGAATTTTCCATGATAAAGCTCCTCCCATGCTGAGTGAGACAAGCTTACTTTTACCAAATTTAGGAAGAAATATTAGCATGAATAGTTGTCAGCAACTTCTAAATGTTTTCTAAGCCAAATAACTCAGTAGGAGTCCTCAGGGAGCATTTTCATTATTAAAGTTACTTAAGGGAGTTAATGAATGACTAACGGATCATGGAAGATTCTCATGGGGAGCCGTAATGAAGTAAGTCTTACGTCTCTGCACTTCAAGTTCCTTGACACTTAAGAATGTGAACATAAACTATGTAAGTGTTTAATAAACATTACTAACAATTATGAATTAAATTCACATATGTACTCTGTGTATATTAGGACAGTGTTTAACAAAAACATTTAAAATTAAGCTTCTATCTAAGGAGCTACTATGAAAGAGAATACAGGTAGGAGTACCAAGAAACGGAAAAGTCTGAGACAAGAAATTCCTCCCTTTTAATGGTAAGGAATTAATGTGGTAGTTTTCTTGGTTTAAAAAAATCATTTTAGCGACAAATAGAAAGTGGGAGTAGGTATGTTTTATATGATAATGAGAAAATTCATTTTATTTTTATTTGTTTATTTTTTAAGATTTTATTTATTTATTAGAGACACAGAAAGAGAGAGAGAGAGAGAGACGGGCACAAACACAGGCAGAGGGAGAAGCAGGCTCTATGCAGGGAGCCTGACATGGGACTCAATCCCAAATCTCCAGGATCACGCCCTGGGCTGAAGGCAGGCACTAAACCGCTGAGGCACCCAAGCTGCCCGAGAAAATTCATTTTAAACAAACAATACAATGATTCATTTACAAAGTATCTAAAATTATAAAGCCTTCCTAAAGTAGAATTAGTTTTTTTTTTTAAATTGAGAGTTATTTACATATAATTTAATACTAATCTGCTTTACCCAAATTTGTATTTCTATACTTTTGCTGTGCATTTTGGGATTTGAATATCTTCTTACTAGATTCAGTCATCAGATTTTGACATAGTCATCAGATTATATTACCCAGCTTCAGTTGCTGTAATGTGAAGATAACATTTTTTCCCTTTACACAAAATCTTGTAGTCCAGAGCACACTTTACCAAAATATGCATATTTTTTAACAAAATGATTGTGAATATATTTGAAGTTTGAGTATATTTAATTGAAATATGAAAAGACTTTAAAATTTCTATTAAATATCCAGATAAAATGATATATACACCTTTGATTTATTTCTTACTTCCAAGTAAATCTTTTAGAGGAATTTGTCATGTATTTTGGCATGTATTATTATTAAAATTATTAGATTTATAATTATTAAATTATTAAAATTATTATTAATGTATTGTATTTAATATCTTCTAGAAAGATACTTGCTTGTAAGCAATGTACAAGAGTATCCTTTTCCATTTCCAAAATATGAATATCATGCTTCATTTTAATGCTTTACTGTACAAATAAAGCTCTATTGATATGTGTCATGTTAATATGCCATTTTTATATATCCAGCATTTATCAGTGTGCAATTCTAATAGTTATTCAATGAAAAAATGTTAAAATAGTAAAGTATTAAGCTAATAATATAAATATATAGTAATATAAATAATATAAATATTTAAATATAATACAATATAATATATAATATAATAATATAGATATATAAACACTAATATAAATAATAAAATAATAAGCTAATAAATGGTAATAACTGAGAATGCATAATCCCATCTGTGTGGACTGGAATACGTATATATTGCATATGAAATAATCATACCAAAATGTCAAAATGAAAAATAAATCTATGATTCTATTTTGTGTTTCTTTTTTTTCCCCAGTAAATTCAATATAATCACTATAATTCAGTACTGTTTATATTGTGGGTGGAGGCTTATACTTCTGTGAACTGTTGTTACTAGTCCATGATAAGGTCAATACATACACTGAAAGTAAATATTTTGAAAATTGTATAGCCATATAATGTATATAACTAATTTATGACACAATGATTCCAATTTATAGCCATATACTTCAGGGATGTACACAAGAAGTTTTATAACAGCAATAATTATTCTAGCTTCAAACTAAAACCAATCGAAGTGAACAATAGCCAGAAAATAAATAAATTTTGGTATATTTACATCATCAAATTCTATCCCACAGTGTAAATAAATGAGATAAAGCAAGACAATTAATAAGCATGAATTTCAGGAACATAATGGTGAATGATAAAGCAAGTGGATGAAAATATCAACAGTATGATTTCATTCATACAGAAGAATTCTTGAAGGATATATATTTGTTAAAATTTTCAAGAAAAGGATGGAAAGCCTAAAGAAAAATGTCAAGATATTGATTGTTTTGGGGGTGAGAAAGGACATGAAATTATAAGAGCTCTTTGGTTTATAAGTATCTTTTTTATCTATTAGGTCCTTTTATAGGTGATTTAAAAAAACATATTTAAAAAAATGAGTGAGTAGTTGGTAATCTAGATAACTGCTCCCCAAAGTTTATTCAGAAAATATGTGACCCAGTCATTTAGTTAAAATTGGCTTGATTTTAATAGGTTCTGGATGGGATCTCCTATTCTGAATTTCTGATGAATTCCCAAGTGAAGTCCATGCTTTCAGTTTGCATTTTACTTTTTGAGTAACAAGAATCTAGATCGAGGGAGACAGAACATGAGAGACTCCTAACTCTGGGAAACGAACAAGGGATGGTGGAAAAGGAGGTGGGCAGGGGATGGGGGTGACTGGGTGATGGGCACTGAGGGGGCACTTGATGGAATGAGCACTGGGTGTTATGCTTGCTATATGTTGGCAAATTGAACTCCAATAAAAAAATAAATAAAAACAAGAATCTAGATCTCATTTAAAACGTGAGAGAAAGACAAAGTGAGAGACAGAGAGAAATTAAGAAATTTGCAAATATAAGAAATCAAAAAAAGATACAAATATGGTTACAAATATATAGCTTCAATTAAATATTAGATCATTATTTGCCTCAAATTTGGTGAAGAACAAGTATGGAGTTTTGAATTAGAACAAAATAGGTTCATATATTGATACCAAATTTTAGCTCTGAAAATTTTGTAACATTTATTTAAACTACCTTGCCTCAACTATATAATGGGAAGATAACACCTACTTCTAGAACTTTTCCATAAAGCATTTAACATAATTCCTGTCACATAGTATTCAGTGAAAAATTATATTAATTATATTAAGCATTTGTAATACTATTATTTACTTTTTAAGTCATTTTATACTTTATACAATAATATTTTTCTTCATCTATTTTATATTTTACATTTATTTTATAAGAAAATAAGAGATTTTTTTTAAGATTTTATTTATTTATTCATGACAGAGAGAGAGTGAGAGAGAGAGAGAGAGGCAGGCAGAGGGAGAAGCAGGCTCCATGCAGAGCCTGATGTGGGACTCCATCCCAGGTCTCCAGGATCACACCCCGGGCTGAAAGCAGTGCTAAATAATTTAAACAATTGGGCCACTGGGGCTACCCAATAAGAGATGATTTTAAAAAATTTGAACAAGCTTGCTTTTCAGTCCTACATATTGGGATTATCCTGAGAGTTTTAGGAATTGATCATCAATTTCTACTTTCTCTGAGAGTAAATATCCATCAAATACGATAAAGGAAATAGAAAACTGTGTTTATAATAATTATATAAATGAATTTCCTCAAACTTTCCCAAAGCTTCCAAGTAGTTTATGTAGAATACAACCAACCATTAACTGCAAAACTGTGATAGGCACAGATTTCAGTTACCCTAATTTACTTAAATAACACTGGTAACCAATAACATGGTTCATATTCCATTTACCATGGTATATTGTCACTAATTACACCAGGTACAAAGTTTACTGTTTCTGTCTATGAGTGAATCACTAACTACATGAGTAATCACTTCACTTCTTCCAAAGTCTGTGAAAGATTGCTCCATGTGTAAGCTGTTATTCAGTTCATGCACAGACACCCCCCCCAAAAAAGTGCAGTTTTCCACATAATATAAATCCATCCTTATCATATTACAAAATGAACAATTCAGGGGCATTTGGGTGGTTCGGTTGATCAAGGAACAGACTGGTGATTTCTGCCTTAGGCCATGAGCTCATAGTCCTGGGATCCAGCCCCTCATAAGGCTCGGAGCTCAGCATGGAATCTGCTTGAGGATGCTCTCTCTCCTTCTCCTTCTGCCCCTCTGCATGCACTCTCTCTCAATCAATCAATCAATCAATCAGTTAATCAATAAATCTAAAAAAATGTAAAATTCAGGTGGTAATTGACAAAGCTGAAAGTACAGCAAAGAAATGAAAAGTGATAACACTGGAAGAGAAATTAGAATTAAAACATGAATGAAATTATAAAGAGAATACCTGTCTTTGGAAATGTTGATAGCACTGCTTTACTAGAGACACTAGAGGAACATAGTGAAGGCGAACTTACTAAATAAATGAGAAAAATGATTTAACAAAAAAAGATGAATTTGTTCTAGAGAAAGTGACACCAGCAAAACATTTCACTTTAAAGTAACCGTCAGAGATATTTCACAACATTTAAAGTGTGAAGGATGAAATGTGGGTTCCAAACTTGGAAGGGAGTAAGACAATCTGCTAAGACATTGAAAAGATGGACACTCTGTGTTAACAGTTATATGATAAACAGAAGCCCAATATTGCTCAAACTATTCTTGATAAGAATTTATTTAAAGAAATAAAAATACTTTAATGTTTTAAGTAACAGTGCCTCAAATAAATATGAGTTCTATGTTTCTTAAATATTTTATTTATTTATTTGAGAGAGACTGAGAGAACACGAGCAGGGGAAAGTGTAAAAGGAGGCAGACTCCTCTCTAAGCAGGGAGAGTGATGCAGGGCCATATGAGTCCTATTTTTTTTTCATTTCCCTTAACATTTATAGCAGATATTAAAAGATATTTTGACTTTTTAAATGGATTACAGAAGTCATAATTTTCATACTGCTTGTCATTTTCCACAATTTTAGATTTCATAGTCATTTTTATAGTCCCACACTACTGTGCAAAACAACTACCTATAGATGATCCTTAGCACCAAACTTCTTGTTTCTAGTTCCATAAGCTTTATTATATATAAATATTTTAATTGATCATGACATCAATATATCTATATATCTAAGTATACTTAGATATATAGATCTATTTTCAAACTTCAAATAATGCAATGGTTAGACTTCTGAATTTCTGATTTTGCTTATTTCATGCTCATTTATTTGGTACTAACCATTAATTCTACTATGAAGTTAATTCTAAGAGAATTTATAATGTTTTCTAGTATAATTTGTGCAGCATAAATGATGTCCACAGATGTTTAATAAGCTGTTGCAGAATCACACAATTACTAAAGAATATTAGGGATTTGCTTATACATACCTTAGAACATTCAAGTAATAAGTTAAAAAGAACTTGCAATAGTCTGAAAAACTTATAAAATCCAAACAAAAAATCAAAGCTGCAAAAAATGAACATATGTTTAAAGCATATTGCATTTATCTAATTGTGAGCATTTGTTAATCTAAATTGTTTTAAAGGAAGATGCTGCATTTTTAAGAAATATGCCTAGAAATTCTTATATGGACATTTCAGACAGCAGTAAAACATAACTTGAGACTTCAAGTAATCAGACACGCACAGTCATGAGAATAATTGCCCTAACATTCCATATTCTTTTATCTGCCTTGTTGGGGACCACCAGTAAGTATTTTAGAGCAAAATAACAATAACAATAAAAATAACAATAATAATAAACATTAAAATAAGTTTTATTTCTATTTTAGATAATTCTTATATTTTTCCTTTCCATTAGTAAGTGTATTTTATAAAAATATGTAACAGCTGTATTGAGACATTATTTATATACCATACAATTTACCCATTTAAAGTTTTACCATTGAATGGTTTTTCAGAATTGTACATTACAATTTTAGAGTATGTTCATTACTCCATAAAGAAAACATTAGCAGTCACTCCTCATTTACTGCCACCTCCCCCAGGCATAGGTAAACACTAATCTACTTTTTATCTCTATGAATTTTCCTATTCTGGGTATTTCACATAAAATTAATTAGGTAATATGTGGTGTTTCATGGCTGGCTTCTTTCACTTAGGATGTTTTCAAAGTTTATTAATGTTGTAGCACGTATCAGTACTTCATTCCTTTATATTACTGAATAACATTCAACTGTACCAAGTATACCACATGTTGTTGGTCAATTCATCAGTTAATAGACATCTAAGTGTTTTCTACTTTGGAACTATTATGAATAATGGTATAAGGTTCATGTAGCAATTATTGCATGGATTTATGTCTTTGTTACTCTTGGATATATACCTAGAATAGAATTGCTGGGACATATGATAACTATTTTTAAACTCTGGAGGAAATTCCACAATGTTTTCCAAGAGAGAACCTTCACTTTATTTTTTTTTTTTTTGATTTTTAAAAAATATTCTATTTGTCAATTTGACAAACAGAGAGAGAGAGAGAGCAATCAGGGAAAGGCAGACAGAGAAGTAGGCTTCCAACAGACCAGGGAACCCTATATGGGGCTTGATCTCAGGAGAATGGGATCATGACTTGAGGCAGATGCTTAACCGACTGAGCCACCCAGATACCACTGAACCTCCACTTTATGTGGAGCAAGTATAAAAGGTTACAATTTCTCCACATCCTCACAAGCATTTGTAAATAGCTAGGGGGTTTTGTTTTTGTTTTTGTTTTTGTTTTGTTTTGTTTTCATTATAGCCATCCCCGTGGATGTGAAGCAGGACTCATTGTGTTCATGATTTATGTTCACATATTGAACATAAATGTTCAGTTGACCACTTCTGTTTTTTGGTCCCTTGTATATTATTTTTGAAGAAATGTCTATTCAGGTAATTTGCTCAATTTATTTGGGTTATTAGTCCTTTTATTATTGATTTTTTTTAAAGATTTTATTTATTTATTTATGTGAGACACAGAGAGAGAGGCAGAGACACAGGCAGAGGGAGAAGCAGGCTCCATGCAGGGAGCCCAATGTGGGACTCAATCTCCAGACCAGAATCATGCCTTGAGCTGAAGGCAGTTGCTCAACTGCTGAGCTACCCAGAAGTCCTCTTATTGTATTTTAAGTGTTTTTTCTATATTTTAAATATAATCCCTTTATCAAATATATGAGTTGTAAATATTTTATCCCATTCTGTGAGTTGATTTTTAACTTTTTTGATAGTACCTTTTAAATTGCAGTTACTTTTCTTTTGTAACTTTTACTTTTGGAATTATATTTAAGAAACCATTGCCTAACCAAGGTCACAAAAATGTACCTATACATTCTTCTAAGAGTTTTATAGCTTAAGCTCTTACATATAGAACTATGACTCATTTTTATTTAGATTTTGTGTACAGTATTTATTTAATGTGAATATCTAGTTGTCCTGGCATCATCTGTTGAAAGATTTAATCTCCTACACCACCCACATTTTGGACCCCACCTCATGTAATTGTCTTGCCACCCTTGTCAAAAGTCAGTTAACCATAAATAAGGAAGTTTACTTCTGGATAATCAATTTTATTCTACTAGTCCATATGACAATATTTAAACTGGTATCACACTGTATCTATTGTAGCTTGGATTGAATTTTGAAGCTGGGAAGTGAAAGTATACTAACTTTGTTCTTTTTTACAAAATTGCTTTAGCTAATCAGTGGCCAATTAATTTCCATATTAATTTTAGGATTAGCTTCTCATGTTTGCAAAGAAGCCAAGTGAGGTTTTTATAAGAATTAAGTGTACAGATCAATTTAGGGAGTATTGTCTTCTTAATGTTATAAGATCATTGAACATGGGGTGTCTCTCCATTTCTTTGGATCTTTAATTTCTTTCAAGCAGCATTTTATAAATTTCGAGTATAAATTTTGCATTTCTTTTCTCTTTTTTAATACACTTTTTTTATTTTTTTTATTTTTTTTATTTATTTATGATAGTCACACACACACAGAGAGAGAGAGAGAGAGAGAGAGGGAGAGAGAGGCAGAGACACAGGCAGAGGGAGAAGCAGGCTCCATGCACCGGGAGCCCGATGTGGGATTTGATCCCAGGTCTCCAGGATCGCACCCTGGGCCAAAGGCAGGCGCTAAACCGCTGCGCCACCCAGGGATCCCTGCATTTCTTTTCTTAAATATATTCCTGTTTCATTCTTTTTGATGCCACAGTAGATGGAATTGTTTTGTTCATTTAATTTTTAATGTTAGCATAAAAATAAAATTCAATATTGTCTATCTTGTGCTCTGCCATCTTACAGAACTAGTTCAGTTGTTCTAATAGTTCTAAGTGGCCTCAGTCAAATTTTCTATACATAAACTCATATCACCTGCAAATAGAGATAGTTTTACCTTTTCTTTTCCAATCTGGATGCCTTTATTATTTTTTCCTTGTATAAAACCTACAGTAAAATGTCAAATGGAAGATGCTAGAATGTACATTCTTATCCGGTTTCTGCTCATAAGGGGAGAACATTCAGTCTGACCATTCAGTATGTTAGCTATAGACTTTTCTTAGATGCCCTTTATCAGTTGGGGAAATTTCATTCTGTTCTCAGCTTGTTGAGTACTTTTATCATGAAAGGATGTTAGATGTGTTAAATGTTTTTTCTGTGTCTAGGTGACCATACGGTTTTATCTTTTATTCTGTTGATGTGGTGTATTATATTAACTGATATGCAGATTTTAAGTCAATGTTGCGATACTGGAATATGTCTTTTTGACCTTGATGTATAACACTTTTAACATATTGCTGGATTTGGCTTACTATTATTTTGTGGAGGATTTTGTATCTATATTAATAACAAACATTGTTCTTCAGTGTCTTGTGGGTTTTTTTGAGATCTCTGTGTAGGGTTGGTATCAGGATGACTTCACAGAATGAGTAAGGGAATATTTTTTCTTTATTTTTTAAGAGTTTGTGGGGAGACAATGGTATTAATTGTTCTTTAAATGTTTGGCAGAACACATGAGCAACGTCTCCTGAGCCTGAGCTTTCCTTTGTGAGAGGTTTATAATTAATCATTTAATTTACTTTATTGTTCTGGGTCTACTCAGATATTCTACTTTTTCTTGAGTAATTTCTGGTAGCTTGTATCTTTCTAGGAACATGTCCATCTTGTCTAAATTATATAACTTGTTAATATAGAGTCATCCATAGTGTTTCTTTAGAGTGTTTTTTCCTTCCTGAAGACTGTAAACAACACACCTTCTTTTATTCCTGATTTTGGCAATTCCAATATTTTATCAGTTTTCTTGGGTATCCTAGCATCGACACTATGCATTTGCTGGAGCAGTCACCCTTGTCGAGAATTTAGAGACAGATATTGATAGACCTAGACTTTTCCTGAAGGTGAGCATGAGGGTGCCAATTTGTTGGGGTGTGGCAGTTTCAGTCTGTGGGGGGCCCAGCTGTGTAGTCTCCACACAGTTCTGTTAGCTGAGGTCACTGTTGGCGAAGATTGCAGGGATCTGTGGGGACAAAGGCTGAAGGTATCTGGTGGCTTTTTTAAGGTTTGGTGGCAAAGGCTACTGGGAACCACTTGATCTCTTTTTCTCCCATGGGAGATAATATGGCTTGTGAGCGCCCCACAGTGGCATGGGAACAGATATCTGGTGTGCAATTCCCTTGAGAGCAGCCATGGGGCCAGACCTTGGAATGTGGGTCCCTGGGCAGTAACAGCGACTCCGGGTCTGGGGCACCGGTTGTCATCAGTAATGATTCCTGGGCCTCAGGCATGGACCAACATGGCAAATCATAGAGCCGGGATCTGGAACACAGGCACCCTGGTGTCCAAGGCACCGGCTACTTCACAGGCAGCACTTCCTTGCCTGAGATTCAGGAGTACCTGGGGCAGGTGGGGCTGGAGTGTGGAGTGTGTGCAGAGTGGCCTCAAAGCCCGGATGTGAGGGGCAGGTGTGTTGGAGTCACTCAAGGGTCCTGGTCAGGAGTGTCTGTGGTGCTGGAGGGAGCTCTCCGCTCTGGTTCCAGGGTGGTTCAACAGTGGCTCCCTCTGGGACAGCACAGGTGTGGCAGCATCTCCCTCTTCAGAGGCTGTGCAGTGGTGGCGGCTCTTGGTCCCCACAGTGGAGAAAAGCTGTGGGTTTGCTTTGTGAAGCAGGGAGTCCCCTGGGGTCTGTGCTGAGAAGCTCTGTGGAGTCCTCCCCTCTGATAGTTGCCCTGAGACTGCGGCTCTCATGAGGACTGTGGAAACCTTCAGCAGCAAAGGCTTCCAGAGTCCTCTCTAGCACAGGCCTCTGGGAGCCATGATGGCATCTGCTGTGTGCCCACTGCCAACCCCAACCCTTCTGTCTTGGAAGCTGTTTCTTGACATCCCTGCTAAACCTATCTTTCCTGTAACTCTCTGTGTGGTTATTCTCCCCGTTTTTACCGTTTTTTTTTTTTTTTTTTTTTATCTTCACTGGGTTGCTGTAGGTTCTTAATTGGACTCTTGAGCCCTCCCAGGGGCTATTTTTGTTCTTGGAGAGCTGTCTCATGTTGACTGCCCCCCCCAGGTGGGGCCCAGTGGGGGTTGGGGGGTGGAGGGGGAAGGAGAAGCCGATGTCTCTTACTGTACCGTCTGACTGATGTCTCTCCTCTGAACATTTTTTAAATGGCCCCCTTTGAAGACTTTGTTTAATCTGACATTCTGGCAGCCTCTCAGCCAGTTACTCTTTCTCGCTTTTCTCCCCCATATGTGGGTTATGCTTTCCTGTTTCCTTACATGCCTTCTTATAGATTTTTTTTTTTTTTTTTTTTTTTTTTTGCTTAAAACTACACATTTTAGATAATATATAGTAGCAACTTTGGAAGATTTCCCCCGGTCTTGTTGTTGTTTGCTTGTTTATCTGTTGAATGACTTGGCTGAACTATTTCAGTGAAGTCCGCTTCCTCTGCAGAATTAAAGCTCTGACATTGCTCCTTGGGCATGTGCAGGATCACACTGCATGACATTGATTTTTGCTTGGCTCTACTTGACCCCCTGTACTTCTTCTGATATTTCTGTTAAACTATTTACCTCTGTTGGTATCACACCCAGCTGAAATGCTTCATTAATTGCTGCATGATTGCTCTATTGTTTTTGACAATTCCATGAGGGTCAGAACGTTCTGTCTGATTTAGGTAAATTCAGGCCCCTTTGCAAAAATTACTATTTTTTGAGGTCAGCCTTTCAGGTTTCTTTTTTCTCACCCCTTGGGGGCTTCTCTGTTTTCCTGCTTGTCTCTTGCAAATCAGCTGGCCTGTGGTTAGTTTGTTGTTCTCATGGCACCACCAGCCTCATTTTAATTGCTTATCACCAGAAAATCTACTGTTTCGAAGAGTGCCCATAGTTTTGAACTTTCCCACACTCTACTCCAAAGAAGGTCAGTTCTTTTGGGGGGAACTTGGAGCTCTCTGTAGTTATGGCCTACTGCTACTGGCCAGAATCTGGGAGACACTTGGCTGAAACAGCAGACGGAGACAATTACTACAGGCATTTTTTTGAATGTACCAAATTGATAGGATTTGATGACAGATTATTTGCATTTCATCAGCAAATAATGTTCCATTCCACATAAAACATGCATTTGTGGGGGGAAGGGTATGGGAACAGGCAATTAAAAAGTACACAAATATATATTTTATAATGTTTTTAGTTCTATAATATTTTAGGTGGATATATGTGAAGGGAAATAAAATGTGGCTCATTGTCAGTTTGTGACTGGTCTGACGTAGGGGTAGTTGTGCTTTAGATGGCATTAGGGGCAGATTTCCTCAGAAGATGCCATGTGAGCAAAGATATGCATAAACCATGTGGAGATGTGAGAGAATGTGCTCTCAGCAAAAGAAGACGCAGATGTAAAAATTCTGAACAGGAAAATTGATGGAAGAGTTTAGACTGTTCTAAGAACAGCAAAACATTCATTATCATTTGAAAAGAGTATGTGAAGAGATGTTGTTTAGACTAGACAGCTAAAGGGGATGCTAAGAAGTCTGGGTGTTTTGGAAAATGTCACGAAGGAGCCACAGGCAGGTTAGGAGCAGGGGGATGATGCTATCTGATTTACAGATATGGCATAGACATATTTAGATTGTTAAATATCTCCGAATTTTAAGAGAAATACAACACTGATGAAGTGCAAGTCAAGTAACAAAGAAAACAGCACTGGCTTAAAGGACATTGTAAGAAAAAAAATAGTATTCCCAGCAGGCAAAATCTTGCAGAAATTGTTACTAGAAGTAGGGAATACTATCTTCGGTTTTTCCAAGCTTTGCTACTAAAAGAATTTATTTCTTACTTTTTCTTATATTCCTCCTCCCCTTATTTTTGAGCATTCATAACTTCTGTCATTTTTTGGCAATTATTTCAGTCTTTGTTGCAATTTCTTTTTATATTATTGCCAATATACCAAAAAAAAAAAAATGACTGGCTCTTTTCATCTTTATCCCTCCCCTCCATCCCCCTCTCATTTCTCATCCCCTACCATTAAAACCTCCCCAGTTCTGTATATTGAAAGACACATGGCAATGTCTTAAATATACATTGCAATAGATTTAAATTACCACCCACTTTGAAGTGGAATATTCTCCTCTTATTTTTTAATGCCATATACGGTGTATTCCAGAAGATTTATGAGTCCCAGGAAATGTCAGAAGTCATAGTATAAAAACAGAAACAAACAGATAGTCAAACTAAAACACACAACTGTAGAGCCTGACATTTTAAAGAGAAAATATACTCCTAACATGAAAGCTCAACCTCAGCATTATCCTGTGGCTGAGCTTTGATGCTCAATTAAATAGACTTTTGTGCAGGTCAACCGATATTAAAATAGTGAAACCAATTAATGTATGCTATATGTGAATCAATATACTTATTTTTTTTATTTTATCAACTTGTTAAAGAAATCAAAATATAAAATTCACATAGTAGAACTGGAATTTCAAAAGCATAGCCTTCTATTAATTGTGACAGTTTGCCCTTCCTTACTGTCTGCCACATCCTGAAATCAACATATTAAGGTCAGAAAATGAAACTTTAAAAAGCAAGCCACATTAGTCAAAAATGTATAGTGAGCCAAATTTTCCCTAAAGAGCAGAGGTTTGGCAAATTTTGAAAATCTATTAACTCATTCAAGCTGTGGGCAATAAATTAGTGCTGCACAGAAATATATTAGTCTGAGTATGCTAGCATATGCTCCAGAAATGTCTAATTTACCTTCAGGAGAGGATTAAGTTTTTGGTATCTCAGGTTAACTATTTTTTTGCAGCGTGAAATTAGTAATTTTCAGAAATATGAAAATAAGCATGATTACTTCTATTTTGCAAATGTTTAGAGGAGTTAAAGGATTTTTCAGAGAAACAATGCTAATAAAAGCCCACCTCCCTTGCTTATAACCACTATAGCAAACTACTTCTAACATGATTGCTTAAGGTTATCCAACTTCATGGTTAAATGAAATGAAAAAAGCAGATCATTGCTTATGGATTATTTGGGATATGGATCTTTTCTCATAAAAATGCATATAGGCCCTTCTATGCAAAATATGTGGTGTGATTTGGGGGAATTTATGGACTTCCCAAGATACATGAAAGGGCCCCTATATTTTCTGAGTCGGATTGAAGAGAAGCTAGCAGAAATCTGAAAGAGTCTCTCAGCTTATTCTTTGGCATTAACTCACCAAATTACATACTGAGATGACATAATAAATAAAACTTCCCAATTTGTTTTTGAATTGAGCAGCAAAATTTACATTTGTATGGTGCTCACTATTATAAGTACTACACATGCGTTGACTCATCTAATATTCTCAACAGCCTATGAAGTAAATTGTTTTTATGACCCAAATTTTGCAGAGGTGGAAACTGAGGCTCAAGTAAGTGAAGTAATCTGAATGTGTTATACAGCTACAAAAGTAAATGCTGAGTTTGAAGCCAGCAGTCTGCTGCCAAAGTCCTTGCTTTGAATCGTTGCCTCTATTGGAATGATGTTCGGCATTCTTTTAACTTCCTGTGAAGACAGTAGGTCTCATTTTTTTTTTTTTTAGTATCCCTTCATAAAACTACTTTATTACATAAAAAGTTGATAGCAAAATGTTAAGTATATAAAATTTAAATGGTGAATTATGGGTGCTCTTTGTAGACACATAGTCCTTATAATTGCTTCAAATTATTTCATGAAACTTTTTTAAAAAAATTATGATTATTTTATTATGCCAACACTTTTTTTCTTTATAAAAATGGATTGCACGATTTCATAATAATTATCTAGGTCGAAGATGAAGACTTCTGAAGTTATGAGGACTTACAGGAGAACAAATGAGAATAATGTGTTATCTTTCCACCAGAAAAGGGCTGAGTAGAGAAAACAAGGAAGCACTTAGTTCATTATTTGAGAAAGTGGCCCCATATATACCTGAGTACATTCTGCTTTGCTGGAAATGACCGGTCTCTACCTCCCTGCCATATAGGTATTTTGAAATTATACATTGTATCATTAGGTAGAAGCTATAGGCTACACATCTAGCATCCAAATTCTCTTTTACACAGAATGTGAATGGGAGACATTCAGGTTCTTATATAATCTTATATCCTAAATAATGGTGCAAGTGTGATAAATGAGACATATGCTTTGATCTTTCAATAATAACTTTTGTACACTATCCTCCTCATGGCAGGTATAAATGTTACTGAGACCATACTATTTTGCAGCTATTTTTGCCCATATTTATACACAGGGCTGAGGTATGTTTGGACATTTGTTTTGAACTGCCCATTAGTATTTTCTTTCCTAACTACACCTCCCATTAATTGTTTTTCAACTTTTGTTGTAGTAAAATACACTTAACATGTGTTATCTTAACCATTTTCAAATGTACAGTTCAGTGGCATTAACACGTAATATTGTGCATCCATTACCACCATCCATCTCCATAGGTCTTTCCATCTTATAAAACTGAAACTATAAACTCATTAAACAATAACAGCTCATTTCTTCTTCTCATCAGTTCCTGGCTACCATTATTCTATTTCCTGCCTCTGATTTTGACTATCTTAAGTATCTCATCTAAATATAATTATACAGTACGTGTCTTTTTGTGACTGCCTGATTTCACATAGCCTAATGTTCTCAAGTTTCATCTACACAGTAATATGTGTCACATATTTGTATGTGGTACAATATGTGGTAATATGTGTCATAATTTCATCCCCTTTTTAGGCCAAATAATATTCCATTATTCCAGATAATATTCCAAGCAAATACCAGAATTTGCTTCTTCATTCATCTATCAATGAACACTTAAGTTGCTTCTACATTTCAGTTATTGTGATAACGCTACTATGAATATGTTATACAAATATCGCTTTGATATTCTGCTTTCAGTTCTTTTGGGTATTTACTCTTTTGGGTTATACAGTAATTCTATAATCATTTTTTTAGGAAGTGTCATATGGTTTTTACAGTGGCTGTACCATTATTTTTTTTAAGAATTTATTTATTTATTCATGACACACAGAGAGAGAGACATAGGCTTGAGAGTAACTCAAAGCTGTATGAAGAAATCAAGAAAAGATCCCAGTAGAGGTAAATACATGGACAATCATTAAAGCTGGTGTATTAGTCAGAGTACTCCCATGGGGAGCCTGATGTAGGACTCAATTCCAGGGCCCCGGGATCACGACCTGAACCAAAGGCAGATGCTCAACCACTGAGCCAACCAGGTGCCCCGTGGCTGTACCATTTTATAATCCTACCACCAGTGCACAAAGATTGCAATTCTCTACATCCTTACTAATACTTGTTATTTTATAACTTTTTGGATATTAACCACTATAATGGGTATGAGGTGGTATGTCATTTATAGTTTGAATTTCCCCTAATGATTAGTGATGTCGAGCATCTTTTAGGTGTTTATTGGTCATTTGTATATTTCTTTGGAGAAATGTTTATTCAAATCCTTCACTCAATTTCAAATCAAGTTGATTGGGTTTGGTTGTTTATTTTTGTTTTGTTTTGTTTTTTTCAGAAGTTCTCTATGTATTCTGGATATTAATCCTTTACCAGATACATGGTTTGTAAATATGTCTTCGTTCTATGGGTTGCCATTTTACCCTGTTGATGTCTTTTGATGCACAATTTGTTTTTTTAATTTTCATGAAGTCCAATTTATCTATATTTTCTTTCTTTCTTATACGTTCATATCATACCCAGAAATCATTGCTAAATTCAGTATTATAAATATTTTGTCCTATTTTGTCCTATGTTTTCTTCTAAGAACTTTACAGTTGTGAGTCTTATATTTAGGTCTATGATCCACTCTGAGTTAATTTTTATATATAGTGTTAGGTAAGGATCCAAATTCATTGTTTCACAGCACTATTTGTTGAAAAACTATCCTTTCTCCATTTAATTGTCTTTGAATCCTTGTCAAAAATCATTTGAAGTTGTATGAGAAGATTTATTTTTGAGCTCTTCTATCATATTTCCTTGTCTTTGTGCCAGTACTACACTGTTTTGATTATAGTAATTTTGTGGTAAGTTTTAAAATCAGAAAGTGTAAGTCCTCTGGTTTTTTTTCTTTATCAAAATTGTTTCAGTTACTCAGGTTCTCCAAAATTCCATATGACTTTTAAGACAGGATTTCTATTTTCGTAAAAAAAACATATATATATATACATCATTGAGATTTGGTAGTGATTGCATTGAATGTGTAGATTATTTTGGGTAGCATAGACATATGAACAATATTAAGACTTCCAATCCATAAATATGAGATGTGTTTCTATTTGTGTCTTTGTCTAGCTTTATCAAGTTGATGCTGGCCTTATGGAAGGAGTTAGTAAGTGTTTTTTTTGAGAAAATTGTTTTGATTCTTTAAATGCTTTGTTGAATTTACTAGTGAAGCCAGGTCTGGGGCTGCCCTTTGTTAGGAGATTTTTTTTTTTAAGATTTTATTTATGTATTTATTTATTTATTTATTTATTTATTTATTTATTTATTTACTTGACAAAGACAAAGAGAGAGAGAGAGAGAGCGCACAAACAGGCAGAGCAGCAGGCAGAAGGTGAGGGAGAAGCAGGCTCCTAATTGAGCATAGCGCCCAGCATGGGGCTGGATCCCAGGACCCTGGGATCATGACCTGAGCTGAAGGCAAATGCTTAACTGACTGAGACGCCCAGGTTCCCCGATCCATTTACACTTAGGGTAGTTACTGATAATGAGTCATTTTGCTCTTGTTTTCTACATGCTTTATAGCATTTCTGTCCCTCAATTTCTGCATTATGGTCTTATTTTATGTGTAGTTAAGTTTTTGAACTAAAATATTTAAATTTTTTTCTCATTTCCATTTCTGTATATTCCATAGCTATTTTCTTTGCGATTTAACATGGGGATACAGTTGAAAAAAAAAATCATAAAATTAAAATACTCTAATTTAAATTTATACCAGTAATATACAAGACCTTTACTCCTTTACATTTCTATCCCTACCCCATTTAGTTGTTGAGGTCAAGAAATTACATCTTCATAGATTCTGTGTTCCAAAACATAAACAAGCATTTTAAATGCATCAGCTTCTTAAATTAGGTAGAAAAGAAAATGTGGAGTTACAAAGCAACATTACATAATTTTAGCTCTTCAGCCAATAATTGTTGGGGATTTTTAAAATATTTTAGTCTCCTAAATCATGTAGGAAACAAAACCATTGTTACAATAATATAAGCCATGATTGCTAATTTTATGGGTCAAAGTGATTGGCCTAATGGATGCCCAGTGGTCTGTGAGGATGTTTGTGAAAGAGATTAACGTTTGATTCAGTAAACTGATTAAAGAGATCTATCCTTACCAATATGTGTAAGGATTATGCAATCTGTAGGGAGCCCTAGTGGAATAAGAAATTGAAGGAATGATGAATTCTTTCTCTCTTTTTGAGCTGGTACATCCATCTTCTCCCCTCCTTGAACATTGAGATTACTATCAGGCCTTTAGACTCTGGGACTTACACCAGGGTCCCTGGTTCTCATTTCTTAGGGTTCATACTGAATTATACCACAGACTTTCCTTGTTTTCTAGCTTGCAGATGGTAGATTGCGGAACTTCTTGGCGTCCAATAACAGTGTGCTAATTCCTGTAATAAATATCTCTTCATATATCTATTATCTGTCTATATCTATAAATCTGTATCTTTCTCTCCTATTTGTTCTGTTTCTTTGAAGTACTCTAATACACCAGCTTTCATGATTGTCCATGTATTTACCTTTATTGAGATCTTTTCTTAATTTCTTCATACAGTTTTGAGTTACTCTCAAGTATCCTTTGATTTCACTCTACAGGTAAAATTGATCATATCTTTTTATTTCTTTCTGATTATTTTTCTTGAAAGGTGGACATATGAAACAAGTAATGTAGTAAATGGGAATCAGATCCCTCCCCTTGCCCAGAGTTTACTGATTTTTTGTGATTGGTTTATGCTCATTCATTTGTTTATTATTATTGCAGGCTGTCTCTGTGCCAAAGATCAGCCTTTTGTATAAATCTAAGCTCTTTTCAGGTCTTTTGTGAGCCTGTGCCTGGAATGTGTACTCATTTTCTTTCCAATTTTCCCTGTATAAGCAGCTGCTTTTTAGCATTCTAGTCTTCGTTGTCTGGCTCCAAAAAGGGAAAAAATTAAAAAATGAAGGTAAGAAAACATAACAAAACAGTACCAGATCTTTAAATCAACTGGACGTCACTTAACCAAGAGGGAAGGCTTGTAAAAATGCGAAGAGATCCAACAGTGGCCATCTACCCATTTGTACTCTAAGAGCAGAAGCAGCAATCAGCTATCAGAGCACAGATCATTGATATTTAGAGGACAGGTCCTTTTTACGCACCTCTGACTCCTCAAAGATGTGTATAGGTTGTTCTAAGAATAGTACACAGCTGCCTGCCAGGGAACTTAGGGTGGGGAATGGGTAGTTGGCTACTGTGTAAGAGTTGAATTTGACTAAATTTATTGTGGGAGCCTTCTCTTGGAATACTAGAACCTTCAATAGACTCTAGAGTTATGAAATAGTTTCATCAGACAGATTCTGACAGTGCCATTGTGGTCTAGATGGGGAAATAGATTCCTGGTGCTTCCTACCCTGCCGTCTTTCTGTAGTTCTCTCTCATTAATTTTATTTATTGTCCTGGTGTGACTATTACACAGGAGGACATCTAACTTAGGTGAAGCCAGTCAACTACTCCATACCCAGAGCCACACTGTGAAATTCATGGTAAGTAGGTGATCTAGGTGAATAAAACAGAGCCATCCATAGAAATGTTGTTATATAAATTGGGAAAGAAGCACAGGTTCCCTTACGATAATTAGCTGAAAACATTATGTTTCTCTAGAAACATTAGTAGCCATATACAACATGACACAGGGCAGCCTACTTGATATATAGTGACTTCCATCATTTAACCTTTAGATTCTATTTTGATTGAAGCTTTACAAGCCTCCATTAACTTCCCATTTAAAAACGATCAATTTATTTTTATTTTGTTCAGCAATTTTGAGAATAGTCTCAGTCCTATGAAATGGAAATAGATCTAATTATTACTGGCAGGTACCTGACACTTTTAGAGCATTTAGGAAGTGAGGACAGAGACAATTTGAGATAAGACCACCTCTGGAAGCTGAAGCTGAGAGCCAGTAAGTTTTGTAAAAAAAAAAAAAAAAAAAAAAAAGTAGTAACTGCCTGTTTCCATTTGTTTTCCAAGCTGAGATGCAGATTTGTTTTCCCCATTACCTGGTTTTTCAACACACTTATGAATTCCACCAATCAGAAATATTTATTTTCTTTTATCCTTATGACACGTCTCTTTAGGTTATGAATTCTAATAGTTATGAATTTGAACATGAATCTGGAGAAAGGACTTAAGACAGCTAACGAAGGGTTGAAAAGACATTTTGAAAGATTACTTTACATTCTATATCTACAATATGCCCTTTCAGCTGTGCCAAGTATCAAATAATGGTGATGTGTATGGTTAAAATATCCTCATTTCTATATTATTCTTGTAATACCAAGAAGGGCATAGCAACATAGAAAGGGATTTCCAGTAATAATAGTGCATTTTCATGCCATAGAGATTCCAAGATTTTCCAGAAGTACTCAAAAATTTAAGCATGGAATAGTTGAAGAGATGCGTTCTGAATTACAGCTGCTACCTGATATCCATAAAGGAAGAATCGTTTTTGTATTCTTCCTTCGTATAAGCTACAGCTAATGAGAAATTCGATGAGGCCTAGCAGTGACTATTCCACCTGACTGTGGATCACATATAGAGAAATGGACATAACAATAAAACAGCAAAGCTTTAAGATTTAGTATTAAATCCTTAATTATAGGAGTTGTTCTCATTTTTTTCCCTCAGTATCTATTTATAAAATTCTATGTAATGACTGAAAGGTGAATAGGAATGTATTAATAATACAAATTGGGGGTGCTTGAGTGGATCAGTTGGTTGAGCATCTGACTTGATTCTGGCCCAGGTCCTGATCTCAGGGTCCCAGGATGGAGACCTTGATTGCAGCCCTGAATGAGGCTCCCACTCAGCAGGGAGTTTACTTGTCTCCCTCTCCCTCTGCCCCTCCCCCTGCTTATGCTCATGCACGCACACACACACACACACACACTCTCTCTCTCTCTCTAAAGTAAATAAATAAATAAATCTTTAAAAAATTACAATCTGAATCTTGTTGTATTGGTATCCATCTAATTAGTTCAAATTATCTGATGAATCTCCCTAATGGCGGAAAAAAAACTTGCTAACTCTAGCAACATTGTGTTCAAGAAATAGAAACGTACACACCTATAAGTCGTTTAATATCCTCAATATTATGACAAACAAATTGATTTCTTTAGAAGTATTTATGTATTTCTTACCCTCAGTTATAGAGCTCAAACACTGCCAGGTTCTGGCAAAATATAGCACAATAGTAAATAACAGGAATTCAATTTTTTTTTTTTTTACTTTTTTAAAAATAAACCAGGGCACATTTTTTTTTTTATTTGACTGGCAATATATTGCCTTATATATTTCTCTCACATCAGTATATTCCAAATAAGTTTTCCATCTGCTCATGTTGAAACATCTAGTTTTGGCAAAACAGGGCTCTCAATTCTACAACATCTGCCTAAGAGAAATTGATTAGTTACTGACACCATTAAGAGAGACATAATCTTAGTACTGAGTTGAGCTGAGGGAGAAAATGTGAGTGGGCTGAATTGCCAGGTGTTGGAGTAGTTTAACAAACCCAAAATGATGAACTTTTAAGTCTTTAATCATTCACTGCAATAGTAAGGATAAAACTGGAAAAATCACCAACTCCCCTGTTCATTTTCCTTCAAAGAACAGTGCACCAATGGAGGGTCAGGTAGGTTGGTACAGACATGAGTGTCATCTCACTTTTGAAGAAGCCTGAAGAAAAAGGCTCTGGCAGTTTTATGGGCCTTGAATTTGGAGAGAAGACGGGGGAGAAGGGCTAGGAGTGGAAAAATACCAGGTAGTGAATCCAATGGCAAATAACATCTCCAGTGTTTTTCTTCCTATCTCTCCTCATAAAGGGGTCTCAGCAGCGGCACCTGTAAAGACCTCTGGCCAACGCCTAAGATAAAGAACCTAGAGCACATATATTGGGAAAAAGTTGACCAGCCAGTTTGTGTCCTTTACTGCAGCTCCCCTCCGAGACCGGAAAGCCTTGACTGTGTTCCAGGTCTGGTGTGGAGAGGACAGTCTTTCCTTATGAGATTCCCTAGGGAATGCCTTTGTCAGCCTTAATGTCAGGTCTAAAAAAATCACACATTTGTTTTTAACCAAGAGCTAGATTCCTCAAAGACATGGCCTGTAAAGTCATTGTGTGAAATCTGAATAATCATAATTAGGATCTAGTACAGCTCCTGGCACTTAACAGTTATATATTGAATTACTTTTTTAATTAGTTTTTTTTTATTTTAATTAAATCTTTAACAATTTTTTTTTTTCATGCATGGCTTAAAGAACATTGATCCAGCTGTATGGTTCTGGCAAAATATAGCATAATAGTAAATAACAGGAATTCAATTTATTTTATTTTTGCTTTTTATTTTTTAAAATTCTTTACTTAAAGTCAATCTAGTTAACATATACTGCATTATTAATTTCAGGGGTAGAATGTAGTGATTCATCAGTTGCACATAACACCCAGTGCTCATTACATCAGGTGTTCTTTAATGCCCACCACTCAATTATTGCCCCACTCACCTCCCCTCCAGCAACCCTCAGTTTGTTTCCTAGAGTTCAGCATGTTTTATAGTTTGTCTCCCTCTCTATTTTAATCTTATTTTATTTTTCCTTTCTTTGCCCTATGTTCATCTGTTTTGTTTCTTAAATTCCACATATTTGTCTTTCTCTGACTGATTTCACTTAGCATAATACCCTCTAGTTCCATCTGTGTCATTGCAAATGGCAAGATTTTGCCCCTTTTGATGACTAATATTCCATCAATTATATATATATATATATATATATATATATATATACACACACACACACACACACACATATATATATATTTGGGATATATATATATATATATATATAGGTATTTATGCTACATCTTTGTCCATTCATCTGAAATTGGTTATCTGGGCTCTTTGTATATTTTGGCTATTGTGGACATTGCTGCTATAAACATTTGGGTACATGTGCCCCTTTGAATCACTATGTATCCTTTGAATAAATACCTAGTAGTGCAATTGCTGGATCATTAATAGGGTAGCTCTACTTGTAATTTTTTGAGGAAACTCCATACTGTTTTTAGGAATTCAATTTTAAGTTCACCAGTAGAGAATGCTATTACTCTCCCTAACAGTTTATTTTACTTAAATAAAAATTTTTAAAAAAGATTTTATTTATTCATTAGAGACACACACAGAGAGAGAGAGAGAGAGAGAGAGAGAGGCAGAGACATAGGCAGAGAGAGAAGCAGGCTCCATGCAGGAAGCCTGATATGGGACTCAATCCCAGGTCTCCAGGATCATGCCCTGGGCTGAAGGCAGGTGCTCAATTGCTGAG
This sequence comes from Canis lupus baileyi, assembly GCF_048164855.1. Lineage (NCBI taxonomy): Eukaryota > Metazoa > Chordata > Mammalia > Carnivora > Canidae > Canis > Canis lupus. Next base: position 80,371,301 of record NC_132839.1, read on the forward strand.
CCACCGGTGTCCCTAAAATTTCTAGTTTATAAAAGCAACAGTTGTTCTTTTTAATTCTGTGGCTTACAGTTACTGATCTCTCACTCTCTTTTATTAATGCTGAGTCATTAGGCAAATTGGTATTTGGGATGCTCAGGAAGCTGTTGTACAATTCACAAATACTATACAATATTTTTTAAAAGATTTATTAATATTAAAGAGAGAAAGAAAGAGAGAGTATGCAGGAAGGGGCAAAAGGAGAGAATCTTCAAGCAGATTTCCCACTGAGCATGGAGCTTGATCTTATCACCTATAAGATCATGATGTGAGTGGAAACCAAGAGTTGGTCACTTTAACCAACTGAGCCACCCAGGCACCCCAAGTACTATACAATCTTAGTGTAATGTGGACTGGGGAAACCCATTATTACATAATATTACTAAAAAAAAGAACAACAAAATTTCATATACAGTACTTACTTAACGCTAACTTAACATATTCCTTATCTTCTGTATTTAAATTTTCATCTTTTATTTGTTGAATCATTGACTTGTTAGACAATGTCTATTACAACTGTTTGTGTTGATTACCTTAACATTAAGCATTTATCATTTTATGAGTCAAGGTTCCAACAGGTAACAAATGGCCCACACAAGGGAAAGTGATATTGAGAAGAATGTGGACACCCTAAAGAGAAATCAACAAAGAACTCCGCAGTAGCTGATGGTGCTAGCAAGAGCTGAGTCCATTACTGAACCCAAGCAGGAAGGAGCAGGAGTGGGAAAATGTGCCTCCGTGTATAGAGAACAGGGACAGACTGACAGGAATTGTAATTTTTACTGGAACAATGCAACCAGATCATTGTTACATGCCCAAGAGAAGCCTAGAGAAATAAATACATTGGCCTTTCTCATCTCTTTCTAGTGGTGAAGCCTCCTGCATTCCCCATTGGTCAATAGGGAATATTAGGCCAACATTTAATACAAAGCATAGCTGGGGCACCTGGGTGGCTCAGTCGGTTAAATATCTGCCTTTGGCTCCATTATGATCCTGGAGGCCTAGGATCAAGCCCTGCATTGAGCTCCCTGCTCCACGGGGAGTCTGTTCCTCCCTCTCCCTCTGCCATTCTCCCTCCTTGTGCTCTCTCTCTCTCTCTCTCTCACAAATAAATAAATAAAATCTTAAAAACAAAAAAGCATATCTATAACTAAATTGATGACCATAGATTTTCTATAGACACATATATGCCTACAGAATACACTTTATGTATACACTTTATGTATTTATGGCTTATATGTTCTAAGGTCATAAACATATGTTTTAGAGAGAAATATAATTTAATTTTTAGCTTTATTGAGTTATAAATGACAAAATTGTAAGATATTTAAAGCATATATCATGACAATTTTATATATATGTATACTTTGTGAAAGGATTCCACCCACCTAGTTAACACATGCATTTATATATATAAATCATAATATATATATAGTCATATATGACAATATTTAAGTTCTCTCTTAGCAAATTTCAACAGTATACTGTGACTGTAGTCACCATCAACTATAATGTATGTTACATTTTAGAGCCTCACTTACTCATACGTGAAGATTTGTACACTTTGACTAACCTCTCCCCATTTCCCCTACCCTGCAGCATCTGAAAACCACTTTTCCACTCTCTATTTCTATAAGTTTGACTTTTTTTTTCAGTTTCCACATATAAATGATACCATGCAGTGTTTGTCATTTCCTGTCTATACATATTATACTTAGTTTCTTTTCATATTTCCATATTTTCTTGGCTATTGTGGAAAAGGCTGCAATAAATGTGGGAGTGTAAATATCTTCATTATCCTGTTTTTATTTCCCTTTGATACCTACCCAGAAGACTTATTACTGGATCATACAATAGTTTAATTTTTAAAATTTTTGAGGACTCTCGAGACTGTTTTCCATAGTGGCCAAACCAATTTATATTCCCATTAGCTGTGCACAAGGACTCCACATCCTTGTAACACTTAACGTAATCTTATCTTGTTGATAATAGGCATTCTAACATGTGTAGGGTGATATATCAGTGTGGTTGTTTTTCATCTTCCTGAGTAATGTTGAGCATCTTTTTGTGTAACTGCTGGCCATTTGTATGTCTTCTTTAGAGAATGTCTATTCAGTAGTTGCTTTGCACATTTTTTAATCAGATTGTTTTGTGGGTTTCTGTGTGTGTGTGTGTGTGCTGTTGGGTTGAGTTCATTATATAATTTCAATATTTGTGTCAGATATATGATTTGCAAATCCTTTCTCCCATTCCATAAGTTGCCTTTTCATTTTGTTGATGGTTTCCTTTGCAATGGAATACATAATATTAAAAAGCTTAAAATTATATACATATAAATATATAGTGTATACTGTAAAATATTTGAGACTGTAAAGTATAACTGTATATATCTAAAGTTAAATGTCATAAGATATGAATAGATTTTACAACATAAAATTAAGATGCTTTATTATATTAAAAAAACTAAACTTCCATGAAAGAAATACAAAGGTAAACATGACATGGGAAAATATTTGAATCATATAAATCACCTAAACTAATAAAGTAACTAAACCAGGAAATAGCATTTCATAACAGTGAAAAGAGTGGCCAAGTAAATAAAATAGGACAAACTATATAAAACAGGCAACTCAGAAGAAAAAAAAAAAGATGACTAAATTAAAAACTTATGCAAAATTGTTGATGTCATTAATGGGCAAATAAATGCAAAAAATATAAGTGAAAATTTAGCTAGTATTTATTAACAATTGATGAAGATTTCAAATATTAAATTTCTAATCTTTAAGATATATTCATATGTGAGGCTTATAAATTGGCAGGTTCCCAAAGGGAATCTTGTCATTATGAGCCAAAGTCTTAAAATGTGTTACAAAGCAATTTCATATCTAGGAATTTACACTGAGGAGATTATAAAGGATATGAACAGAGATTTAGCTAATAGAATATTCGCTGCATAGGTTTTAAAATATTACAAAACAGGAATTACCAATAGCTTTAAAGGTCATACAATTTAAATAAGGAAAAATTTCTATAGGAAAGTATGTAAAAAGATGAATACATATTCAATACCCACATTTGTGTATATCATTTGCATTTACTATGAAATTCAAATTTTGTGTGTATAATCTGATTACAAAGATAAGCATATATATATACACAAAGATATATAGACACACAAATACAAAGACATATATGTATATACACAAATATATGCATACAAAGATAATTATAAATATATATAACTTCCACATATGAATGAAATCATATGGTATTTGTCTTTTTTGAATGACTTATTTTTCTAGCTCCAAGAAGCAAAACAAATGATCATGGGGGAACAAATAAAGAAGCAAACGAAGAAACAGACTCTTAACTAGAGACAACAAACTGATGGTTACCAGAGGAAAGTGAGTGAGGCGATGGGTGAAATAGGTGATGGGGATTCAAGCATGCACTTGCAATGAACACTGGGTGTTGTTTGGAAGTATTGAGTCACTAAGCTCTACATATGAAATTAATATGACAATGTATGTTAACTAACTGTAATTTAAATAAAAACTCATAGAAAAAATGCAATGTTTTACTATTTGAATGCATTCAGTGTTACGGAATTAAGTTTTACTCAGCAGATGTAAAATATGTGAGAATGATCATGGAGATGAATAGCATTGGCAGTGTAGCTGAGACAGAGAAGTAACAGCTCAACACTGTTTCCTTTTGCATTCCTTGGTAACTTGCTATAAAAAGAATACATAGACTCTTACCTTCTTTTCAAAAAGTTTTTAAAAATTGAAAATTAAAATAAATAAATAAAACTTTGTAAGGTAGAAAATACATTAACAAACTACATGTCAATTAGTAAAATTAAACTGAACTTGTATCTTCAATACTGTAAGAAGAGAACCAAGAAAACACTTAAATTATTCCTCAGTGGAGAACAATTCAAATTGAGAAGAAGATTTAAATTAGAGAAAAAGTTAGAACCTTAAAAAAATCATGAACATAAAATCAGATAGTATCTAGGTATTAAAAAAAAGCAAGAAAAAAAAAAATAAAATAAAAAAATAAAAAAATAAAAAAAAGCAAGAGAAATATATAAACTTAATCCATATTGGTGTACAACTGATTCATAATTCTGTATTTTAATTTGAGAGAGAGAGCACGTGTGTGCAGGTGAGAAGGAAGTAAGGGAGGGGCAGAGGGATAGAGAGAGAATCTCAAGCAGGCTCCAATGCCCAGTGATCCAGGCTCAGTCCCATGACCCTGAGATTATGACCTGAGCTAAAATCAAGAGCCAGATACTTAACCAACTGAGCCACATATATTACTGTATTTTTGAAATTTTCTTCAATGAATCTGAAATCCTTTAATCAAGGAAACATTGTAGAATATTGGATATTACAAAAAACAGCAACAACAGACAGTTGTTTTTGGCAGTTGTGCCTAAAACTGTCACTTGGAGTGAGCTCATTGGATCAGATGCTTGTATTCTTTAACAAGAAAAAATAAATAAATAAATTCATTAAGGTTTTTACTCAAGTATCTGAAAAAGATTAAAAAAGAATCTGAAATATTTACAAAGATTTATTTATATCTACATGATCTTAAGTTTAATTTTTAGATGACTATTTATAAGGTAAAGAGTTTCAAACAGTATGCGACAATTGTTATTTAGATCGTTATAATCATTTTAAACAGGATAGAGTGCTAAGAATCCGTCGCAAATAATGGTATTAAAATATTGAATGATCTGGGGATGTGTTGTATTGTGATTATTTGAAAAAGCAATCAATAATATGGAATACTTAAAAAATATATTGTATATGTATGTATGTTTTAGTATAGTGAGAAAGAAATCTACCAAATTTTGTTACTAACTCTCTGTTGTAAGAATATAGATAATGATTATTTTCAATATAATGTTATAATCACTTTACAGATTTAATTCTTCACCATTATATAAAATAATTTATGACAAGATAACTCAATAGTGGCCAAAGAGATTTAGTTAAGTCAATCAATAAAATTGCCAAATGCAATGGATGTCCATATCATGACTGTAGAATGTATATAGTATAGACAGAGAAATTCAGATTATTACTGAAAAGGTATTATATTTGCAGTAGGAAAATATTCATGTGATAGAAAATTATGTGTCAAATGAACATTGTTTTAACTATAAGAAGAGCAAAGGAGACACAGAGGTGACTTTGCCTAAAGATTGCTTTTAGCTTATCCATTGAAGTAAAATTTCTCACATGACTGAGCCCAGATACAATATGAATTGTATAGGACTGTGGAATTGTAAACTAGAAAGCATCCTTTGTAATCATTAAATATGATTTCACAGTTTTTTAAATAAATAATAGGTCAGCTATACTCAAAAAATACAAATAATAAAGAATAAAATTAATCCTAAAAAGAAACGTAACATTCCATATAGAATAATCTTTCCATAACAGAAATTTGACTTTACAAAGGGAGATTTTTTTTTTTTTTTTTTGCAATGGATAGACTTTGTGGATGAAAGTAGTCTAGAAACACTAGTACCAAGAGGGCTCACAATTACTGAGTGCTTACTGAGCACCAATCATAATACCAAGCATTGTAGGGACCCTGGGTGGCTCTGCAGTTTCAGCTCAGGGTGTGATCCTGGGTCTGGGGATCGGGTCCCACATCTGGCTCCCCATGGGAACCCTGCTTGTGTCTCTGCCTCTCTGTCTCTGTCTCGTCTCTCAAGATTCAATAAATAAAATCCTAAAACAAAACAAAACAAAACAAAAAACAAACATTCTACATGAGTTGATGAAGTCATTCTTCAAAATTATCCTAAGCTAACCATGATTTTTAGCCTAATTATAAAAATAGAGGAGAAAAGGGCACAGAAAACTTAATTTGCTCCTATTTTCACAAGTAGTAAATGGCAGATCCAAGATTTGATCTCGAACTTCTTCTTAAATAACATTTTTCTATACAAGTAAGATTTTATAATAAATGAAAATGTATGAACAAATCAAGTTTATAATATATTGACTAACATTGTACAATAATACATATTTTTATCTTTTTATCATCTACAATTGTGGAATTTTTGTTTGATTTGAAAAGCTCCTAAAGTAAGAGTTGAAAAGGTCCCAGAGGGATCCCTGGGTGGCGCAGCAGTTTAACACCTGCCTTTGGCCCAGGGTGCGATCCTGGAGACCCGGGATCAAATCCCACGTCGGGCTCCCGGTGCATGGGGCCTGCTTGTCCCTCTGCCTATGTCTCTGCCTCTCTCTCTCTCTCTCTCTGACTATCATAAATAAATAAAAATTAAAAAAAAATTAAAAGGTCCCAGAATGTTTCTATGTAAAATCCTATCATTGAATCCTATCATTCAACAATCCTATTGTTGAAATTTACAACATGTCATTTTTACTTGCATCTTTTTTTTTTTTTTTTCTAAATTGAAACTAAATAAGAGTTAATTTTAGGAACTACCTTTGGGTTAAACAAGCACCAACTTCAAAACAAAGACACTGCCAAATGTTTAAAATCTGTTTTATTCAGACATGTCAGGATTCCCACCAAAACGTAAAGAAAAGGAATCCCCTTAAAACTATTCTGTTACATAAAACAACTTTTAGAGAAGAAATACCGACTGGTCACAGAGACATTGAATGTAATGTGCCTCCCACAATTACATTAAACACACACACACACACACCATATTCTCTAAATTCAGAATAAGTTCAGATACATGAATGCTTGTCATTGAAAGTGCCTCCTAGTGTCAGGCCTGGCTGTTTTGGGGACTATGAAGGAGAATCAAGCTGTGCTACACATTGGGAGCTCTGCCAAATGAATGACATTTCCTGAGAACATAGGCAGAATTTTAAGAAGTTGCCTTGTCCTTCCTAAACAGTTAGGTTAAAAGGTATTTTAAAAAAAAGAAGAAAGAAGGAAGGAAAGAAAGAAAGAAAGAAAGAAAGAAAGAAAGAAAGAAAGAAAGAAAGAAAGAAAGAAAGAGAGAAAGAGAGAAAGAGAGAAAGAGAGAAAGAGAGAGAGAGAGAGAAAGAAAGAAAGAAAGAAAGAAAGAAAGAAAGAAAGAGAAAGAAAGAAAAGAAAGAAAGAAAGAAAGAAAGAAAGAAAGAAAGAAAGAAAGAAAGAAAGAGAGAGAAAGAGAGAAAGAAAGAAAAGAAAGAAAAGAGAAAGAAAGAAAGACATAGTCAACCTGCTGGGAAGACAAAAGAAAAAAGAAAGCCAGCAAATCTTTACACTTAGCTGAGAATAAGCTATATGGCAAGAAACAATGAATGCACAGATTTTATGTTTTAATTTTTTGGTCTTTTTTTAAAAAAAGGACTTATTTATTTATTTATTATTTATTTATTTATTTATTTATTTTACAGAGAGAAATAGTGATAGCAGGTGGAAGGGCAAATGGAATGGAAGAGTTTCCTCTAGCAGACTACACTGAGCATGCAGTCCATTGTAAGGCTCAATCCCACAATTGTGAGATCATGACATAAGCCAAAACTAAGAGCCTGATGCTTAACTAACTGAGCCACCCAGGCCTCCCTGTCTTTTTCATTTTGAAAGAAATCTAAATATTTTCTGTATTTTGGATAATTACACTTTAGGAAAGCACATTGATAAATAAATGGCAAAAGAAGTTGGCTGGATTTGGTTTTATTCTCATTAAAAATATATAGAAGTGCTCTAGAGACTAAAATATTTTTGGTTTTCAAAACAGAGGACAGCCTGTGGCTCAGTGGTTTAGCGCTGCCTTCAGCCCAGGACCTGAGACCTGTGATCCTGGACACCTGGGATCAAGTCCCACGTTGAGCTTCCTTTGTGGAGCCTGTTTCTCCCTCTGCCTGTGTCTCTGCCTTTCTCTGTCTCTCTGTGTCTCTTATGAATAAATAAATAAAATCTTAAAAAATAATAAAAAATAAAAAAATAAAATAGAGGACTACCAGAAAAAACTCAAGTAATAATTCCACTTTAGAGCTTTGATATCTGAATTGAGAGCTGAAAATTTCATAGTGGCAAGGCAAGAGTAGTTACCATATACACAATCAAGGCAGAGTCCCCACTGAACTTCTTGCATAAAGTTGAGAGCTTTTAGGGAATTCATTTACTGAGTGTCAAAAGCATAATAGGGAGAAAAGACATTACTGGAAGTCATAAGGTTTTGTAATTGTATAGATTTGAAGAAAGACATGGGTCTTCATACAGAAATGCATTCTTGATCTAAAGAATTAAAAAAAATAAAATTTATATTCTCAAAGAGAAAATATGATCAGTGACTAGAGATAATAAATGGATTATATACAAAACATGCTAATTAGACTGATAAAAGAATTCTCATCAAATAATTGAAGAAAATTGAGATGTCTGGGTGGCTCAGTGGTTGAGCATCAGCCTTGGCTCAGGGCATGATCCCAGAGTCCTGGGTTTCCTGCATGGAGCCTGCTTCTCCCTCTGCTTATGTCTCTTCCTCCCTCCCTCTTTCTGTGTCTCTCATGAATAAATAAATAAAATCTTTAAAAAAAATTGAAGAAAACTGTCATTAAACTATAATTCTATACCCAGATCAGTTACCTTTCAAAAGTAAAGGTGATATACAGATATTTTAAAGAGTGAATATCACTCATGAGCCTTACCAAGTAAATTATTAAAGTCTATAAATCCAGAAGGTAAGATTGAAATGCACATAGCAAGTTTAGAAAAAAAAAAGGTATATTTTTGGTAAATATAATTAATCATCAATTGACTAAAAACAGTCTTATTTAAAGTTGAAAACATAATAGACCTCACATTCCAGAGAGCATAGCTGGGCGGGAGAGAATTGTTGAAGCATTCTAAAATTCCTTTATTTTTTCACAGGGAGACAAAAGATATTAGATTACATTAGGACTTTGTGAAATTAAGTACATAGTAAAAAATTAGGAGATTGCTGCTAAATAAGTATTATAGGAATGCAAGTCTTTCAAAAGGGGGTAATAGAGTTGATCAATAAAATTCAAGGAAGAAAAAGAGTAAAAAAATAAAAATATTTAATAAAAATTTTAAGGTAAGATGTCCAAAATAGGTAATAACAAAATAAACAAATAAAAAATAAACTCAAATCAGTTGAAACCAAACCAAAAGGCCAAAAGATCACTGGAAATAACAAAGTATATGCAAAATATTTTGGAGAAAAGGAAGATGTTTACAAGTATGAGTATGAGTAAATCATCAAGAATAGCCACAGTGATTCTGAAAAATAAGCAAAAACACAAGTGGGAATTGAACTATCAAATTATTTTTCAGTGGGATCCCTGGGTGGCGCAGTGGTTTAGCGCCTGCCTTTGGCCCAGGGCACAATCCTGGAGACCCGGGATTGAATCCCATGTCGGGCTCCTGGTGCATGGAGCCTGCTTCTCCCTCTGCCTCTCTCTCTCTCTCTCTCTCTCTCTCTCTGTGTGACTATCATAAATAAATAAAAATTAAAAAAAAATTATTTTTCAGAATGATGTATATATAATATAACAAAAGTTTTCTCAAAAAAAAAGTTTTCTCAAGTTGGATGGTAGCTTAATCTTTGTACTTGATATTAAAATCTTTGTACTTCTATTATAGGCAATCATAATTTTATTTTATTTTATTTTTTTATGTATAGGCAATCATAATTTTAAAAAGATATTGATATTATCATTTGTAATTGTTTTTATTCCATTGATAATGACAGTGATTATGCATTAGGGAAAAAAATCAGCCAATCAATCAAAATAATGTCTCATTTCAAATTGTATTTTTTCAACTGCATTTGCTTACCCATAGAATTTGATTTCAGTAAGTTTAATTTTAAAAAATTAAATAAAAGAAGTAAATTCATTCCCAAGTACTTCATTTGAGTAGACAACTGGTAATTACGTTTGGGAAAGCTAGTTTAAAAATTTCAAAAGTGTCATACATATTCTTACAATAGTTTATATTTTCTTCCCTTTTGGAGAATATTGAAGAGGAAGTAGTATGTTACCACATCAGGATTTAAAGTCCTATTCCATATGCATAGTTAAAAGAAAACATGTGTTGTGGATTAGAATTTAAAATAATGGATATTTCACTGAAAATATGAAAGAGAAAGGTATTCTTCTTATCCAAAGGTTTCAGAAGCCACTATCTAAATCTGTGTGGATTTTTACATGGTTTCTATCCTTAAGGCTATATATCTATGTTTATATTCTTCAGTCCTTGAGTGTTACCTACGGCCAACAATAGAACAAGCTCTTCAGGAGTTACAAAAGAAAGTCACCTATATCAACCATGAGTGGATTTATTAAATTCTACAGATTTGTTAGTAGAAAGCTTGTTTGGGAGATTACATGGAATATATCATACAAATGGAAGCTTCCACCACTCTAACAGAATCTCTCCTCTCTTTCTTCCTCTTCCTTTTCTCCTTACAGATAATTCTGGATCTCTGAATTTATTTTCCATGTTATGTAGCACAATCTGATCCTTTACACTTACTTTTTGCAGTAACAAGACCCTCTGGATTTCTACCTTTTCGACTGAACATTTCTTGTTATGTTCTTCTCTAAAAATATAAATATGTTATAGAATATAAAAAAATCCAGTAAGTCCTATGGAGAGAAAAATTTAAACAGGAAAGGGGAAAAAAGACTATAAGAAGATGGGACTGGAGGAGGGGTGGTTGTGACTTACAAGAGGGAGATAGAAAGTCCTTACTAAGTTTTCTGTTCAATTTACAGATAGACATGAATAAATGAGGTAATACTAATTCTTACACAGTTTAAACCATGATCCTACCCCTACCTTTCTTCAAATTCCGGATTTTATGATTCTAAAATAAATCACCAGCCTTATTCTTTAAGGATTTGTTGTGTACTAATCTCAATTTTTTTAGAAATCAGTTTTCTAGTACAGCTATTTGCTTGGCTCAGGATCCTGGTTACTGGCATGCCTCATAGTCTTGGTCAGAGCTCTCAATCCAAACTTCTACTCTTCAAGGCTCCACTCCTCCATGACTCCTTCAAATAGCATCTGTTTAGGCCAACCCTTCCTTCAGTCCTCAGGGAGTGAATCACACACACCCAAGTATGTCATGTAGTCTCTTTCAAAGATGAAATAATAATGATGATTTTGATGATGCAATAATGTTCAAGACATTCTTCAGGGTGCGTGGTTGGCTCAGTTGGTTATGTGTCTGCCTTTGGCTCAGGTCATGATCTCAGAGTCCTGGGATCAAGCCCTATGTCAGGGTCACTGCTCAGCAGGAAGTCAGTCTCCTTTTCTGTTTCCCTCTGCTCTTCACCCTTGCTCATTCTGTTTCTCTCAAATAGATAAATAAAATCTTTAAAAAATAAAAAGCCAAAAAACTGTCTTCAGAACTCTGGCATAGTCTCTTGACCATATACAGTGATGAGATTTATATAATATATATATGCATAATTATTGACATATATAGATATATTTGTAATACTGAGTATATTTTTTGAAAATACATTGGGTTTTAGGGAATAAAAAGAGTGTATTCTGACCTATATTTAATAAAATGAAAAATTTTATTTGGTTTGCTTAATGGAGAGCAGAATGGATGAAATTTTAATTTTTTGAAAGAAACAGAGCATAAACTGGAATTGTAATCATTGTATTGTTATACATACTATTTTAAGATCACCAAAGTATTTTATTGATGTTTTAATTAATTGATACCATGATTAATTAGTATGAAGAAGCAAACAAAAAGATAGGTTTAGAAATGTAAAATTAATTCTTTCAATAACCTAATATTTATGAGAGTTTACTATTTGCCAGGCGCTTGCTTTTTTTTAAAAGAAATTATAAATTCACTGCTAACTTTAATTCTTTCATCTTTCAGTGTAGCAAACAGCAAAACTCGTTGATCATTTAGAAAACATAAAATACAAAAATTTCCATTAACATATACAAAGCTATATAAAATACTTATATTTGCAAATACATGCAGAAATGAAATGACTTTTTAAATCCTTGAAGTAATTTTCAATACCAAGCCTTTGAATTTAGAATCAACTTTTAATGGACATCTAACTCAACATAATAATTCTCATTTAGAAAATAACTTGTCAATTATTTTGTCATTCCTGTGGTTAAACTGTGTTTATGTCAACCAAATCACATTAAAGAATTATGTATATGAGCAATCAGTTTATCATTCATAAGTTGTTGCTTCAGAACTTCATTATTGACACAGTAACTATAATTAGGTTTTGCAGTTTTAGGCAAAGGCCAAGTTAAGAACATGTCCTCAGATTGTTAAGGCTTCAGAAAATATCTTGCCACAAGATCAGAGCTGAGCAAGATAGAAAAACTTCAACGTCAAATATGGAGATGAACTGCTTACCTCTTGGGGCACTCTCCACATCATAGTCCAGAGAGAGAGCTTGCTGTAAGGGAAGGATGGAGGGAGATTACCAAACTGATTATATTATTCAGGAAAAAGAAAGAAACAATGCACACATGTATGCACACACAGAATCCTTATGTCTCCTTAGAAGTCTCTTAATTGCCAATTCTTGTCCCTCCAATGTTGCTTTTCTGGATCGATGTGCTCCTTGCAATTTCCTTAGTTCACAGCCTTCCAATCCAACTTTTTATGAAGGTTAGACACCCATTCCTGCCAGCAAACACATCTTAAATCCATTATATACCCTTTGAATTCTGATGTCCAAACCTTTTCACCATTACCTTCCCCACTTCCTCATGTCACATTATGGGTCAGGAATGTGGTGATTTGTCCGTTTTTCTCACATCTTTGCTTGCCAGGCAATGGGAGTAATAACTTTCTTTTTTCTAGACTTTTTTTTTTTTTTTTTTCTTGAAAGGGAACTGGTAGGAGACTTGCAAATGAGGGTACTCAGAGGATTGTTTATAAGACTGATAGCAGCAAAGGGAAACAATAGGAGCCTTGAGCTGATTCCTGGGGGTATTGGACACAAGTCTTTTTTTTTTTTTTTTTTTTTTTTTATAGCTGTAGGGGAAGGAAAGAAAAATTGATTCAGGCCAAATATTTTTGAGCAATCGGTATAAGCTTTTTAAGAAACTTATCGGTGCTATTCTATCCATAGTAGCTAGTTTCCTAAACCTTTATAATGTTTTGTTCAAATCACACTCTGAATCAAAATGGGAAGGAAATGGTCCTTAACAAGTTTCACAAACTGTCTTTGCCTTTTACTCTCCTAGTTTACTGATGGAGCATCCAATGACACTTAACACATTTAAATGTCTGAAAAAAATGACTTTGTCTTAGAAATGATGGAGTTGATTCTCCAAAACCATTTGTTTAATGTATCACTTGAAGGCTTTCCTTAAGTTAAATCCTATGTCAGTTTCACAGAATACATTTATAAACAACTTACCTCTACTTTCTTTAGGGAGATGGCCTTCCAGCTTCATCTAGCAGCCTCAGAAGCATTTTCATTGCAGGGCTGCAACTCGTAGATCTTATTAATCAGCTCCATGACTTCACCAAACAAAAAGAGATTTATCACTTCTAGACATCTCCATCTTGTGCGTGCCACTATCTTCCTTTTTAAATCAGCATTTTCAGTTGAAGACAGAAAAAAATATCTTAATAGAGTGCTTAATGCTGGATATACAATTAGAGGGGAAAATCTATGTGCCAAAACTATACCCATGACCTATTATGATATATATTTCACAATGTCAGTCAGTTAAATATATAATACAACAAATGTGAAATCTATAATGTCAACTATCATGGTGTAAAGTACAGTCTATTAGTGTGTGTGAGTATATATTTATGTAAATATATGCTTGTGTTTGTACCTGTATGAGTGTACATGTACTTATTTGTCAATAAACATATTGATATGCTGGAAAGAAGTAGCCTCAGAGAAGAAAGAGGTACAATATGTGAGCTATTTCATTTGTCCGCTTCAATATTTCAATATATATACACCTATGTGTCTAAGAAAGGAGACACTAGTAATAATCATACCAAAACAGTATGTGTAAACCCATGCTGGCAAACCCTGGCAAAACATGATGCAGGTGTATACACACACACACATCACAGATTGTATATATTAATGTAGATTTGTGCTAAGCTTTTCTATTTTCAGTTGGTTCTTTTAAGATCAATAATATGTACATACTGAGTTTCCCATTTAGTGATTGTACTGACAGCCCACAAAAGTATAGCTCATGACTTGCCATAGCTGAGCTCAAGTTGTTATAAACTTGGCTGTTACTCTACCTAATTCAATATACCTCGAATAGTAATAGCTCAATAAAGCCAGAAATTTGCAAGTGTTTGTATCTATAGATTATGTAGATGAATATTATATGGCTGTTTGGGCTTTTATTAAGTATGGTTTGATATATGCTTCAAATAAACCTCCGCCTGTAAACCTCTGGCAGTAAACTAAAAACACATTTACTAAATAGTATCAACTGTGGATAGTTGTTTTTTTTTTTTTTTTTGATGCAATATTTTAAGTCACTTTGCTTTTTCACAATATTAGTTTACTAAAGGATAAATTGACATTAAATATTTTGCAAGTTCAAAGGGGTAAGAGGATGCGTTTGAACCTGTCTCTCTAGGAAGGACTAAATGGAATAGATTGGACTTGAACACTGGTCCTAAAAGATGATCATTAGGGTCATTAAGAAGAAGAAGAGAGGGCAGGTGTGATCAATATTATAAGGTGTCTAAAATCTTTCTTTCTTAGTCATATTGTTTACCTTCTTTGAGTAAGAGAAGGTAAGAGATGCACATGCAAAATAATTCTATGAGTATAGAGATATATATTACTTTATAAGTTAGAGTTGAGATCAGTTCTGCTGAGTCTCAAATACTTTGTTAGCTAAAAATCATCTACATATGCGGGTGTATATGGCCAAATCTATTGATGAATCTCAGAATAAAGATTTTTTACCTATATTTCATACATATATGCACACATATACAACACATATTACATGTATAGACACATATTTTGGTTCATACATGTGCATATTAATATATACACAAATGTGTATGTATATTACACATCTAAAATAGATGATCTGGTGAGATAGAAAGTACTAGCATTTCACTCTTACTTTGAAGTACTCAGAAGATAATTAGACAAGTAGAGTTTGCATTTATGCATTTAAATAAAGAATGACTGAGATCCCATGTTTCAAATAAAGAGCTCTTATTTGAAATTAATTATCCTTTTGTTAGATCTGTTTGACCTCTAGAATACTCTCAATGTATTGTATCTGAGGCTATGATTAGAATAGGCTTTCAATTATTTGCAGATGGATGGATGGTGAATGAGTAGTTGAGTTAATGGAAGACTGATAGATACAAGAATCACTCTTGTTCCACCATCTTGTGAAGAATTTATCAACACACTCTGACTTGTGTCAACACTTGTATACTTTATTCATGGTTCTCTCTTGAGGTCTCTGAAGCTAGTTTTCCTCTTTATCCCGATCTGTCTTTCTGGCCTGCGTAATCTGTGCATGGAGTAGAAAAGCAATAATTTGTCCTTTCAACCAATGCACTTTCAAATTTGAAAGGTTATAACCTGGAGATTTGCATTGATTTGATAGGAAGACTAAGCCAACTCTGTAGAAGTAGTGCTTTTTCAGTCCTTTTTTTTTTTTTTCTAGTTTATCTGATCTCTTTTTTGCAAATGATCCTGATTTGCTTCAGCCTTCCTTCTTCCCCTTTCTGGGAAGTGTACATCTGCTTCTGACATCTGTCTTCTATCTTCCTTTGTAAATT
The DNA here is from genome assembly GCF_048164855.1 of Canis lupus baileyi. Lineage (NCBI taxonomy): Eukaryota > Metazoa > Chordata > Mammalia > Carnivora > Canidae > Canis > Canis lupus. Next base: position 80,387,106 of record NC_132839.1, read on the forward strand.
ATGAAGTGATGCCAACTCCTTTTATCAACAAATTACCCTTAGAAGCATTTAGAGGCTATAATGATTCTTTGATTTTCTTTGATTCTTTATGAATTTGCAAAATGACTTGATGCTTATATTAGCTTTGTTTGTCCTTTCTTTTTCCATATTTAATATTTATAGTTGGCAGGCCCAGATGGTGTACTTTGTTATGTCCTGAAATGTTGCTATTTTTTTCATTCCTTAATTACAGGAATGTCAGTCTGTAATATCCCCAGCCTCCATCTCTAGTTGACATTGTAGATTTCACATTTGTTGTATTATGTATTGAACTGACGAGTGTTTGACACTGTGAAATATACAGTAATCTTTCCTTAACCTTGCTGCTTTCCCGTGTTTGTCTCCATTGACCATTTGCCTTTGCTGGTAGATGATACCCTCAATTTGCTGCATTTTTAAAAGTTTTGCAGATATTTTAGACAGTGATATCTCCTCATAAACAAGACACTAAGAAAGAGAAAAAGGAAACAATTTGAGTTACGTGGTAGCATCCAGAGGCATTGTAGAAAAATATACAAACAATTTTTTTTTGTAGCTCTGGAAGTGCCCTTATAATTTGATAGGGCCAAAGTACATATATTTATTTCACATTTTATAAATTCTGAATCTTCTAACAATGTATTTCATGAAACCATATAGTAATAGGCCTAATTCATATAATTAAAAGTATCAGTGATTTCTTCTCATAAATTTATTTAGTTTTGCCTATTAGATTTTGATGAACATCATCTTTCTGCTCACTCAGTGGCAAATCCTTACAACTTATTTTCTGAAGAAGCTTCAAGAAAATGTATCAGGACTTTTCATGTCAATCTCTTAAGATCTTATTCTTAGTTACGTACTAGACTTCTCCAATAACTTTTCATTCCCCAATTGTTAAAATTTCTAAATGTTAACAGAGATTATAATACAAACTGTTTTCTTCTAATTAATTTAAATTTCCCAATATAAAAAACTACTCAAAAATATCTTGTAAAAAATTCAAGTAAGGTTTTTTTTTTTTTTCATATTTTATCATTCTTTCAAAAATTTCCTGAGAGCTAGACCTAGAAATAGAAGCATCCTGTTCATATAACAGTCCCACTCTGGGCAATGAAGTCAGTACTTTGTCCTTGGATTTGACATCAAACGAGATTATGTAGATTTCTCACCTCCTACACCTGACAAGGTGCCAGCTACCTTTTAAAAAGACATGTGTGTGGCACCACTAGAGACTGCTTTTCTCCTAAGCTCAAGGAAAGCCCTGTACACATCTCAGAGGCTGCTAAGTGACCTTTCACCTTTTATGTCTATTTCATCATCTTTCTTGCTAATTTCAACTTAGAACAAAGAATATACAGCATTCCAAAATTATTGCATTGGAGGAATGGCTGGGCTGATGAAATATTGCCAAATTGGCATTTTACCTTATTATTTCATTTGGAATATGTGAAGGCAAATAACATTCTTATTAATAGTGCTCCTATAAGCAACACAAATTATTGAACATTTACCATGTGGCAGGCCAAAAATTACAAAGAGCTGTCTCATGTCCATATTTTCTCATATATGTGTATGCATGTGCACATTCATGTGCTCTTGTCTCTGCTGTACTTACACACCCACTCATACACAGTTATGATATTCCACATTAAAGAAAGGACTTGGGGCTAATCATAAAGTAGACCTAACAAAACCAGAACATCTTTTCCAATATATGTATGATAACTGCTACCTATAAGTAGCTCCAACCTTCTTATGCTAATTTGGCATGATTCCCTATCTTGTCCCCACTATTCCCTATATCCTGTCAGATTCCATCAGAAAATAGAATTTTTACCCTTGATAGTACCACTAAATGCATTACCACTTAATCTATTTTTTAAAATTTAAAGATACTAATAAAGTATGCAACCAGGGAAGCTCATTTTTATGTTTTCTGTTCATACCACAACCTCTTTTCTGAAGGACACGGGTCATCTGGTTTCAGTTCCACTGGTGGTAGTTCCATAAAACAACCAGGCAGCTTGGGACAAGACCTCACCCTGTCTGAGAACTAGTTCTATCTGTTAAACAATTCTGTGTGTGCTTTGCTGTTTTATTGCACAAATGGAAATTTTCCTTTTGTAGTCAAATGACAGTTTTCAAAACCATATCTGCATGTATCTAAATAAATCTTCAGTTAGAATTTCTGTGTTTTTCTTGAACAGGACAAAGTATTTCAGAAATGGTTTTGAAATATTTACTTCATTATTTTTGTTGTTGTTGTTTTCCTCTGAAATTGATACAGTAGAGGCTTGTGCTAAGCATATTCGTTCTCTAGGCCCCTGGGTGGCTCGGTGGTTGAGCATCTGTCTGCCTTCGGCTCAGGTTGTAATCCCGGGACCCTGGAATCAAGTCTCACTTCAGGTTGCCCGCAGGGAATCTGCTTCTCCCTCTGCCTATGTCTCTGCCTCTCTGTCTGTGTCTCTCATGAATAAATAAATAAAAATCTTTTTAAAGAAATGCATATTCATTCTTAAGACACTGGCACGTCTTGATTCTCAAGACACACTAGGCACTTATATGCTATGTAGAAAAGTGAACTTTCATACACATTCCCTAATACCAAGCTCTATGTCCTTCACCATTTCTCATGCTCTACATAGGCTACTACCTTTTATTGAGCCTGGCCTTTGTAGGAATTTAATTTATAGTTTCCCATGTAATGTTAGGTTCCTGAGAATTTTTTTTTAAATGAATAAAGCCTCTTCTAAATTACTAGAAACTCTCAGTGAAGAGAGTGAGAGAGATGTAAATCTTTGTAAAATATTATAAAGTCATGAAAAATACAAACTTGGCATCCTTATTTATCAAGCAAGATTACTAAACCTGGGTAACTGCAACTTACAGTAGAAGTACCATCAGTCCTCACTACAACTGCATGAGGCTCCAAGTTAGCCCCTGTCCATTTTCATAGCCACAGAATTACTGGGTATAATTGCATAGCTGCAGTTTTTTGCTATATGTCAGAGATAGTGACACACAAATAGAATCTGAAGATGCAAATAAGTTGAATATTAGAAAATGAGAGTGGAAAAATATTCTTTTGCAGATTTGACAGGTTATGTGCAACCCAATTATTTGAAAAGCACCATCAGGGGCATGTGATCACATAATTGGCTTCATGATAACCTTAATCTCTATTTGGAGATAAACCACTGCATACTATTTTCTTTTCCCCAGTTTGCCTTATATTTCTTCACAGGCTTTCAGGTAATCCAATGAGTAAGTTTCAAAACCCATGCATTTGGAAAATACAGTTTCACATTAACTGTCCATACTGTTTGTGCATAAGGATACTAAATAAAATAATTTGCTATGTGCACACACAGCCACTGCTGGTGATGGAGGAGCCAAACGTTTTTTTCAATGTACATGGTCCAGTGTTCTCAGAGACATGAGTGGTGCTCTTGTGCTTGTCTTGCATGATGAAATCAAGAAGTTCTCATAAGTTATTTCCTATTTTCTACCCCCCATCCTGTGAACAGGCATGTTGCATCATATAACATATCTTAAGCACTCTTGACAGACTGTTGGTTGCTTATTTACCAATGGCAACATTTCACTGGTTGAAAATGGGAAGCAGTAATATTCATCTGACCAGTTTTCTCTTAATGCTGTTTCCATGATGTTGAAAATCAATTACATTTTTTATTTCAGTCACTCCTGATAAATTTCAAGAAAAAAAATCTGAAATATAAAAAAATAAAATTATTTACATCAGAAATATTTTTCAACTTCCTTCATTATAATTTTCTGTAATTCTTTAGATGTGTTTTAAATTATTTTTCACTCTTATTTTTCCCATAGCTTGATTAATGCATGTATCTGGAATATAGAAAAGCACAAGAATATATACATTAATTTAAGCTGGATGGCTTCCTTTCACTTTTAACTTTCTAGTAACATTGAATAGAGTGGTAGTGTGATTTTTAGCGGTCTATTCCATCCATAAGTCATTTATCAGGCTTGAGAAACCATATTAATTTTGTAGCTCTTCCTGTAAAACAGTAATATCTACTCTATTTTCACTGAATTAATTTCATTAAAATTAACTCAACTTGCCTAAAGTCAGGAAAATTTTTAGTTGAGTCTCAATACTTTTTCATCTTTTCTACCTCTGAGTTTTTAATAGGCTACTGAAATTAAATATAATATATAAAGAAATTGAACTTGAAGATGAACACTATTGTTCAGGATTTATAAGGACTTCAATTTTAACACCATATTTGATAAGCTTTAACATAGAGTTAAACCAAAGGTGATTATTTTAACAATGTTTCATTCTTTTATATTTAAGCCCTGTCCTTTACATGTTATATTCTGTAAACTTACCAATAATTTTAGTGGAATGTCGGGTACACAAAAGTGATTAAGTAAAATTTTTTAAAGAAAGGTAGTTTTGGAATAGTTTCTATTTTAATAGATAGAAAATTAAGCCTACAATAAAATTTTAAACATTGACATTTCTACAGTTTTTATAAACCTAATGTATTACATAACATTCAAAATATAAGTACGTCATGACAACAGTTTATATTATATTAAAATAGTATAATTTATCCCTTTTTTGATATGTAAAATATTTTTCTAATTTGCTTAGTATTTGCTAATTTCTAAAGCAAAATGTTTTTCCTGGGTGCTCAGGTAGGAATCCTTTATTATAATATTATTTAAATATGTATACATAAAAGTAGAAATAAACTTTTAATGCATATACCATTTACTGTACAACAAAACCAATGTAGTTTTCAAATTAAAAGTGAGCAATACTATAAAACAATACATTTGTGATCTATTTTATTTTTGTGCTATTTTGCTGAAATGAACCACTTCTAAAAATAAAAATATACGTATAGTAGTGACCTCTGTGACATAGGTTCATTGAACCTGGTCACACTAATATTTCTGTGTGTAAGATGCTGGATCAATCATTGCTCAATTTTCTTTGGTTACACTATGGAAAAAACCCTCAATTTTTCCAAAGTGCCAAGACAATATTTGGCCTTCAGGAATCCCTTTGTGCAGTGTAAAGTTAGTAAATTTTCCACATTACCTCTTGATAATTTAAATGGTACTCCTTGACTAGTGATTAAAAACAAATGAACACACGCTATAGAAGAAAAACCTCATGGTAATATTTGATGGTAGCCAGCCGGATATTCAAAGATATAAATGATAGGGGCGTCTGGGTAGCTCAGTCCGTTAAACATTTGCCTCCCCTCAGTTCATGATCCCAGTGTCCTGGAATCTAGCTCTGCCCCTCAAACTCCCTGTTGAGTGGGAAGCCTACTTTTCCCTCTTCCTTTGCCCCTTCCTACCTCTCATCCTCTCTCACTTGTGCTCTCTCTCAAATAAATAAAATCTTAAAAAGAAATTATAGATGATGATGATGATGAAGATAGATAGATGATAGATAGATAGAAAGATAGGTAACTGTGAAAAGGACATATGATTATCATTAAAATTTTAGGAAATTAGGGATGCTCAGTGACTGAGCATCTGCCTTTGGCTCAGGGCATAATCCTGGGGTCCTGGGATCAAGTCCCACCTCAGACTCCCTGCTTCTCCCTCTGCCTGTGTCTCTGCCTCTCTCTCTCTGTGTCTCTCATTAATAAATAAATAAATAAATCTTAAAATAAAATTTTAGAAAGTTAAAAATAAATATTCAAATTCAAAAATTCCTGGATTGCAGGACAACTTCTGTGGACTTCTAGGAATCTGTGAACCTTGAAAATCATCCATAGCATCATCTTGCTATTTCTAACATTTGTTAACCATGTGAATCTTAAGTCTTTTTGTAATTAAAGGAAGGCAGAAAAAGAGGTATTGGAAACTCATGAATATTGAATGAAATTGTGACCAAATAAAATGTACTCTAAATTAGTACGTCACAAAAATGTTTCTCATGGTATTTGAAATTTGAGGGGATGTATATATATATATATATATATATATATATATATATAGTCAGAAAACTATCATTGATTAGATAATCAACTCTTGAAATAAATTACCATAATAGAAATGTTTAAAGATATAGCACTGAGACAAAAGGATAGAGTAAACTCTGTGTGTGTGTGTTAATTTTATGAGCATCTGAGTATTGGATTCACTTTCATGTCTGCCATCCTTTGTTTGTTGACTACATCCTTTGTTTGTTGAATTTTTTGACGCAGTCCTAATTTCGAAAAATATGTTTACAAACATATCCCTGTTGTATTTCTTGCTGTGAGATGTTTCAAATATCTTTTATCATAGCATCATTTTAACAAAAACATAAATTTTGTTCTAACGAAACAATTTAAATGTATATTCATTCAGATAAAACTATAGCAAATGATCTCTCTAAATCCTTGGAAAGAAATTAACCTATTTGTTAAAAAAAAAAAAAAAAAAAAAAAAAAAAAGTTTCAACCTGAACGCAGACCTTTCCCTGGGGTTCAAACAATTCAGCAAGGCCCTGGGTTATGGACAGTGGACAGAAATGCAAGAAGCAAATTGTTGAGAAAAAGAAGGCATGTCTGCCTCTAGTGCCATCAAATAAATGAATAATCCTCTAATCTTCTGGTATTTAAAGTATCTTGCTATTTTTAATACTGATACTAATCCTTAAATACCAAATTTGAATCAATCACAATAACAAAGATTTAAAGTAATTATGTATAACTATATTGGCAGGTTTTATGCAATCATTTATATATATTTATACACACACGAGGAGTTAATATTATTATGTAAGTTAATTACAATAAACGAACAGATTTTTTATCTTAAAATATTTGGTTAACAGTTATATTCATAATAACAACTAATCGTAACTAATAAGGCTTTTCTTTAAAACAGACGTATAGCAGAATACACTGAATTAAAATTTAGGTAATCGCTTGAAGACAGTATTTTCTCTTATAATTTTTCTTATTTCCTGACTCCATAAAGGAAGATGAAGGAGATTCTATATCTGCTGAGAGTCAGTTAAAACGATACTCAAAATATTTGTCAACTATCAACACTGGACACTGGAAAAATCAGCATACCTCTGTAAATAACATCGTAGGCTATCCAATGGGTATAGATTAGTATGAGCTCTACCTAACATTGGACATATGGCAAATAACGGTTATATTGCCATGAAAATTGAGAACATTGAGAGAATATGCTAAGTTGGTCTCAAGCTGAAGAAAGAGAATAAAATTCATTAACTACATAAATGGCATGGCCAATGCTGGCCAAGAATTGATTAGACTAACACAGAGAATGGAACATTATAGCATAGGCCACACAGAATGGTGGTCAAGCAGAAGGACCCCAATATTTAGACCTGCTTTCTCATATGCTAGTAAACCTAAACAAGCTATTCAACCTTTCTTCTTCCTCATATATGAAAGTAAGTTCTTCCCTGAAGAGTTGTTTGGAAGACTTAATTAATATATCTAAATAATACTCAGAACCATACCTGACACTTAATGCATGCTAGATATTATTTCTGGTGACAAGGAATCATAATTCTATGAACTATGTTTGATAACTTTCCATTAATTATAGGCCTTGCATTGAGAAATAATCAACTTTTAAATGAAGTCTTTTTTCTTAATGAGCCTTTTAATATGCAACCTGAATTTGATTTTAACATAGCTCAGAGTAAACTTACTTTGTAAATATAACTATATTATATTTATTTTGCATAACGATTTTAAAGATATGCATGCTAAATTAAGCTCTTAAATGAAAAAAACAACAATCTTTACCATAGATCTACTTCTTGCCCACTTGTATCATAAAGATAACATATTCTATTTTCATAACTCTTCTGAAATGTAATATCAGGGAATAAGCATTTAAGGTAAAAGACTACCTGGTGTCTTTGTCTTTGCTTGATGCTATATCTTACCAAAAAATGTTTCAGAAGAAAAGAATTTAGGGAGATTCCTCCCTGGCTATTTATTTTTTATATGAAATTCCATGACTGGCTATGGATAATTTGTATCATATTTATTCTATATACAAGTTTTATGCTCTGAAAGTATATAATATTTCAGAAATGAAATCTATACATATATCAAGCTTTCATTGACCTTGACTTCATTTTTTTTTTTAAAGAAAATAATCACCTGCATGTTTCTGAGAAGAGTTAATACAATAAGGCAGAAGCAGTACTATCCAGGAGGAATTAGATTCCAGATTATATTAATCACTGTCTTCATCCTCTCAACTTTGTGACACTGAAATCAAGGACAAAAAATTAAGGCCAAAGATTAAAATGGAAACACTGTGCCAAAAGTGGCAACATGTATTTTCTGAAAACTGTTATTATAATTCATTTTAAATCAAACTGTGATTTAAACATATTTCAACTATGGAGCATTTAACTTAAAAATGAATGACTTTAGGAAGAAATTTTAGGTTATGACCATTATTTGCAATTAAGTTCTAAAACTATGATGTTTTCTTCAAGAATCTTCCTCTAAAACATGTTTATTTTCTGAAAAAAAAAATAACGTTAAATAGAATTTTCTATTGATATTTGATTCTGCCAATATAACAAGCATGGAATAGTTACTATTACATAATATAGTATAATGGAAAACTTTAAGAAGATTCTTATTATATTTAGCAGGGGATGCCTATTTTTGACATAGACATTTATCACTTCAACATTTGTTATATTATATAAAAATTACAGAATAATTTTCATTTTTAGCATGTAAGCAAACCTCCCAAAATAACCTTTTCATAATTTCCAAAATATTATTCCCCAAACTATTAGTACTACTTTTCTAGAACACATGTGAGAGTTAGTAGATCTGAATTTAGAAATAACAACAACAAAAAAACATATGCCATACTGAGCATACTCACACCTTTACTCCGTGGGAGACACTCACTCAAATTGAATATTTTAGGTGCTAATAATACATTCTTAAGTATTAAAAGAACTCAAATTATCACTGTTTTAGTGTGAGATAGAATATAAATGTTAACCATTTAAGGCAATATTAAATGGAAATAATGGTGGTTTGGCTTTTCTATGTTATATTCCATGTAAGTTCTTTAATTACTTTCCCTTGTTCTAAAAACTATGAGAGAAATTGTAATGATCAAATTTCTTTTGCCTCAGTAAGAAAGAAATCCCAGAATCTTTAATGAATAATTAGATATTTATTTCAAACATATACCTTTCTACTGCATTAATCCTAAATTTCATTTTAGTTTTTCTTTCCTTTTCTGTGTCTTCCATTCTTTCATTCTCTTTCCACTACATTTTGTTACCATTTATTTTGATTCTCAAAATAAAATGGCTACTTTGCCTTGTCATGATTTAATTATATAGGCTTAGTAACTTAATTATTGCTATTATATTCTCTGTAAGTGAAAATATAACATCTGTTATTATAATAAAAGTAAAAACCACAATGGAAAAAGGTATTTCTGAAACAAAAATATTTAAATAATTACCTCCACTTTACATGTTTTCTTCTTCCTAAAAGGAAACAGGGGTATAAGATTAAAATCAAAAAAGCACAGTTTGCTAGATTTCAGCTAGTGTCCGGAGAAATAACCACTGATTGTCTTTTCCAAGGAGGAAACTTATAGAGGCTAAGCATTTTTTAAAACAATTTTTAAATAGCTATAATTTTTGTCTTGGATTAGAAATGTAGGAATTGCCACAGATATGCACAGAGACACACAGACACACATATAAACAATAATGCCACAATGTCTTTTTGTAATGATAAAATTGATTATTATTTTGTGTTTGTGCAGCTGGGAATATGTAGAAATAAGGATTCTAAAATCTAATGCTAATTCTTTATGTATAACTTACAAGCTTGTTACCCAGGTGACAGTGTCATCTATACTTGGTAAAGCAATTTAGAGTCACTGTAATTTGTATAGCAATGTCAATTTATTTGTTTGATATTCAAATGTGATGCTATGCTCAGCTTGAAATACTATTTTTATATTTTCCCATCAGCCATTTTTGGATGTGACTTCATATTCTTGTACATAAGATTTAATTCTCCATTATTTAGTTTTAAATGAATAATTCATGTAATTCAAAATTCTACTCACAAAACATAGCCATATATGCATATAACTATGTATATATAGTTATAAATATGCTATATAGTTATATATACTTATAAAATATGAAAATAAAGGTGAAAAAAGTCATCTGTTATCTTTGACATATAAAATATCTGAAAATAGCATCAACAATAAAATGATCCTCAATATATATAAACCCTGAATGCAATAACCTCTTTTTGCCCTTTTCTTGCCTTTACAAGTTTGGAACATCTGGGGATTCAACTGAAGAGCTAAGAAAGCTTTGAAAAACTCTGTTCTTATTAACACCTGATTTTTGACCTTGAGGTTCTCATCTGTTCTCTTTATATGATTTCTATAACACATCCAGAGTACATTTCTAATATAATACGATCTTTGAAATATCCTAATAAAAATTTCAGAAAATTAGACTCTTAAAAATTAAATTACATGCTTCCGAAATTGCTACAACTGAAATTGAAATAATGAAAGCCTTTAAAATAATAGGTTAAACAAGTTATGTTTCTTAGTTAATTCCTAGCAATGAAGTGTCATTTGTTTGTAAATTATCCTGAGATAAGAAATTTATAGGAGGATGAATATGTTCAAAGAACAAATTCTCAAAAGAAAAATAGGAATTTGATAAATTTCAAAACCAGCTTTACCTAAGTATTTATTCACTGATTTTGGTGGCATTTTCTCCCCAAAATAGCCCATCTCCCCCCCCCAAAAGAAACCCACAAAATAAAATATGCAGTCATGTAAAAGATGGTCAATGATGCCTTTTTTGATAAACTAAATCAGTTTTTATGATTTTTAACTTTAGATAAAAACTCAAAAAATAATTCAATCATGAATTCATCTTATTTCTTAATGGGATCACACATTTTCTCTGTTTACTTCATTTATTTAATTTCCTGATCTATATTTTTATCAAATTCTTTAAATTTAGTCTTAATTCAACAAAAGCAATCCCAGTAAATTCTTCTCCTGAACTATCTTCTTAGCTCACATCTGTTTCCTTACATAATATTGCAGTCTAAAAGTTCCTTGAGGACAAAATTGCAGTCTTAGTCACACTTACATATTTAATGATTGACTAGTGAATCACTGAATACTACATAACTATTTACCATGACCTACTCATACAAAATATATTTAAGCTGAGGTTCTTTGCCTTTTATACTCCGGCTGCTCCGACTAGTAGGTATTAAGAAGGATCATTAATCGACCGTGGTTGCCTGGATACACGTTGCACACTGTCAAAAGCAGTACTTTTTAGACGTATTCCTTTTTCAATTCCTCTGCTTTTTGCTGCTTGAGTTAAAACTGCTAACTAAAAGAAAGCTTTTCAAATATTTATATGAGCACAGGAGAAACCATATAAAGTTCAAGAGTATCCCTGTATTCTGATAGATTCCATTTTGAAGACAAAATTCACAACCAGGTACTTTCTTTGATTTTGTAACTTCAACTCTTGATATCATAAAAAGATTTACATTCCTAATTATCTATTTGTGTATGGTCCTTACAAGTTTATCTTCCTAATACAGGCATACCAAAATTCATCTTGAATATATTCATAACTATTTCAAACTCTGTCCCCCATCTCTCTTTTTTTAAGATTTGAGGATAGTTGACACTCAAGGTTACATTAATTTCAGGTGTACAGCATAGTGATTCAACAACTCAAGGGGCACCTGAGTGGCTAGTTGGTTAAACATCTCCCTTTGGCTTGGGTCATGACCTCTGTTGAATAAATACATAAAATCTTTTTTTAAAAAATATGCTATGCTCATCACAAATGTAGCTATCATCTGCCACCATGCAACACTATTACAATACCATTGACTATATTTATACTGTACCTTTCCTTTCTGTGACTTACTCATTCATAACTGGAAGCCTGTATAAATTCTCTCTTGACATACAACTGGAACGCTTGAACCAATATTTCCAGAAGCCTTACAAGGAGATTGACCTTTCTTCTGATAAAACTTTACAAAATCTAGAACATTGTGTTATGAACTTACTAGCATTAATAAAGTAATGAACAGGAGTGAGTTTGAAGAAGTAACATGATATATTCATCTTTAGACAACTTGAAATGTCTGCAAATTTTCAAATTGGAAATATCCAACAGACCTTTAGAAACATTTTTTAAAAATATTTCTGTTTAGTGACTGCTCTTTGGTGGATATTATTGTGCAATAAAAAGGACTCTCAGACTTTTCTTTTTTTTAAATATTTTATTTACATATTCATGAGAGACAGAGAGAGGCAGAGACACAAAAAAAAAAAGGGAGAAACAGGCTCCCTGTGTGGAGCCTAATGCAGGACTGGATCCCAGGACCCCAGGATCATGGATCATGATCTGAGCCACCGGCAGATGCTCTACCACTGAGCCACCCAGACACCCCAAAATTTTCCCACTCTGTTCCTAATCTGGTATGTTCATTAACATGTCTTAATTTTGTTCTTCTCAGTCTCCTACATGGTAAGCCAAGACATTTACCACTGTTCATAAGGTCAATTTTATTCCTACCTTGAGTGACTTCTCTTTCTAAAACAAGTAGATAATCAGGAGCTATACTCAAAGCTGTGCCCAACTAGATTTCCCCTCACCTCTGTCATTCATGCTTACCCTCCCATGGGGCTGTAGTGCAGATATAAACTTTCAGCTGGCACATATACACTTGTCCAAACAGTACATGTAACAAGATCGACCTTTTTCTACCTCTGTAAGCTGGTTATAGAGAATGATTATAAGGTCATATGATTATAAGCTCATATATTATACATATGAGCTGAAAGGGAGTCAAGAGAGTCTTATTATTTGTGCTCTCTGAATCGGCTTGAGGCCAATCTTATATTCATTTAATAATAGACTGCTGCCAGTGTCACCAAATGAATGTCTTGATATGTTTTACATTCCTGGACTCAAGACTGGCAGTTGTAGCTGTATGAGATCTGAATCTTGTGCTTGATCTTCAACTCTGTGTGTCCTCTGGGTCCAAGAGATAAAAATATCTCTCTAAGTACAGCTGAAGGAAACTCTCCTATACTTTGCCTTTCTGATTAATCAATATGAGCCTGCCATTTTCCTTTATTGATTTATAAGTGACACTTAGCAACAGCCACCTAATTCCACAATACTTAGAGTTACTATTTCCTCTGCATTGCTCAAAAGCCGGAAACCTTACATCTACTATCACATTTCCATCCCAGTCCACCACAGATGAAAGTCTTGGCAGTCACTCTCTTAAAGCATTCCGTGGGACAGTGAAATTTTATCTGCCACTAGGATGTATAAAAATAAACTGCAAAAAATAAAAATAAAAAAAATAAATGTAAGAAGAGTATTGTTTCAACAATTTGGTAATTGCAAATTCGATTATCTAAGTCTAGATAATAGCTCTGCCTTACATTAATAAAAACATGAATTTCTGCTCTGTGCTTGTTTTTGTTCATTGGTTTTTAACCTCTCAGAGAAATCAGGAGAACACATACATTCACTTATCACCTAGGGCTGATAATTTTATTAGGACATCTGTGTTTTGATGTTCAGATATACCTTTTGTCAATGGTTATCAAGAACAAATTTGAAAATAAAGCCTCTGTTTGCAATATCATTGTGAACTAATATAAGTTTAATCTACTACATGTATGAAAAAAAAAGGAAATTGGAAGCCTGGAACAAAATTTTAATTGTATCTAATTTGATCATGAGAGTAAAATATTTCCAGAAATAATTGAATAGTTCATGTGATTTCTGTACTTAAATCTTTCTTTATATAATAATATCTTATCCATGGTCGTAAAAATACAGATTTAATATTTTGAATTTATTGTGTGTTATGTTCACCAATCTGACATACTATCACAGTTCATTTCTCATAAAAATAGATTCATGAAAATAAAACATTTATTATGAAAATAAGAATTTTAAGTCTGAGGGGTGTTTTCTTGCTGGTACTCCAACATCAATGCAACATCCACCATCGTGATATGGTACCCTGATAAATCATTTCAGAGCTACCATTGTGATGATATATTTTGACTCACATATACATCATCATGGTCATCATGATGCTTTATTAGTGTCATATATCACCAAAATGATGGAGCATTGATGATGTAGAATTTCTCAGTAAAATAGTGATGACAAAAGTCATCTTTCCTGGAGAAATGCTCTGTAACTTCATTCCTGAAAAGTTTATAAATATGCCATCTACCTTCCTATCCTGTCTCAATAATACACTTTCAAAAATAGAAACTATATGTGATTTTTTTTGAGGCACGAAGCTGAATTTTGCTATAAAACATGCCTGAGGTTTTCTTATTATGATATTTCCCCATGCTGATTAATCTGGACTTTTTCCATTCATTCTAAATTGAAATACTTTTATGGTCTTTCACCCATCAACAGACTTACTTGTCTCCTTATATCAATAAAGTGAAAGGAATCTGTCACAGGGTATGTTATTATAAAGCAGAAATGCAATGATTCAAACAATATAAATATTTCTTTCTTCTGTGTACAGTGTAGGATACCTGAATATTCCAGGATGGGTATGTGTGTTCTGGTATATACTGTAATTTTGCATCTAGATCACTTCTCTAACTTGCTCTGTTATCCTCTAGGGAATATTCTTCATTTACATGATTAAAACTCTCTCAGTCACCCACATGTACTCTTTGCAGCCCCAGGGAAGGGGAAAAGAGAGAATGAGGGAAAGGAATTTCCTTTGAAAAAAAAAAATGATGCAGAATATTGCACCACAGAGGAATAGCCTACATCAAATGATATAAATATATGGAATGTAATAATGTTATGTTCCAAATATTAACATAAAATAATAACATAATTTTCCTACAGATTTTATATTTCTACCACTTACATTAAATAATGTATGTAACATATTACTTAGATAAATATCAATTAAGTAAATTTATCCACACCTAGAATAATATATAAAAGTATCAATAGACTTTAAGATATATATTTGTTACCAAGGTAGGAAATATCATATTAATCTTAAAGTCGCTCAAAACTGCCTCATCATATTCATCAGTACATAATATACTGTAAAAATAAGGGGCACCTGGGTGGCTAAGTGGTCGAGTGTCTACCTTTGGCTCAGGTCGTGATCCTGGTGTCCCTCATTATGCTCTCTGTGGGGAGGCTGCTGCTCCCTCTGTCTGTGTCTCTGCCTCTCTCTCTCTGTCTTTCTCTCTCTCTCTTTCATGAATAAATAAAATCTTTTTAAAATACTGTAAAAATAAAATGCCATGTATGAATGTAATTAACTAGCTATAATCATTGTAGCAGCATTATTCCTTCCCTATTGTTAGTGGTCATAACACCTTTATATAATTTATTAATATATTTAATCCCTAGTCTTATAAATATTCACCCTATGTTCGACTGGAATGTAATGTAAGCTTTCAGAGAAAGAATTTTGTTTTGAGTGTCATTATCATTTCTTCACAGTCTACTGCCTGGCATAGGGCAGGTTTTTTTTTTTTTTTTGTAAGATTTTATTTATTTATTTGAGAGAGAAAAGAGTAAGAAGGAGAGCATGAGCTGAGGGGAAGGGGCAGAAGGAGAAGAAGGCTTTCTGCTAAGCAGGGAGCTGGATGTGGGGCTCAATGTCAGGACCTGGGGATCATGACCTGAGCCAACGGCATATGCTTAGGTAACTGAATCACCCAGGTACCTCAGGGCAGGTTCTTGATATTTGCTTCAAAAGATGTAGTTTTCAGAATGTTGTCAATATTGACATTTAAAAACAAAATCATTATTTTACCATGGGATTTGTTATACAACATTATCCATTTAGAATATATGCAAACAGATTCCTTAACAGTAGACAATTTTATATTCTTCTTTTTGAATATGTATGTCCATTTCATTTATGCCACGGAAATTTTTCTAGTTTCACGTATCTTAGTGTAAGAAGACTTATTAATGGTGACCTTTGTTTTGCAATGAAAATAGGCAAATTAATATATTAGTGCTTTCAACAATCTTGTGACTTTAAAGTTATAAATAGTAAAAACAAGAAATCAGCTATATTGAGTTATTAATATTATAAATAACTTAATGAAAACTTTGCTGTAAATACTAATAATTATTAAACAGTAAGTACAATTTATTGTAACCCAATCTCTTAATGAGATTAGTGAGGAGAATTTGAAAACTCTGTGGATTAATGACATTATTAAAATGAGATAGGGCTTCAAAGAATGTGGAAACACTAATTTAAAAAGATTTATAACCCCTTATGTTTATTGCAGCATTAGTTATGAAAGCCAAATTATGGAAGCAATCCAAGTGTCCATGGATAGATGAATGGATAAAGAAAATGTGGCCATAAATAGGAATGAAACCCTTTCAGTTGCAACAACATAGATGGATCTACAGGGTATAATGCTAAATGAAATCAGTCAGTCAGAGAAAGACAAATACCATATGATTTCACTCATATGTGGAATTTGAGAAATAAAACAAATGAATAAAGAAAGAAGAAAAAGAGAGACCAAAAACAGACTCAACTATAGAGACTAAAGAGTTACCAAAGGTGAAGTGAGTGGGGAATTGAGTAAAATAGGTGATGGGGATTAATGAGTACACTAAACTAGATGTGCATTGAGTAATATATAGAATTGTTGTGTCACTATATTGTACACCTGAACTAATATAGTCCTGTATGTTAACAATATTGGAATCAAAATAAAAAAAATAATAACAACCCCTCGCAAAAAAAGGAAAAAAGAGAGAGAAAAAAAAGGAGAGAAAAAGAGAGAGGGGCAAAAAAAAAAAAAAAAAAAAAGAAACAGACTCTTATGTACAGGGTACAAACTTTACTGGAGGGGAGGTGGATGGGGAGATGGATGAAATAGGTGATGGGGATTAAGAAAACACTTATTGTCATGAGCACTGAGTAATGTATATACTTATTGTATCACTATATTGTGTACCTGAAACTAATATAACCCTATATGTTAATTATATTGGAGTTTTAAAAATACTGAGATAGTTTGTAATCAGTTTTGTTACTTGTTTTCACTTTTATAAAGATGTCTATAAAGAATTTGTACAAATTCAGTAAAACCATGTACTTGGTTAATTTCATGCCATAAAAGGCTCTAGTAAGACTAATAAACATGTTTGCCATCATTTGTTTTTCAGTCCATGTTAACTTCATTGCCCAACTTGTTTAGAAAGAGTTGTCGATATATTTTTTTAAAGTTAATATGACTATATCAACACTATATTTTTGGACAAAATATTTTTATATTCTTTGTACTTTATACATTTTTGTAAAAATATTGTATTTATGTGTTTATCTAACCTAGTGCACTAATGAGTATGCCTACCACATTACATTAGCAAAGTCAGTGATCAATCTGTACCAATCAGCCAAATATGATATACTTCCTGTCAAACAAAAAGGAACATTATTTATGAAGCAGATAAAGCTGTTTATATTATAGCATGAAATATCATAAATACTATGAAAAATAATGAAAATATTACTGATAGGAATTAACTCATTAACAAGTCTAACATGATATTAAGTTTTGTTAACATAAATCAATATTGTTTCTTGATACTAAATTTCAAAAAGATATAATACATAGCCAAAATTATATTTATGAAATAGTAATTAGAATATTTGGCATGTTATTACTTTTGTAGTAATTATTTTAGACATGAGTGTGTTGATGACTGGTATTTTGCTTTAAAAATGTTTAAGGATCAGTGGTAAAAAATCAGTTATAACTCCATTAATTTCATGGGACATGATCAAATTCTATAAATAATTAAAGAAAGATGAAAATCTATACTACTTTATTTTATTTATTACTTGAGAAAGAGAACGAGAAAGAGATGAACAGGGGGAGGGCAGATTGGAAGAGGTAGGGAGAGAGAGAATCTCTCAAGCAGACTCCACTCTGAGCATGCAGCCTGACATAGGGCATCATCTCATGACTGAGATTATGACCTGAGCTGAAGTCAAGAGTCTAATGCTTAACCAACGCCACCCAGGTGCCCCAAGTCCTATACTATTTTAAATGAATAGCTTTAGCAATTAGCATTTGATTTATAGTTTTGTTATTGGAACTTACAATATAGTAAACATTTAGAAATAAAATGAGATTAGATTGTAATTGGAATAAGTATTTTGTAATTTGATCTGGGCAAATAGATTGTAAGTACTTTGTAAATATTGAATATAAAAGAAAGTGTACAAAATCTTTAACCTTGAGTCATATCCAATACAACTAAAAAAATAGTTTTGAAAAAAATCAGTTACATTTAATTGTATTAGTATCACTAACTTGAATTTCTTTTGCTGTTTGAAGGTACTTTCTATTTTGCAGGTGTAGCTGAGGAGAGAATTTCTTATGTTTAAATTTATGGAAAAAAGAACACTTCTTTAAAAGAAATCAGTATTTTCTTTGCTTTGCTCTCACATTTTTTCATAAGGGCAATGCACTACTTGACAACATTTAGGAAATAGAAGATGTAAAATCTCCCACTGACAGTATTCTGTAAAAGATTGAATTTAACAGTATACAAGGTGAAGTACACCATCTCTAACACCATGCTTATATAGGGAAGCCTCGAAGTAGTTTACTGTACCTTAATTAACCATAAAAGAAGTCTTCTTTGAAAATGATATTTCCTATTGCTCCTTTGATTCTCTGGATGTTTTTATATATGAGGTAATATACCACAATAAGATTGATGCTAGGTGAGAAGAGTGCTTTTGTTTTGTAAAGTGGGAGAAATTTTGCAAAAATGGAAGTAGGAAAGGAGTGTTAGTACACAGTAAATATAGACGCAGATTATCTGGACTGATTTCTTTAAGATTGTACACTCTTATCTTTGGAAGATTTACGTAGCCCCCAGGGTATGCCTACCTTCTTGAAGATCAATGTCTTAAGTAAACCTGTATCTAAGTCAATAGTGGTAGGACTTGTTTGTTTTGTCTCTTGGTTAATAATTCATTAGCTATTTAATGAGTTAACTTACACTGATAATCTGATTAATTTAACTAATTCTATTTATTTTCAGAAAGTAGAAAACAAGCTTGATCCGTATTTGAGTGTAGGACTAGGCAAATTGACATTGAAAATAAAATGGCTAGAGTCTGGGGCAAATAAGATGAAATAGCAGTATCTAGCACAACCCCTGATGAGTTTAGCTATTTCCCATTTAACAGTTTATCAAACTACTCTTGGATTTTTTAAATTCTCTTAAAGCTAGATGTATTTTCTCTACATGCGATAGGGAAGTAAGAGGAAGAACAAAATGGGCATGAAATAATCAAAACGCATTCTGGAAGAGTATATTTTCTCAATTTTTACAGTTTTAAAAATCTTTAAATGTCTTTACAAAACAATTAGAATTATCTAAGATGCAACCTTGAAAAAGCCCTTTCTTTATTGAAGTAAGGATATTTTAAATCATTTTCTTAATTCTTTGCTTAATTTTCCCACCATCCAGGGGTTAGAATGAACTATAGGAAGTAAGTCTTGAAATCTAGGTTTAATTGCAATTATCATCAAAGAAAAAAAAAAAAAAAAAACTTGTTTTCTTCTCTAAATGACATGTAGTCTAGAAAAAGAGATCTATTTTAAATAGTCAGCAACTTTTGAAATAGTACATGATGAAGGTATGAAATAATTTGCTAAACATTGCCACATATTTATATAAATATACATATTAAGTAGAGAATGTTAGTTAACAGAAAAGATAGTTTTTATGAATCAAGAGAGGTTGCTAGCCAGAGGTTACTGATTAATACAATGCACAATATTATCCCCATATTTTACCTTTAAAAATTGCTCAAGTATGCCATTCGATTATTCATTAAATATTTATTGCATATACTGAGTTCTTGAATATTTCTTGAATATTCTAAGTTCAAGGAATGTAATTAATACAATTTATAGTTTACTAGTTTTTTTGTGTTTGTTTTTGTTTTTGTATTCTGGTTACCTTTACCGTTTTTCTCCCCTGCTATCTTTGCTAGACTATTGATAATAATTCATCATTTTAGAGATAGTCTACTTATGTGTGTACTACTGTTATGATTTCCTTTATCTAACATTAGAAATGTCAATGACCAGAGACTAATCTTGCAATGTTTCACTGGTCTTTACACTAGGGACTAATGATTTAAAAAAAATGGAACAATAAACAAAAACTCCCCATATTTAACACCTTATTCAGCAGTGCTTTGTTTTTATCCTTAGTGTTGTGTATGCAAAATGCATGACTTTTTTTTTTTTAAAGATTTTATTTATTTCTTCATGAGAGACACAGAGAGAGAGGCAGAGACAGGCAGAGAGAGAAGCAGGCTCCTCAAGGGAGCCCATTGTGGGTCTTGATCCTGGGACTGGGATCACGCCCTGAGCCAAAGGCAGATGCTCAACTGCTGAGCCACCCAGGCATCCCACAAAACGCATGACTTTATAATTGATAAAATGAATCATGCTTTCTAAGGTTTAAGGGTGTCTGATGAAATGTGTGATATCATTTACAATTAATTTAGAAAACTGAAATTCCAGAATAAAAAACCTTGAGAAAACAAAGTTATATCAATGACAAAAGTAATGTAATTTATGATAATATCAGTAAGCTTTATGAAAACTCTAGTTTCTGAAAACAATTACTCTGAGGGTAGTAAGAGGAGCTACTGAAACAATGACAGCAGAAATAAAATAACCCAAATGGCATTATATCATGTGCCAATCTCAAGAGGTCATAGTCTTCTCAGTTATGCAGAAAGGACATATAGTTGAAATATTAAAACATTAGACTTTTTCTGGAAGAAGGCAGAGGAAAAGATGTTGTCTGACCTTACAATTAAAAGATAAGTTATCCATAGGGAAAGGTCCAGTTTTCTTGATATATTTCTTAAATTTTGGCCAAGATTACTTAATTTTTACATTAAGAGATTATATCACTTACCTCTCCATAAAAAGTCAAGGTGCCACTTTTAAAAGCATATATTCCTGGGGAAGTAATGCATATGAAGTTGTACTTAATTAAATACTTTACTTCTAGGTAGTTTTTTTTAGACTTTTGTGAGTAACTTGGATTTCTGAAATGGAGACAAGCCTGCCAGTGCAAGAAGAAAATTCAGATCCAGGGATACTGTGGACAAAAAACATACTTAGCCAATTTTGAAATTGCGTGTGAATATCTCAGAATATCTCGCAATAATGCAAAGCAGAGGAGATCAGAATGTGTAAATGGAAAGATGAGAAAAAAGCCATTGCACAATATATTAATAGCATAAGAACTCTGTCTTTAATTTTGGTGTATCTTTAGGGAACATAAGCCACATTTTAAAATATTATTTGCATACACCACAATTGTTGTTAGATACAATATAGAATAAAGTTAATTCAAAAAGTCAAATGTTAGAAATGTTTAATAATATCTAATATTCTGTTCTACACTAATGGCATTAATTTTATAACTTAAAAGTCATTGATATATGTTTATTTCTTGGATCTGAATAGCTGGCATATACTTTATCAAAATTACAGATTCACTAAGCAAATGTAGAATAAATTTTAAATATCTTGAGTATATATTCTAATAATAAAATTTTCTGTACTATGTTAGAGTTCAAATGACAAAAATAACTTTTTTGCAGTATTTTTTAAGATCACTGAGAACATAGCAAAAATGTTGGTGATGTTTTATACCTTGACTTTTTAATTACAATTTTGAATAAAAGGTATTTTATGTATCATAAGTTGATGTCACTGATTTGAGACAATTTATTTCCTCTTAATACAAATATTTAGTGTTCTAAATTTCCTTCTAAACATTTATTTAGATGCACCTCACAAGCCTGAATAGGTGTTGTTTGTTTGTCATTTATTTTATCTTTTCTAGTATCTACTGTGACTCCTTCTATGGCTTATTTGATATTTAGAAGCATAGTATGTAGTGTCTAAATATTTTGAGATAAGTTAAGATCTTCTATACCTCTTTCTATTATTGATGTTTAACTGAATCCTATTGTGGTATGGGGAACACTTCATAAGATTGTAATTCTTCAATATTGGTTAAGACTAACACCATTTGAATTATGATGGAGGATATGCCTATTTTACTGTTCTAGGTCTCTGTCTTGTGGAGGGGAGAAAGATTGTTTGGTGGGAAGAATGTTTATTAGGGAAACAAAACTTGTGGAAGTCAGGAGAAGGAAACAAGATTGGCCACAGAGAAAAACTGAGTTGCAGTGTTCCTTTGGTTCTCCCCATGGGGGGCTCTTAGAGCTAAAATTGCCAATTAAAGATGTACTGCATTGATTCAAAACTTGTGGGTTGTTAAGACCCCTATATTACCCCATTTATGCAATATTCTGAAAAAGCAAAACAATTGGGGCAGAAAACATAAGAGTAGTTTCAGGTGATTCAGATGGGAGTGAGATAGGAGATTGACTATGTGGGAGACTGACTACAAGACATTCTTCATAACTTTTCATAGCAATGAAAATCTTCTATATCTTGAAGTGTGATAATTACAGGATTATATGTGTCTGTAATAATTCAACAAATCATGTATCTAAATAGAATTCATTTTGTGGGCAGCCCTGGTGGCTCAGCAGTTTAGCGCCTTCAGCCCAGGGTGTGATCTTGGATTCCTGGGATCAAGTCCCACATCAGGCTCCCTGCATGGAGCCTGCTTCTCCCTCTGCCTGTGTCTCTGCCTCTCTCTCTCTCTGTGTCTCTCATGAATGAATAAATAGGATAAAAAAAAACAAAAAAACAAAAGAATTCATTTTGCGATATATAAATTATACCTTAAACATGGCAAAAGTAGAGCAGAATTTTAGTGACAAGATTAAAATTAATAAATATCTGTGATACCTAATAAGTATTAAAGGAGGGAAATTCACATATATGAAATTAATAATACATATGAAGTTAATTTTTAATATGAATCACAAAAAATGAAAATTCTGTAAAATATGTTGTCAAAAGTATGTGTATTTTTTTGGTGCATGTGCGTGTAATATTACAAAAATATTACATACTATCAAAGAGATATGAATGAAGTAATAATAATGGATATAATACAAAATGTCAAAGAAAAGCTTTCCTTAAAGACTTTACTGATGACTTACTTTTAAGTAAGAAATACCTTCTATGATCCTGTTTATCAGACTTTAATGTATGCTCAAGATCCCTTGGGCATCTTGGAAAATGTAGCTGCTAAATGAATATATATCTTGGGTGGGGTCTGAAAGTCTGTATTTTGATGAGCTACCAAGGAATTCCAATGCTGCTCATGACTGAACCTCCTTTAGGCAAGGCCCTGATATGTAAATTGTCTCATATGTAGAGAATAAGTTTTCCAAATAAAACTATAATTGAAATCAGAATCTGGGAAAATTAACTCAATCAGTAAGTTGCCAAAAATTGTGTGCACATGAGCACTCATGTACATACCCAAACATGTGAAGCTATTCCATAAACTTCAAAACAGTTCTAAAAAGAAATAATAAAAAGTGTGAATTACTTGAAGGAAACCAGTAGATTATTATTATTATTTAATATTTGTATTTATTTATTGACGGAGGGAAAGAGAGAAACAGCATAAGCAGGGAGACCTGCAGAGGGAGTGGGAGAAGCAGACTCCCCGTAGAGCAGAGAGCCCAATTCGAGACTCAATCTCGAATTGGATCACAGGATCATGACCTGAGCCAAAGGCAGACATTTAACTGACTGAGCTACCCAGGTGCCTCAACCAGTAGATTATTTAAAATTATAAGTGAAGTATGAAAAGTTTCTTTCTTATATGTGATAAACCCAGTATTGTTTCATGGTCTCTTTTCCTCACCAATATACATATTTTATTCAAGACTAATAGAAATTTCATGATTTCCTTTGTACTAGATAAAATTCTCCAAAAAGCCATCAGAAATAGAGACAATAAGAGAATTCCAAGTTAAAAAAGAAAACCTGCCTAGCTTCAGCTATGAGGCTAAAATTTTGAACAGTACAAAAATGACAAAAATAGACAAATCAATGTATTAAGAAGAAAATCTAGAAACAGAACTAAAGAAGTAACAAATTTTAAAGTGTCATTTTACCTCCATGGAAAGGAATATTATGTTCAAGACATCAATCTGTAATAACTAATAGTATTTAAGGAAAAAATGTTTCACAAGGGCTGTAAGGTATAAATTTGCACTAATTAAAAAAAAAAAAAAAAAAAAAAAAAAAAAATTTGCACTAATTGCCTGCTGTCTACCTACAGAGTTGCCATTTCTGTTACCATCTATATGAACAGTTTTTCCCCTGGGGATGCAATGTCCAAGGTGCCTTTGCCTACCTTATAAATTACTTTAAAATAAATACCAATTTGTTTACAAGGTAAAGTTTTATTTTTGATAAGTAAAATCATAAAAGTACTGAGAACATTTGTTGGGGGAAATTCTCCATGTTCACTTCATTATGGAAAATGGGGTAGGAACTTCAAAAAAAAAAAAGAAGAAATCTCAGGCCAGAAACCTACCAGCAAGGATTATTCAGGTAAAGTCTATTATCTAAAAATACAAAAACAAGGAAAACTAATAATAATACAACCGGACTCTAAATACATAAAGTCAACTCATGGTAATTTCAAAATCCTTATTCTGGTAGCTTCAGTGTATAGCGTGTAGCCTTACAAGTTATATGGAGTTGAAGTGTGTGCACTTTAGTAAAAAGACTACGTTTTAGCTCTTAGGTTCATTCGTGTGAGTTCCAGGAAATCTATGATGTCTACAGAGTGATTATGTTAATTACCCTCCCCACATTACTTGTACACCAAAACTTATTTCTTGCAGAAAAAAAAAAGTTACATGAATATGTATATTTACCTATCTTGTGTCTATACATCTATGCAAAGTTAACTAAATCACTCTCCAAATCTGAGTCTTCTACAAGTCACAGATTTGGGGTTTTTGTTTAATGAAATTCATCTTTTCAAAATCCCTATCTGTATATGTTAAATAGCCCTATCTATAGGTGTCCTGTCCCTAGAAAATTATAGATAATGGTTAAAACTAAAGACATCTTTCATGCTAGCTGAATTTGTTAATTTTACTTTTTTTTTGTATTTCGTATATTATTTGATTTATAATGTTCCAAACATAAACTGACATTTGAGAACAAGAGGGAAAAAAGAACCAAGTAAAAATAATTTACTTTTGTAATCAGAAAAGAATATGAAGCAATCTGTTCCTCTTATTTCTTAAGAGTAATTAGGAAGTAATGTTAGTTATCTATTGCTGCTTAACAGATTATCTAGGAATATCCTAAAACAATATGCATTTATTATCTGACACAATTCCTGTGGGTCTTGGTATCTTTGGCTCACAGTTTCTGAGATTGCAGTTAGTATGTGGACCAGAGCAACTGTTGTCTTCTTAAGGCTTACCTAGGGCGAGAATCTGCTTCCAAAGATGTTCACTCAAATGCCTGGCAAGTAAGCCCTGGTTGTTGGCAGGAGGCCAATAGTCCTTTGACATGTGACCTTTTCCATCCGCTGCTAGAGTGTGCTTATGGCATGACATTTAGTTTCCCCCAGAGCTAGTGAACCAAGAGAAAGCAAGGTAGAAACATCTTTTGCCATCTAGCCTTGGAAGAGGAACAGTCCATCACTTCTACAGAATCCTATTTGATAAAAAAAAAAAAAAAGAGAGAGAAGAAGAAAGAAAGAAAGAAGAAAGAAAGAAAGAAAGAAAGAAAGAAAGAAAGAAAGAAAGAAGAAAGAAAGAAAAAGAAAGAAAGAAAGAAAGAAAGAAAGAAAGAAAGAAGAAAGAAAAGAAGAAAGAAAAGTCATGATGCAGTTTGAAATGGGGCTGAAACTGATATCAGCAGAAAGGAAATTGTTAAGGATATTTAGAGATTATTCCACATATTTTCACTGATTGAAAAGCTTTAGTCACTACACTGATTTTACCCCTTTAAAAAAAAAGTAACTGCATGAACAATGCAGATATTGAAATATCCATTTCTGTAAAACAAAGTGAATAATATACTGTTTTGGCCTGTAGTTTGTGAAGCTCTTAAATTATTACCAAAATTCATGGCAAATATTTCAGATTGTCTCAATTCCCATAATGCCATTAGCCATTTTCCCCATAAAACTTTTTATTTGCTAATGTCATGTTTTCAAAAGGTTGACAAAAGTGGCATAATAAAAAAAGACCAAAGGAAATACTAGCAAAAAAGAATGCAATTCTACCCTGAATGAGAATATTTACACTTAGGATATCTGATAATGCAAAGCCATAAACTTAAGGAATACATCATTGCCACTTTTTTTTGATGATAGCTTATGACATGGAGTAATACAAATGAAAATAATATGAGAATTAGAGTGTAAACAATTGGATATTTGAAATCTTCCTGTTCTAATTGCAAATTATTTCAATAGGTGAAAATTATTTATATTTCAAAACTCTGTTAAAGACTAAAAAGTCTTTACAAACTTTAGGAATTTGCTGAGTTACTTGAGATTTTTAGTTTAGAAACTAGAAGGTAAAGATGATTTAAACATTACCTTTTGAAGATGATTATAATTTATCTTTCTCCATTTCTGATTAAATAAGACATTGTCAGTCAACAAGTAGTGAGCTACCATCAGCTATATAGCACTATCTTAAATGTTCAGATTTCCAACTGTATTAAAGTTATTAGTACAGAAAACAAAGTCTGAAAATAGACTTGAAATTTCCTTTGATAGGGATGTCTTACAATAAAGCAAAATTTCATCTGTTTGGAATAGTTTAGATGAATCCAACTTCAAAGTTAGATGATAGGGTTGTATGACCTCTCGAAGTTTCTGCTAAACCCTATAATTTCATGAGAAAATAAGGGCTTTCAGCTTTCTAGTCTCCACACTGCAAATCTTATTCAAAGCAAACTGACAGATTTGAATATTATCCAGGATGATAAAATATTCTCATGGTTAACTTCAAGTCCCAACACTTTTTGATACTTTCACTAATGATTCTCACTAGGGAATAGAAATTTTGCTCACTAAAGTTATATAAGATAATAATCAAATCTTTTTATTATTATTATCCTGTAGTTCTTGGATTTAAGGTCCAGGAACTTTATGAATTCACAAGATGTGAGAATTTTAGGGCTATCTTGTTCAAATTGTGTTTGAAAACCTCTAGTTTCAAGTTATGTAGGATGTAAATGGCAAGGACTGATAAATAACGGAACTAATCCTTAGAAGAGTACTTTCCAATGTATAGATCATAGTCTCTTGATAACATATAAAGTGGTTTCTCATGAAATCTGTTTTAATATATAACAATAATAAAATATTGGCTGAGTTTTACTAATGAGATTGAGAGTTAAAAAATTTTAGAACAGTGATATAATATTTTCTTTAAAATTTGTATACATTACAAAGTGAATCAACATGTAAAATATTAGCTGGAACAGTTGTATGTGAATATGGTACATAAAAAAGCTAAAGTCAAAAGTACAGCTTTAAGACCTACCTATTATAGTACAGAAGTTTTTCTTTGAACATTTAATGACATGCTCATCCAAACGTGGAACCATAGAAATTCCAGGAAAATAACAGGTTGATTCCACTAAGTTAATCCTAAATTCTTTCAATACAATATCTAAGCCAGGAGTGTGAAGTGAATCTCTTCAGTACTCACAATCAGAAGTCAACACCTTCACCTCTTCCTCAGGTCACTATTGGTCCTTGTTCACCAGTGATTTTGTAATGGTTAAATTCTGACATTAGGATGGGGTGTGGGTAGAATAGCCTAGCTGTTGATGTAGATCCCCACAGGCTTGTTTGCATCTAATATGTCCCCTGAGATAGCCCAGGTTTAATCTTAGTAAGATTTTTTGAAGAGACTTACAAATTCAGAAGTTAACTTATCAATATGCAAATACCAAGTTAATTACAGGATCAAAAAGAAGTGATGAAGAGAGAGAGAAACTCAGATGAAAGTGATTCTCCTTTCTGGAAATAAGTGTACAGTTTGACCATTCTAACAGAATTTTGTGCCTCAGGTCCATTTGTGAATAATCTTGTACCTCCTAAATTTGTAGGGTTGATGATTTATAGCAAGCCATGTGGAGGCATCAAGTGGCAAGTTTTCATTACTCATTTGGAGTCTGACATACAGCAATTCTCATTCATTCAGAAACAAATTTGGATTTGGTGCTATGTTCCTGGCATTTTGCTAAGTCCAAACATTTAATTGAGGGAGAATTTGTCCTTATGGAAATTTGGAGAATAATGACTAATACATAACTAAATAGGAAATTATAATAAGGTTGGCAATTCCATGATCTGGATAAACATGGCATGATATTGGAGGAATGAAAAAACAACCAACATATTGTATTTGTTTTTTGTTAAAAATATTTTGAAGTACAGAAAAATATACTGAATAACAAACATTACCCAGAATCTTAAATTACCAAGTCCTAGATTTGCATAATGTTTTTTTCAAACTTCTTTAGACATTTTCTTTTTTATAAAATAAATTAAAATGTATGGAAAAAACAAAAGTGCCCTATGAGTTGGATAGGATTACACAAAACACTTGCACTAATTCTGCTTTAATGGCTGTGATGAAAACCATGATGGGTCATCCAGCTTCACAAATAAGGACATTGTTTGCCAACGTGATTACCTGCCATTGTCACCTGCTTCATGCATTGTCTTACCTTTGGAAAGATATTACTCAAGGTCAGTATCCTCATAGGGAGGCCCATATCCAGTGACTGAAGGAAGTAGACATATAAGGCTGAGACAATTTGAACCAAAACAGTGCAACTCTGATGGACCATTTTTGTACCAGTTTCCTGTATGGCAGCTGAGGCAATCATCAAGTCAGCATCATAGATCAACTTTTTCCTTGGCCCAGCCATGCTTCCTTCCTCTTCTTCTAAAGTATCAACTCCAACTAATTCCTTAAATAACATTAAGTCCATCTCAGTTTCTGAATCATCCAAGAAACAACATGTGTCAATGTTCAACAAAGTTTTCCCCATGAAACCATGATCCCAAAGTGAGGATCTGAAGGATGACCATGTGTTTGTCAAAAAGAAACATGTAGAATTATGTTTCCAGGAATAGATCCCATTTTCTAAACACCTTGCTGCTGAGAAAAAAAAGCTAAAGCTGTATTTTCTTGTTAGACATTTGTATGGAAATGAATTTTGTGGTTGTAGGTGGGAGGAAGAAAATGAGAATCCAAGAGAAATTATGAATTAAGAAATAGAATTATTTCATAAACAAAATAATGGGGAAGAACAAGTAAAATAAAATGAAACATGATGCCAATTTTCTAAAATGTAGAGTTGAGGAGGGAGCCTTGTTTAGCAAAAGATGAATAAAGTTTTTGACATGATGAGTTTGGGGAGGTGACATTTATCTTAATCAATGTCTTTGCACAAAAAAGAGAGAGAGAAAGAAAGAAAGAAAGAAAGAAGAAAGAAAGAAAGAAAGAAAGAAAGAAAGAAAGAAAGAAAGAGAAAGAGAGAGAGAGAGAAAGAAAGAAAGAAAGAAAGAAAGAAAGAAAGAAAGAGAAAGAAAGAAGAAAGAGAGAGAAAGAAAGAAAGAAAGAAAGAAAGAAAGAAAGAAAGAAAGAAAGAAAGAAGGAAAAAGAAAAAACTTAGCTCATAAGTAACAAAGCATTTGATTGGTCCTCTATCCAATTAACACATGTTTATTGATCTTCTTGTATTTCTCAATATAGAGGGATGAGTTTATTTGATATAGTCCATGTCCTCTGAGTGCTTACCACATAGTATCAATAACAGCTAATGCACACATACTCATATAAATGAATAAATACACAACTCCAAAGTCTAGTTTCTGAGGACAAAAAAAAAAACAGAATATTGTGAATTAGAAGTAAGGGAGGTTAATTTATACTATGGATTTCATGATACTATGTTAAAATCTGAAGGATAAATAGAATTTAGCTTGACAAAATACCAGAATAGTGTCACTAGTGGAAGCAACATCTGCCAAGTGTTTAAATCATGTCTGAAAGGGTAGACTGAACATTGGGGAATTATCCTCAGTGTCAATGAAGATCCACTGAAAAGGTGAAGGAAGGAAAGTAACAGAAATGTGAAAATTTGAGAGTTATTTATGTCCAGCTTGTAATTGAAGTCATGGGATGCTTTCTGGGAGAAAGAATAGATGAGGGGGAGAAAATAAGGCAAAAATACAGAGACTTATAGAATCTGAGAGATAGAGACCAGAAAGTGGAAAAGGAATGTATAAAGCCCAGAGCAAAATAATCAAAAACATAGGAGACCAGAAGAGACACAATAGTGTCAAATAGTGCAGGAAAGATTGATATAGATTTTTAAATGACTATCAGATTATGAACTTCAATTTTAAAATAAAGTCATAGTGCAGGAGTATTATAAAATTGAATACAGGCTTTATTTTTCCTATAAGACTTCCTGTACATATCTCTGTGGTTGTACACTATTCACTAAAAATAACTATTCCTGCTTTCCTGAGGAAAAACAAATAAACAAATAAAAGCATTGTTTTGTTTTTCTTTCTTTTTGTAATTGCCCCATCAAGGTGGTTGGGTTTAAAACCAGTTTTTAAATTGCAGTTTAAACTGGTTTTTATGACGTATTTTAGAATGCAGTTTCAAGGCACCTGGGTGGCTCACTGGTTAAGCTATTAAGTGTGTGCCTTCGGCTCAGGTCGTGATCCCAGGTTCCTGGGAATTGGATTCCCTGCTCAGCAGGGAGTCTGCTTCTCCCTCTTCCCCTGTTCATATTCCTTCTCTCTCTCTCTCCCTTGCTCACACTTTGTCTTAAATAAATAAAATCTTTTTAAAAATGTAGCTTCGGGGAACCCTGGCACCTGCCTTTGGCCTGGGGCGTGATCCTGGGGTCCCGGGATTGAGTCCTGAGTCAGACTCCCTGCATGGAGCCTGCTTCTCCCTCTGCCTGTGTCTCTACCTCTCTCTCTCTCTATGTCTATCATGAATAAATAAAGTTTTAAAAAATCTAAAAAAAAATCGCAGTTTCAAAAAATTTGAGAAACTTTTACAAGGTAGTTAAGGTTTTGTACCAGCTTATGACCTTCATTTAATGAATTATATTTAACCAATTAATTTCAATCAATACTTAAAATTTACCTTATTCTAATGTTGCAGTAAAAGAAATATATAAAATTTATTTGCATAATATATATAATGCTTGTTACATATATAATTTTAAAAATCTAAAGTGTAACACATGATCGTCTAGCTGCCCTAGACATATAAATACTTATTCAGTGTTATTAAATATGACTTTATATATGTACTCTTTTCTATTTCTGACTTTCTGATAAGTGATAATCTGGATACTTCTTGTGCATTTGTGCAAAGCCAATTATAAAACCAACTACTCACTCCACAATTAGCAACTTATTTAATTATTATTAAATATATGTTATTTAAAATATACTTATTTTAAATGGCTTTTTTTCTTGTATTACATAATGAGGGGAAAGAAACGAAAGAAACCTAAAGGCTCTACCATTGCTTTTATCTTAGTAACAAAATTCATATCATAAAATCAATAATAGCCCTTGTGGGCATGCACTAAACTTAAACAACACCAATTCTTCTCCGTTAGGCCTCCCACTGCCGCTGAGTCTTGGATCAAACTGCAGTTTATATCTTCTGGCTCACAATATTTAGCAAGTAATTTAAATTCCATCAGGATCTCCAGGGATATTTTGAAAACGTGGATCTTTGTAAAGGCTATTATTATGTGACATGTAGCTATACTATATCAGACTATTAAATTGTTTGTATTCATCTATCAGTTTGAATAAGCCATCAGTTTGATGATAGGCTCACATATAAGTGTTAAATAAAAATGACAAATTGTGTGGACAACAACATTCTCTACAAATTAAATACTCTAGCCAATAGAAATATTCCCTATCTCCACACCAGAGACAATTCTTTCAGGCAGCTCCACATGACAAGTCTCAGCAGATCCCTCCACTGTCTGACTATCCATCTATCAATTTTCATCTTTTAGGCTCTCCCAACCATGTTGAATTTCTATCCTAATGCAAATCCACTACTTCCAACCGTAAAGCTAAATACAAAACTTTCACTTCTCATTGGTGAATGTTAACTTCTTTACTTAGAGAAAAATCCTATGGGAAAACTCTGAACTATTGGCATAAGAATTTTTCTAATGGTACCTCTCCTTTTTCTCCCTCTCTTATTTGTTCATCTTTCAGATTAAACTCCCTTTCTGTTTCATTATTAATTATATCACATTGTTCTTTTTTCAAGAATTTCAGCAATTATTTCATTAAACATTTCAAATCTTTCCACTAGCTCTTGATCTTTGCAAATCTGTTCCGCACACAATCTCTTCTGTCAAGTGGGGTGGGGAAATAAATCAATCAAATTTTACCCTTCTCTAAACCATTATATTTATTCTTTCTTGTGATAGATAAATGTCTCAAAATAATAAATTACAACTACTATTCCCATTTCCCCGCAATTATTTGTTTTTAATTCCTCTATGTGATGGTTTGAAATCCAGTAAAATTAAATGCTTACATCAAGGAATCATCTTTTAATTTCCAAATTTACTGGCACAATCTACATTTTTATTATGCATATTAATTGCACTTCATTTGGTTTATATCCTCTGCCCTTCCCTTCCATATTTGGCTTCTGCTTCATGGAATTTTTCCTAAGTTTTCTCACACCAATCAAGTTTCCAATCTATGATTCAGTCTTTAAATTTCCCCTCAAATATTGACTATAGCTCTGAAATCAATTTATTTTATTCTCCAATCATACAACGGCTTTTATACCTCAAGCATTATCTATATCATCCAAAGTTCAACTGTTGAACCTCTTCTCCTAGTCTCTATCTTCTACATCTTCTTCTCCTCATTTTCGAGTTGCAGACTTTTAAATGTCTCTTGAATACTACCATACGGGATTTTATTTTAACCTGTGTTTATCTTCTTGCTGTCTGTATCATTAGTTTTCATTTCACCATGAATTTCTCAGCTACTGAGATGAAATTATTAGTTATATTTGACAACATTATCTTTCTGATCAAATGTTGCCACAAACCTACTCCTAATCTCTAACATGATGACAGTCAGATTTAGTATCTTGATCATTCTCCATTTCAATTCATAGATTTAATTCTTATTTCCTATTTCAATATTAAAAAATCAATTATTATAAATGAGTATTAGAAAATACATAAAAACAGAATAGTAGAATATGTTACTCTATGCCATCAACAGTCTTCAACAAGTAACAATATTTTGTCTATTTATTGCATATATACAACTCATTTTCTGACTGTGAGTTTTTGGTTTTGGTTTTGTTTTTTTCTGAAATTTTAATAAAAGTCCAACATACCACATCATTACACACATTGTTACTTCAGTAAGTATCCAATAAAGAGTTTTATTTTTAAATATTCACACCAATTAATATTTGTTGTGTTCTTTATCATTAACAGATCTCATTATTTAAAAAAATATATACAACTTTACAATTGAATTATCTTTTTCTGAGCCTATATTACTCATTTTATAATCTACTTTTAAGTTGATTATTCTATATTTACCTCTTACTAAAATAGGAAAGCTGTTTAAGTCCATTAGCTTTATTTTCTACTTTTTAAAATTTTTTAAATAATTTTACGTGTATTTGAATGATATTATTTATTAGCTGACCCTTAATAAATAGTTAGACACTTGTATGGATCCATTGAAGACTTCTGATTACAACCAAGATGGACTATCAAGGGCCAGGTTTACCTTACTCTTTGAAACAGTTAAAAATCTTTTAACAAAATATGTTAAACAATGGTATTCAGCCACTGGATATAAGGAAACAGAGGAAATCCAATAAGGTGAACCCTACGATTGTTCCAATTTATAGACTGAATGGCAGGAGAGGAGCTTATATAGACCTTGTCAATCTGCCCAAGTTGAACAGATGGTATAGGTGTGTGGCAAGGCTGACAAGGCTAGAGATTGGAGGGCAAACTGTGAGAGAAGGAGAGTTGCAAGAACATAGCTGCAGAGATCTTCAGGAGATTCCTTGAGAGTCTTTAGCTCAGGACTATTTTGCTCATTAGTGAGAGGAAACTACCTGAGAGCAGAGGGAAAAAACAAACACAAAGATTACAGGAAATAATTCTCTGAGTTTATACAGAGCCAAAAATAATCTGTGTTCCCCAAGATATGACCATTACTTTGCCTGCGATTGTCCTGGTTTTTGAAGTGAAATATCCTTGGAAAACCATCCATTCCAGTTGGGACAGATGATCAACAGTGGAAAAAATCCCATAGTTTGAAGTATGCTGAGTTAGAAAATCAGATGTGTATCATTTAAATGATAAAATTTTAGTCCCAGTTTAGAGCTTGTTCTGCTCTTGCCTAATAAGACAGAAAAGTTAGTTCTGAAGGGTCAAATTATTTCCAAGCAATTTAGAAAGTCAAGCGTATTTTTTAAAAAATACAAAAAATACAAAAATTCCAGCTGCTAAGTAGGGATAATCTACAATATCTGGGATCCAATAAACAATTTCAGGCATGCAAAGGAGCAGGAAAATAAGACACATAACAAAAGGAAAAAAAAGGAAATGGACATGGAGATTACACAGAAGACAGGAGTATCAAAAGGTTATTATAGCAATATTGATCCAAGAGAAGGAAGAAAGACAGATTGGTAGTAGACACATAGATACAAAGAAGATACAAAGAAGGCCCAAGTTAAACTTCTACGAATAGAAATATAATGACAGAAATGAAAATAAACAGAATAGAATAAAAAACAGATTAGATTCTGTAGACAAAAAGTTAAGTGAGCCTAAACATAGCAATAAAAATTATTCAAAGTGAAACAAGAAAGAGACTGATAAAAAATGAACATAACACCAGTGAAATCTAGGGCAATTTTAGGAAACCTAATATTTATATAACTGGCATAGCTGAAGGAGAAAGAGGGAAAAACAAAAACATATTGGAAAAACTAAGGGCTAACATTTGTCCAAAAATATATATAAACCCAGAATTCCAAAAAGCCCAACAAGATCCAAATGTAATAAACTGAAGAAAAATGCAGTAGTCACATCAAAATGATAAATTTTGATAGATATTTCTTAAAATCAAGGATAAAGAGAAGTTTAAAAATTCTTCACAAAATGATATATAAAAACAGAGGAACAAAGATAAGATTGGTAACAGATTTCTCATTGGAAACTGTGAGGTTAAAGATGGAGAGGCAGAGTTTTTAAGGAATATTGAAAATTAAAAAAAAAAAAAGAAAGAAACCAAAACTGTTAATCTAGAATTCTACACCCAGGGAAGAGTCTTTCAAGATTAAGGTGAAGTAAATTCTTTGAAATATAAAAAGATAAAAACAACCATCAGTGATAGACCATGCAATACAGAGATATTAAAAGAAGTGTTTTATGGAATGTAAAAATGATATTAAATAAAAATCTTGACCCCCAGAAAATGAGTACTAAACTAGGTAAATATAAAATGCTTTATTAATAAGGTAGTTTACTACAACTGAACACCAAAAACCAAATAATTAAATTGAAAAAAGGGCAGAGTACCTGAATACAGTTTTTTCAAAGAAGACATACAAATAGCCAACAGACGAAACAATGGATCAACATCACTAATCATCAGGAAAATGCAAATCAAAACTGCAATGAGATATTACTTTCCTATATCTGTCAGAATGGCTGAAATGAAAAAAAACATGGAGAGTGTTTGA
Organism: Canis lupus baileyi; assembly: GCF_048164855.1. NCBI lineage: Eukaryota > Metazoa > Chordata > Mammalia > Carnivora > Canidae > Canis > Canis lupus. The sequence goes on from NC_132839.1 coordinate 80,423,048, forward strand.
GAGGATGTGGAGACAAAAGAACCCTTGTGCACTGTTGATGAGAATGCAAATTGGTGCAGCCACTATGAAAAACAGTATAGAGGTTCCTCAAAAAATTAAAAATACAGTTACCATATGATCCATTAATTCCACTCTTGGGTATTTACCCAAAGAAAATGAAAACACTAATTCGAAAAGATATATGCACTTGTATGTTTATTTACAGCATTACTTACAATAGCCAAGATTGGGAAGCAACCCAAGTGCCCATCCATACATGAATGGATAAAGAAGAGGTACCCTAAATATACAGAATGGAATACTACTCAGCCCCCCAAAATAATGAAATCTCGCCATTTGCAAAAACATGGTTGGACCTAGAGGTTATAATGCTAAGTGAAATAAGTCAATCAGAGAAAGACAAATGCCAGCTCATTTTGGATGATATGTGATATTTAGGAAACAAAAATGAGCAAACAGAAAAAAAATAAGAAAAAGACAAACACACACACAAACAACAACAAAACAAACTCAGATTCTTAAATACAGAGAACTGGTGGTTACCAGAAGGGAGGTGGGTGGGAGAGGGGTGAAATGGGTCAAATGTCTACTTGTCTTGATGAGCACTGAGTAATATATAGAATTGTTGAATCATTATATTGTATGCCTGAAACTAATATAACACCTCAATTTTTTAAAAAAATGATGGTTTGTTGAGGCAAAAAAATGTATTGGGTGGTTTTAACATATTAGAGGTAGCATATATCACAACACAAAGGACAGGATGGGAAATGGAATTGCTGTTGTAAAGTGATTATAGTTTACATAGTGCAGTACATTGTTACTTAAAAGTAGACTGTGATTAGTTAAAGCTCTATACAATTAAGACTGAAGCAAGTACTTTTAAAAAAGTTTTACTTAATAATTCAACAAAGGAGGTGTTGAAGTTAAGTCCAAAAAAAAAAAAAAAAAAACAAACCTCAACCGAAAATCAACAGAAATGAGGGGAAAAGGAACATAGAATGAAATAGAAAACAAGCAGCAAGATGGTAAACTTAAAGCTAACCACATAAATAATCATGTTAATATAAGTGGTCTAATGGTCTAAACATCATAATGAAGAGTTGTAATATTGGACAAGCAAATCAAGATATAAGTATATGCTGTCTATGGGAAACTCATTTCAATATAAATACCCATATAGATTAACAGTAAATAGGTGAATAAATACATGCTATGGTAAAAATAATCAAAGAAAACTAAAGGAGCTGTATTAATGTCTAAGTACATTTGAGAACAAATAATAGTACTAGAGAAAAAGAAAGTCATTGATATTGATAAAAATTTAAATTCATGAACAGGATACAAATACACAATATTTATGGTTTTATATCCCAGCACTTTAAATGTGTGAGGCAAAATCCAACAGAAATTAAATCGGAAATAGACAAATCCAAACTAAGAGTCTGAGATTTCAAAACTAACCTCTCAATAATTGATAGAACAAATAGAAAGAAAATTAGTAAGAATGTAGACGCTTTGAACAATACTAACAGGCAAATATATCTAATTGACATTTATAGAATATCCTGTCCAATACAAGAATTAAAAATCATTTCAAAACTATTTAAACCATGCCATGTATTTTCACTGAACAAAGTGGAATTAAATTTAAAATCAATATCGGATATGTATTTTGAAAATCCCCAAATATCTGAAAGTCAAGTAACACACTTCTTAATCACACATTAATGACAGCACAGTTCAAAAGAAAATCTGAGAAGTGTCTTGATGTGAATGAAAAATGAAAAACCAATGTACTAATATTTGTGGAGTGTAGCTAATACAATATTTAGATGGATATTTTGGGCACTTATATAAAACACTTATATTATAAAAGAGGAAAGTTTCCAAATCAATTTTCTTAGCTTCCATCTTAAGACTAGAAAAAGAGGAAAAAATAAAAAAACAAAGTAGAATAAGAAAAATAATAAAGGTCAGAGAAAAAAAATCAATCAAATTTAAAAAAAGAATAGAGAAAGATCAATGAAAACAAAATATGGTTCTTTGAGAGGATATATAAAATTGATTAACCTCTAACCAGATAAATCAGGGGAAAAATGAGCAGGCACAAACTATCAATTAGGAATGAAAAAAGTTATATCACTATAAATCGTAATACATAAAACAGCTAATAAGGGGATATTATGGACAACTTTAGGCCAATAAATTTAACAACTAAGATAAAATGAACAAATTATCTAAAAGCCATAGATTACCAAAAGTCACCCAAGAAGAAATTCAACAGTCTTCATGTATTATAAAAATAAAAATTGTACTTAGAAATTTCCTCACAAAGAAAACTCTAGACCCAGATAACTAAAATTGTGGATGCTACAAAATATTTAAGGATGATATAATATCAATTCAACATTAACTCTTCTAATGAATAGAAAAGGAGTTGCTACCTCTCTATTAATGTAGTCAGCATTACTCTGATACCAAAACCAAATAATGATGTTACAACAAAAGAAATCTATTAAATCTTAGCAAATTGAATCCGATATGAAAAGGATGACACATGAAGACCAGGGAGCCTTTAGTCCAGAAAGGCAAGTTGGGAAATATGTTTAAAAACGAACCATTTGGGGCACCTGGGTGGCTCAGTAGGTACGCCCTCAGCTCAAGTTTGGATCCAGGATCCTGTGATTGAGTCCCACACCAAGCTCCCTGCTCAGCAGGGAATCTGCTTCTCCCTCTCTCTCTGCCTCTCCCTTCTGTTTGTGCATTCTCTCTATAAAATAAAAAAAATAAAATCTTAAAAAACAAACCAATTAATTCACAATATTAACAAGCATAAAAAAAAAACTCTTCTAAAAAAAAAAAGACCCTCCTGATATATTCATTTCAGTGAACTCAGGAAAGCTTTTAACGCAATTCAATGTCCTTTCTTTATAAAACTCTCAGCAAAGTAGGATAAAAAGAAAACTTCTTCAATCTGCTAATCGGAACCTATGAAAACCTACTGAGAAAACAACATGGTGATCTTGAAATAGGCAAATATTTTGTAAGGATGGTCTCAAAGGCATGATCCATTTCTAAAAAATTGATAAAATAGACTTTATGAAAATTTAAAGCAAAACAAAACTGCTCTAAAGTCACTATTTAGAGAATAAGAAGATAAAATGCAGGCTGGGAGAAAAATCTTTGCAAACTATGTGCCTCATAAAGGACTTGTATCTAGAATATATAAAATGTCATAACCTATTAATAAGAAAACAAAAATTCCAAGTAAAAATGACAAAAGTTTTTAATACTTTATTGAAAAAGATATGGAGATGATAAAAAAAAGAACACACGAAAAGATGCTCAACATTATAAGGCATCAGAAAAATGCAAATTGAGGATTAAAATTAAAACAACTGATCAAGTTTTGGAGAAGATATTGAGGAACATGGACACTTCAATGCTGCTGGTAGAAATGCAAGATGGTACAACCACTTTAGAAAGTGATTTGGTGGGCAGCCTTGGTGGCCCAGAAGTTTAACACCACCTTCAGCCCAGGGCCTGATCCTGGAGACTGGGGATCGAGTCCCACGTCGGGCTCCCTGCATGGAGCCTGCTTCTCCCTCTGCCTGTGTCTCTGCCCCTCTCTCTCTCTCTCTGTCTCTCATGAATAAATAAATAAAATCTTTTTAAAAAAAGTGATTTGGCCATTCTTTAAAGGGTTAAATATACACCTGCCAGACGACTCCACCAATGATTCTTAGATTTAATGGAGAGAATAAAGCATCTGACATATTAAAATTTGTATGTGAAAGTTTTATACGTTATATCCCCAAATGATAAAAATGCAAATATTCATCAAGTGGTAAATAGATTAATGACTGTACACCCACACAATGGAATGCTACTCAACTCTGAAAAAGAAAGGCATGGAAGATTCTCAAAATAATTATACTGAATGAAAACATCAGAAAAATATTAAATTTTAGAAAATGCAACACAATTCTTAGTGAAAGTAGACTGACAAGTGGGGTTAACAAAGAAGAATGCTTTAGAGAAACTATTGATTGTGGTAGATTTAGTCATGATTTTGATTGTTTTGTTGGTTTCGTGGGTATTTACATCAGTTAAAACTTGTCAAATTGTATATGTTACACATATATGCAATTTATTGTACTTTCACTATACTACAAAAAGTCTTAAAAATTAAAACAAACCCTACATGTATATCCTGTAGTTGGTATATCAGTTTTTTTCATTTAATTCACAATTTGCATGGTATTTCATCCTTCAAGAGGAGTTGTCTGTATTATATCCCTTTCCCTGGACTCTAAGCACATTTACGACTACTTCAACCAAAAGTACAGCACAAGTAGCTTTCTTTGTCCAAAGATGGGCCATAAAAAGCCATGCAGCTTCCACCTGGTTCTCTTGGAATACATGATTATTCTTGGGGTGTTCACATCCAGAACCCACCTGCCATTCTGTGAAAAGTCCAAGGAACATGGAGTGTCCACAGGAAGATCCTTAGTCTCAGCTGAGCTATGTCCCCAAACCTTCCCAGCCCTGGCATGATATAAGCAAAGGAGCTCCTGGATAATCCTAGCACTGGCCATTTGAGTGCCCAGCAGTCATTCAAGTCTTTGCAGTCTTTGCAGTTTAAACTCGAGATGTTGGAGACAAACGATTCTGCACTATTCTTTTTGACTGCCACAGAGACTGTGAATACAACAAAAGGTGGTTGTTTTAGAAGCACTGACTTTGCTTCAATAGAAGTTGGAAGAGTCGCCTGTCACTGTCATAATCTCATAGATTTGAAAGCTGAGTTATGGGTAAATTGTGCTGGCATTTGGTCAAAAAAGGGTAGGGGAGAAATTAGGCTTGCAACCTCTAAGCCTGGCAGGGAGCAATAAAATAATAAAAACACAAATAATCACCAGTTGAAGAGATTAACTATTGAGTCCATACAATGGAATGCTGTGCAACTATGCAAAGGGAAGAGGTGAATGAATCTCAAAATAAGAAATAGAAGGTTGAAATTCAAGAGGACATTTCATAAGGTGAATTCCTTCAGTACGAGAGGAACCGTAAACCCCATGCCAGAGTTTAAATGAGTGTCAGATAAATAGTAGGTATGCTGTGGTTTATCCTAAAGCCGAAGACAGGAGGAACGTTGAAGCTGAGTGTGAGCATCTCACCGAAAGTGCGGCAGTCATGAGTGGAATAGGCATATGATGATTCATTGGGAAACCAGGAAGGAAACATTATAACATTTATTTTGATTTATTTTTTTTATTTTATTCACATTTGGCTTCTATTTTTATGTATGTACTTTGATACACACAATAGAGTGATACACCAGTATATGTAGATAATTTGAATACATATAAAAATATATATTATATAACATGTTATTTACATATTATAGTATTTACTTTATTTTTTAAAAAATACTTTACTTATTTATTCATGAGAGACACAGAGAGAAGCAGAGACATAGGCAGAAGGAGAAGCAGGCTCCCTGTGGAGAGTCTGCTGCAGGACTCAAGCCCAGGACCCCAGGATCATGATCTGGGCTCACCAAGGGAAGATGCGCAACCATTGAGCCACTCAGGCTTCCCTATTATATTATATTATTTAATATATATTTAAAATATACCTTGATTAAATAATAATACATAAAGAATAAAATGCAATATTATTATAATGGATATATATCACAATAATATAGTCACATTTATGACTCTTTTTTCTTTCTTTGTGTCACCCCATTGATTCATCTTTCTTGCAAAAACCCCACCCATAATAAATACATGGATTTCAGCTTGTTTCGTTTTATTTGAAATACATTTGCAAAGCGATTTTATGCAAATCCTTCTACGTCTTAATGTTTCCCTAATAGTTACATTTCTGCCCTAAATAGTTTAAGAGAATACTGTAAATGGTTTATCTTTAATTGCTCTTGGCAAATATTCAACTTAGTTTCCATAGGCAATTCATCCATTTTACATCAACATTTAACAATTTAGGTAATAGTAAATAAAACCAATTAATACAGTAAGAGCTACAACTGGTTATAAACATTTTTAGTAATAAATACTGATCAATATTGGTGACTTTATAACTCACCTCTTGACTGCAAGGAATGTCTTAAGTAAATGGAGGATTAGCAAGCTGCACTCTTTTTCAGAATATTTTCCTAGGAAAATGATTGGGATTTATTTACGGACTATTTATGTAATTGATGATTGCTTAAGGGTTTTTTTATGTTTTATTATTGATGGTATTAAAATATAAATAGACGGTTGTACCAAATGTCCTTCAAAATTCTTTTTAGTGGGATTGCTGAGTGGCTCAGTGGTTGAGCATCTGCCTTTGGCTCAGGTCATGATCTTGGGGTCCTGGGATCAAGTCCTGCATCAGGCTCCCCATGGAGAGTCTGCTTCTCCCTCTGCCTATGTCTCTGCCTCTCTGTCTCTGTGTCTCTCATAATAAGTAAATAAAATCTTTTAAAAATAAAATAAAAAATAATTTTTAGTGACATAATTTGTGCATTTACTCAAACAAAATTCAATTTATTGTTGAATGCATTCCCATATTGCAGTTTCATAGTAAGCTGATATGAAGTTAGACAATAAAGTCTTTTTATTATAAAATATCATAATACTTCTAATGTTTAATTGATCAGTATTAGAGATAAAACAGAGGAAGGCAATGAATAATTGTACTTAATAAATTGATTTCAGTAGTTCATAAATTTTAAAGCTCTTTAGTTTCAAAGATATGACTAAAAAATGCATGTTTAACTTCCATAAAGAGGTATTTTTCTCTGGCAGAATAAATCATTTTTCTACTTCTGGCAATATCTAATACATTTTTTTCTTAAAAAACATGAAATAATAGAGCAAAATCCATTGATAAATGGCCCATTGTTTTTAGTTTGGGAATCATAGTTTCTTTTTTTTTTTTTTGGAATCATAGTTTCTATGGAACAATTTTAAATGAAATGGCACTCAATATATCTACTCTACAAAATAGAGGGATTGTAAAAAAAAATGGGGACAATTTTCCTTTCTAAATGAAGAGAATTATGTTACTAATTTCAAAAACAACCAAATAGTCTAAATTATTTGCTTTTGCAGCAATGGACAAATTTCTAAAGTAGGGCAGTGTATGTGTATAGGTATATATGTATGTGTGTGCGTGTGACAGAGAGACAGAGAGGGAGGGAGGGAAAGATATTTTGTGTATCAATATAATACATTGGCTGCAAATATACGATATTTTTAACGTCAGTTAAAATCACACACTTTTGGATTTGAAAAATGAATTCAGAATCTAACTCCTTTTAAATAAAATACTGAGTTTGTGTATGATAAGTATACATGTATCATAAGTAATAAAGTGAGACTTTGAAGGTTGGCACATTATTTATTCAAAAAAGACACAAACTTCAAAAAAATCAATCACTGAAGAGACTGAAATGAAGAATTGCTACTGGTTTCAAAAAGAGAAGAAATTTCTTCCTTCCATTTTACCCCAGATGTTCACTACAAGTCCTCTTTAGTTCAAGTTTTGATTTGTTTTTACTTTTTTATTCTTTATAGTCTTAAAGATAATTCAGAGAGGTAAAAAAAGAAAAACTTCTCTACAAAGTAAATTAAGATCCCCTACCCAATTATTTTGATTCAATGATCTGAACATTAGACCTTAAGGATACTTAATAAAGAATAAGAGATTATAAATATTTGAAAAAAAGTCCAGCTTAGTATATTCAAAACCATAATAAAATTGTGCTAAATGCTGCAACAGTACTACGCTCTAAGCCTTAATATGTGACCAATTAGCTTTTTATTTATTTTAGTTTGTGCTCTTATGTCTACTTGAGAGAAGAACAATTTCTGATGAGTCTTTTTTCCCCCTTTGCATAAATCAATGAGACATTTTTTAAGTGTTCAGTTTTTCACAGCATCTTTAATCAGATTAATCCACCACAACCTGAACTATTCATAAAGTGGATAACTTAAAGCAACTTTTCTGGAAATTGTTTTGACTCGAATCATTGCACCTGTTCATAACTTAGTTTCATCCAAACTCTGGATTTTTCAGGTCACTGACACCAGTGTGCAGTCTCATGGTGTGTCTCTATTATCCTAGAATTCTATGAATATATTTGTTAATGTGTTTTACAAATTGTATGCTCTTCTTCTACTTTTCCATCATGCCTTAAATTTTGAAAATTATACTAACATAAGCACAAAACTTAATACCAATTAAATGTTAGTGATTTTTTTTATAGAGAGAGACTATGACAATGCTTTTATCATGAACATTATTTATTTATCTTCACAACAAAATCATGAAGTAGTTACCATTTGTAGATGAGAACATTCTGTCCTAGAGTAGGTAAGTAGTCTGATTGCAGATATATGCCATTAAATGAGGCTAAATTGCATCAATAGATCAATTCTGTTAATATCCCTCATTGAAACCCAGTCTTCTCAGTCCTTTATTAATATTAATCATTATTGTAATTATATATATATGAAATTTGTATGTATAAATATACACCTCCTTTCTTACCCTGAACTTTGGGGCAGAACAAATATAGTCATGATTGCATACAACTATGTATTGATATGTTGAAAAATTGAATTTGTTTTCACAAAAAATTTTACAGTAAAGTGCTAAGTATGCACATTAGTAAACAGATATCTGTTTATCCTATAATTTATATAGCATGGTATATTTTAATTTCCAACTAGAGATGCACTGTGAATCCCAAAAAGGAACTTAAAACCGGGTACACACCTCATCCTCCTTATCTGCTAGCACAAATCCTGTATTTAGAAAACATTATTTCCTTCTCTCACATCTCGATGTTGAAGGGGTTTATTTTAATGACCTCTTGTAAAAACCTCATAGTTTTTCAAGCAGTTTATATCCTGCTTTTGATATTTTCAATGTATGCAATTATCATGAGAGCTTTACAACTTTGATTATTATATCTCCTTCTTATTGCAATGCCTATAACATGGAATGCATTCAGAATTTGTTGACAGATTAATTTACTAACTCCATCCCCCTTTTGTTGTAATCCCATGCTCTTCTCATTTCTTTTCCCAAGCTGAGAAAGAAAGAACTTATCCTTACATTCTCAAAGAATTTATGTGAATGATTTTTCTGTGTATTTGTGTAGATAGATAGATAGATAGATAGATATCCTATTCTGCATTTACATACATATATATCATATATATAGTTGACCCTTGAACAACATGTGTTTAAACTGTGTGAGTTCACTTAGATGCAGATTTTTTTGATAAATATAGGACTATAAATGTATTTTGTCTTTCTTATGATTTTCTTAATCACATTTTCTTTTCACTAGCTTACTTTATATACAGTATATAATAAATATGCAAAATCGGTGTTAACTGACGGTTTATATTATCTGTAAAGCTTCTACTCAGGAGTAGGCTATTAGTAGAGGGAGTCAAAGCTGGGAGTCAAAAGTTATACATGGATTTTTGACTCTGCAAGAAGTTGGTGTCCCCAGTTTGTGTTTTTCAAGCATCAGTTATATTTGAAATCATGGTTTCATAGGTCCAAGGATGCTAACTTATACAATATTGCATGTTCAGTCAGTGGCAAAGCCAGTAACAATCCAGTTAGTTAACACTAATCACAATATAGTCAGAGATGTCCTGTTTTTCAATTATCTTTAAACATAAGAAAACCCAAACTATCATAACAAAACCAAAGATAAATGTCCATGTTGAGCCAATTCCAGGTCTATAACTTGATATTCTCATATGCGCACACTGCAAAATATATATCTACTTATTTATTTACTTAATAAACATACATTGTTTTTACATTTGCCAAACCATATTTTCTAGTTTCTGAGGTACAAATGGAATAAAGATGAGTACAGAACACTTACTGGAGCTTATATTTTAAAAATGGCAACAAACATGTTTAAAATATTATGGGATGTGAAAAAATATTAAAGAATAACTAGTGTTTTGTTTTTTGAGAAAGAATATTGATTGGCAGTTTTGTAAATAGCTACTTTAGATAAGGCAGTAAAAATATTCTCAGGAAGTGAAGCAGGGAAGCAGGAAGGGAAGAGGCTCTACCTTAGCCTGTTACCTAAAATAAATCCTAGGGGTACCTGGGTGGCTCAGTGGTTGAGCATCTGCCTTTGGCTCAGGAGGTGATCCCGGGGTCCTGGAATCGAGTCCCACATCTGGCTCCCTGCAGGAAGCTTGCTTCTTCCTCTGCCTGTGTCTCTGTTTCTCTCTCTCTCTCTCTCTCTCTTTCTCTCTCTCTGTCTCTCTTTCTCTGTGTCTCTCATGAATAAATGAAACCTTTAAAAATAAACAAATAAAAAGATATCAGCTAAAAGTATTCAGTAATGTTCATAATTAAAGAATTGTAAATTTTACTACACTGATTCAATTTTTAAATTAATTAAAATGAAAAAATTGCCTATTTTAAAATTCTACATTTAAAAACCAAATTTGGCCAAAAAAATTAAATAAATAAAAATCACATTCAAAAATTGAAATTAAACTGAACAATTCAACCTAATTATGCACTAAAATGAACAAACCACACAAGAGAACATTAATGGAGTATCTTTTATTAATTTGACTTTTTAAAAGATTTTATTTATTTATGTATTTGAGAAAGAGAGAAGAGGAACAGACTCCATGTTGAGTGCAGAACCTGATGTGGGGTTTTATCCCATGACCCTGAGATCATGACCTGAGCCAAAAATCAAGAGTTGGAGGGTTAACTAACTGGCCACCTAGGTATCCCTTTTAATTTGACTTATTAAACATAACTTGAATAACAAATAAAACATCAACAGGTTAAAAAGTCAAGGCAGCTCAGCCAAGAATACCCAAAATATTGGTGGCAAAAACTAACCCTATGTAAAAATAGCCAGGAAAGCATATGTAGAAGAGCAACTCTGAATAACAAGCATCATATATATGGGGGGAAAAAATCAAGTTAGTCCAGAATAACAAACATTAAAAACAAACGGTTTATCAGTCATCATATTGGCAAAAACCTAAAGTTCTAAAATAGAAAATACCCACAGCAAGAAAGTTTCTATAATAATAGTGGATGTGTGAAATAGGAAAGTTTTTAGAAATTGGAAAGTAGTAAATTTTAAGATGCTCATCAAGGTAGTTTTGGGGTATTAAAGCATTAAGCCATACATTGTAAAATGATTTATTAAGACTATAAAAGTAGCAAAAACTTAGTACCTGTCTATAAAGACATGGTTATATTAATTTAGGGTATTGAAACATCAGGATACTATATAGGATTCACTAAAATAAATTAAACATATGTGTGTATTTACTCAAGAAGTTTCTTAAGTTATGCTATTGCATAAAAAAGGAAGATGAATGATATAGGTAGGATAACATAGTCATGTAAATTTAAAAATGAAAAAAATGAAAACAAAAATTATTTGTAGGTATGGAATTATAATAACTGTCTAAAACCATGAATAGCAAAAATAACTGCTAAATTCTAGTGATGGAAGTAGAGCAATTGGATAATGAGTCTGGTAGTGGTATAATGAGGATGAAAATCTATCTTTAATTTCTTTTTAAAAATTAAGAAAGTATGGCAGCACATTAAAATTTTAGTATCTGTTTGCACATGTGTGTTTGGTACATAATTTTATCCTATTTTAAAAATTCTAATTAAAAAAAAAGTCTAAAATCTCAAATGTACTTCTGGGTAGATTACAGAGTTTAAAGTACTTTATGGATTTGTCTTTATAGTGCAGATCCCATAAAACCTAAAGGGTGAAGCTCTGATTAATTATTAAAGAAAAAAAAACCTGATAAATGAAATGAATTTTAAATATTTTATGGTACCTTGCAATTTTGTTACCTTGTGGTTCAAAGCTCTTTGATGAGTTTTGAAAGCTGTTTCTTGTACTGATATCAAAGATTTAGTTATTTTTAAATGATGATATTCCTGAACTGTAAACTTTTCTTATCCTTTTTAAGTATTTTTAGGCCTAAAATATCCTTGTGAAAAATAGTGCAAATCTTCATTGTGTCTTTACAAAGAATTTATTTAGCTTATGCTTATTCTTTTAAAATATGACTGCAATTCAATAAGCCTCATTTTATTGTTTTTTAATGGACATTTCTCAGGTGAAAGATTAAGTCTTTAGGGTAATATATGCAGTTGAAGCATATATTTTTGAAACAAATTTTAATATTAACTACTCACATCTGATAGTTAAAGTGTAATATTCTAATCTATGGTTCTAGGATTATATACCTTTAAATTTAGGGACTTAATATTTTCCTTTATTACCTTAATAATAAGTTTTATAAAGAAGATATTTATGCCACAGAAATAGTAGTAACATTCAATGTAGAAAATTTTAGCCAAGCATTATACAAAAATAGTATCAAGTTACTATTTAAACAACAAGACTCAAATAATATAATATTGGTTAGAGAAGTGTGCAAAGTACAACTGTATTCCTTGGTAGTCAAGAACAAAAAATTAAAGATAGCATCTTAACATTATATTTTGTCATTTACATGTACTTTATTTTGTTCTAGTCAAATTTTAGAAAATTGGTTATATGTTTAGGTTGATATAATGTATTACACTTTTCTCATTTAAGATTAAAAACCCTTCCAATTGCATATTTTTTTGTGGAATTCTGGATTTGAGATGCCTTATTTTAGGGTCATTTTTCAGGACATTATATCAGTTTCATTTCATCTAGATTCAATTTATGTGTTGATAACTGATTTTGTAGGCAGTTTTTGTTAATGTTGTTTAGCTAGTTACTGCAGAGACTTCTACCAAGACTCTCTGAAGTCTACATTTTTAAAAATTCTTTTCTTTATGCAGCTAGATTACCTTTCTCTTTCTGCTATTTTTCGCAAAATTCTAGCCAATGGAATGTGAGCGGAAGTAATTGACATTATCTCTGTAAAAAATTTCTATACATTGTACCATGCTTTTTCTCCACTTGTCAATGGCTGAAATTATAAGGACAGCCAGAAAAATACCATGAAAACTTCAAAAGTTTTGTATTGCAGAAAAGATAACTAATTAATACATATGTTTTGTATCTTATTATGAAGGTTCTTGCTGGGAGGTATTTAGAAATAAGACACATACACACATTCATACATACAAATTTTCAATCATTCTTTATGAAAGATTTAAGGAGTGTTTGCTTCTCTATACCAGGAAAAATGTACTTCAGAAACATTGGAGATATGATAGATATGATCACTAAGATATCTGAAGGCCTAGTACCTGACCTGATTGTAAAGGGTATGCTGATCTATTTAAAGCATATCATAAGGCCTCTGAAATATGTATATATAATATGACTACATATTATAAATAGTAGAAAGACTTTATATTCAAAAACACAAACATATATTTTGTATATATATAATATGTTAAAATATGTGTGTATGTATAAAGTCTTTTACAGGGAGTGGGTCCTCCAACTCCAAACATATGTCTTTTATTGTGTGGTGATTCAGGCTTCATTGTTTTAATTAACTTGGGACATGTTTAGTCTCATTGTCCAGCTAGAGCAGATCTTTAAGTTATACCTAATTTCATGTAAATCTAAAATCTCAGAAACTATGGCCTTAATACCACTTACTGCTATGTATAGTTTGTTCTAGGAAAAGGTTCTGTGTGTGACAATGTTTTAATATTAACTTTAAAGAGTTATTTTATCTATCGTTGCTGAAGTTTTGTCATGGGTGCAACAGAGGTGGCAGGGGCAAAGTCATAATTTCTCCTACCACCTGGATCAGAAATAAAACATATTTATTATAATTAAGTATTTATGTGACTCATCTTTCTAGTATTAAATATAATAATTAAAAGCAGTCCTGAAATCCAGTACCACTATAGAACAAATTCAATTACTGTATTGAAAGAAAATATTTAAGTCTTTCCTTTTGCTTATATTTTTTCACTAATTAAATCAAAAGCAATACAGTAGAGATGTTCTGCTACAAAATACCATATTTTTTAGCAAATGTAAAAACCTCTTTTTTTAAAGCCCTTAAAAAGTACAATCAAGGCATATTTGGATAACGACTTAAGAGTGACAGGGCTGCTAATCATATCTGTTTTACATGTATCCAATCATCACAGTAATAACTGTATAATTTGATGTGCACAATACAAATAGCAGTTCATGGTATGGTAATAGTCATTTTAATTTTGATGTTTAATCAGTTGTTTATAGGAATATAGTCATTTAACATTTTTATTGTTTATACGGATATGTAATTTCTCATTTTTACTCATTCCCTGATCTGCAGTTAAGCATATGTAATAGTCACTGCTGAAATTCCTTTTCATTGTATGGATCACATTACATACTTTAGACACAAAGCAAGAGAAAATAATGGAGCTTTCAAATAGTTATGCTTCTTGTCTTCAATGAATGTAAGATAATTGCATTAAAAAAGAAAAGCAAAATGTTGTGCTTTTACCAACAGGAAATGGTTATCATTGTCCAACAAAGAATAAAATAAACTATGTAGATTAAGACTCTGCCTTGATCCAACATGAATCATGTGCAACTAACACATTTATCCTAAATGTCTTTGAAATAGAAGAAAAGATTCCTTATTTGAATGAAGAGCTGGAAACAGGTTAAGCGGTATTGCAGTAAAAGTAGAAAAATAGGAATCTTTTGTCAAGAATACAAATTGTTCTTTACTTCTTTGAGACAAAAAAAAAAAAGTAATGGCCATGGCTAAGTAATAGATCTAAGGAAAATAATCACACATAGATAAAACATGCATTACTTATGTAGTGATTTCACATAAACACAGGCACACAGACATGTACTTTTATGTATATGTGTAAACATAAAAAGGGCTTATAGAAGAAAGCTTATTTATCTACACAGTGATTTCCATATGCATGTAAGCTAATTTATGTGCATGTATAATTTTTAACTCTTTGAACAGTCCCATAAATAAAGACTAGTAATAACTTTATAAATGGAG
This sequence comes from Canis lupus baileyi, assembly GCF_048164855.1. Classification (NCBI taxonomy): domain Eukaryota; kingdom Metazoa; phylum Chordata; class Mammalia; order Carnivora; family Canidae; genus Canis; species Canis lupus. Next base: position 80,438,086 of record NC_132839.1, read on the forward strand.
AGTCCATGATTTAGGTAGTTTAAGTAACTTACCCAAACTGACATATATGTCAAAGTAAGGAATCAATTCAAGTTTGACTACTCAAGCAATACTTTTGAACACTTCTGTGCAATGTAGAATTCAAAGTATAGGCTGAGAACAGATGCAAGCTTACATAAGTGTTCACTATATGATGAAAGTTCTATCCTCTTAAAATTTGTTCCAGTACAGTAGAAAATTGCTGTGAAAAATGACATGATTCTCTTTAGAATATATACATATTGTAAAATAAAAAATACATATATTTGAAAAAAAAAATACATATATTTGAAATAAATTTTGTCATTCATGAGAGCATTTTCTATCGAAATTTCTTAAACTTTCATTTTATACATAAGACTCAGTCCCAAAAAAATGTTTTCAAATAGTATCATATATTTGCTTATATTCTCACTTAATATATATTTAAATTTGTCACAAAAAATTCTAAACATACTACTATATTTATTACTATTTTTTTCTGTAATATGCATTCACTATATTATAATATTGCTATAAAAAGATACTTTAATAATATTTTAGAAAAATGAGTTAATACTGATCCCACATTATTTGGTATAATTATTCACACAATTGTTTTACTCAACAGATATTTATTTTCTACATGTCTTACAAAATTCTACATTCTTTTTCTTTTCTTTTTTTAGAGAGAGAGAGGCAAGCATGTGGTTGAGCAAGTGAGAGGAGCAGAAAAAGAGAAAAAATCTTAAGCAGGCTCCACAATCAGTGCAGGGCCCAACTCAAGTCTCCATCTAACAAACCTGAGATCATGACCTGAGTCAAAATCAAGAATAAGGCACTTAACTAATGGAGCCACCCAGGCACCCATCAAGTATATAGTTTTGAACAAAACAAAAGTTTCTATTCTCAGAGAGTATACATTTGGGGCTGAAATGGGGGGAGAGAAAAGTGCAGATGATTGAAAAACAATATTTCATGTGCTTATACGTGCCTTGAAAAAGAATATCGCATGACAAGGAGGAAAGATGGTAATGAGGAATTCTATTTTACATGTGGTATTCAGAAAAGAAAAAAAATGTTATAAGGTGATATTTGAGAAGACTCTAATATGATATAGTAAAATAAATCCTGGAAGAATTAATAGACATACAAGCAAAAAGAGGCTAAGAAAATAATTGGAGACAATTTTCAGTTGCTAAACTCTTCCTTAAATGTCTCATACAATTTAAGATATTGATGTATTTGCTTCATTTCTAATACATGATTTGATAGTGATCAGATCAGAGTAGCCACACTCCCTCCTTTACTGTCTTATCATAGGAAAGATCTTTGTCAATTAAATTAAAAGAAAAAAAATGGAGATTTGGAAAAATAAGCAATTTCCCTAAGAAACATCTTTTTAAGGAAAAATAATATGATGATATTTCTAAGATGTTCCCCACTAAAAATATTGTACTATTTGCCCAAAAGTATAAAAACACTGAAAATGTTTAAATTCTTTTATTAATAGGTATCTTTGGGATTTGGTGCAGTTATTTGTAACAAGCCTGTTACATATGATGTTGCTTCCAAGACAAGATTTAGTTATCATTTGGAAGGGCTGAAGGAACATTGTTAAGTTTTTTTTACAGAAGATAAAAAACATGTAACAAGCAGTCTAAAATCTTGATAGCATTAAAATAAAGGTAGTGCTGCAAAGTTACAATTACCTTTTTTATAGAAATATATTGAGAGAAAAAATGTTTTTTATTCAATTTTACTAGTTTTGCAACAATTCTCTGAAATAAAAAGGGAAATATTGTATAATATACATAATATTCAAACATATATGACAGTATTTCTCTATCTAGAAAAACAAAGTAAATAAATTTTTAGCATTAAGACTTATTTTTTTTCAGCTCTTTGCTGGTGAATAAAGTTGCTTTTTCAGAAAATGATTTTCCATTCCACTATCATCTTTGAACCACAAGAATACAAATGTGAAAGATTTAAACAACTAACATTATTCTATGAGAAAAGCTGTAGTTTGATGGCCATAGCATAGATTTCAGAGCCAGACTAAACTGCCATGGCTCTCAGAAAATATATTTAACCTCAGTTCATCTTCATTTTCCTATTAGAAAAGGCAAAAATTTTAAAAGATTTTATTTATTTATTCATGACAGACAGAGAGAGAGAGAGAGGCAGAGACACAGATAGAGGGAGAAGCAGGCTCCATGCAGGGAACCCGATGTGGGACTCGATCCTGGGACTCCAGGATCATTCCCTGAGTCAAAGGCAGACACTCAACCACTGAGCCACCCAGGAAAAGGCAAATTGTACAGACTCCCTGATAATATTGTTATGAAGTTTTTATTAAATAATATTTTGTAAAGACAGCATCATACAGGGCACAAAGAGTAGTAGCAGTCTAGTGGGCCATTGAAAATCATGGATTCTGGAATCAAAAGATAGGGTACAAATCATGTTACATATATGACTACTCAGTGATGTAACTACAGCTAGCCAATTCATGCTAGCACTGTTTCCACATGTATGAGACTGGGATTTTTAAAACTCCCTCTGTGTGATCAGTGTTCATTAACTGGGATATTATTATTATTATTATTTTAAGATTTTACTTATTTGAGAGAGAGAGTGAGAACATGGGCAGGGGTAAAGGCAGAGAGAGAAGCAGACTTCCCCCTGAGCAGGGAGCCTGATGTGGGGCTTGAAGCCAGGATACTGGGATCATGACCTGAGCTCAAGGCAGATGATTAAGCTTAACCCATAATGTGATCTAATATTGGTGATGATAATGATTATTTCTGATAGAGATAGTATTAACTATTGAAAATTTTACTTAAAAAATGTTTTAAATTAAAAAAATTAAAAAGTTTTTGTGCTGAGTAATCTTATAAGACAAATGTCTATAATATTGTCTAAATAGAAATAATCAAGTTTTTAAAAATCTTCATATAAATAAAATGGACTGAAACCAAAGTTCATTCTATTTAAATAAAATTGCCTATGGTGTGTGCCTATGGTGTATTACATTCATAATAAATGTATTTTGGGGGGGCGCGGGGGGAGAGGGAGAGAGAATCCACAAGCACACTCCCCACTGAGGGCAGAGCCAAACCTGGGGCTTGATCTTAGGACCTAAGATCATGACCTGAACTGAAACTAAAAGTTGGCTGCTTAACTGATGGAGCCATCCAAGCATGCCTAATGTGTGTGCCTTTCTGCAGATTTCTTCAGTCACAGTATTTTGAAGTCAAAGACTGTCTCGCTAATAAGATGAACCAGGAAACCCCACAGTTATCTCCATCATTGAAGATTCTTTTCCCACTCTCTGTGGCTTATGATAAGCAAATGTGATTTTAAAGTAGGATGTCCCCAGAAAAACTCATAAACAATAAAATTCCACCCAGAATTTTGTGAGTTGGTTCTGATGCTTTAGGTCAAGATCATTGAGTTGTAATATTATCTGAAAATGTGTGAAGATTTGAATAAGCATAATTAACAATGCTGCTAAGATCTAAGGAACTTAAACCATCTGTCTATTACTAAGTGCTTTGATGTACTGTCAGGATCCTTGAAGGGAGTTTAAGGAAAGGCTGGCTCAATCTGATCAGACATTTTACAATATGCTTGTTTTACTGGAGTTGTTAGAAACATAAAGTTCATATTTATTCAGTGAATCTGACACGTATTTTGCGAGCAATTACTGGACAGCTAGTAATGTACGTAGGAAATATTCTCAAAGAAGTAATATAAAGTCACTAATAAGCAGATACTTATAGCTGAATTACATATTCTGAATATTTTGAGTGTATTGACACAAATTTTTAAGCCTTAGGAGTAGTGTACTTTCAAATACTTGTTGCCATTTGCCATAATTTTATTCCAAATAATAACCAAATCAAAAATGATTTTATATTTTTAGTACTATCTAAAGTTCAGACTCTGTTCTAGAGGCTTAGAATACCTCAGTGAACAAGAGAAAGATCCCCAAATTTATGGAGGTTACATTCTGATGGAAGAGACAAAGAATAAGCAATGGGTATAGTTACAAAGTAAATTTCATAGTACATTTGAAAATGATATATGCAATGGTTATTTCATTATTAGGAAAACAAGGAGAAGGAAACCAGAAAAAGAAAGAACATGACTGTGTGAGTGTTGCTATATGGGAAAGTGATAAGAAATTTAATATTGAGTAATTGTGACATGTCTCATTGAGAATTTGCTTGGGCAAAAGATTGGATGAGGTGGAGCAGTTATCCACGTGGATATGTAGGAATAACAATGTTCTCAAAAGGAGTATAGCTGGTACAAAGGCTCTGAGGCTCGAGAACATCTCTCCTGTTCAAGGAATAGAAAATAGGCCGATAGGTTTGAATGGGAGTTTGGGGAGTTGGGGAGAGAATGGGTGAGATAGAAAAGTTAATACGGAATTCAGATCATGTAGTCCACTTGTTAGCACTAAAGGACTTTGGTTCTTACACTGAATGAAACAGAGATACCAGGGTTTTGCAGAGAAGCATGCTTTTACTTGCATTTAAAATCATCAGTCTAGGGAACCCTGGGTGGCGCATGGGAACCCTGGGTGGCGCAGCGGTTTAGTGCCTGCCTTTGGCCCAGGGCGTGATCCTGGAGACCTGGGATCGAATCCCACATCAGGCTCCCGGTGCATGGAGCCTGCTTCTCCCTCTGCCTATGTCTCTGCCTCTCTCTCTCTCTCTGTGTGTGACTATCATAAATAAATAAAAAATTGAAAAAAAATTAAAAAAAAAAATCATCAGTCTGATTGTTGAATTTCCACAGCATTGTCAGTATCATATAAGTTCTAAACATTCTTCACTGTTTTTAAAGAATTCTTTCCCTAAAATGATTATGAAAACAATCTTTATGATAATGAGTTCTAAATATTATGCTCTATGATAAAGCCACAGGGTGTGTCGTGGTGTTGGCCATACAGGTAGGAAAAAAAAAAAAAAAACATTATATTTGATTAAATGTAAAAATATTTGTACAACTGGTAAGTGTTGTAACTTCCTAGTAAAAGTCTAATATTTAAGATACAGTAGTGAGCAAAGAATGTGAAAATCATTGACCTCAATGTAACTTAATTGTCAGGATAATCCGTGTGTCAGTGACTACATGAAGCTTTTGCTTAAAATCTGAAGGATAAAGAGAATTCTTTTCACTATACTTCTCTTTCTATAATATTTTGATGCAAGCATTTACAAAACTACCACACAAATCGGTAGGTACTGAGAGGTCAACAGATAAATGAGACTCTGCTCACAATTCAAACATATTTTTAAAAAATATATTTATTTTTTTATTTGAGAGAAAGAGTGTGTATGGGGAGGGAGACAAAGGGAGAGAGAGGGAAAAAAATCTCAAGCAGACTCCCCACTGGGTGTGGAACCTGACACAGGGCTCCTCTCATGACCCAAAGAGCATAACCTAAGACCATGACCTGAGCTGCAATCAGGAGTCAGATGTTTGACTGACTGAGCCATGCAAAGTCCTGCAATTCAATGACATTAATCATAACTCATCAGTATCCTGCATTGAATCATAGAGCAGGCTCAGTAGTCACATGGTGATTCAATGCACAGTAAAACCTCTGGTCCTTGCTGACTTGCTTCTGAGGAGTCTTTTGAATAGCTTCCACTGTCATTGAGGGTGAGAAAAAGTCTTGTTTTTTAATTCTTTCATTATCCTACTTTAGAAATCCCGGTAAAAAATGGTTCTATAAAGTGTGATTACATATTTGAAAGTTTTACCACCTAATTTGGAAAATAACTTAAAGCTCTACAAGTAATAAAATATTTGTATGTATTAGAAAACCAATCTTTGAGGTTTAAGCTCCTCAGATGCAAAACTGACATACTACTAAAGCTACCTCACTAAATTATTGTGAGAATTTTAAATATAAAAGTTTGGCAGAGCCTTGATTAACCTGAATTCACATCTTATTGTTATTTAAAGTAGTTATAGGCATTATTTCACCCCCCAATTGAAATTTATATTATGTAAAGGTTAAATGGCCTATGTTTTTTTTTTAAATAAATTATCACAATGAACAGAATTCATCAGCTATCATGATGTTCAGAAAAAATTGTATGATATTGATTCCCAGCCCAGTTCTTACAACCTGTATCTACTTCAGCATTCCAATGTGTATCTCAATTGTTGTCTTAAATTATCAAAACAAAACTTTAACCTATTTGCAGAATTATAATGCATATATATTAGATATATAAAATTCACTCTTAAAACATTTTTAATCAATGAATATAAGTCAGATTAAGAAAATGGGTAATGTAATACTGTTATAGGATAATTATATTACAAAATAGTGTCATTTTCTAGAATTCTAGATGATGACAGAGCTAGTATCAACCATTTAAGGATCCATCAGCACAAAGTACATTTGAAGGCAAAATAGGATATTTTGGAGAACACCAGAAGTGGTTTTAGAAAAGAGAAAATTGAATTAATAATTAACTAATTTTTTTCTAAAAGGTCCTCATTTGGCAGGTTCAAAAGCAGATGGCTCATTGAGACTGACAGAAGCTTATTAAGATTTGAAAATAGTGAGTTCTGTCTCTTGGCTTTGCAATTCCAGTACTGTTCAATTCCTGAGAAAGGTAGTTTGTTGTAAAAGACAGGTGTAATGTGATTGATAGCAAAATTGACTGGTTTACTTTCTATAAAAACATTATAAAAGTATAACATTTGATATAACACTTAAGATAAAAGGTGATTTATTTATAATATTTAATATCAAAACGGATATAGTTACTGCAAAGTGCAAGGCCCAAAGCCAAAAGCGAATTCAAGCTATTTCGTGGTTTGAAACCACCATGAAATCACTTCTTCCAGCAAATAATGTATTACTTGTGCTGGGCCCACCAGAAATTGACTAAGAAGCTCAATATTTAGTGGCCTTTTTGGAATATTGAAGAAATCATATCCAATATTTAGAGATATTAATTGGCTCTAAACACCAAATCACTGGCATAGAGTTCATTCAATGTTTTATCAGAATTCACTGCATAGTAGAGTAGTAAACCCTAGTGTTTTGAATTACACTGCATATAAAACACTTCCTTTTTTTTTTTTTTTTGCTTTATAAAAAAAAGGCTGATGATACAGTTTTCACTATAGAGTCGGCCAAGAAAACACTGATCCAGTGGAAGTTGCATATCTAGGAACATACTAAATGCAGTAAAAAAAAGAAAATATCCACAAAATACTTGAATAGATGGTGAGAGGTTCAGAGAGTCATTCCTATTTTCTTCTGACACTTTGCCCCTGACATGATGCAACAGGCATAATCAACACAGCACAAGGTAGATAAAAGAAAAAGAAACCGTGATTAATAGATACAAGTGCTAAAATAGCTGAAAACAAGAATTTTGGAAAGCTGTTGCATAACATCCTGTTGATGGTAAAATAGCTCTCTGGCTGTTGTGGTTAAGGATCTGTCACAAGAATTGTTTGAAAAAGAATGCACTGACTCCAGCAATAGCCATGTGATTATGATGATAGGAGAAGAGAAATAGATATATTACAATATAGCAGCAGGAGTTGTAGGAATTGCTGTGCTTCTAGACTCTAAGGGTTTTTGGGCTATATAGGTAGTTCCCAGGGGAAGATTAGCTGAATAATTATAAAACAGACCTTATGGAGTATAACCCTTGGACACAAAAAATCAGTTACATGAGCTTGGTGGACCTGACAAACTGCATACCACATAGGAATAGGTGTATTTGAGATGATTAGCTTGACAGCTAGCAAAGTCTATGATGATACTTTTGAGTGCAAGGCTCATCTACTCTATAGATGAGATTACTTCCAGTGAAGCTTTTAAAAGGCAATATCTTGAATTACTGTCAGGTGGACTGCATTGGTTTTCTATTCATGGTACCAGATAAGTTTAAGGGAATTTAATAAAAGAATTTAAATTAATTTTAAAATAAAAAAAAATAATGGCTTTGCTTTTATGATCCCTGTAAATGGAACTGCAAGAAAGGGCTGAGAACAAATATTTTTTTCCCGTTTGTTTTCCTTCAATTTGGACCCCCGCTTGGATCTGAGATCAAAGAATGCCCACACACATTCGATAGTTTAGAAGGGACAACATATCATAAAATATTTCTTTCCTATCCTTTGTATTTCCAGAGCAATAAGTTAAATGGAGATTGTACTAAGCGGATAAACCAATTATTACATAAAATGAGTGGGCTTTGAATGAGACATGAAGGGCTGACTTGTGAATTAGAAAAAAATATATATAAGTACTTCATGAGGATTTAATTAAAGTTTAATAATTATGCTATATTACTTAAAAGCCTTAGAATAATGATATGGAAATACCTTGCCTATTACTTAATAATATTTTGCAAAATAACATCAGATCACCTATTAATCCTTTCTACTAACAGCTATTGCTCTTTGTTTCACTTTACCTAACATGTAATGAATTGACATTTGTAGGAAACAAGGGAGAAACATGGAAGAAATTGAACAATTAGATAGGATCAAAATAGAGTAGTAAACAAAGTAACTATCTAGTGAATATTATTTTACTAAATATATGGTGTTTCAATGCATGAACATTTATAACTGAGAATTTTCAGGAGTGACAGCCAATGTGGAAAATCTAGATGGTGTTACAGAAAATTGCATAAAACTCTTTGCATTGGTTAAACAGCCTGGCACAATATTTACAAACCAGACTGTGTAATTTCTATGAGCAGTTAAGCATAGCAAAATATGGCTGAAATAATGATGAATACTTAGCATTTACCCAACTTTTTGTTTATTTTTATTCTTTAATGCCCACATTGTGTTCATAATGTCCTAAGTATTTGTGGTTGTTAGACCAAAATACATTTGAAAATTTCAATGGGGGTTACAATGGTATCTGTCTTTAAAACAAAATAAACAAACAAAAAAACTCGGCACCTTCCCTATGGTTGTTTGCCGCCCTTCACTCACTGCTCAATGCATTTCTACTAACAGCCACCACACACTCCATAGGTAGCCATCTGTGTTCCTGTCTAAGAAATTTTATTCTACAAGTCTTTCCTCATGACACTGCTGCCTATTAAATAAATCACACAGACATTCAACCTCTTGGAATGGAATCAGAAACCCACAAAGCTGACTGCTGTCAGGACTCATAAGGAATGCAATTAATAAATTTATTATTTAGGAGGGAGCTGTTTGCTTTCCAAAAATCCATCCAAAATTGGAATGTTGTCCAGAGTGTGTATCAAAGTAACTAAGCTAAAAGTGTCTTTTTATCTTCAGGTTCACCCATTTGACAGTCATTATGTTTTCTGCTTTATCTCTGCTTCCTTTAGCTCTGCTAGTGTCAGAACACTTAATTCATTCAGTCAATCAACAAAAATCCATTTAGTATTAATTTTGTGTGTTTGTAATGAATAAGCCAAATTCCTGCCACTATGGAGCATATGATCTAGAGTTTAAATTCATATTTATATTTAAATTTGTATTTATACTTAACACCAGTACTTATAAAATTAAAAAGGAAATAGAGGGTAATGATGTTAAAGGGAAAATCTTAATATTAAAAACAGTAAAATTGACATATCTATTAATAGAAATAAAATATAGTCATATGTTAACTAAAGTAAAATTTTATGATTTGTGGGGCAGTGATGTCATCAAGATAGCAAATGGATGGTTCCTTATTGATTGTTAAATGTGTAAAAAAAAAAAAAAAAAAAGATAAATGTGTAGTCAAAACCAGAGTCTCTAATACTGTAATGGTGGTACCTAAGTTATTGACAACTCTAGTTTAAAAGTTAAATAACAAATCTATTAAAAATAACTATAACTACAGTAATTGTTATTGAATATACAATATAAAAAAGATCTAAAATGTAAAAACATCAATAACCTGTTGCTATAGAAAGAACAATATAAACTTTCTGTAGACTATTGAACCAACGTTATCAACCTAAAATGGAATGTTATAACTTACATACTTTATACAAGCTTCATGGTAAATATTAAAAAAAATATGTAGTAGATACATAAAAGATTTTGATAAAGCAGTTAAAGTATACTACCACAAAAAGTCATTAAATTACAAATGAAGAGGACAAGACAAGAAACAAGGAGAAAAGTATCTATAAAACATTCAGAAAACAATTAACAGAGAAACAAAATAGATGAACATGGGGAAAGAAAAAAAAAGAAAAAAAAAAAAAGGAAGGCAAGCCATATAGACTCTTAACTATAGCTAATAAACTGAGTATTGCTGGAGAAGAGGTTGGCAGGTGGATGGGCTAAATGGGTGATGGTTATCAAGATGGCACTTGTGATGAACACTGGATGTTATTTGTAAGTGATGAATTACTAAATTCTACTCCTGAAAGAAATATTATACTATATGTTAACTAACTGAAATTTAAATAAAATCCTGAAATATAAAAAAATGAAATATAAATCCTCATCTATCTATAATTACTTTAAATGTAAGTGAACTGAATCATCCAATTGCAAGACATAGAATGGCTAAACGGGTTAAACAACAAAAACAACAAAATCCAACAATATATTACATACAAAAGAATCATGTTAGGTTTAAGGACACACATAAGCAGAGAGTAAAGTGATGGAAAAAGATAATCCAGGCACTGAGGAGGGCACTTGATGGAATGAGCACGGGGTGTTATACTATGTGTTAGCAAATCAAACATCATTAAAAATATGTATATTAAAAAAAGATATTCCAAGCAAATGATAACAAAAGAAAACAAAATAGCAATAACTACATCAGACAAAATAGTTTTCTTTAGCTAAAAATCGTCACAAGACACAAGATATAATAAGAAAAGTTTCATCAATTCATCAATATAATTATTGTAAATATTTATGTACCTAACATTGAAGCACAGAAATAAACAGCAATACAATAATAGTTGGGAATGTTAATACCTCACTCTTATTTATGGCACCCAGACAGAAAATCAATAAGGAAATAATGAATTTAAACACTAAGCTAAATGAACCTAGCAGATATATACAGAACATTCCATCCAATAGGATCACAATAAACATTCTTCTCAAGCACACATGGAACATTTTCTGGGATAGATCACATTTTAGACTATAAGACAAGAGTCTAAAAAAATCAAGAATATAGAAATAATAAATATCAAGTATCTTTTTCAGACAAAATGATATGAAACTAGAAATCAGTAACAGAAGGAAATCTGGAAAATTCACAAATACACAGATATATACATTTTTAAACAACCAACAAATTAAAAAAAAAAAAAGACAAAATGGGAATAAAAAATATATCTTAAGACAAATAAAAATTTTAAAAATATACCAAAACTTATGGGAAGTAGCAAAGCAGTTATAAAAGTCAAGTTTATAGCATAAACATATATATCAGAAAGAAAAATTTTAAATAAATAAACTAATATTACACCTCAAATAATAGGAAAAGGACAAAGCAAACCCAAAATTAGCAAAAGGAAGAAAAAAATAAAAATTAGAGTAGAAATAAATAGAGAATGAGAAAACAAAACTAGGAGTTTTTTTTTTTTTTTTTTTTTTAATGGTGAATGAAGATAATGGTAAATTGGCAAGATTTTAGCTAAGCTAACCCAGAAAAAGAGAGAGGATTCTATAAAATCTGAAATGAGATAGGAGGCATTATAACAGATACCACAGAAATACAAAGGAGCAAAAGGGACTATTATGAATAATTATATACCAATGAATCAAAAAGCCCAAAGGAAATCGGCATATACAACCTATCAAGACTGAATCATAATGAAATATAAAATCTGAACAGACAAATAATGAATAAGGAGATTGAATCAGTAATAAAAACCTTCCAACAAATAAAAGTCCAGAACTGGATGGTTTCCACAGTACATTTTACCAAACATTTAAAAAAGAAATAATATCAATCCTTCTTAAATTCTTCCCCCCAAATTGAAAATGATTGAACATTCCCAAGTTCATCTTACAAAGCCAGTATTATCTTGATTCTCAAATCAGATAAGGACACTACAAGAAAAAAACAAGCAAAACAAAACACTACTGGTGAATATCCCTGATCAATAAAAATGCAAAAATTCTCCACAAAATACTACAAAACTGAATTCACCAGCATATTAAAATATTATATACAATGATTGAGTGGAATTAATTCCTGGGATTCAAGGATGGTTGAACATAGGCATATCTATAAATGTGATACATTACATTAATAAAATGACAGATAAAAATTATGATCATCTCAATATGTGCAGAAAGGCATTTGACAAAATTCAACATCCTTTCATGATAGAACACACAACAAACTGGGTACAGAAGGAATGCACCTTAACATAATAAAAGCCATACATTGCAAGCACATAGCTAACATCATACTCAATGGAAAAATGTTGAAAGTTTTCCCCTCTAGGATCAGGGACAAGACTTTCACCACTCCACTCGCATTTTACATAGTACTGGATGTCCTAGCCAGAGAAACCGGGTAAGCAAAAGAAATAAAAGGCATCCAAATAAGAAAGGAAGAAGCAAAATTTTCTGTTTATTGATGATATGAACTTACAGGTAAAATTCCTAAAAACTCTACTAAAAATCATTAGAATAAGCAAATTTAGTAAAGTTGCAAAATACAAAATCAATACACAAAAGATATGAGTTCTTATTTTGCATGAAATGCTTCACAAATTTGCACATCATCCTTGTGCAGGGGCCATGCTAATCTCTGTATCATTCCAATTTTAGTATCAAGTGCAAGACATAAGCATTTTAACACTCTGAAAATGAACTATCTGAAAAAGAAATAAAGAAAACAATCTAATTCACAAAAGCATAAAAATTAATGAGATACTTAGGAATAAATTTAACTAAGGAGATGAAAGATCTAACACGCAAAACTGTGACATTACCAAAATACTGAGACAAAAATAAAAGATATTCCATATTTATTAATGAGAAGAATTAACACTGTTAAAATGTCCATACTACGCAAAGCCATCTGTAAATTCAAACCCTATCTAAATTTCAATGTTATTTTTTAAGGAAATAAACAAAAAAACCTAAAACTTGTATGGGATTATAAAAGACTCCAAATAAAGCAGTTTTGAGAAAGAATGTGGTAGAGGCATTATACTTCCTGACTTAAACTATACTACAAAGCTTTCATACTCAAAACAATATAGTACTGTCATAAAAGCAGACAAATAAACAAGTAGAACATAATTGAGCCCAGGAATAAATCTTTTCCTATAGTCACCTAATATTTGACAGGGGCCAGCATATATGCAATGAGGAAAAGATAATCTATTCAGTAAAAGATCTTTAAAACTAAATATTCATGTATGACAGTATAAAACTAATCTGTTATCTTACATCATTCATAAAAATTAACTTGATGGGGCACCTGGGTGGCTCGGTGGTTGAGCTGTGAGGTCATGACTTGGGGTCCTGGATCGAGTCCTGCATCAGGCTCCTCACAGGGAGCCTGCTTCTCCCTCTGCCTATGTCTCTGCCTCTCTCTGTGTGTCTGTCATGAGTAAGTAAACAAAATCTTAAAAAAAATTACTTGAAATTGATTAAGAACTTTTTAATAAGATTTTATTTATTTATTCATGAAAGACAAAGAGAGGCAGAGACACAGGAAGAGAGAGGAGCAGACTCTCTGCAGGGAGCCTGATGCAGGACTCCATCCCAGGACCCTGGGATCACAGCCTGAGCCAAAGGCAGATGCTCAACCACTGAGACACCCAGGCGTCCCATAGATTAAGGACTTAAATACAAGATGTGAAACTGTAAAATTTCTAGAAGAAAACAAAGGGTAAAATCTCCTTGATATTGGTCTTGCCAATAGTTTTTTGGATATTAGATCAAAAGCACAGTTAACAAAAGCAAAAACAAATAAATGAGATTACATCAAACTAAAGTTTCTGCATAGTGAAAAAAAAAATGAAGAGAACGAAAACACCATCCACAGAATGGGAGAAAGTATGTGCAAATCTTCTATCTGGTAAAAGGTTAATAACCAACATATATAAAGAACTCTTACAATTCAACAGGAAAAAAACACATAATCAATTTTTTTTTAAAGTAAAGAACCTGTATAGACACTTTTTTTCAAAGAAGGTATATAAATGACAAAGAGGTATATGAAAAGGTGCTCAACATCAAAATCAGAGCAGGATCACTTTTTTAATCTTTAATAAAAACAGCAAGATATTACTCACTGCCTGTTAGAATAGATACTATCAAAAAGATTGAAAAAATAACAAGTTTCGTAAAGATTGAGGAAATGGGGAACTCATGGGCTGTGGTGGAAATATAAATTTGCATGGAAAACAGTATGGAGATTATTCAAATTACTAAAAATAAAATTACCATATGATTCAGTAACCCTACTTCTAGTTATATATCCTGTGGAAATGAAATCACTATCAAAGACATCTCTGCACTACTATGTTCATTATAGTATTATTAACTCTAGCCAAGACATGGAAACAACTTCAATGTCCATTGATGGATGAATTAAGAAAATAAGGATAGTAAATATATATGATGGAATACTATTCAGCCATGAAAAAAATTAAAAATCCTGCCATTTGCAACAACATGGATGGACCTTGAGGGCATCAGGTAAGTTAAATAAATCAGACAAAGAAAGACATATAGTGTATGATCTCACTTATATATGGAATCTGAAAAAAATGCAAATGAATAGAAACAGAGTAGATTAGTGACTGACAGGGGTGGGAATGGGGTGGAGTAAGATGGTCAAAGGGTGCAAACTTGCAACTATAATATGAATAAGTTCTAGGATCTAATGTACAGTGTGAGGTTCATAGTTAACAATATGTTAATGAGGCATACATTGTTTTAGTGTGTTTCACTTTATTGTACTTTATAGTACTGCATTTTTACAAATTAAAAGTTGCATCAAGTAAGTCTGCTGTCACCATTTTTCCAACAGCATTTACACATTTTGTGTCTCTGTCGCATGCTGATAATTCTTGCAGTATTTCAAACTTTTTCATTATTGCTATATTTGTTGTGGTGGTCTGTGTACAGTAATTACGACTCATGGAAATCACAGATAATGTTTATCATTTCTTACCAATAAAGTACTTCTTTAGTTGTAAGGTATATACATTTGTATATATGTACAATGCATATGTAAGGTATTATATATATATTTTAGACATAATGCTATTGAACACTACAGTATAGAGTAAATATAATTTTTATATGGACTGAGAAAGCAAAAAGAAAAAATCATTTGACTTAGTTTATTGAGATAATCATTTTATTGAGGTGGTCTGGAACCAAACCCACAATATCTCTAAAGTGTATCCGTACTGTATGATATATTTGAAATTTGTTAAGAAAAAAAAAAAAAGAAAGTTGTTAAGAGAGTAAAATCTTAAAACTTCTTACCACATGTATACAAAAAAAAGGTAGCTATATGAGATGATAGATGTATTAACATTATTTTAATTATTTTGCAATATAGATGTATATCATATTATCATATTGTACAAATTTACACAATGTTAAACTTATGCAACGTTATGTAGGCCAATTATTTCTTAAATTTACACAATGTAATATGACAATTATTTCTCAATAAAGCTGGAAATAAACTTAGTAGAATTAATCTATTTTTCAAAAGGGAAATACAGAAGTAGAAACTGCAGCTAACATTGAAGTAATAGAATATAAAATCCATTTTAGTTATATATACTGTGAACAAAACTATTACTTAGTTGACAATGAAGCATTACTTATGAAGCATAGAGGGTGAACTATAAGTCAGGTTGAAAGTAGCTGATTATAAAGTTTAAATTTAACATCTTTTTTTAAAAAATACTAGATTGATCATCTAGTTTTCAAAGATAAATGGATTAACTGCATGAATTTATTTCATACAACTTTATAATCTAATTTCATAAGAAAGTGCCATAGAAGTTTGGAACAAGACAAACTGGTTTAAGTTTCTTTATTTTCAACAGTAACAGATACTTCACTAAAAATAATATAAGAAAAATAAGCATATTTATTATAGTAATTATTATTCATAATGATATTCATATTGAATTATGGAATGCACATCCTGAGAGGGGGTAAGCTAAAATGAAATATATTTCGGTAAATGTGTCTATGAATAGTCAACACAGTGCCTCATAATATAAATGAATATCATCATTTTGAACAATTTAATTACTATTATTAGAATTACTATGAGTATAAAAATAGCTATCATTTTAGCAGGAATATGAGACTCTCATGCTCCATGCTTCATTAAATCCACACAACAACCCTGCATAGTAAGTATTATCATCACCATTTCATGGGTGAAAAAACTGAGGCCAACACATTTAGATAACTGGTTCATGATTACATGGCTAGTAAAGATGCATAACACTAATTTAGGCTTTATGATTTCAGAATTGTACTCTTTCCACTACACATTCTATTACTCTGTAAATACTTGGCTTGTTTTCATTTAGTTCTTTGATGATGGCTTGAAGCTTCATTTAAAGGAAGCTTAGAGAATTCATTTAACCAAAAGCTCCAAAGAATTAAAAATATCATGTATCTAATGCAGACCTGGGTATCGTTAGTTAATGGGTAACTATATATTTTCCACTCTAGTGTGATAACTACCAGAGTATTTTTCTAAGTTTCAGGCTCTAAGTGTTAAAAATGACTTTGTTAAAATAGAAATATTTAGACAAAGGTGACCAAAAGTCTAGGTCAGGTCACCTTAAGATAAATTTTAGGGAACTGAGGAAACAAATGGAGATTTGAACTCTGAGGCATTAGGTACAATGGATGTTTAAAGTACTTGGCAGGCTATAGAAAGCCCTATGAAGGCTGGCCTTAGCCTAGCTTTATAGCTTCTGGGCACAATATGTGTATTGAATTGAAAACTCATTTAGGGACGCCTGGGTGGTTCAGCAGTTGAGCGTCTGCCTTTGGCTCAGGTCATGATCCTGGGGTCCTGGAATCGAGCCCCACATCAGGCTCCCTGCATGGAGCCTACTTCTCCCTCTGTCTGTGTCTCTGCTTCTCTTTCTCTGTGTCTCTCATGAGTAAATAAATAAAATCTTGAAAGAAAAGAAAGAAAGAAAAGCAAGCAAGCAAGCAAGCTCATTTAACTGAAACATTTTGAAAAATAGAACATAGCCAGCACCACAGAAGACCTCTTTTGGGTAACAGCCTACCCCCTCCTCCTAGTTTGTTAATATTCTCTGCTATGTAATATACCATTGTATAAATATACCACAATTTATTTGCTGTTATAAACAAAATGACTATAATCATCTATATGCATATCCTGGTGCCAAAATTCATTTAATCTCATCCTATATTGCTAGAAATGGACTAAAGATTTGTTTACCTCTAAGTTTTCTAAGTATTGCCCAACTTACCCAAAACGTTTTTATTAATATGTATCCCTACCGGCAAAATATGGACACTATCAATCTTCCACATTTTTCCTGTTGGCCAACAGGATGAATGTGTAACAGTATGTCATACTAGTTTTTAATATGTATTCCAGATTCATAATAAAGAAGAGCAATTTTTATATATGAAGGGCCATTTGGATTATCCTTTACGTAAAGTACATGCTCAAATCTTTCGATATGTTAGCATTGTGTTGTATGTATTTTTCTAAGACTGTAATAGATCCGTATATTTTCTGAATGAAAGTTTAGCTTTGTAGGTCTTCACTATTTTATTTTCAAACTTTTTGTTTGTTTGTTTCAAAAAGTTTGTATTTATTTTTCATAGTTTGGTTTTTGTTCTGTTTTGTCTTATTTATTAGTTATTTGTAAGAGAGAACAGGTGGGGTGGAGGAGGAGCAGAGAGAGAGAGAGAAAGAGAACATCTCAAGCAGGCTCAGTGCTGGGTATGGACCCTGAGGCAGGGCTCGATCTCAGAACCCTGAGATCATAATCTGAGCTGAAATCGAGTCAGAGACTTAACTGTATGAGCTACCAAGGCAACCCTGTTTTGTCTTAAATTAACCATCACATCTTTTAAGTTCTAGAGTAGCCATTTGATCCGTTTATAAAATTTTGCCTCAACATCATTTTTAGTTTTAGTTTCTATCAATTTACAGCACCTCTCCTTTCTCTGAACAGAGTAAGCAAGTCTATTTTACAGTCTATATTGATCATTTTAATACCTTAATTCCACTGTTTCTATCATATCTTGCTAATGGTTTCTTCTTTGCTTGTGTGGTTTGCTACATTTTGCTGTATCCAAGTCATTATATTTGAAACTCTTTTTGGGTGGGAATAATTTTGAGCTATCATAATGGTGTGGTCCTCCTGACAGGATTTTCTTTTGTACCTGAGACTACAAGACAATTCAATTCCAAATTCAGTGCTTGACTTTCTCAGCTTACACAGAAGGCAAGGTAGGCTATACTCTTTTATTTCTGCTTCTCCTACTGCTTTGGGGATCTTAACTTAAATTTGGGTTGTACCAAAGTCCTCCAATTTGATTGCTGCTAGGTTTTGAATTTTGCCTATCTAGTGTCAAGAATCTATTAAAAGCACAGCTCAGTGTGTTTCAGCAGTTTCAAATGCTCTCCTAGCAAGAATGGCTTCAGGGCATATATCTCTAGGTTCTCATTATGTTCTATATCTGGGTCCTGTAATTCCTCACTTATTTTTATAATCATTCTGATATTTTTAACATTAAAAGATATTTTGTCTGGATTTTTAGTTGTCCATAGTAGGAGTTTTTAGATCACCATGACTAGAAGCAGCAACAAATATCAAAATATTTGTAGTAGTTTTTCACACCCCTACACACCTCTATGGTTTTATACCTCCTAAAGTTGGGGCATCCTTCTCTAATTATTTAGGCAAACTCCTATTGACCCTTTAAAACTCAACACAAGAATTACTTTGTTTAAGACATGTTCAGGGATTACTCTTATCCACTATTCTTACCAACATTCCCTTGCACTCTTGTTATCTGCACCTTGTTTATGATCTTTCATTCTCTATGTATATCAGCACCATCAGAATTTTGCTCTATTGTCTTTTTGTTAATTTTTCTTTTGCATATGTATTTGTTTATATATTTGTCCTTGGAAAGTGAAGTTCTTGCATTTAGGGACTGTAACTAAATCCTATTCATCCTTTAGAGCTTAAATTAAATATTCATTCCATAGGGAGTGTCTCTTTTCTTTCAAACCTGGGTTAGTTACTTCTCCTTGTCCTTTGTTAGAATTTACCTTATTATAGAAACTTAGAGCCTGTATTGTAACTTTAGAGCTTTTTCATTTTTTTTTTTTTTATGTGCCTTGGAATAAACACTCATCCCTGAGATCTTTATGCAACTTCATAGCTGATGTTATTCAGAAGTATGTTCAGACATCTTTAGAGTGGCTTTTTTGGGCCACTCAGCTAAAAAATCTCTTCTCAATAACTGCCCTTTTTTTTTAAATGTGCCTTATTTATTTCAAATATGCAACACTGTTAAAGAAAAACCAGTAAAGATTTCTTTGTTTGTGTTGTTTTATTTAGTTTAGTTGGCTTCCCCATTATCTATCTCTCCCATTAAAATGATTCCTCTAGGGGATCCCTGGGTGGCTCAGTGGTTTAGTGCCTACCTTTGGCCCAGGGCGTGATCCTGGGGTCCCGGGATTGAGTCCTATGTCGGGATCCCAACATGGAGCGTGCTTCTCCTTCTGCCTGTGTCTCTGCCTCTCTCTCTCTATGTCTATTATAAATAAATAAATAAATAAATAAATAAATAAATAAATAAATAAATCTATCTTAAAAATAATAAAAAAATAAAATAAAATAAAATAAATAATAAAATAAAATAAAATAAAATAAAATAAAATAAAATAAAATAAAATAATAAAATAAAATAAAAAACGTTCCTCTGGGCTGGGCTTTTGTTTGAGCACACCTGAGACCAGGTGCTTAATAAATGGTCATGAAATGATTGAGTAGTTTGACTCCCTTGCTAGATTCTCAACTTCATGAAAACAAGGATTATTTCTGTCCAGCCTTTATCTTCAATGCCTGTTATAGCCGTCATTCATGTGACTACTGAGAAAATCATAGAAACAAAGAGTTAAAGCTGCAGAAAAACCCTATAGGTTTAATAGTACAAAACCTTCTAGAATTACTGTTGCTCAGGAATTGAACATTGGCTGCACTTCCAATTATTTTTTTAAATGATATCAAATTTAATTTAAATGGAAATATCTGAATGGTAGAGTAATAAAAAAATGATAAAAGCAACTTGTTCCTTAAAGTAAGAATTATATAAGGCATCTCTGCTAGAAGCAAAATTTTCAAAGGTCAAACATCTAAAGGCTTAGAAGTGGAAGTAAGAGTGTGAATTGTACTTCAATGCTCTTTTCTTTATATTCAGCAAACAGCTTCATTCACACCTTTCCAATTTTTCAACTCTTTTTGACAAACCTTCAGAGGAGTCAGTGCTGATGACAATCATTGCAGCCTAACAGGAGAGATTTTATAAAGAAAATAGCATATTTTCCCCAAATTGATAAGGAAGGACATGGTAAAACTAAGCTGGATTCAAAGGAAGAATGCACAAGTACATGCTATATATAATAATGACTTCTTTTATTTTTATTTTATCTTTTTAAGATTTTATTTATTTGTTCATAAGAGACAGAGAGGCAGAGACACAGGCAGAGGGAGAAGCAGGTTCCAGGCTCCAGCCTGATGTGGGACTCGATCCGGGGACTCCAGAATCATGCCCTGGACTGAAGGCAGGAGCTAAACCGCTGAGCCACCCAGGGATCCCTAATGACTTCTTTTAATAGTGGCTTTGCAGTTTTTTAGATATAGACATTTACTGAAACCACTAACAAATAAACTAAAGCAAACAAACAAGGGTGAGAGAGAAGAAATATACAATCTAAAAGGAGCACATGTTCACAGAGTTCACATATCCCAAGTACAACTACAGGCTTCAAGTCATAGTTAAAACAATAGTAAATATAGGATGCAGACTCTACCAGTGAAATCACAAACGGGACCTTTGCTGTAAATCCTTATCTTTGGATGGAGTAGGTCATTGGATGTTGAAGACATGTGATAGAGCTCTATGTTATAGAACTCCTCTGGGATGAGTCACTTATTCCATTGCGTTTCCTGCAAAGCTGTCTGATCTGTTTTTTGTTTCCTGGAAATAGCCACTGCCCTGTCATACTTCTTAACATCACAGGTATTGATGACTCTAATCACTCCTCCATTCTTCTGCAACTGTCACTGTGTTAAAATGTGGAGACAGTTGACTCACTTGTTTTGGGAATTTGTAGAAATAAGAAAATAAAGCAGATGACCTTGCAATGTACTTTTTGTTTGTTTGTTTGTTTGTTTGTTTCTAAAGATGCATACACCAAATTACATTGAAATCATAAGGATTGTTTTAGGGAAAGATGTAGGATGCAGGTTCTTGTGTAATCCAGAGATGAAGTCCAACACATACTTAATCTTTCATCTAGGGCTTTGATAATTTTTTTCCCATTTTCCTCTCCTATGGGACCAGGAGCAACCTCAGTGGTAAATTAAGAAGATAAACTGAGATACAAACACCCTCTGGCACACACTATTATCACTTATATTCGGCTTCCTACATCTCCGCGTGTTCCTTATTTATCTTGACTTCTCTCTGAAATCAGGGTACTTGGAATCTCAATCAATTGATATTTACCTTTCTTAATGCCCAGAATTACTGCACCCCAGTCTGATCATACCCATAAGACTTCTTAAATTATTACGGTCATAATCCCAAATCTGCTTTGCTTCCTCAGCTCAGTACACTATCATTTCAAAATGAGGAAAATTGTCAGTAATGCCATATTTGGTAATCTATTTTACAATTCCAAGTACTTGAAACTATGATAATATAATAACATTCATTCCAATAAGTCACCCTAAATTTATTATCATGAAACAAGACTGTGAGAAAGATCATTCAAAATCATCCATGTATTTGCAACTTACAGAGACAAAGCCTGTAGCAATGGGCTTCCCTGTCTCCAAGTTGTCAAATTGCTGGTGAAAAACACCAGATCTATTGCAAGCTTATTCTCATGGCTTCGAGGGAACCCACATGAACCTTTACTGCTATTAGGAGGGGATAAAGCAGGAAAGGGATAAACAGTGATGTAAGTTTTGATTAGACGAAAGTAATAACTCATTACAAAGTGAATAATTTAAAGCAACATAGCCTGCTGGGAATATTGTTTTATAAAATGGTGGATTTTTTTATTAACTTATTTTCTTTACACTAAATTAGTTACTCATATAGGGTATCATTAGTTTCAGATGTAGATTTCAATGATTTATCTGTGGCATATAACATCCAGTGCTCAGTACATCACATGGCATCCTTAATGTCTATCACCCAGTTACCTCATCCCCTCATCTACCTCCCCTTCAGCAACCCTCAGTCTGTTTCCTACTGTTAAGAATCTCAGGTTTAAAATTGTAGTATAATCACTTATTGAGACCTTAAATATGCATTATATGTAGTCCTTTGAGTTTGTTATTTCCTACAAAAATTCTCTTAGAAACTATCATTGTTCCTATTTTAGTGATGAATATATTGAAACTTAAAAAGAATTAATAACTTCTGATAAATAACAGAGCTGATAAGAGCCTAAGCCAAGATATTGACATCATAGACTGAACACTTAGATACAATTACAAATAATATTGTATTTAAATGTGTTGTGGAATTAAGTTTAAATATCCTTTTAACCAAATGAGAAGAAATTATTCTTACTGTTATATCCTTCTGAAAGCAGAATTTTAGATCATATTCTCTGATTACTTCCATGTAGTGCAACACTTTTCTGCTAGCAACATAAAAAACATACGGCTAATTAGAGGAATTTATTTAAATAGCTGGAAAAAAAAAACACAAGAGCCAAATGTTAAGTGAACAGTCCCTTTTTTTTTTTTTTTTAAAGATTTCATTTATTTACTCATGAGAGACACACAAAGAGAGGCAGAGACAGAAGCAGGCTCCCAACAAGGAGCCCAATGTGGAACTCAATCACGGATCCCAGGATCAGGACCTGATCCAAAGGCAGATGCTTAACCGCTGAGCCATCCAGGCATCCCAGTGAACAATCCTTAATATGTAGGTAGTTCACTAGCAGGCCATATCCTGTTAAAAAATTCAAAGAAGACAACCAATCTTAATGGCAAGCTGATAAGACAGGTCATAAATTTAAATATTGTAAATACATTCTCATCTAATTTAGAAATAGTATATCAAATTTCCATTAATATTATCAAGAATCAAAATCCCAAGATTTTCTTTTAGCATTTTTATTTTATTTTTCTCAATGATACATGCTGTTTCACTGTTCATAGATAAAGTGATGATATTATAGCCACTAGTTGGTAGCACTGATATATCATTTTCTTTTTACTTCTCAGTATATTCTATCTTTACACAAAATAGGTATATAATTTAAAAGAATTGAAATTTGTGACAAAATTTTTAAAAACCCTAAACAGTAAAGAATATCATTTTCAGTAATCTCATTATCTTTCTTAAAGGTGATAGTATATCTTCCTATCTATGCCAGAAAAAAATTGTATGTGGGATTTGAAGTGAGATACTTCTCTAAATTTCAGTTTTCTCATCTGCAAAATGATGATCATGGTCTTACAATATAAGGTACTTACAATTTTTGGATGAAAATTTAATTAATTGTTAAAAGCAATTCAGTTATAGGAATGCATAGTTCATGGGAAGCATCTTATTTAATTATGTAGCATTAACAGTGTCAGAAAAAAAAGTAAATATGTCCATAATACTTAAACTTTAACACATGATAAAAATGCTTTGCCATATTTTCTCAATTCCCTTTACCATTTTCATTGACATAGTCAAATGTACTTTTTCTACTGGTAGCCAGCTCTTCTGTCTTTTTGTTAGAAGACTGCCCTGCTGAATTATTTATAATATAGAGATAATAATAGCTATGAAGATGTTTTAAAAAGTTTTCTTCACTAATTAGTGTTCTTAGACATCATCAAGAGGAACCAACTCTAACAAATTAATTTGGGAGATATTCACAGAATTAACAAGTCAACCAGGTACAGGGTTGCCTATAAATTCAAAGGATATGCAGAAGGGCTACGTTTGGAAAATAGGTAAGGACTATGAAAGAAAAAAAATCAAATCCTTGGGCAAAAGAAATTCTTAAGTGTCCTTTCAATGGAGTCCTGAGCATTGTCTAGCAGAAACTGGGGATTATCTGAATCTATTGAAGTTAAACTTTATTAGGTTGCTACTGACAAAGTTATTTACAACCTGTAGAGAAAGGAGTCATAATGTAGAAAACTGATGGTAATGCACGAGATTCCTGTTAACAAGAATGCAAGTGGGACACCCGGGTGGCTCAGAGGTTTAGCCACCTGCCTTTGGCACAGGGTGTGATCCTGGAGTCCCAGGATCGAGTCTCACGTTGGGCTCCCTGAATGGAGCCTGCTTCCCCCTCTGCCTATGTCTCTGCCTCTCTCTCTCTCTCTGTGTTTCAAATAAATAAATAAGTAAAATCTTTAAAAAATAATGCAAGTGAATTATTTTATCAGAAATTATAAATTCTACATCTCAAATTATCATGTGAACTAATTTTAATATCTAATTCTCTTATTAATTAATTTTTGAATAAAAATTCCTGACACAAGTATTTTATAATTGCATCACAATCATGTATTTAATTTCTTGGAGAGCAAAATGCACCGTAGCATAACTAAGGGGGAGCGTTGTGTCCATTACCAAGTTTATTCACCAGAGCAGCCTTGCTAACACACTACTATTTTTGGTAGAAATGACAGGATAAATGTAGTGTATTGGGCACATGTTTGGTATTCTTTGCCATGTTTTACACTATCTAAAAAGAGGTCAATGAACTTGGGCTGGAATTAGCAGACATGGAAGAAAGTAAATGTTACAGAGAGGAACCCTCTCTGTTTAAGGCCCACAACCTAATCTGGCTGGATCCCCATCATTTGGATCCCTGTACCTTTACAAAAGTCAATTAAATTTTTGCATCTCAGATTAAAGTTGATTCCCTAGTACTTTCCCAGACATATTTTGTATTATTTCCCAGAGAAAGGAAATTAGAATATTAAGAAAGCCTGGTTGGGGTGCCTAGGTTACTAGTCAGTTAAGTGTCTCCTTTCAGGAGACCTGGGTCTCTCATGTTCCTGGGATCCAGCCCCGCAACAGGCTCCCTGCTCAGCAAGGAGTCTGCTTCTCCCTCTCCCTCCGTCCCTACCCCCGCTGGTATTCTGTGTCTCTCTTTCTTTCTCTTTCTCAAATAAATAAATAAACTACTTTAAAAAATAAAAAATACAATAAATAAAAAAAGCCTGGTTTTACTTTCCCACCGTAGCTGCTTTTTTATTTTTTTTATTTTTTTGAATTGCAATAAACCAGCATGGATAGAATATGAGGCGGTTAGAATTTAAGACAGTACTGTTAGTACTATCTAGCAAACAAGATCTTTGACTTTGTTAGCATATGAAAATTAACAAAAGAGAATAAGAATTGTACTAATTTTTGTAAAAATTACAATCTCCTTTAACCCAATTAAATACTGACCCACTAAGTAAATTCTTAAAGTACTCCGATGCCCCAAGCACTCCCTAATAGTAATGAGTCTTTGTAAACAGGGTCAACCCAAAGAATACATGTACCTTAACTGTGGCATTCAAGACTCCCTCAGCAGTCTGAGCTAGGTCTTCCATGTTGTCTGGTTAATGAGCAAAGAGTTTTTTATATTCTTCACCAGCACATTTTGAAAATTATCATAAATCAACAATTGATAGGTTATTCCTGATATTCTCCTCTCTAAATAATACTGCATTTTTTTTTCCTGTCACTTTTAGTTATTTCTGGTTGTATCAGTAGCAGGTAAATTATCTCCTATTTTATAGGTCTTGATATCATAAGGAGGGGTATTCTGTCCATATGGAAGGAACAAAAATCACTGTAATTTTATCTTGGTGCAATAACTTGAGATTTTGAATATGTTCTTTTACTGGGAAGAAGAGAGTGTAGAGATACTGTCTATCCAAAGACAGACTGGCAGATGTTGACAGTTGCCAAGCCAATATCCATCTCCTTTTTTCTTTAATATAAGAATGCATTGGGGGATTGGCAATAGGCAAGCTTAAAACAACATCAAATACTTTCCTGTCTCCTTTGTGGTTAGACTGTAGTACATGACGGAGCAACAGTCATAAAAGGTACCATTGTCTTTTATTTCTATTTTTCTGCCAGAAATGTGGGCTTACCAGTGAGAACTACAGCAGCCTTTTTTGCAACCATGAATAAAAGGCCATGAAAATCACTAAGATGTTTTACTTGACTTTCTTAAGACTCTGAACCAATACAAGGAACACTCTGTAGTGTAGTGTTCTTGTTAAATGAGAAAATACGGCTAAACCACTGTGGTCACTCTACATCACATGCAGCAAAATGTAAATTATTTAAAAAAATTTTTTTTTTGTTTATTCATGAGAGGCGGAGAGAGAGAGAAAGAGAGAGAGAGGCAGAGACACAGGCAGAGGGAGAAGTAGGCTCCATGCAGGGGGCCGATGTGGGACTGGATCCTGGGACTCCAGGATCATGCCCTGAGCCAAAGGCAGGTGCTCAACCACTAAGCCACTCAGGCATCTCGCAAAATGTAAATTCCAATTGAATTATGTCCTCTCAGCTGTACTTGAGCAACTGAGCTTTTCAGGTTATCAGTCTGGAAGAGTATACCTCTGGTCCTCTGAAAGGGAAGAGAAAGGACAGTCTCTTCTCCATATAAGTTAAGGAAGAGAATTCTGTGCATTAAAGTGCACCATATAACATTTATCAAGCAATCATCTCCTGACTCCTTCCACTCCAAGTTATCTGCTATGCTATCCCTGCTCCTCCATTCAACTTCAATTACTGCCTTGTCCAGGATTCTCTATACATCATGATTTGTTTTATGTTTATTTCCTTCTTGTAAGCTAAAGTTTTGTTTTTTCTCTACTAAAAAAATCAAGAATCATTGTGTAGTTCAACTTCCATTTTCCTCAAATGCATTGATTCCTTGTCTACTATTCTTTTCTCTTATACTCTATATCTCTGTCTTTATGGGTTTGTACTTTGCCTTTCCCCATCCTTTACTGCAATTATATAATCAGATCTAATAGCTTCTTAGAGAAAGTTTAAGATTCCTGCATAAAATCACAGATTCTTTAGCAATGCTGTAAGATATTCAGGTGTACTTGTAATTTCTTCACTGAGTCTCAAATGCATCTTGAGTTCTACTCTGGTTCCTACCTAAACTTAAATTCTACTTCTTACACTTTATTAAATGACCAAATTCTTTCAGTTCAACATTTTCTAAGACTTAAATGTTAAATCAACTGATGCCTTTGTTCGTACATTTTCTGTAAAATATTTGAATACAATAGATTTATTATTATATTTATAGATTTGTAATCAATGTTTCATCTCTTGAAGTTTGTGGAAATTGCAGATATAGTGATTAACCTAAAATAATACTGCCTCAAATACCTCTGATGTCAAGTCCCAAACCCTGACCTTAGCCACACCTGTGATGGATAGTTCCATGGGAAATTGCACTTACTTAACACTGATGGCACCTCATGTTCTATCTCTCATCCTAGAATTTCTCCATCACAACCCACATAAGGTTCCTCAGGCTGAACCTAAGCCCTGCCCAAAAGTGTAGGAGAGGATGGCTCTGAGGATGGCTCTCAGTGAAGGGGAAAAAGGAGCCATAGACAAAATTATCAGCCTTCAGGTTTTCATGAGGATGACTTTGGGAAATTTGTCAGGAGCTTCCAATGAAAGTAAGCCTTCATCATCTGTCCATAGCAATTAAATCAACAATATACCTTTATGACAGATTTGCTTCTTATCTGTCTTACTCTCCCATTCTCTCACTTCTTCTACCTTGGATAATCTTCCAAATAAACTAACCGTCCTCAAATCCCATACTATTCTTTGCAGTCAGTAAAAATGGAGCCAAAAGACTTTGGCTTTTATATGGTCTCTTACAGCTATTTCTGTCTGGATTCCCATAAATAAAGGGATTTTTGAATTATCAGAAGTCTATGAATAAGCTCCAAATGGAGGGGGCAAAAGCAAAAAGTAGAAATATTTATTTTTATTTTTTAATCATGATTAAATTAACTTACTTATTATTTTAAAAAATGCTAAGATCACAAAAACATAGATCTGTGTGAGACCATGTCACAATGTAAGAAATGAGTTCTATAGTCCTTCTGATAATACTAAGCCAAGTGTACAGGTGACATCTAATTTATTGTTTATTCCAAGACATATTAATTTATATTATATGTTATATATTATGTATATTAACCTAAGGAATAAGATAGAGTTTGGACAGACTAACAGAAAAATGATCCAAATTTATGTTTATGTTTCTGGTTTTGTTGTGAAAATCAGTGTTATTGCTGGTTTAATATGGCAAAACTAATAATGCTCATGGACTCTATAATAAATTTTCAAATTGTATGGAGAGAATTCAAGAAACATATAATTAATTGATATGCAAATCCTCAAAGAGCTAAAGAATCAGGTAGTGGCATGTACTGAATCAACAGCACCATAATACAGCATTTTATATGTGTGGCTAATGGATATTTTCACGAATGTTTGCTAACTAGTCAGCCAGTACAGAGAGATATTAGGTAGTGTAATTACTTACAGTTGTGTTTAATAAAATGAGAGAAAATTGTCGAATGACACTAATAATAATAATCCTATAGTAGGCTAAATAATTCAATGATAATTACAAGTATTAATCTAGCTTTCTCCCCTGATTATGAATCTCCTCGCCTTTATCATAATGGGAGTAGCAGATTGTCTGCAATGAATTGTGAAAACCTAGCAGTGACTTTGGCAGTGAAGGTCTCCCATCAATTTTGATAGGTTAAAATGATTCTGGTTGGTCTTGAGTAAATGTGTCATTTTTTTTCTACATGTGTCATAAAAGAAAGGAGCAATAGTAAATTCTTGCTGTTATTCCACAGAGCCAATAAAATCATATGGCCAACAAGAGGCAGTTGACACTGTAAGTGTAGTTAACTATCTTCAAATACTAGACCTGGAAATAAAATTCCAATATTTCACATAATCTTGTGTGAGCTATTTTGAACATGTCTATTGTAAGTGTGTGTATGTATATGTGTATATATATATATATATGTATATATATATATATATTTCCTTTTTTTTCAGTGCAACAAATTTACTCAGAGATAAATTTGTATTGCAAACAATTTCCTTTTTGGCGGGGTGATTGTGACTAGCTGTACAATTTAAAATGACTGAAAGAAGAAAAATATTTTATATTACAACATATTTACATTTGATCAAAACATTTATTTATTATAATACTGATTAATGTGTAATACTGTACACAAAGAAATGTACAGAAAGAAATTTAGAAATGCAGTTATAATTCAGTCCCAGTATAGAGTTGGCCATTTAAAAAATTACCACTGAATCTCTCTGGTATGAAATGTGGGTTTGACAATCAGATCCAGTTCATTACATCAGGTAATGTGTATGTTTTTATTACCATTTTGACAGCACAACACATTTTATAATCCAGACATTTTACAATGGAAGTATGATGCATGTATTTCAAAAGTATAGGCATGCATGAAGCTATGATGTCAAGAAAAGATGAATATCTGTAGTCCCATACAGACTCAACAAATAAAAATATCAACAGTTTTGGGTGAGATTTATAAATATTGTATAAGATTAAGTCAATATGTGGTTTTGATATAAATAATCTGTTCTTAAATTAGAATTATAATTAATGAGTACAGTATCCAAAATGGCAGATGGATTTTAGCTGTCTTTGCTCAATAAGGAAAATGAAAAAATGTTTAGTTTGGTCAGATTTTGATTTGATTCCTGAAAATTTTGCATTTGAGAAAATTACCCTGAAATAAGAATCCTTAAAGATATAGCCTCTTTGGCATAAGTTTTCAAGAAGGTCTTGTTTGATGTTCTAGACTATTCTATAGCATATGTATTGTTGTAAATGCTTCATGCCAAAAATATGTAAGCCACACCAAGGCTACACATACTATACAGCTGTTCCTTAACTTATAATAGGGTTATGTACAGATAAACACATCAAAATTGGAAAATATCATAAATTGACAATGCATTTAATACACCTAATCTGGCAAACATCACAGGTAGCTTAGCCTACCTTAAACATACTCATACTCAAAAATACTTATATTTCCCTACATTTGGGCAATCATCTTACACAAAACCTATTTTATAACAAAGTGTTAAATATCTCATGTAATTTACTGAATACCATACTGGAAAAAAAAAAAAAAAAAAAAGAAGAAGAATGGTTATATACAGGATGGTTGTAAGAATATCAGTTGTTACCCCTGTAATCTTCTAGCTGCCTGGGAGCTGTGACTCACTGCTACTGCCCAAAAGCACAAGACAGTATCATACAGTTTCTACTGAATGTGTGTCACTTTCACACCATTGTCAGATAAATCATAAATTGAACTACTGTAAATCAGGAACCATCTGTATTTGAAAATTGAAACAAAATATGCACACACACACAGATGCCCATACACACACAAAACAAAAGGCTTTATGAATATCTAACCAACATAAAGCAATGTCTGGACAGCAAATGTGGGTGCCAAGGAGACAACAGCTCTGCATCAATACTCTGAGCAGTACCACACATGGCCTTTGTCTCTTGGAAGAATTCCAGGACTAGCCGATGGCAAGGAATTGAACTCCTATTTCCTGGATAGATTAAACGCTATTATTTTTAAATTAGTGTGCATGTCTGTTTTCTAAAGATATGTTAATTTATTTTATCGATTTATTCCAAAACCAAATAATTTCCTCTTATTTAAGTGGCAGGTAAATAAAGTTCTTTTTAATTTAAACCAAATAGGTTTCTTTTTTTTAAGAGAGAATATACTGAAAGTGCTAACCTATATTTCTTAAAAATATTTTATTAGAATCACTAATAACTTGTCTCTTTCATAGTTTTTCCTAAATAATCTTCATGAATTGGAAATATTTTTTTGCACTTTATTCAAGGCTATTAACACACAATGTCACTTTGTTTTCAATATGGTTCTGAAGTTTCAACCAAAATGTTGTCTTTTTTTTTTTTTTTTTTTCCCATCCTTCATCTGGACTCTCTCCCCTATTAGCATATATGCACCATTGCCTGTCTTTGGGAAAATAAGGGCCATTTTCCCCCCTTTATATTATGCCTCATGAGCTTAGTGAACTTGTTGACTTTGAATGTGGTCACAACATAAGCGTTACATATTCAATTCTCCTTTAATAATAAACAGTGAACTGCCAGTGTACACATTCCAAGCTATCAATATGTTTATTCCTATATGTTATTTTGTGAATTAAAATGGCTGAATTGCAGAACAAGAATTTTAGGTGGTAGCTATTGTAAATTTTACCCAAACTGACATTTTTAGGTCTTGTTTTTGTCATCACTATGTCCAATATTTGCTCAGGTCTATTTTTAGAATAAGCTTGTATAATTAATATTTATACTAAGATATTATAAGAATGTTGCAATTCCTTTTAGAAACATTGAGCATATTGGATCAACCTCTACTTCTTTAATTAATTGAAGACACTTTTGGCTTGTTTCCAGTACTTTCTTACAATCAATGAATGTGAAGTAGTCTGAATTTCAATTTCATAGGGCACTTTCCCTTTAACTGATGAACATAGTGAAGATATTCTATAGTTAGCTATCCGAGAAGAGTTCTGTATTTTATTCTTCTTAATATGTAGTTTGAAGCCTCGGCAATTAACTTAATATTTTAGTGCTTGCTATATGAATACCTATGTGCCAGGCAGAGAGCAAGATAGAAATATTAAATTAGCCAATTCTATGCATTCTAAAAGAAAATAACTGTGTAATCATAATAAGTACTTCTATTAGTGGAATATCACTGTATAAACTTTGCTACATATGACCAATGCCAAATACCAGAATGAAGGTCCATCTAATACAAATAAGGGACAGTGTTAAAGAATTCTGGTGAGCCATTTCATCTTGACAAATAGTGCTGCATTTTTTGCTGAATTGTGCTTTTCAATAACATGATATCCGATAAATGCAGAAGTAACAAAGTGACAAATGAGATAAGAAATGATATATAATTAAGATACTTTTAAAAGTACAGATAGATACAAATTTGTAAACATAGTATTATAGAGGAATAAAAATAAACCCGAGCTATACACTCCAACATGGATAAATCTTGGAAACTTAATAGTGAGAAAAGTAAAACAAAGAAAGTGCAAAAATTCTAATGCATTTTAATAATGTTCAAACAATTTTTTTAAATAATAGATAATTAAAAATACTATTATGTGTCAAATATTATAAAAACTAAGCAAGGAAATGGCAATCATAAAATGACTAAAGCATACAAACCTGGGTAGGTATAACAGGTGTGGTCATTGTTGGGCAGACGGAAGTAGGGACCCTCAAAATGGTAGCCTAAGGCTAATAGGTGGGGTCACCCTTCCCCCAGATATCACCCTGGATAAGTTCCTAAAACTCAAGTCACAAACAGCTCGTAACCTACCAAGACCCACCTAAAAGAGAAAGAACACTAGAATCAGCCAAAAACAGGAACATGCACCCTGCTTCACCCTATCACATAAAGCTACATGTCCCTAACCACTCCATTTTTTTCTTAACTTGCACAGGCATAAACACCCACACCCTTCCCCTACTGGGCGTGACTTCCCTGACTCTGGCCTCCTCTCCGAGTCACAAAACCTCGCCCAGGAGCACTTCCCATTAAAGCACTGTACCCCCTGGCTCTGCTGTCTTTAATTTTCTCTGCCGATCATTAAAAGAAAACCTAACAGTCATGTTTTACTTCATGAGGAGATGAGTTAGTAGATAAATAGAATTAACTAGATTTTTTAAAAGTTAGTAAAACTTTAGCCTATTATTTCTTAATATAAAATATATGATTTTTATAAAAAATGTTTATCTAGAAAAAAATTTAAAGATTAATTTCAGGCTAATCATAAGGTTCATATTTAGTTTCCTAGTGAAGAAAAAGCCTGTTTCTCTTGTTTTCTTTTCCTCCTAGTTTCCATTATTATAATGTGAAATGAGGAATGTTAGTTGAAAAAGTGAACTTCTCTACAGACGAAAATCATTACCTGATTCACCCTCCAGGTACAACAGATGGAACTCCTGAAGACATGCTCTGTTGCCTTGAGGAGGAGTAAGAGTCATGCTTACTTCTGGAACACACTTATTGGCAGCCCTAAACAATACAACACCATGGTCAACACTTTGAATATTTGCAATTACATTTTTATAATTGTGGAACTCATTCCAAGAGGCAATGCTGGTGCCTTAGCAGGTATTTTAATAAAGCTAAAATATTAGCAAGGCACAAAACATGGTTGAAGCTTTACCCTTAGATGTGATTTTTTCCCATATATTCCTGCTATTACAGACATGACAAGTTATCTTTTGATAAATACATATATATAGTATATTTTACAATTATAAGGGAAATAGCTCTGCTATTTTTTAATCTTATTTTTTAAGATTATGCTTCTTTTTTATTTCAATTTTTTAAGTTTTGTTTTTTAATATACTTCTTGGAATATAAAATCTCTTCCATTTTTTAAGAAGTTTACCATCTAAAAATTAATCATTTTCTTATCGTATCATCTCTTCATGTTGCTTTTTTATTATTATTATTATTATTATTATTATTATTATTTAGCATTTTATTCATTTATGCATGAGAGATACAGATGGAGAGGCAGACCATAGAGAGGCAGGTTCCCCACAGGGAGCCCGATGTGAGCCTCCATCCTGGGACTCCGGGATCACAACCTGAGCCAAAGGCAGACAATTAACCACTGAGCCACCCAGGTGTCCCTCATGCTGCTTTTTAAATTAAAAAATCAAAATAAACATGAAGGATGTTTTCCTTGTGTTGGCCCGTCTGTTGGACATATTATATATGAACCATGGCAATAGTTTTACAAAATTTATTGATGTTTGTTGGCATTTTTTTAATTAACTAATTTTTCTCTCCCTTATCTAGATTCCTTAGCATTCAGACTGCTGGAAATTTCAATAAGCCTTACCCAGGGGGTGTGTTTAGTACCTTGTAGGGTCCCTCTCAGATCCTTGAGTTCTCATTCTGCTTGGGGTTTTGCAATGGGTTCTGGCACAGGTGTCTCTGTAACAACTGACACTCCATGGTCTCTCCCCTTTAAAGTTCAAGATGTCACTTGTTTCCATGTTGATCTATAGGTTTAATGCAAACCAACAAGCTATTTTTTGAATATTAACAAGCTTATCTTTTGAATATTAATGAGGACTGACTTCAGGACTTACCATAAAGATAGAGTAATTAAGATGTTGTAAAATAGCAGAAATAATAGAGAGACTAAAGGAACAGACTGGAAATATATATATATATATATATATATATATATATATATATATATATATAATCTTTGACAAAAGGGCAAATGTGCTAAAAGAGAACAAGAAAGTACAGTCTTTTCAACAAATGGTTCTGGAGTAACTGAGAAGCTGTCTGTAAAGATAAAATAAAATAAAATAAAATAAAATAAAATAAAATAAAATAAACTCAGGCAGACTCTTTATGCTCTTCACAAAAATTAACTCAGATTGGATGATAAACCTAAATGTAAAACATTTAGAAGATTACACAGGAGGAAGCTTAGATGATCTTGAGTTTGGCAATAACTCTTTAGATACAATACCACAGGTATTGTCCATAAAAGACAGAACCATTAAGCTAGATTTCATTGAAATTATAAATGTCTACTTTGTGAAACAAGTGCCAAGAGAATAAAAATACAAACCCCAGACCATGAGAAAATATTTGCAAAAGATGTATCTGACAAAGGACTGTTATCCAAAATATACAAAGACCCCTTAAAACTCAACAATAAGAAAATAACCTGATTAAAAATGGGCCAAAGACCTTAGGAGACACCTCACTAAAGAAATTATACAGGTGTAAAATAAACATATGAAAAGATGCTTCACATCATATGTCACCAAGAAAATAAAAATTAAAACAAAAAGACACCACTACATACCCAAAACCCAGAACACTGACAAAGAACATTAAATGCTAGTGAGGATGTGGAGCAAAGGGAATGGTCTTCCTTTCTGTTGAGAATGTCAAATGGAAAACAATTTGGCAGTTTCTTACAAAACCAAGCAAATTCTTACCAGAGATCCAGCAGTTGCATTCCTTAGTATTTATCCAAAGAAGATGAAAACTTATGTCCACAGAGATGTCCATAGCAGTTTTATTCATAATTGACAAAAATTTGGAAGCAAACAAGATATCCATCAGTAGGTGAAATGTCAAATAAATTGTAGTACTGACAAATAATGGAATATTATTTATTACTAAAGAGAATGAATTACCAAGCATGGCAAGGTATGGTGGAGCTTGAAGTACATATTACCAAGTAAAAGAAGTCAATCTGAAGAGGCTACACACTGTATAATTTCATTTATATGACATTCTGGAAAAGGCAAAAGTGTGAAGATAGAAAAGACCTCAAATGGATGGGGGTGAAAGGGAAGGGATGGATAGGAAGCATACAGATTTTTAAGGCAGTGAAGCCACTTTGTATGATGGATACATGTCATGTATCCATCTCTAATGGTGGATACATGTCATTATATAGTTGTACAAACCCATAGAATATACATCTAGAATGAACCATAATGTAAACCATAACCTTTGAATAATTATGATGTATCAATGTAGGTTCATCAATTGTAATAAATGTTCATGATCAGAGGTAATGAACGTGTGAGGGCAGATGGTAAAGGGAAATGTCTCTCTTGATTTTGCTATTCGCTTAAAACTGCTCTAAAAAGGGTCCCTGGGTGGCTCAGCGGTTTAGCGCCACCTTCAGCCCAGGGCCTGATCCTGGAGACCCAGGATCAAGTCCCATGTCAGGCTCCCTGCATGGAGCCTGCTTCTCCCTCTGCCTGTGTCTCTGCCTCTCTCTCTCTCTGTGTCTCTCATTAATAAATAAATAAAATCTTAAAAAAAAAGATTTAAATAAAAAAAAACTGCTCTAAAAAATAAGGTTCATTAAAACAAAGAAAGGTGTGATCTCCTCATATATTTGTCCCTCTCTTTCCCTGACTCAAACATCAGTTTGCTCATTTTTTACTTTCCTAAGATTATGTATCTCAATAAAATATTAGCAAGCATGTGTTAGCCTCAGGCTTTGCTGCCTAAGGATCCTGGGCTAAGAGAAGGGGGACAATGTTTAAGCAGAAAAATAAATGAAGAATCTCTTTATGTCGTTGGTTCAAAACCTAAAATCTCTAGAGGGATGGAGAGGAGTTCTAGTACAGACATTTGAGAATGGAAACGTATAGAAAAAATAAATAAATAAAAGGAAAAAGATTGAAAAAAAAAAAAAAAAACCCAAGGGGTATATGAGATATTTTAGGTTCTGAATAAAAGCTACAATAGCCAATCATGAGATTATGTAAGTAAAAATTTTTTAAATAATATTTTAGAATAGTATTGACAGCAATTGGTGTTGTGATCCTATACCCAGGCAGTCTCCAAGGAAGCTCTAACATATGAAGGAAATAATTTTTACTCAAGAATTTTCAGCAGAAAGTGGTGTAAAGATCAAATATGGCCAGATGGCCGTCAGCATTCAAAATGTTGGTATATGTAATCTATCAGTCAGAAACTTGTTATGAAAAATGCATATAAATATTTAATTTTAGGTTTGTATGTTTGTACCAATCTATCAATAATATTAGTATTATTTCAACAGTGAATGCTCAACATTCATTATTTTTACCTAATAAAATATTTTGGGGTCAATATTTTAAATACTTCAACCTCTGTGATTATCCTACTAACCTGTAATAATTTTGATTTGAGGTAAATAAATCTTAAGGTTTTGTAACTTGTTTCTCATTTTAAAAAGGCTCAATGAAATTTTAGAAAATATAAATTTAGAAAAAAACCCTATAGTTTATAATTGTCAAATAACATTAAAATATTATCCTTTATTCAAAGTGTATTTTTTTCTAAATTTATTTATATGCTAATAAAACCAAAAATTTTAAGTCATGCTAGATTTCATATCATACAAGAGTGCTAGGAAGTTATCTAGCAATGATCTATATTAAAGA
Organism: Canis lupus baileyi; assembly: GCF_048164855.1. NCBI lineage: Eukaryota > Metazoa > Chordata > Mammalia > Carnivora > Canidae > Canis > Canis lupus. The sequence continues at coordinate 80,475,446 of NC_132839.1, forward strand.
GTTAAGATAGGCGCTATCGCTATGCAGGAGAGAATCCTACTGTAACAATTCAGTGTTACATAATTTTTTTACTTTGTGTAAAATTACTACTCTATAAAAAGGCTTTTATCAGTGACAGGCTTGGAAATTTAACAAAACTTTGAAACTAACATAATGTAACTTATTCCTAGAAAACAACACCACCAACAACACTTTATTAACATGAAATCACAAGACTATTTCTCCATTTGAATAAGAAAGGTAGCAACCCCAATAGGCTTATGGACTACGAAATGAGATGCTATAATGCTCTTAAGGAATTAAATGATCCAGTCATGAATCACAAAAAAAAAAGGATATAAATTATCAAAGTATTTGTATAATTGTAACATACAAGTGCCTATTATAGTACAATAGTATAGGCTTCTAAAATAACTCTATAAAAGAACTCTGCTTCTAAACTGTAGAAAATATGTTCTCTTCTCCCTATTTACAACTATTAGGTCATTCATTTAACTTTTAAAATATCCACTTAATACAAGCTTTTTAGCTATTTGAACAAGCAACAGGACTCTATTCCTACTGTTTACATCTGAAGGGTAGACTTCTAGGGTTAGAAGTAGAGCCCATAAAAAAATCCAATAACAACAAAATGCAGTAAAAAATTGTTAGTGTGCCCTTATGATCTGCCAGCTACCTTTGTGAGAAAAACTGAGATTAACAAAACATATAAAATACCTGACCACAAAGAGCTTACATTTCCTTCTGAAATACAATAGTGAAAGAAACAGATAATGGAATAATGAATGTATGGTTGATGGTGATAGGAGTCACAAAGAAATATAAAAGAGGTAAAAGGTACTGGGGAATGCCAAGATGGAGGCTAATTTTATTTTATATGGGGCAGTTATATCTCACTTATGAGATGTTATTTGCACAAAAACCACAGGAAGTGAAGGAGGGTGTTATACAAATGTAAAGAAAAAGGATGCTCCATACAGAGGAAATAAGTACGTAGACCTTGTGTGAGCAGCTTGTCTGTTACATCTAAGGCCAAGGAGGAGTTCTGAAAACAGTTCAGTTACATCTGAAAACAAGGAGGCCAGTGAGGAGTTCATAATGTGGAGAGAGGAAGAGAGTATTGATCTATGACCTTCTAGTACATAGAAAGGCTTTCAATTTTAATTTTAATATTTATTTATATTACATATAAATAAAAAGATACCAAAAGATTTTCAGCAGCAGAATAAAACCATCTGACTTGATTTTTAGGCTAAGTTGCTGTACCAAAATAGATTTGAGGGGAAGGAGGAATGGTGCAAGTGTGAGATATGGTTTTGCTTTCTATACATTTTGGTGAATATTTTGATGAATGAGATGGGGTATGTGCTGGGCAGACTGTATCAACATTTATTTTATCTGCACAAACAGAAGGATGAAGTCTTCATTTCCTGATATAGAGAGAACTTTGGGTTGAGATGTTCTTTCTGATTAAATAGCATAGTGATGATTAGGATTCAGTCAGTCAGTGAAAGGAACAGTAAGCATAGTGCTTAAGAGGTAAGGGATGATAATAAATTTGAAATTGATTTCATCAAAGACCATTGTGTTGGATCTTCTCTTTATATGAGTAAATAAATGAATGAGGCCTTCTGGGGTTCTGATAGGTATAAAGAAGACTACTATGATTCCAATGCTACGGTTTTCAGTGAAGAGTGTGCAATCAGACATATTTTATTGAAATAACCAAGTACAATGAGGGTAGAAAATTGGAATGACAGAAAACATAAAAAAAGCAGAGATTTTTAAAAGAGATACAGGACAGCATAGAAAAGATAGTCAAAGGCATTGTAATAGTGTTGTATGATGACAGATGGTGACTACACTTGTGGTGAGCATAGAATAATATATGGAGATGGTGAAAACCTGAAACGAATGTAACACTGAGTGCCAGCTGTATGCAAATAAAAAAATTAAATCATTTTCATGAAAACAATGAAAAGAGGGGCAAAAATTTGAAAAATGATTTTCAAAAAGAGTGAAGATGAGGCTAAGACATGCTCTTGACCTTGAGGGCAACAGCATTTGGAAGAGTCTTCCCCATTTTGAGAAAACTCAGATGAATCAATGTCAGGAAAGAATCAGTTTTAACTAAAGCAAAGAGCTGTAATGAATTTTCAATACATAATTTTCTGACAGGATAATTCTTTCCTGTGAAACAGAGCATATAGAAAACAGGGAAGAAGCCTGGAAGCAAAATAGATTATACTGAAAATAAGAATTAGGAAAAAGACAAATGATAAAAGACTAAGTTAAGAAAACTATAGTCTGACAGGGACCTAGTGAAAAGAATTTTTAGTTTATAGTTTAATGTTTTGAAGGATAATCTAGAAAGATACTTCTAGAGTCAAAAGCTGCTTCCTTTATTTATCAGAATTAAATATGGAAATGTCTTAAAAAGTAAAAGAAAAATATATGTTATGTTAACACTAATCACACTAAAGCTTTGCTGGTTATATCAAGATAATGAAAAATGGATTTTATTTATTATTTATTTTGTACACATTTAAAAAAAGCAACTTGTACACTTGTAACTTTTAAAATTGAACACTTTCACTTTCCAGTGAAACAATAGAAAATTTAAAAATAAACAGGAACAAAATTACAATAGAGAATGTCAATTCCAAATAAGGTCCTACAGGTTCTGCTGAATCTCCCATTGAGTGGCAGGGTTTAAGTCATCATTAGGAGAGAGTTTTATTTTAAAAGTGTCATCTTAAACTGCAAGGATGTCCATTAAACATGCCAAAGGAGAAGCCATGGTGTCAAAATGCCCACTTAATCCACCCAAAGGACTCAAACCCACCCTTTGCTGACCTTCTAAATCCCATTTTTCTGAGTTTTTTTCTTCTTTTTTTTAAACAAGAGAAAGTAGACAAGTACATATTGGTAAATGCTGAGTATCCATATTCACATAAAGACACAGTGTAATCTCTGAGTCCAACATAGATAGAAAGGAGGATAAAAGCTAGAATTCTATGCACTACTACAGTGGGGCCTAGTACCCTCCAGCTTCCAGCGGAGCTAAGGGTGCAGAAAGGTTTCCTTTTTTCCCACAGAGCCCAGTGGTGTTGATGTCATAAAGTTTTTGTTGAGACAGGAAGGATAAAAATGAATTTGGAACAGAAAAGGGTAGGGATTCTTTTCCTGCTGTATTCTGCTCAAGATATTTCCCCCTGAATTAAGATGAGAATCATGGTATAAAGGGAGAGAAAAGAGCCTTCAAAAAACAGGGTGAATGAGTACAAGAGGAGGATGGAAAAAAAGAGATGCAACTTGCTGCCAGGGACTGGAGAAAATTTTAAAAAAGAAGGTTGGAATCCATCAGTGTTCCATTAGTCTTCTTCTTCATCCTCCTCCCTTTCCTCCCCCTCAACATCATCTTCATCTTCTTCACCTTCATCCTCATCTCCTTCTTCATCAGTATCTTCCAATCCTTCTTCATCATCATCTTTTATCATCTTCTCCTTCTCCTTCTTCATCATATGGGGAATTTGCATATGGGCAACCAAGTAGTACTACAATGGATTTGGCCAAATATCATCGTTGACGACCTCTCCTAACTCATCTGCACTTGCATCAGAATAGTCAGTAAACCAAGTGCAGAAGCTCTCTGGTTCCCTGCACTGTCTCTTCCAGCTGGCTTTATTCTGCATTTAACTTGAATGTTTCCTCAAATTCTTTCCCCCTTAATATTTCTTGCAGAGCTGGTTTAATGTTCACAAATCCTTTAGTTTACTTTGGAAGCTCTTTATCTCATCTTCTATTCTGAATGAGAGCCTTGTTGGATAAAGTATTCTTGGCTACATGTTGTTCTCATTTAGGACCCTGAATATATCCTGCCAGCCCTTTCTGGCCTGCCTCTATGCAGAGGTCTGCTGTTAATCTAATATTCTCCCCGTATAAGTTAAGGATCTCTTGTCTCTCGCTGCTTTAAGGATTTTCTCTTTATCTTTGGAATTTGCAAGTTTCATTATTAAATATCTAGTGCTGGATGATTTTTAATGATTTGGGGGGAGGAGAACCTCTATATCTCCTGAATCTGAATGCCTATTTCCCTCCCCAGATTAGGGAAGTTCTCAGCTATGATTTGTTCAAATAGGCTTTCTGTCCCTCTGTCCCTCTGTGTTTTCTGTAACCCCAGTTATACTTAGACTCTTCCTTCTGAGGCTATCATTTATTTCCCTTAACCTTTCCTTATGATCTCTTAATTGTCTCTCTCTTTTTTCCTCAGCTTCCTTCCTTGCCATCAACTTGTCTTCTAGGCCGCTCACTCTTTCTTCCACCTCATTAACCCTAGTCACTAGGACCTTCAGTTTGGATTGCATCTCATTTAATATATTTTTAATTTTGACCTGATTAGATCTAAATTCTGCAGTAATAAAGTCTTTAGAGTCTTTTGTGATTTTTTTCCAGAGCCACCAGTAGCTTTATAATTGTGCTTCTGAATTGGCTTTCTGACATTGAATTGTAATACATATTCTGTAACTCTGTGGCAGAGAGTACTGATCCCGTCTTTTGTGGTGAATTCTTCCTTCTAGTAATTTTTCTCAGTGCAGAGTGGCTGTATGAGTGGGCTGACTCAAGAATATCAACCATGACCTAAGTAAATTTCACCCCAGATGATTCTGACGAGGTCAGAGATCAGAAAATGAAAATAAGATCAGAACAATAAAATAAAAGGACCACTAAAGTGAAAAATGAATTTTAAAATGAAGTAGTAAAAATAAAAGGCCAAGAATCCCAAAGAAGAAATAAAAAAAGAAAAAAAAAGAAGAGAAAAAAACAAAGAGGAAAAAATAGAAAATAAAATAAAATAAAAGAAAGAAAGGGAGGGGACTGGGAGATGGTGGTGGTGAAGAAGTTGTAGTGGAGGGAGAATGTAGTCTACCTGAGACATGAGCAGATTTCACCAAAGAAGACATACACATGGCCAACAAGCACATGAGAAAATGCTCCGCATCACTTGCTAATAGGGAAATACAAATCAAAACCACAATGAGATACCACCTCACACCAGTGAGAATGGTGAATTAACAAGACAGGAAACAACAAATGTTGGAGAGGATGTGGAGAAAGGGGAACCCTCTTGCACTGTTGATAGGAATGTGAACTGGTGCAGCCACTCTGGAAAACTGTGTGGAGGTTCTTCAAGGAGTTGAAAATATAGCTACCCTATGACCCAGAAATTGCACTACTGGGGATTTACCCCAAAGATATAGATGCAGTGAAAGACCGAGACACCTGCACCCCGATGTTTATAGCAGCAATGTCCACAATAGCTAAACTGTGGAAGGAGCCTTGGTGTCCATTGAAAGATGAATGGATAAAGAAAATGTGGTCTATGTATACAATGGAATATTACTCAGCCATTAGAAACGATGAATACCCACCATTTGTTTTGACGCAGATGGACCTGGAGGGTATTATGCTGAGTAAAGTAAGTCAGTTGGAGGACAGTCATTATATGGTTTCACTTATACAAGGAATTTAAAAAATAGTGAAAAGGATTATAGGAGAAAAGAGAGAAAATGATTGGAAAAAGTTAGGGTGACAAAGCATGAGACTCTTAACTCTGGGAAATGAACAAGAGGAAGTGGAAGGGAGGTGGCTGGGGGGATGGAGAGACTGGGTGATGGGCACTGAGGGAGGCATTTGATGGGATGAGCACTGGGTGTTATACTATATGTTGGCAAATCGAACTTCAATTTAAAAAATGTATATATAGGGCAGCCCCAGTGGCCCAGCGGTTTGGCGCCACCTTCAGCCTGGGGTGTGATCCTGGAGACCCAGGATTGAGTCCCACGTCAGACTCCCTGCACAGAGCCTGCTTCTCCCTCTGCCTATGTCTCTGCCGCTTTCTCTCTCTGTGTCTGTCATGAATAAATAAATAAAATCTTTAAAATATATATACATAAAAATATATGCATTAAAATATATATTTTATATTTATATATAAAATCTATATGTATATTTATATATACATGTGTATATATACATGTATATGTATATATACATTAAAACATGTATATATGTGTATATATATACATGTATGTATATGTACATGTATATATACACACAAAAAAAAATCCTTTACAGATTGCCATTTGATTTCAGTGGACTTTGAAGATGGATCATCATTCTCTTTCAGATGAAATTTTTGGAGAGAACTTTATTTTCGAAGGAAGAGTTTTCATCAAAATAAAAATCTATCCTGTAAGCTAATTTAATATCTTCAAATTCTGTCACTCAACTCTTGTCAGTTAATGCAGCGCCTCTTCATCCTCTTCCCAAGCAGTGCTGACACTTGTGGATGGTTGACAAATGTTGTTACCCAAAAATTGGGGATTTTGGCGATCAATTCTGATCTCTTCTGAAAAAAAAATGGTTGGCGGAGTTTGTTATATTTCTGTTCTACTTTCAAAATCTCCTCACTGGCTTTTTCATTAAGTCTGTCTATTTCATTTTGTACTTCATCAATATGTTCAATTGCTTCTTTCTGTTCTTTTTCTCCTTTTGACAAATGCTGAAAGATCAATGTCTCCTCTGGCTTGGGGGCAGGAGGTAGCCTTGGTTTCTTTGTTTGAGGCGTGAGTGAGGACATGCTGTGAGGAAACTCCACAAAACCAGGAGAGCGAAAAGTAGATTTTAGTGTAAATTTCATCTGCTGATGACATAAAGATCAATTCAAAATTATAAAAGAGTAAAAGGGTCAACTCATAAGTGTATAGTAATTCTTGACTTTTATATACCTAATCACAGATTTGTGGACACATGAGGGAAACAAAACAAAAACAAAAACAAACCTTACACCTTAGAAGAGAAACAGAAAAAAAAAAAGCCAATTATGTCAGAAAATTTCAACTTTTATTTCAATATTATATAGACAAATGGTCACCAAATTAGTAAGATATAGAAGACTTGAACAAAATTATCAACTAACTAGAAATGACATATTATAAAACACTTCCAACAACAACCAATTACACACATATTAGTTCATGACTTTCTTTGAGAAGGTCAAAATTGATAATGTTCTAGTCATACTTCCATGTATCAAGATTGAGAGAAGTAGCATATTTCTTGGCAGACAGCTTTTGAAGCTCAGTCAAGAAACTGTAAAGTAAAGGTATTTGCAAATCATGTATCTGATAGTGGACATCTAATCAGATTATTAAAAAATAAATAAAGATAAATTAACCATACTAATAACAAAATAGAATACCCAATTTTATATGTGAAGAAAATAATTGAAGACATATGTCACCAAAGGTAAATGGATAGCTTATAAGGATGTGAAAAATTGCTCAACATTTAGACATTAAACAGATACAAATTATAATCATAACGAGTCATGTCTACTTATCTATTAGAATAGCTAAAATTATAAAGGCTGATTCTACCTAATCTGAGCTAGGCTGTGAAGCAACAGGAAATCTAAAATCTAAAATGTGCTATGCTCTTAGCACATAAAACATGTTCCAGTTACATGAACTAGTCATTTTACTCCCAGGCATATGCCCAAGAGAAACAAATCCTATGTTCATACAAGAACTTGTACATGGATTTCATAGCAACTTTACTTTTAAGAATTGGCAGCTATGCAAATGTCCATCAACAGAGTAATGACAAATTATGATCTATCCATACGAAAGAATACTTCCCAGCATAAACGCGAACTATTGATATTTAGAATTTGGAGATTCTTGAAGTAATTATGCTGAGAAAAAGAAGTCAGGCAAAGCATAAACTTTATGATTCCATTACTATAAAAATCTAGCAAATACAAACTGATGTGTAGTCACAGAAAGTTGCTGAATATATTAGTCTGATTTTGAGGCCCCCTCTGTTCTCCCATAATTTCTTACACTTGGATCTCCTAGCATTTGTTACACCATATGGAAACATGACCCCTTTTTCTTATCCTATCTTACTAGAATACGTATCCCTGGAGCTTTATGGACACTTGAACTCTCAGTTATTAGCAGAAATTCTATCACACAGTAAGTTTTCAAATATAAAAGCCAGAGTTTTACAATGACATCTAAGCCACATGATCTGGCCACTCATTTAACCTGTGTGACCTCTCTCCCTGCGACTCTTCAGTCATCCAGTGGCCTCCTTGATATTCCTCAGATCTGCCAGGGCATGATCCAACCTTTGGCCTTTGAGATAGCCAATCTCTTTGTCTGCAGTGACCTTATTGCTGAGAGCTCTGGCCAAATCCGTCACCTTTTTACACCTTTGCTCAATTGTCATCTTCATTGGAACTACCCTGATCTTCCTATTCAAAATTTTAACTTGCCGTCCCTGCCTACCAATCTTGATTTTTCTCACACTGATCTAATTTTTATTTTTCCCCATAGTACTCATCATTTTTGAAAGTACTATGCACTTTTTAGTATTAAGGTTTGTAAGTTTTGTCTCCCCATTAAAATAAAAGTTCTATAAAGCCAAGTGTTTCGTTTGCCAGTGTAATCTAAAGTAATATCTGCTGCATAATAGGTTCAAAAGACATTTGGTAATGTTCTGAATAAATTAATGTTGAGAGAATTAATTTAATAAATTTCATAATTTCATAAATCACTTGGACAATTTACTCCAAAAAATAAACTATGTAAAACATACCTTAAATTTACTTTCACAATGTTGTATAGCATATAATAGACAATATACATAAGCCTTAAAGAAACAGCCATATAAGTAACCAATTAATACCTACTTAAAAACCGCATAATACCACGCTTCTCTGAACACTCAGAGGAAATAAATTTTTTAAAATAACAGATTTTTTTGGTAAATAATTTAATAAAATAAAAGTTTCATTCAGCTATGGAGATCATAATAAATGTTTTTAATAAGCATGAAATTATAACTCTGAAGTACAGTAAAATGAAACCACCTGCTAAGGGTGAGAAGACAAGAATAAACATCATTTTTCCAAATAAGGGGAATTTATTACCTGTTTGAATCAAAGCATATGGATTTGTTCACATTGGCAATAAAGAAATATGGAGCCACAAACCATAGAAAGTCATATTTTAGATTTCTAAAGGACTTGAAAGTGAAGGGTATACATCTTTTAAATGCTATATAATGCTACATAATGACAAGATGACAGGTTGTGACAAATAGTATTTTAAAAGCTCTACTCATAATGGAATGGAAGGTTTCATTTCCCTATAATTTTATATATGTCATTAATTTACTATATCTGGATACAACATATTACCAAACAGATGTTCATCAAGGACTAACTCATTTTTAATGGAACATAATAATTTGAACCTATATCTATTAATCATTTTTTGATCTAACATTTACAATCTAGCTAAACATTTTATCAGTTGCCGACAAAATTAAAAAAAAAAAAACAGAATAAAAAGTAGAGTTTGGAAAAATAGATTTCTTTCAAAATTGCATTAAGATGAAAATATTTGTTGATATTTTAAAAACTTTAAATGTAATTTCATAAGCTGAATTTCTGACCTATTCACACAATATAAAATTTGGAAAAAATAAGAGAAAATATGACATATCTTTTAGATATTTTTGAAGGTATTGATAAAGAGAAGTTGTTCATAGTATATGTATTGTGATATGTCAGTTACTAGACATGGATAACTGTATAACAATATTTATTTTTAGAATTATAGTTCTTTGGGTGCCTGATGGCTCAGTCAGTTAAGTGTTTGCCTTTGGCTCAGGTCATAGAGCCCTGCATCGGGCTCCCTGATCAGTAAGAAATCTGCTTCTCCCTCTGCCTTTCATTTCACTTAAAAAAAAAAAAAAAAAAAAAAAAAGATAGCTCTTGCCAAAATATGGAATTAACTGGACTGGAGGTGGATGCCTCTTCCAAAGTCAATTCTGGAGAAGCCATGAAAAAGCACTATAGTACTGCTTCAGATACTAACAAAAAACAAATAAACCACATTGAATTCCTGAAAAGACTCAAAGTTGTTCATGACTGCTATGTCAGTTACAAACTTTTAGGACAGTTTGTAACTGACCCTTCCCTGCAGAAATCAGCTGGAATGTTAAGAGGCTATCTATCTGAACTGTGCAAAAGCCTTGAAGGTGTAAACTTGAAAATTCTTCATAGAGACTAGCTCCTTAAGGCATTATTCCTCCAAATTTTTCCTCAAAACACTTAGGGCTGAAGGATGATAAATTATGTAAATTGTTTCATCCAAATGACACCTCTTCATAAGGATTTAAAAATAGAAAGAATTTAAAATTGAAACCCTGACCATAAGATATGCGTTACAGAGTAGCATCCAGTGAAGATGCTCATTACTAATTCCAAAGTATTTGTGATTCTGAATTCTTGGCCTCATTAGTAAATTTCTTGTTAAATTCTGCAGTTCTTCTGTGAAGTGGCAATTGGCCTTCAATCTTTTGTTGGTGCACATTTTTAGGTAAAGTGAGATGTGTGTGCCCAGAAATATACAGTATTCTTCATATTTCATTGAGGGTATATTGAGTTTTGTTCAATGGGATTTGGACAGATGTTTAAATAGCCTCTTCCAGAGTTGGCCCTGAAGAATATCTTCCATTTGGAAGAATATCTTCCTTTTTTTTTCTTTCTTTGATTCTCTGAAAAACCTTGGCTAATATACCACATCTCAGTGATATCAGAAGTCAAGGCTGTCCAAACACTTATTTGGAAACACTTGTATAGCTACAAGATAGAAGGAAGCTGCTCAGTATGTAATGAACTTTGAGTAAATGAGAAAGAAAACATCATTGTAATTAAGCTACCAGGTTTCACTCTTCTTTATTGTTGTTTAGGAAGTCCTAGCACACAAAATACATTGATTTTATGGTGGCTTGATGATCCTATGAGAAACTGAACTCATGGGCCAAAATAACTACGCACATGAAAAGTAGAATTACTTAACTGAAAGAGACGATATGGTGGACTCTCTAAGCCAATTGAAGTGTTAGTGGAACTTATCTAAAAATAGCTTAAAATTAATATGATAAAATAATAATATATACATAGGGAGAAAAGAAGGATACTCTACTGTGTATATAAATTAAATGAAAATTGTTGAAATAATGCAGTCAATGGATAGTAAGATGAATATAGCTATAAAATGAATAAATTAATTGTAAAAAAAAAACAGATTAATGACCTCTGCCAAAATGCAGCACAAGAGAAAAAAATTAAAGAAGAAAATATTTAAATAAGTACTGAGATAAATTTTGGAGAATTAAAGAAAGATGAAAGCTATCTGATTAAAAGAATGTCAAACATAAGAGATTAGAAAAAACAGTCACATATATTCTGGTGAGTTTAAGAATATCAAAGACAGAGAAGAGCATAAAGATGCCCAGCAGATAGAACAGATCACCTGAAACGTACCAGACTAATACTGACAGTAGAATCCTCAATAGTAATAGCATATAAGAAAGACAGCTTGGTGTGTGTATATGTGTGCTTTTTTAAGTATAGATGGATAAGAAATTTGAAACTAGATACTATACATCAAGCCAAACTATTGATTAAATTTGAAAGCACAATAAAAATACAATGAAGCATGTTAGGTCTTGGAACATTCAATACACAGAGACAAACACCTAAAAAAAGTTTTTGGAGGACAACTCAATTTAGAGAGAGAAGACAGCATTTGGTCTTCAAAGCCATATTTGGGAGGAAGGATTGAATTTAATAAACACTGTAAATATTTCTTTAATCCTTATGTTATGGATTTCCTAAATTTAAGGAGTATTCGTTCAAATCTTTATCTTTAAATAAATCCCAAGTAGCTTTTTCAGAGATTCTGGACAATCAGGCCATTTTGATGCAAATCTTTTTTGTCACTTATGGAAATTTTGATTGCACTTACCTGTAGAATGCCTAGCCCATTGTTATAGCCATTGTACTTGCCAACACATGGGTTTTGGGTGTGTGTGTATGTATGTGTGTGTATTTATTTATTTTGATTTTGTTTAATTTTGATTTTTGATTTTTTTAGTTTTCTGTATGATTTTTAAGTAGATATAATTTCAATAAATTATAATTCAATAAAATTTATCTGAGATTATATACAATAAAGTGGAATTTGTGTGAACTTAAGAAGTATATCTCCATCTTTTAAAAAGAGTAGACTACTCTAAAAATTGTTCAAAGAAGTACATTATATTTGTTATTAAATTTGATAATATACAATACTGTGTTTATGATCCTGTGCAACTATATCAAATTCTACTATTAATTCACTTCAATGACTACTGTAAGAGGAAAAAGGAATATTTTTCAGAATAAAAATAATTGTATTTTTCAGAATAAAATATAGTTTTATTCACTGAACAGAGAGAACAAATGTCAAAGTTTAACATTTGTATAATGCTTTTTAATACAAATTGAAATTAAATCTGATCAAAGTTTGTAAAGTTTTAAGTAAAATGATAGCAGCTCATGTCCTTAAAAAGTGGTAAGTACCCCAATTCGTTGCTTAGAAAACAAATTTGACATCACACTTCTCTGAGGTAGGTTTGGAAATATCCTTTGGTTACGTTGTGGTATAACTTGACCTAGTGTATCATCAAACTATATATTTTCTTTTGTTCCTCAGAACATTTTGTTTGTGTCATTATATTTTATTTTAGCCATTCTGATAAGTGTCAGTGATATCTCTTTGTAGTTTTAATTGCATTTTCCTGATGCCTAACTTTGTCAAACTATATTATTTTGATGTGTAGTGTTCTGAGCTTCTTCAAGTTCAAAACCATGTGACCACTTGGCAAAACTATAGCTGCAATCACACTCATAGACCAACTCTTATTTAGAAATAAGAAGAACATTACTATGCATTCCAACAAAGAATAGATTTGTTATGCAGTGGGGACTTTATAAATTACTTGACACAACTTATATAGTAAAGAGAAATGGGACAGGCCACTTCTAGCAGCTGTATATAATGTCATTAAAAAAAAATATATATAATATCATTTTAATTTTAATTTTAATTTTCAGTATAATATTTTCCAAAGTATGCACAGAACTTATATGTACTGTAAATTGTGAGCATTTTAAACAATCAAGATATAAATATATGTATATAACTATGGAAATTGATCAGTTTTAAGTTTGTGACAGCCAAAATTTAACCTAAGAGTTTATTTTAAATTAGCCAGCCTTTTCTGCATTGCTAAGTATAATAATCAAGCATTAATAAGAAAAAAATAATCTCTGTAAAATTACATCTGGGTAATGTACCTGGGTGCATTACCTCAAGAAGTGCTCAGTCACCAATCAAAATCTAAAAATTGGTTTGAATGGCATGTGATTTTTAAAACTGTCATAATAAAAAAAAAATTAATTTTCTTCATTGTGTTTAATAAATTGCTGTATTCATCCTAACTGGGAGTGAAGTAAAATACTGGACATTTCATCTTAACTGTAGCATTTTAAACTGGTAACTCTTGAATATACTTTACAGCAGTATAACAGAAACTAAAGATCAATGATGGTTCATAAAACATTTGTTATGATTCACAAGGAAATAGGGAGTTTGTGCAGAAATTCAAATTACTTTGTCAGTAAACACATTGTTTATTTCAGCTAACTTTATATATATGCCAAGTCTCTCAAAGAAGGAAGCAACAATTTACATTTTCTTTCAAGCTCCTTATCTAATTCTGTGGACCCAGAGCATAGAGTTCAAAGAGCAACTACTTTGAGTAGCGCTAGTTTACACATTTCCTAATAGTCCCTGAATTTAGTGAAATTCTGTCCAATTTTGTTAATTTGATGTAGTAAAAGATAAACATACAAAAAGATCATCCTTAATTTATACAGATTTCCAAACTCTGCACTTCCTGCATAAGGCCCAGCGAGGTATTTTCAAAAACAAACAAACAATGCCGGAAGCACTATGAGGTCAGCCTTAGGCAAAAAGTGACTCACAACCCACCTTACTATATCCCATGAAGTAGACTGTAGGCCCTGAATCTACTACCCTGAGGCTGTGTTATCAAATTCCTTAAGTTAGAAAGTTTGAAAACCAGTTTGTGTGGGTGCATTTCTTTTACAATTTGACAGACATTTTGTTGTTTGTACATTTTAATACTTGATTTTTAGGGTATAATAATTCTGTTTAAAAAGTCATGATGGTTTTGAATACTGTTCGATAATTGTACTAATGTGGTATACTCACTCCTCCTAGGACACAGAAATTATAGATTGGTGGTGCTTTTCAGATCTGACATCTTTGAGTAGTTGAGGCTTCTGCATAAATGCAATAGGAAAAATGGCATTCAAGTTTATGATATTTTCTATAAATAAATTAGAATGCACTGGAGGCCTGATATAAATTGGGAACATGAGACTTCAGTAAGAACTTGTTTTCAATTCAAAATACATTTTAAATAGAAATATACTTCATATACTTTTAAATATGAATATACTTCATAAACAAGTGAGTCAAGAGTCATAAACTAATGATGATTCTAAATGTTACTTAGAACATTTTGTTTTTAATATATTTTAAATATTCTACACAAGACAAAGTGGATCCAAGTTATCTTCAGGTAAAATAAGATTTGAGAGAAGCATATATCTCCTTCAGTATTTATAAAGTACCATCTCCATGTAAGGCAACGTCCCCAACTTTATGGAAAACATAGGAGGAATAAGACGTGGCCCTTCAAAAAACATACAATACTAAGATTTAAGGGATGAAGCAGCATGTTTTGTCTCAGAAAAAACGTTGTACCAACTGACTTTACTGAAACTGTAAACTTATTACTTTCATTTTCTATCACATTATCCTACTGCATTCAGGATGCTATAACAGACATGCTATAGACTGAGTGGCTTATAAAAAAACAGAAATTTATTTCTCACAGTTCTGGAGCTGAGAAGTCCAAGATCAAGGGACGGGCAGATCCAGTGAGAGCCGGCTTCATTATGGATGGCTGTCTTGTCACTGTAACCACCAACCCACCCATGGTGCAAAAGACAAGAGAACTCTCTTGAGGACTTCTAAAAGGGCTCCAATGCCACTTATGGCCTAATCACCTCCCAAAGGTCTCTACGTTTTTGCTTTAATATCATCACCTCCAGAGTTAGATTTCACCATTTGAATTGGAGGAGACACAAACATTCACATCATAGCATATATAAGCAGAACAAGACACAAAACAGCAACAAAAATACTCCTTTTAACTATTATTTTCAACTATATAAATATTACAATTTAATTTGCTTCTATATAATATTAAATAATTCGAGTGATTCATTTATATCCAATGAATATGAGCCCATTTAAATTTGCTTACCCAACATATCCAGCAATATATTTCTTTAGATTGTCTCATTTGTTTTTCTCACAGGACTTACCACAATTAGAAGGTAGATGATAGATAACAGAAAGATGTATACACATTTTTTCCTGTTAACGATACCCATGAAAATAAAATTTAAACTCAAAGAAACTTGTCTTGTTTGGGATTTAATATCCAGTTTTTACTTAATGCCCCAAAAAACAATCCAATTAAAAAATAGCCAGAAGATATGAACAGACATTTCTCCAAAGAAGACATCCAGATGGCCAACAGACACATGAAAAGATGTTCATCATCACTTATCAATAGGGAAATGTAAATCAAAACTACAATGAAATACCACCTCACACCTGTCAGGATGGCTAAAATCAACAATATAAGAAACAACAAGTGTTGGAGAAGCTGTGGAGAAAAAGGAACACATGTGCACTGTTGGTGATAATGCAAACTGGTACAGCCATACTGGAAAATAGTGTGGAGTTTCTACAAGAAGTTAAAAACAGAAGTACCTTATGATCTAGCAATCCCATTACTAGGTGTTTACCCAATGGATACAAGAACACTAATTCAAAGGGATACGTGTACCCCTGTGTTTATAGCAGCAGTGTTTACAATAGTCAAGATATGGAAGCAGCTTAAGTGTCCACTGACTTATGAATGAGTAAAGAAGAAGTGGTACGTATATACAATGGAATATTAGCCATAAAAAGGATTAAATCTTGCCATTTGCAATGGCATGGATGGAACGAGAGTGTAATGTTAAGTGAAATAAGTCAAAGCAAGACAAATACCATGTGATTTCACTCATATATAGAATATAAGAAACAAAACTACTAACGGAGGAAAACAATGAAAAAGCGACAAAGCAAGAAACAGATATTTCATTATAAAGAACAAGCTAAAAAAAAAAGAACAAGCTGATGGTTACCAGGGGCATATTGAGTGGAGTGATGGATTCAATAAATGATGGGGATTCAATATTGCACTTGTCCTGATGAGCACAGGATGATGTATGGAAGTGTTGAATCACTATACTGCACACGTCAAACTAACATAATGGTGTATCTTAACTAACAATAATTCAAATTAAAACATTTTTTAAATAGATTTTATTTATTTATTTATTCATGAAAGACAGAGAGAATCTAGAATTACCTTTCCCCCTTAGACTCCTTCTATTTTATTTTGAGTCATTAAACAAAAATGTCCTGAATGATATGGACCTTAGCCTCCCTCCAATTTTTTAAAGATTTTATTTATTGTTCATGGAAGATACAGAGAGAGAGAGAGAGAGGCAGAGACACAGGTAGAGAGAGAAGCAGGCTCCATTCAGGGAGCTCTACTCAGGACTTGATCCTGGGTCTCCAGGATCAGGCCCTGGGCTGAAGGCGGCGCTAAAACACTGAGCCACCCAGCTTGCCCCCAATTTGAATAACAGTGTGAGAGAGAGAAAGGAGTCCAGGAGGAAGAAAAAAAAAAAAAAGAAAAGAAAAAGATAAGACTATTTACCTTTTATGTACTAGTGAACCCGTAGTCCTTCCACAGAAGCAGCTCTCTGTTGTCTAGTTCCAGCTTCATTTGTGTTTGGTCATATGTTTGGAGCTAGATAACACTATGAAAAATTGTGAAGTGTTTGAGATTTTTTTTTCCTTATTTAAAAATTAACACATGAGTCTGCCGTGGGTACATAGGTGCTGATAGAAGACACAGACTGGTTCAGAAATAAGATAGTTTATTATTCACAGCAATAGCAGTAGCTAGAATATTAACAGTATCTGTACATGTGTGAGAGAGGTTATATATCAGTTCTGAGCCTCAATTCCACGTGAAGATGTAAGAGGGGCAGATAATATTTGCAAACACAATAGGTTATGTTAAAAAAAAAAAAAAGGCATGCTTGCACTTTTCACTGAAGGAAGATACCATCTCTGTCTTCCAAGTCTATTTTATATACAAACGACCTTCAACAGATGGTCTAGAACAAATAATAAGTGCAGAAATATAAGAGACCAATTGAAAAATATCTCTCAACAAACACACTTTGAGACTCCTAATTTGACAAAAATACTGTGGGATATCACCTGGATTAGGTGAGTTGAATACTGACTAGTTAAGGATCATAAGGAACCAAATATTTTTAAGCAGTTCTGGAACCCAGTAAAGTTCAGGTAGGTGTTATAAGACTGAGGAAAGAAGCCACCAAAACCTGAGCCCAACTATCCAAGATGTATGATTTTGATTCTAGTCTCTGTGGGGTTATCCCCTGAAGACAATGTCTTTAACTGAGTTGGATTCGTTCCCTAAGCAACATACCCCCATATATTGTAGGAGAGGAATAGTACGTAGGAGGCAAAATATCACATGGAAGTCACCTGATCTTCAGTGGAATATACAATCAGTTCCTCTGGGGTGACTTTTTTCCACAGCTGACTTCCCACTTGAGGGAAAATGCTAGTGCCTCCTAATAGATTTTAAGTAGGAAATGTGGCAAAGGGAAGCTTAAATTTCATTTAGGTAAGAAATAATTTCAAAGTGCTCCTGTTCTTGTTAACATTGTAGACTCCTCCCCTAATCATGATTTTATTTGGTATTATATGGTGGTGACTTCAAATATAATAAATGTGAAGGATTCACCTCTCTTACTGTAGAGAGTCTGCTGGTAGTTTAATGGTGACAATACTTAAATTTAGAAGAGATGGCCTACTAAGTATTAATAAATTTGGAAATGGAGTGAAGATGACAATCCTCTGGGATGCCTGGGTGGCTCAGTGGTTGAGCATCTGCCTTTGGCTTGGGTCGTGATCCCAGATTCCTGAGATTGAATCCTGCATCAGGCTCCCCATGGGGAGCTTGCTTTTCCTCTGCCTCTGCCTCTCTGTCTGTGTCTCATGGGAGGAAAAAAAAAAAAAAAAAAGAAGAAGAAGAAGATGATGACAATACTCGACCAGTGAGACAAAAAAATAGGTCCAAGCTATTTGCTATGATCAAAAGGGGTTACTTTTGGACGTGCTAAAGAAACCATCATCTTTTGGAAGAAGAACCTGGGGCTACTGATATTTTACAACCAATTATCAAACTAAGGATAGAGAGACTAATCTAAGTTGTAGCCAAAATCGTATACAAGGCAGCAGAATGATTCTTTCCTGGATAATGAGCTTTTCTAAGTGGTCCATGTTAAAGGGAAGAACAGTTGAGGCACTGTGGGCCTATAACTTAAAGGATTCATAAACTGACTTAAATGTAATTGAAAATTTTCCACAATAATAGGCATTATTTGTCTCCTTTTAGTTGAGATGAAAAATCACAAATGATCTCCCTCTTCTAAGGAGGCAAACAACAACAAAAAACTGGGTAAGTTATACTAGAATAACAGCAAAGATTGCGTGTCAGGTATTGTTAAAGCGCAAATCCAGAGGATAGAAGTTATGGTACAGAAGGTTGGAAGGGCAGCCAGATGGCAGAGTAGAATAAAAGAGCTCAGATAGTAGGTTCAGGAGAAATTAGTCATTATCCAGAGATTGTAAGGTATGTGGGGTTGCCAAGGAGAGCAAGAGAGCGCAAGAGAAATCCTGAAAGCAGAGAGAAAAAAACAGACTAGATGAAAGGTTTACAACATTTTAACCTCTAATGTAAGAATATCCAAAGCAGAATGGGAAAAGAGATAAAGGTCCTTACAAGACAACACAGAGGGGCGCCTGGGTGGCTCAGTGCTTGAGCATCTGCCTTTGGCTCAGGGAGTGATCCCAGGGTCCTGGGATCGAATCCTGTATCAGGCTCCCCGCAGGGAGCCTGCTTCTCCCTCTGCCCGTGTCTCTGTCTCTCTATGGCTCTGATGAATGAATAAATACAATCTTAAAAAAAAAAAAAAAGACAACACAGATATGGAACTCACTGTAATACCAGCCACCCCCCCACACACACTATGGTAGAAATAATGCAATGAGGAAAATTGCCTGCCAAATCAATCTTTTCCTCTCTTTTATGTTTTTTTTTTTTTTTTTTTTTAAGTTTTTAAATTCCAGTTAGATAAAATACAGTATAATACTAGTTCCAGGTCTACAATATAGTGATTCAACACTTCCACACAATGGCTGGAATCAACCAATTTTTTAAAAAAGTATTTTTTTAAAGATTTTATTTTTAAGTAACCTCTGAACACCCAATGTGGGGCTCAAACTTACAACTCCAGGATCAAGCCACATGCTCTACTGACTGAGCCAGCCAAACACCCCAACAAATAAAACTTTTACAAAATTGTTGAGTTTGTTTAATTAATTTTAAGAGACAAGAGACAGAAGTGAAGATAAAGCATGATGTCATGACAGGGAAAAATATGACTTACATGTTTTGTTTTTTTTTTAAAGTGCAATACCAATTACATCACCTCTGTTCATCATCAGCCTGGGACTTCCCCTACTGAGTTGGTATATGAACCTTGTAGTAATAAATCCAGAATGCATCCATCATCTATCCTGCCCCTTAACTTTCCCCTTTAGACAGACCTCTGATCTGGAACAAGCCTTATTTTCTAGTGCCTTGTAGGAGCTTTGGGCTGCTGCCTAAATTGCCCACTCTCCTCTCACCATCACCACAAAAATTGGGCCTATTAAGAGGAAGGAATACTAGGAAAAATTGACAACTTTTGTAAATATCTTTAAATAATAAATTATAAGGTGGTTCTCTCTTTTTCTGCCACATAACCAATTCTTGTAAGAATGAGGTCACATAAGAAAATTTACATGTTAGCATTATCCTACTGGACCCGGATTATTTGTACAATTTCTTCCTGAGAAACGTAATTCGTTATGTAACCGAAGCCTACAAAATATTTGATAAGACTACTAATATCACCTGCATTATTCAAAACACTGTTCAAGGCTTCTGAAATACATAGGTTCCACAAACACTTACTAAGCATCTTGTATGTATCAGACCCTTTAAAAATCTGCCTCAAAAAAATAAATAAATAAATAAATAAAAAAGAATCTCTACCTTAATGGAATTTTGAATCTGAAGAAGATTTAGGCAATATACAAGGGATCAGATAATACAACACAAATAATACAAGTAATATAAATCTTTGATTACTGAATCTGAGGATATCACATTAAATTGATTTGAGACAGGCACCTGGATGGCTCAGTGATTGAGCATCTGCCTTTGGCTCAGGTTGTGATCCTGGGGTCCTGGGATCCAGTCCTGCATCAGGCTCCCCCACAGGGAGCCTGTTGCTTCTTCTGCCTGTGTCTCGGCCTTTCTCTGTGTGTGTCCCATGTATAAATAAATAAAATCTTTAAAAAATATAAAACAAAATAAATCAATGAGAAGCATCTGGATTTCTTTTCAAAGATTTTTTACCTTAAATAGAAATTGACATTTAGGGAAAATTGTTACTGAAAGATACCCTGTATCTACCAAAAAGGTTACAAAATGGGCTGACTAAACATCCCACTTGTGATCATTGCTTTCTTTGTTCAGTTGTTATATATTAAGACTGAGTTTAAGTCATTTTGTTAGAAACTGGTAATAAAAGCATTTTCACATACCTTCAACCTTTCTTCTTTTTGCTAACATGACATTTTTGTAAGACAAGTGTTTGATGTGTAGGCAACTTAAGAAAAAAATTACCTAGGAACTCAAACGTACATTATGAGGTAAAGGTTTGAGCTAACTTTTTGTGGCAATTTGTATTAAAAAGTATTAACAAAAAAAAAAAGTATTAACTAATTCCAGTAGTGTTACTTGTCCTATCTCTTTCTTGCTACCAAGAGACTGTAAGTGTTCTAGACCGAGGTAATATCTCAGGTTGGTCCTCATAGAAAGATGGGATGAACTGATGATGCGTACATACTATGAGTAAAGGAAAAAACAAGACGAATCAAGACAAAACAAAACATTGGTTATTTTAAAACACTAGATTTGAAGATGATTTATTCCAGCATCAGTATGGCATTATTATTTTGAATAGTAAATGCTCCATAAGTGTTATGTCTAAAACTTTCCCCTTATATTTTTTTCTTGTGAATTCAAGTATACTTGCTACTTATTAAAAACAAAATTCAGGGCACCTGGGTGGCTCAGTGGTTGAGTGTTTGCCTTCAGCTCAAAGCGTGATCCAGGAGTTCTGGGATTGAGTCCCACCTGGGGCTCCCTGCAGGGAGCCTGCTTCTCTCTCTGCCTCTCTCTCTGTGTCTCTCATGAATAAATAAATAAAAATAAAAAAACAAAAACAAAAACTGAAAATTTACACAATGTTAAAGATTCAATTGAATATCTGAATTCTCCCTTACAGCCTAAAGTTTGTAAAACCAATAATAAATTCAATACCTTGATTCTGGTTTCAATATTTCACTTTAATGATACTTGTATTGCAAACTAGACTGTAAACTTCTTAAAGGTAAAAAAGTTTATACCTCTAATAGTTCCACAGACATTCCTAACAACCCTAAAAAAGCACTTACTGATGTAAAATACCAGCAAATCAAATTATTCTAACATAGATAAATAATAAACAATCAATCAATCAGTCTGAAAAGAAAAAATCTAAGAATATGTTAAATGATAAGATCAAAGAGGGAAGGAAGAAAAAATAAATATAAAATAGAGATTTCCATTAAAAGGAAAAATGAAGAATAAGGCAGGAGATTTTAAAAAGTATCATGGGAGACCCCTTAAAAAAAAAAATGGAAGAGGAACTTTTAGAAAATAGTAACAAATGAGCAGAGGAAAAATTGTTGCTGCTTCTATAATAATAGCTATTTTTTGTTGTTATTTTACTTATTTAACTAATAAACAGAAAATAGAAAAAACATTTACATTTAGGGATAGGTTTCAATATCATTTTTTAGTTGTTAGAAAATGTGTCACAGAAAGTATCTAGAGATATAGTAGCACCATGTAATGAGCTACATTGTTTGAATGTCGAATTTGTAAATGCTGTTAGAGGAAACTTGGCCTTATGCGGTTGTGGTCCTGGAACTAATTATATTTATTAATGAGGACTAGTTTAAAGTTCTGAAATGACAGTGTGTGGACAATTTTCCAAATTCCCTCAGCTCTTTACAGATCTTTTTTTTAGCCCCCTTTAGAACTATCAATTTTATTTATCTAATTGAATTTTATGTTATTGACTTGCTGGCTTTTGGCTTTTCTTCCTCCTTCTTTTCTTCCTCCCCCTCTAATCCTCACCTCAAGTATTTTTTCCAAATCACATTTCCACTTAACAGGCACTGTCAATTCTTTGATATGAATCCTCGTCATCCATTTGCTAACTAACCTAAGAGATGAGGTAGCATCAATATTTAGAAGCTTAGAATGGAAAGCCTTTATGTAAGCATGAATTTTAAAATAACCTAATGAAGTATACATACCTTGAGTTCAGATATTCATACAAGCTGACCCAGACATTCAACAGACAGACATTTTCAAAACATTTATTTTTATCTTGTACTCAAAACATGGTTGTAATGTATTTTTTTTTCAGTGACTTTACCATAGTAAGGAAAAGTTGGAGAAAAATGAGACATTTGCTTTTAAGATTTGAAATTTATTTTGTTGATTAAAAAAAATAAAAACAGGAACACAGGAACATTTCTTCTTAGATATCAACACCGAAGTTTCTGAGTTGTATTCTGTTAAAAGTGCAGATAAAATGACTTCAGTTACTCACTTAAGTGATCAGCGGAAAGGGTAACGTGTGAAGTAGAGGACTTTTTAATTATTTATGAATGTCCTCTGTGTGGAGGGAATTCCACATACAGTTGCACTTCTCTTTTTGGCTTTGTTTTGTGAGCAGCAGCAGAATCCATGAATAAGATTAAACATAAAGACATTCACAGAAATTCTTAATGATCTTCTGAGCAAGGGCAGCAAGTGCAACAAAAACTGCAGCAAGGCTAATTACAAATTTCAAGTGGCCATCACTTAATTATGGGTTCTTTTAAGTTCAAGTAATGTATCTTTTTATATACCTATCATATTAATTACCACAAACTGCTCTCTCTCTCTTTTTAAAGATTTTCATTCATTTATTTGAGAGAGAGTGAGCGGGCAAGAGAACACAAGCAAGGGGAGGGGCAGAGGGAGAGGGAGAAGCAGAACTGTGCTGAGTAGGGAGCTGGATGTAGGGCTTGATCTGCCCCTTGGGATCCTGACCTGAACTGAAGGCAGCTGCTTAAAACTGAGCCACCCAGGCACCCCCCCCAAACTGCTCTTTTTTTTTTTTCCAAACTGCTCTCTTGAGCACTTTTATTCTTTTCACATATTTCCTATTTTTAGTATTTAAAATTACCCCTGTGATTTATAGGTAAAAGGATTTTACTAACTGACTCATTGTATTTATTTATTTATATAAAACATTTATATAAATAATGATGTTATATATATATATATATATACACATATATATAAAGCCTGAATGTGTGTGTTCAACATAGTCTTTTCAAAGAAACATCTTAAATCTATCATATTGTTTACAAATAGGTACACCCTTTACAGACTCATCAAATCTCTTATTCTTAAATTCATAAATCATCTGTGTAGCAAACTAAACTATATATTAAATATAAACATACCATATGTAATATTATTAGTGCACCACAAGGCATATATAAGACATGCCCTACTCAAGGCATTGTGGATAATTGGATTTGGCTTCTACCCTAAGAGTCTTCTGTACATTTCTGTGGCTTATATGCTACAATCAGGAGGAACAATTATTTTGCTAAAAGCTCCCAAGTGACTATGAGAGTATGATGGTTTCAGTATAGGTAATTTGTAGACCAGTGCTGTAATATTATAGTTTAATATAAAGCATAATAAAATAAAATGCTATTGCCATTTTTCATTTATTTGTTGAGTGAAGCATCTCTTCGATTATCAAGCATTCATTTTCTTTATACAGAAGAAACAGAACAATATTATGGAGTTGAAAATATAGTAAAAATTTTAGAAGTCTTGATCATTTTGCTTTGGCAATTTTAGAACATAAAATTAGGTAAAGTTCAAGTGCAAGTTATATTTGTGACAGTCGAGGAAAAGTTAATTAAAAGTTGGCTTATTATCATAGTTTCAGCACTTTGACAAAGTGATAGAGTCAAAAATCAATGAATATATGAAGTATATAATAAAAACAATAATATTAAGTGTATAGGCCTCACTCTAGGTCTTGATAGACTATAGGTCAAAGGGAAAGTATCAATAGAGTCTATTCAGTTCCATGCTTGTCAAATTAATAGGCTTCCCCATATTGCCTCCTTCTTCACATTAATTTGTCTAATGGAGTTTACAAGAGTTAAAGACAGTCAGTGATACATTTATGGCTGCAGACAAGGTGCAGAATTTAAAATAGTTTAGTGGTGTTTATTATTTAAGAGAAAGAGTGAGTTCGAGAGGTGGGGGTGGGTAGGAACAGAGGGCCAGGGAGAGAGAATCTTAAGCAGCCTTGGTGCTCAGCACAAAGCCCTCTAGAGGTTCGATCTCACCACCCTGAGATCAAAACCTGAGCCAAAATTAAGAGTCAGACACTTAACCAGAGTCACCCAGGTGCTCCGTTTTTTTCATCTCTTTCAGGAACTGAGTTTCCCTTCAGAATCTGCACTTGCATCCATAACCTGAATAATTACTTTGGGATTTGATCCCATAGAAGATAGAATTAGAAAAATTAAGTGGTTCAGAAGGATAAACACATCTCAGAGTTCAGGTTGAGCTGATTATCACTGTGGACACCTGGGTATCAATCCCATTGCAGCTGATTATCACTGTGGACACCTGGGTATCAATCCCATTGCACAGAATACATCTCAGAAATTTGTGTCTGAAACAAGGAAAAATCTGTTTACCCACGGACTCCTGCATTGTATCCACAGTGCTTTAAATTCATCCTAGCAGCATCTAATGCCCCTGACTTCACTTTATTGGACATGGCAGGAGAGCTAAGTGGGTTTGGTCAGTATCCCACCCAATGGAACAGAGCAGAATCAGGCAAAAAAAGTTATTAGACCTTTCCAAATTAGATTTAATGGGATTCTATTGATCATTTATGAATTCACTTTACATTTTTATTTCACCAATTTTTCTAAATACAATATTTGCTGTATTTTTCAATGGTAACTAGTATAGTACCTATTATTATAAATTATTTTTCTACTACATTTGTTTAGTCATGGGTATTCATTTCTTCTTCCAAGTTTCTCAGGTATACGACTTCAATTTCCAAATAAATCATTTGAGATGTTTATTTTTTACACTAAATTTCTAACTATGAAAAACATGGATATTTGCATTATGGCATATCATTCACCATTTAACTTATTTTTTAAAAATGTATATCTTGGTGAAATGTAGTTTTTTATGTTTATGTAGATTCTTCATAATTTTCTCCAAGTTCACTGGTTTATGCTTTATAATTTTTTAATCTTTTTTTTAAGATTTTATTTATTAATTCATAGAGACACACATAGAGAGAGAGGCAGAGACACAGGCAGAGGGAGAAGCAGGCTCCATCCAGGGAGCCCGACGTGGAACTCCATCCCAGGTCTCCAGGATCACACCCCAGGCTGCAGGCGGCGCTAAACCGCTGTGCCACAGGGGCTGCCCGGTTTATAATTTTTTAAATCGTCTTCCTACTGTTGATTAATGTATTTCTTCCATTACATTGTCTACTTGATATTGCCATTAAAGGAAAAAGCAACTGGAAATCTATATACCTTCCAACTTTCTCAACTCACTCATTACTTTGAGGATCTAATTGGATTTTCTTAGGTGCTCCAGATGGACAAGATTTTGCACAGGTGCTAATTATTATTTCTGTTTCTTGCTTCCTGCATATATAGCTTCAAGGATCATTTTGAAAAATAATGATGAAACTGGACATCATATTCTTATTCTCGACTTTATTAATGACTCTAGTGCAACATGTTCTACACGATATTAATAGATACGTGTAAAAGAATTTAATTGACCAAAAAAGTGGTGTCAAACACACTTTTTGTGTGTTTTTGACGTAAGTCAAACACACTTGAACGGGGCCTGGCAACTACTTAGTCATATAAAGTTGAACTACTTTTTTTCCCTCTCTATCCCCCGATCTCTTTAATTTCCTGTAGTACATTCTCAAGGAGTATTTTAAGAAATTTAATATGCACATACAGAGGAATCATCATGGAGCCTAATCTAATAATTCCTCATCAGTTTTAGATATTTTAAGTATTGTTCATTACTGTGTTAGTTATCTATTAACTTTTTTCTACACTGTTCTTAATTGCAAGGAAATCTTTAATTATGATATAAAATGATTAATCAAGTTAATAAATATTTTTACATTATGGATTTATCTTTAATGTTTAAAGAAATATTTTATCATCTCTAAATGATCTCCTATGTTGCAAAGACTATTTTTTGTATAGTTATTATTAATTTTATTGTCTTACACTTAGGCTATTTTTCTGGTAGTATTTTTAATCAATCTCCTAGGTTTATAGTTTTATTTTTATACATTTTATTTGGTATTTTATCTTCATCATCTCTCAGTATTTCTTGACAAGTGCTCATTGGTGATGTCTTTCTTATTAATCCATTCAAAAAAATATATTTGTTTCTATATTTTGTTGTCATCATTGCTGTTCTTTGGTTTGGTCTTTTTTGATGCTTCAGTGTTTTTGCTGTTATTGTTTTTATGGTTTCTTTCTGTTTTTCTTCTGAATTAATAATTTTTAGGTTTCATTTTTACAATAGTTTTAATTATTGTCACATATTTTGACAGATAATATTACCATAGTACTGTAATTCTAAATATTTCTGAATTTGTTGTATTATTATTCTTTTTAGGTATAAGATTAACTTCCAAATATATAGACTTAATTTTTGGTCATTATTTTCTATAATTTTTTTTTTAAGGATTTTATTTATTTATTCATGAAAGACACAGGGAGAAAGAGAGAGGTAGAGGCATAGGCAGTGAGAAACAGGCCCTATGCAGGGAGCCCAATGCAGGACTCAATCCCGGGACTCTAGGATTATGCCCTGGGCCTAAGGCAGGTGCTAAACCACTGAGCCACCCAGGGGTCCCTGGTCATTATTTTCTAATTTTATTGCCTTATCCTTGGAAAATATAACCTGATACTTAACTCTAGGAATTTATTGGTATATATTTCTGACCTACATAGTTAATAGCTTATTTGTGAAAATATTCAACATATGCTTGTATATACTGAAGACTATTGCTCTTGGGGTCAGGATGTCTATATTTATTAATAGATCAGAAATATTAGATTCTCTAAATTTTGGTGTCTCTTCATTTTGTCTAATTAAGCCAATTATCAGTTAATGAAAAAGTTTTGTTAATTTTTTTACATACTAATGCATCTAAACTTATCAACATCTATCTTGTGTCTACAATTCGACAAGTACATCAGCCTGTTTTTATACCAGGTCATACATTTAAAAAAAATCAGATTCTCTGAAATGCTATCTCTTTATTATTATGAATGTTTTCTCACTTTTCCTCCTTTTTGTATAGTCTTCCTTCTTTTTCATTCTTTCTTCCTCTTCTTTCTTCCTCTTCTTCCTTCCTTCCTTCCTTTCTTCCTTCCTTCCTTCCTTCCTTCCTTGCTTCCTTTTTCTTTTTCTTTCTTTCTTTCTTTCTTTCTTTCTTTCTTTCTTTCTTTCTTTCTTTCTTTTCTTTCTTCTTTCTTTCTTTCTTATTTCTTTTTTTCTTCTTTCCTTCTTTCAAATACTGATTTTTTTCAAGATATTTGGTCACCTCTTTTTTTCATAGCTCTTGGAGTACATTATGATTGTTAAAATAATATTGATAGTTACATATTTCCTATACAAATCAAGGCAAACCATCTGTGGTTTTTATTCCTGAAAATATTTTTACTACGCTTCCTATTTCAATGACATTTTAGCCAGATCTAAAAGTTTACATTTGTGATCATTTGCTTTCAAGATAATAACGCTATTACTTTATTGTTTGTTTGTTTTTTTCAATCTGATACTGTTCAAAAACTTTCTGTCAGTCGGATTCTTGTTTCTTTGTAAATGAATTCTTTTTATCTAACACTTTTTTTTTTTTTTTTTTGTCTTTGGTATGCTTTAGTTTGGTATTTATAAAGTCCACTATGGTCATGAATACATTCTTTCTTTTCTTCTATGCAAATTTTAGTACAACATCTTGACAATTTATTTTTCATTTGAGCAACAGATTCACATTAATTTTCAAAAGTTGCCACCCTCTTTATTTTAATTTTTAATTTTCATTCCGTTTTTTATTTTATTTTTAAATGTTTATCTGAGGAGAGAGAGAGAACATGAATGAGGGGAAGGGGCAGAGGGAAAGGGACAAGAGGACTCCCAGCTGAGCAAGCACATGGAGACTGGAACTACCCTGGGGTCATGAGGAGTGGCTGACTATATGCTTCCAAGTTGGGAAATTTCAGGGACAGCACAAGGATCCAAGATATTTTGTACACAAGGTTTACAGGACCTTGAGGGGACTAGCTATTTTTAGGAAAAGGTCATTTTTTACTGTTAAGTAAAAACCTAGTCATGAGACTCTTCAGATATACATCAGTGGGTCATATGCTTGGGGGATGTTTGCCAATATATGTCTTGGAGGGTGGGGAGAGATAAAGAGAGTTTCCAAAGGAATTTGGAATGTTAAAGTAGACTCTGCAGGATTCAGGAGGTTTAGGCTAATATTACCTTCTGCCCTTAGTGAAATGTCCATATCAAGGCAGCTGAGTTGTGAGAACTTCAAGGATTTGTGAACAGGTTATATGTAGTAAGGAAATCTAAGTTTTTCTCTTGCCTTTGCTTTCCACATCACATATATCTTATACTTCTTTCATATTGATAACTTTTTTTATAATTTTTTAAAAATTTTTATTTATTTATGATAGTCACAGAGAGAGAGAGAGAGAGGCAGAGACACAGGCAGAAGGAGAAGCAGGCTCCATGCACCGGGAGCCCGATGTGGGATTCGATCCCAGGTCTCCAGGATCGCACCCTGGGCCAAAGGCAGGCCTAAACCGCTGCGCCACCCAGGGATCCCTGATAACTTTAATAATTTACTGATGTCCAGATGGATATGTCCTTAAGTTACTCCTTACCTATATCTACCTCATTACTTATCCATTGTATTCTTTTCCCCCCATTGTATTCTTAATTCAACTAGATTACGTATATTTAATCTATTAGTACCACTAGGTTCTTTTTTCAATTTTTTTTAAAGATTTTATTTATTTATTCATGAGAGACATAGAGAGAGAGGCAGAGACACAGGCAGAGGTAGAAGCAGGCACCACGCAGGGAGCCTGAGGTGGGACTTGATCCCGGGTCTCCAGGATCAGGCCCTGGGCTGAAGGCGGCGCTAAACCACTGAGCCACTCAGGGATCCCTGCTTCTATGCCTTCTCCAAGACTGCCACTCTCCCTGCATTTTGACACTTCACCCTAGAAGCATTCTGAACCCAGTATTTTGGGGTTTTCTGTGGAGACTTCATTACATAGCAATGATTGACTAAATCATTGTCATTCACTGACTGATCCTCCAGCCTCTCTTCCCTTCCCAGATATGCCTGGATGGGGGGGGGGGGGGGGCGGAGGGAGGAGTGGTTGGGAGGCAGGGGAAAAAGTTCTAACTTTCTAATCAAGATGTTTGGTCTTCCAGGCAAACAGCCCTTGCCCTTGATTGTGGCCCAAAGGTCACGTCATTTACATAGCAAAAGACACCTCTGTTACCCTTATCACAAAAGTTTCAAAGGTTTTAGGAACTGTGAGCTAGAAACCACGTATGAAAACCAAATATTCAGATGGCCAAAACATATTTCTTAAAATCACAGTATCATACTATATGTTTAAGTATTTAATTGTTTCATCTTTTAAGCTAATATTTTCCTAAAAGTATAACTACTCTGTTGGTAATCTAGATTAGGGAGTGATGTATAGCAAGATTTCATTCCTCCTTAGTCCAGTAAGGTCAGAGAAAAGCAGCAGGGGAGAGCCCCTTAAGGCAGGAAGTTCCAAGTAGCATGATTGACTACTACTCCCTTTTCTTGATAGATTATATATATATATATATATATATATATATATATATATATATATTTTTTTTTTTTTTTTAATCAGACAACTCTTCTCTTCAGAGTTGCACTTTAAAGCTTGGAGATGTGGAATTGGGAGAAAAAAGTCAAATCTGGAGACTTGCAGAGGTAGAATTAGAGTAGTGAACTAAGGTGAGGTCACTCCTTGGTGAGTCACAGATAGAAGCAGTGACGCTGTCACACAAAGTAGTCTTTATTTGCAGCATATAAGGAGAGCAAAGGGAATAACTTCCAAAGCCTTGACTCTGAACAGGGGTGAGCTTTTTATTTAGGGTTTAAGATGAATATTCAGAAGGGGGAATTTTATCACCATAGGCGAGGGTGGGCATAAGGTTGGGCAGGCATACATGCCCATATATTTATTGTATGTTATGTGAATGAAGCTTGTGCTCTATCTAGGGCAGACACTTTAACATTAAAATGAAGCTGAAATAACTGTTGGACAAGGGAAAGGGACTGTGTGCATGATTCCAGAGCGGGCATAAACTGGATGGGGTCTTGGGCTCATTATCTGGGTTAAGGAATGCAGAGCCTTGCTTACTTTTGAAATAGCACTAAGAGTTTTACCATTGATTTATTGTCTGATAGGTTAGGCTATTTCCTGGCCTGTAGTGACTGTTAGTTTTTGCTTTCCCTTGTTCCCTCAAAATCCTTAACTACTGAGTTTTTTGCATTTCTTTGTAAGAACCTCCCAGAAAATTCTGCAAGATGTGTGCTTGGGCAAGTAACCTGGTGGAGCACAGATCATGGAAAAGAGCTGGGGGCAAAAAATGACCTTCCTTGTGTCACATGGGCTGTGTCTCATCTTTACTTTTCTGGGGACCTCTAACCCTTTCTGCTTATGTTACCAGCAAGCATATGAGATATTACTGATTGTTCTCTTGAACCTAAGGGAAAAGTAATGTAAAAAGCAAAAAGACAAAACTTTAAAATCTGTCCTGCATCTCATCAGTTCACTGCTGCCACCTTCCCTTCTCCCCTTCCCTCTCTCTCTCTCTCTCACACACACACACACACACATGTAAATCACCCTAAAACAATTTTTAATTTTCTCTATTCCATTTTAGTATACTTGAACGATGATCATTTTCTAAGCCAATGTAAGAAAGAACATCTAGGATTCCATCATTCTGTGTGATTAAAGTATTAGAGGGATTTACTTCCAATAGCATTCATAAGACCATATTTTATTTATACAATATCATACATCAGATGCCTGCATTTTTCTCATTCTTCAACTACTATTATTTGGCAATTAATATTTTTCTTTGATAAATATTCTCCTACATATGAATGAGTGGGCAGGTAGTTAGACCTGAGCGAGAGGAAAGGATGGTGATAAATAGTTTACACATCAGAAGCCTGAGAGCATAAGAGCCTGACTTTGTGGCTTTTGAGACCCTAGGGCTAACAAACCAAGAGACACAGGTACTGAGCCTGACTCTTCTCTTCTACCTCTGCCCCAGAACCTCTAGACTCATTACAATTCATTTGCATTGCTGTTATAACTCCCCACTCCCAAGGGCGAAGGCTGCCATGTTGGTTCCAGTAGGAACCTTGTAAGATCAAAAATGTCTCCTCCCAACCTGTGGGAGGAGTCCCCCCAAATGATTGGAAGCAGCCTCCATTAGAGACCACCCCACTGCATGTCAAAGCTCCTTCAAGACCAGAAAGACCCAAGAAGTATCCAATTCCCAAACAAGCTAAGGGTCAGCTCCATCTCCTGGAACCTACCTGGTCCCCCTTATAGAGTACACTTGCTGTTGCTTTTATAAACCTGTCTTGTGGTTTCACTGAGCACTGATGTCTAATTCTTTATTGTCAAGAGCCAAGACACAAGCCTTTCCGTGCTGACAAATGCATCATGTCTTAAAACTCCTAAGTTATTTAAATTCCCAGTTATGTATCTGTTGATGCTTGAACAATGTAGGGGGGTTAAGGGAGCCCATACCCCACACAGCTGAAAATTTTCATATAGCTTTTGACTTCCACCAAATCTTAATTACTAATAGCCTACTGCTGACCAGAGCTTTACTAATAAAGTAAGTAGTGGGTTAACACATATTTTATGTATGCATTATACACTGTATTCTTAAAATAAGCTAGAAAAGTGTTATTAGTAAATCATAAGAAAAAATACATTTGCAGTACTGTATTTATCAAAAACAAACAAAAACAAACACAAAAAACAACTATAAGAGAATCCATACAGTTTATATCCAAGCTGTTCAAAGATCAACTGTAATTGCTTCCAGTATCTTCACTAGGCCTCGGTACATGATAACCTCCTTCCTGGATTTTTCATTCTGATCTGTCAATGGTTAAAGATTGCAACTTACTAGTAGAAAAGCTTTAACTATAATAAACAAAGAAAGAAACAAAAAAAACAAAATGAACATATGTTTTCTCCCTAATAGTCAGGATTTTTAAAAAGTGAAATTGATAGGGTGTTAAATGTAAAAATTGCTGAAAATATTATTGATATTTGGACCCTGTTAGACATCACTACACCATCATTTTAGTTTTTTCAAGGGAAGTTCTGTCAATGATTAAAATGTTTTATTATTAAATAAGTGTATGTACTTAATAAGACAGGAGAATAATCTTTTTTATAAGTTGGAAAAAACATGCAACTTCTGCTAGTGATTAATACATAATTTGCTTAATTTATATTAAAATCAATAAAAATATTGATATATATTAGGATTGAATAATAAGCATAAGAACACTGGATAAATTCAGAAGCATATTACAAAAATGAACCATTTCCCTGTCACAAAAATATCTTATCAACTTTAGGTTTACTTTTTATGAGTTCATATGGATCAGTTTTATTCTTCAAGTGTTATTCTTTTCTAGGTTCTTTCAGAAAATGTTTTAATAAAATTATTACCTAAAAATAAATATGCTGCAATTGATCTGAATACTGACTCTATTTGAATTTGTTTCAAGTCCACAGTGTGTGAATAATAAGCTAAAAAAATTTTTTTTAAAGAAAACTGTCTCTCACTATAGATTTTTTTCAACATCAAAGAGAATAAAATCACATATATCTTAGCAGGAAAATAGAAGTTCCTAGAAAGCTATATGATATCAAAATTTACATACATTACATATATATCCTTTAACTTGGATGTCATAATAAACTAAATCAGAATGCTAGTGGTCTGTGGTTGATATCAAATATAATAAGTTTATGTTTGGTAAAGAACGAATAATAAATAAATTAACTAATAAAGTATTTCTCTTCTCACATATTTAACCACTGACCTTTCTGAAGTGTTGTTTATGTAGCTTCTTTTTGAATTTTAAAATGTTAATTTCTTTCTGAACATATAATGTACTGACAAAATCTATATCAAATTGCATTTGAAAGATTAAAGTACAATTGAATCACTTGTGTGGTTGATTTTTAAAATATTTTTGGATCATTTTGTTGAGGACAGTAAAATAGCTTAAAAGTTTTTTATCATCTCTGTAGCAAGTTAACACGAACTTAAAGACATGACACAGCGCAAATGTATTATCTTATAATTCTGCACATCAGAAGCCACGGTGGGTCTCATGTGTTAATTTTTTTTTTTTTGAAACTCCTAAGGGAGAATCCTTTTCTTATCTTTTCTAGTTCTAGAAAGCATACCTTGGCTTGTAGCCTCCTTCCAGAAGCCTGAAACCAGCAAAGGTCTGTGGGGTCTTATGATGTCGGCTCTGTTTCCAATTCTTTAGCACCTCCCTTCCCAGGTTTAGGCCCATTCAGATAATCCAATATGATCTCTTTATTTTATTTTATTTCAAAGATTTTATTTATTTATTTGTGAGAAACACACACACATACACACACACAGAGAGAGAGAGAGAGAGAGAGAGAGAGGCAGAGACACAGGCAGAGGGAGAAGCAGGCTCCATGCAGGGAGCCCAATGTGGGACTCGATCCCGGGACTCCAGGATCATGCCCTGGGCTGAAGGCAGGTGCTAAACTGCTGAGCCACCCAGGGATCCTGATCTCTTTATTTTAAAGTCATTTGATTAGTAACCTTATTCAAACTATGACCTTAATTCTCCTTTTCTTTCTTCTTTTCACTTATAGTTGGTCTTTATTTTATTTTATTTTATTATTTTATTTTATTTTTTTATTTTTTTATTTTATTTTTCTATTTATTTTCTCTTTTTTTCACTTTATTTAAACTAACAACAAACAAAAATTCAACCTTCCTGTATTTTTGTCAAATAAGAAAACAATGAAGTTTGCCTCACTGATTGACTCTTCCTTTAGCAAATGATTTTTCTGTAGTATGTGATGCTGTTTGATTGCATTTTACCCATAGCAGAACATCTTTTGAAACTGGAGTTAATTTTCTCAAATCCTGCCTGCCATTGCTTTATCATCTAAGTTTATGAAATACTCTAAATGCTTTGTTTGTTGATACTTCAACAGCCTGTGCAGCATCTTCACCAGGAGAAGATTCCATCTCAAGAAACCACTTTCTTTGCTCATCCATAAGAAGCAACCCTTATCCATTCAAGTTTTATGATGAGATTATAGCAATTCAGTTCCATCTTCAGTCTCCACTTCTAATTCTAGTTCTCTTGCTGTTTCCACCACATCTGCAATTACCAGAGTCTTCAATCTCTCAAAGTCATCCATGAGGGTTGGAATCAACTTCTTCCAAATTTCTGTTATTAATCCTCTTGTCCATCTCTCACAGAGATCTTAGGTGCATTGTCAATGAACAGTCATATTGAGAAAGGAACCTTTTTTTTTTTTTCTTCCCTGATTAGTAGGTCCCAGCAATTGGCTTAAACTATTCAGTAAATTATGGTGTAACCAGATGTGCTGTCATCTAGGCTCTGTTGTTCCATTTAAACATCACAGGCAGAGTAGATTTAGCATAATTTTTAAGGGCCCTTGGATTTTTGGAATGGTAAATGAGCATTGACTTCAACTTTTTTTTTTTTTTAATTTTTATTTATTTATGATAGTCACACACAGAGAGAGAGAGAGAGAGGCAGAGACACAGGCAGAGGGAGAAGCAGGCTCCATGCACCGGGAGCCCGACGTGGGATTCGATCCCAGGTCTCCAGGATCGCGCCCTGGGCCAAAGGCAGGCGCCAAACCGCTGCGCCACCCAGGGATCCCCCATTGACTTCAACTTAAAGTCACCAGCTGCATTAGCCCCTAGCAAAAGGGTCAGCCTGTTTTTTGAAGCCAAGCATTAACTTCTTTTCTCTAGCTATGAAAATCTTGGATGACATCTTCTTCTAATAGAAGGCTGTTCTATCTGCATTGAAAATCTGTTGTTTAGTGTAGCCACCTTCATTAATTACCTTAGCTAGATCTTCTGAATAACCTGTTGCTTCATCTTGCACTTTCATGTTATAGAGGTGGTTTCTTTCCTTAAATCTCATAAACCAACCTCTGCTGGCTTCAGACTTTTCTTCTGCAGGTTCCTCATGTCTATCAGCCTTTATAGAATTGAAGACAGTCAGGGCCTTGCTCTTGATTGGGCTTTGTTTTGGGAATGTTGTGGCTTATTTGATTTTTCCATCCAAACCACTAAAACTTTCTTCATATCAGCAATGAGGCTGTTTCATTTACTTTTTATTTATGTGTTTACTGAAGTAGTACTTTAATTTCCTTCAAAAACTTTTCCTTTGCATTTACAACTTGACTATTTGGCACAAGAGGCCTGTCTCTTGACCTGTCTTGGCTTTTAACATGCCTTTTTCACCTAAGCTTGTTTCTAGCTTTTGATCTAAAGTGAGAGATGTTTGATTCCTCTTTTCACTTGAACACCTAGAACCTCTTGTATGGTTATTAATTGACCTAATTTCAATATTGTTGTGTCTCAGGGAATAGGGACACCTGAGGGGAGAGAGAGATATAGAGGAATGACTGGTCTGTGATACAGTCAGAAATACATAACATTTGTCAATTTAGTTCACCGTCATATGGGCATAGATTGTGGCCCTCAAAACAATTACAATAGTAACAAAAAATCACCAGTCATAGGCTCCAGGGTGGCTCAGTACTTGAGCATCTGTCTTTGGCTCAGGATGAAGTCCCACATCAGGCTCCCTACATGGAGCCTGCTTCTCCCTCTGCCTGTGTCTCTGTCTCTCTTTTTCTGTCTCTCATGAATAAATAAATAAAATCTTAAAAAAAATCACCAGTCACATATCATCATAACAAATATAATAATAATGAAAAACTGTGAAATATTGTAAGAATTACCAAAATGTGACACAGAGACATGAAGTGAGCTAATGCTGTCAGTAAATGATACCCATAGACTTGTTTGATGCAGGGTTGCCAGAAATCTTCAATTTGTAAAACAAAATGAAATAAAACAATGTCTTCAATGGCAATAAAACTTCAGGTTTTATATACCTCATTTGAGGTTCAATATACCTCATTTGCATATATCTATATATGAAATATATGATATTGATATATGCATATATGATAAGATATATATGTACATACCTATATCTATATATATCTAGTCTCATAGGACTGCAGGTGTAAGCCCTGTTGGCCACCAGAGCCAGGTGACCTAGAGGTATACACTTGGGCAGCAGTCACAAAAACCTGGGTTCCAGATGATTATATAAGCTCTTTTCTGGGTTATATGGATGAGCTGGAGCAAGGCAGAGGAACAACACCAAGATGGCATTTCCATCTGTTCTTCGAGAGCAGCTCTGTAGGCTACTAAATGTGTGCCATATTTAAGGCCTGCCCCCTCATGTTGAAGCTCTAAGGCAAGCAAAGAAAACTCCTCACAGGAATACTTAGGAGTATTCCATAGTCGATTGTGTGCAGTGTCCTGGGGGTAGCCTGCCAAGAACATCCCTCTGATTGTCATAGACTCTTGGGGCCGAAGAATGCAGTCTTATCCCCACCATCAGAGCCAGGCAACTAAGAGGTGTCCTCTGGGTTGGCATCTGCAAAAAACTAGGGCAGTGGACATAAAAACCCGGGCACTGGCTACTTGTAAATCTCCCTCCATGAGATACTGATGCTCTGGAGCATGGTAGAGGGTGAACATGAAGACAGTACCCAACCTCTGAGATCTCTGAGAAAATTATAGTCTGTCCCTGGTTTCATGTTTAATTAGAAGCCTGCCTCTCAGACCACAGTCATTACGAGTAACTGAAAAGCCTCCTTCATAGGACTGAGCTCCTTAATCCTGTTACCTCTTGCTGGGCCTGAGTGGTGGTATCTGTCTAAGAACCCTTCCTCTGTTGGTGATAGTCCAGTGGGACCCAGAGTATAAGCCCGACTAGCTACCAGAGCCAGGCGATGTAGAGCAGTCACAAGAATCGGGGCATAAGACAGGAGTTGAGCTCCTTTTTTGGGTGACATCAATTATTACAGTCCCATGTGACTAAGAACACAAACTCTCCCATCTTCAGAGCCAGGTGATCAAGAGTAACCCCCTAGTGGCACGACAAAAATTGAGGCCTCTTTTCCATGCAATATAACATTTCACAGACTTCAGGGATCAGGGCATGGACAGTTTGGGATGGGAGGGCATTATTTTTAATCGTCTACTTCAATTATCATTATAAAAATATAATTCAATGGTCACATTTGTCATTCACTTATAAATTTTTATTGATCATCTACTATGGACAAGCAGCTAAAATAAGTGCTAAGGACACATTAATACATGTCTCTTACTCTCCAAATATATGGCACATAATGAGAGAATGAGGGGAGTTAGTATACTCTATAGTAAAATACTCTGTGATATAGTGTGTGATAAATAGTGGTCCGATGCTAGAAGCAGGAGAACCCCAAAGAGGCTTTCCTCCTCCACTAAGGGTAAAATGTGCTTGCTGCAGAAATTTCTTAAACTGAGGTCCTAAGTAAAAGTAAAAATATCCCATGCATATCCATACACGGATGTGTGTGTGTATGTGTGTGTGTATAGATGTGTGGGTGTGTATACTTGAGTGTAGATCCAGGTAAATGGAGCAATTTATGCAATGATGCTGAGGTAAAATGGCAAGGGGAAATTCTAGGAAAGAAAATACACGACATCTCTATATTAGCATGTGGGAAATAGATGGTAGTCAGTATAATCAAATTAAGTTAAAAAATCAAATGAGGAGGAATCGTTCTGTATGAAGAGATTGAGATTATCTTCAACCCTGAAAATTTTTGATAGAAATTTAATTTAATCAGACCTGTATTTAAGAGGATCGTTCTAGCAATTATTGGAAAATTAGATGGAGGTTGAGATGGAATTATGAATGATTAATGATAAGCTCAGAGTTTGTAGCAGTAACTGACAGAAGAGAATGAAATTGTCTAGGTAGGTGGAGGAGAACGTTTTTTTCTGTGCAAGAAGCAGGCTATGATCTATGATATCTCTACTCTACAAGTATCTATCATCAAAGTTTTGCTAGGCTGGACAGGGGTTTCACCATTCATTGTAGGATGCTAAGTCCACAAGAAATTAGTTCTGCATGAAGTATCAGTGTTATGATATTTCTATTAGTTCTATTTCACATCTGTTAAATGTTCTTAACTGCCATAGAAATGTGGATTGTGATAGTCACAAATGTGTCTTTTCAAGGCACACACACCGCAGAAATGGTTTTTAATGTCCACAGTCCAGAAAACTCTAGAAACCTCAATTATTATTTTTTTCTTTTTAATGTCCCATAAGTACTTATGTGGACACTGCATTCATCACCTGAGTCAACATTTAAGTATCTCCCTGCCTCCATCTGTCTTCTACAGGAAAATCGTACACTAAATTATTTAAGACAACATACTGAGACCTCTCTCCCCACTTCCTCAGCACTTTGAAAGAGATAGGAAGGTTATTTTTATCACCGTGCATATTAGGAGTATATTTTATAACTGTAAATACAGGAATTTTACTCTGTTTTCTATTTAGTGTAATTTATTTTCTGAACCAAAGCCTGCCTTCCATATGCTAAGGAGAAGTTGTTTAGTTAACATGGCGGTGTGTACAGTATATACATTCAGTTAATGTCTTAGATTTTTAGTAAGCAACAGGTGGCATTAACATCATAAAAGAAAGTTTTGCCAGATTATGGTCAAAGTTGTAATGAAACAAATGCAATAGGAGAATGGCTAAGCCACTCTTATGCTGTCAAGAAACCAATTGACTAGTGAGCACCAAATTGAGTAAAGTGAAGGAGAGGGGGTCAGCTAAAAAGCAAGCAGATTGCACTTTAGGAGAAGATGGGATGGGTATTCTGTGAAGAACTTATTACTTTGTTATTTGCTTCTACAAAAAGAGAGTTTTTAAGGCCCAGTGAAGAGGGTCAGTGGAGATGCAATCTTTTAAGAGGAGAAAGACGAAAGTCATGAGTGGTGAGCATAAAATAATGTATAAACTTGTGAGATCACTATGCTGTGCAGCTGGAATTAACATTGTGTGTCAGCTGTACTCAATGAAAAAAATAAAAATAAAAGAACTTCCCCACCTTAAAGAAAAAAAATGAAACCTTGGACTGGGAACCATGATTACTGAATTGCATTTTGTATAGCATTCCTGGCTAATAGAAATGAGAAAAATCATGAATTGACTGTCCTTGAATAGTAGAGAATCCAGGAAATATTTTGTTATTTCCAGTTAGCAGCTGAGGTCTTCATATAGGTTTTCAAATAGAGCATTGGTTGGAAATTGTTTGCTGTATCTGACAATAATGACATTGCATTTTATTATCTATTAATAGGTTTGTATTCTATTAGGTCAAGATTTTATTGAGGGCAGAGCAATTCTCTATCTCAGAATCACTAATACCTGTGTAGTGCTTACCAAACTAAGTTGTAGGTTTGAAGTGAACTTTTATTGAATAAAGTAAGTGAATATTTATTAGTCTATATTTTCATTCAGTAAATATTAGTAATCACTTCCTGGGCATTGTTCTATGCCTAAAGATAAAGTATGAACAAATACCATTATATCCTCTTTTACCTCTTGTCATATTATAAAAGTATAAAAGAAGACTTTTTCAAAATTTATATTAGTGTGTCATGATAGGCATATGGTAATTAGGTAGAAGTTGAGAATTATGCCAAGGTTTTTTTCTGTATTTTGTACTTTGATAAATCATTTCCTCAAAATAAATACATAAATATATAAACACACAGATCATTATTATATCTGTATGTCTATAATATACATGTGTGTGTAAACATATATGTCATATTTAGAATAGTACCATTCTTATACATAGGTGTGATTTTTTTAAAAGATTTTATTTATTGATTCATGAGAGACACACAGAGAGAAAGGCAGAGATATAGGCAGAGGGAGAAGCAGACTTCCCGTGGGGATCCTAATGCGGGACTCAGTCCTGGGACTCTGGGAGCATGCCCTGAACCAAAGGTAGCTGCTCTATCGCTGAGCCACCCAGGTGTACCTGCATAGATATGATTTAAATAAAAACAATATGTTCATATTCTTTTAGCTTATATAAAGCAATAAAATACTGAAATGTTAGAAATTGGCCAATTTGTCTGGCTTTCTATATATAAAGAGAGAGAGGGAAGATGTCAGAATAATGTCACTAATGATTGGTAAGAATCCTTGATTTTAAAAAGAATATAATAAATTAAATGGTATTTCCACACATTAAAAGGTGACCAAAATATCCCTATCTTTCCAGTAATTTATACTCTGTATCTCTGTATTTATTTGTTTCAGTTACCGTTTTCTGTGCTGTTGAAACTATGAAAACTAAGTAACAGCCCTTTGTCAAACAATCTTTTTGCCTATATATATATATATATATATATATATATATATACACACACACACACACATATGTATCCACAAGCATAAATATATATATATATATATATATATATATATATATATATATATATATGCTTCTCATTAAGGATGCAGTTACAGTATTTACAACCATTCTGCAAGTCAGCCTCTTTTTTTATTTCCCTACAAATTGATACTCTCTTTTTGAAAGGATTTAACACAGTAGGATTTTGTATAGTGGTCAGAGTACTTTGCATGATGAGACATTGGCAATTGGGATTAACATCTTCATCTTGGCCAAGTAGATTGATCAAATGAAGGAGGCTGGAACTTAGAGATTTCTAATTGATTGCAGGAACAGACTCCCCTGTTTAATGACATGACACTGGTAAAGTTTTAGAGCTATAAATTTGGAACCAATTGGAGGAAAACCTTCCCATGGTGTGGTTACTACTGGCAAAGCATTGTGCATCAGGAAATCAGCCAGAAAAATACTGTAGCTGTACCTTAAAATGGGCTATATAATTTTATGGCCAGTGTAACATGTGTAGCTATGAAAGTTAAAATAATGAAAGGTAAAATAAAAAGAGGTAATTAAATATCACACTTCAGTGCATTAACCATTTATCTACAGGGGCAAGAGAAGGGCTCCTTTTCTTTAATTGGTTCTTGTAAAAAATCATGTTTTAGTTTCTATGCTTTAGTAAGATCTCTTTTACTTTGCTATTGCAAAAACATCATCTGTGGCTTTGTGCTGAAAATAGTTTGCAAATGTATTTGGAAAGACATGGTGTCTAGTCTAACACTTAGCACAATGTAGGCACTCAAGCAACCTGTGGCCTTCATTTATGTTTCAGATCACTGCAACATGAGGGTATAAACTGTACTACAATCTAATTTATAATTTATTTTCTCTGGTTTTTGCCTCTACCTCCTATTAGGAGTCTTTTGAACACTTTCAAAATTTCATTCAAAATCTCATACAACAAGTGATGATATAATCCTGATATAAATTGTGATCAATCTTAGGAAAATTTCACACTATAATTAAAAGTTATGATTTAAAGGAAGTCCTACTTAATTTTTTTAAGTGTCCAGTTCTGTCAGGAAAAAAATGTGAAAGTGTTCCATTATTATGAAATATTGCAAAGCTGGTCTGACTCTACATAGTGAGGTTGACCCAAATACTTGGCCTTCTATCAACTTCTATTTATTCTGTATAACATTGTAGTTTAAGAGAGCCTTACAAATTATCTAATGCACCTGTTCACTCAATGCATGAATGCAAAATAAGTTAAAAATAGATAGTTTGTGATAGTAAACAAATAATAGACTAGATGGAATATTATATCTCTTACATGTCACTTAACTAGCTTCAACAATGATCTTATAGTCTCTCTTGTGATGGGTTGTTGCACTGTTGCCAAAACACCTTATAATAGTAATTTTTAATTGAATATTAACTGTATATTAGAAGCTGTTTTTGATCATTTATCTGCTTCAACTCAGTTAATTGCCACACTACATTTGCATTGCCCATATAATTACCTCACTTACAGGTAAACGATTTGAAGCAAGGAAAGCTAAGTATCCTGTCCAAGGTCAGTCCAGCTACTTCATGTTGGAGTTCAGATTCATTCTCAGATTGGATTTGAAAACTCTTACTCTTAATCACTGTTACTAACCTGTACTTAAATGCATTCACTGTGGCCCAGCTCATGTGTAGATACCAATATCTCAAAGTAGACTTAAGCTCTTTAATGGAAGAGGCACCTGGGTGGCTC
The DNA here is from genome assembly GCF_048164855.1 of Canis lupus baileyi. Taxonomy (NCBI): domain Eukaryota; kingdom Metazoa; phylum Chordata; class Mammalia; order Carnivora; family Canidae; genus Canis; species Canis lupus. The sequence continues at coordinate 80,518,426 of NC_132839.1, forward strand.
CATTGATTAAGTATCCACCTCTTGATTTCAGCTCAAGTCATGATCTCGGGGTGCTGTGATCAGCCTTGTGCAGGGCTCCATGCTCAGATTGGAGTCTGCCTGTCTCTTTCTGCCTTACTTTATTCAATAAAAGTTTACTTCGAACCTACAACTTGGTTGGTAAGCACTACACGGGTATTAGTGATTCTGAGATAGAAAATTGCCCTGCCCTCAATAAAATCTTAACCTAATAGAATATAAACTGTTCACTCATGTGTGCATGCTTTCTGTCTCTTGAATTAAAAATAAATCTTTCAAAAAAAGTTCTTTAATGTAATAAACCACAACTTACTCACCTTTACATACCTATTCTCCATCACAGGTGCTCATCCATAATAGTCCTGCCACTTAGTGGTTGTGCAAAATTAGGCAAGAACTTATTTCACTCTGCCTCAATCATATTATCTGTAAAATGAGTACTAATTAAAATCTCTGCTTCACAGAACAAAGGGAAGGGTAAGAGAAAAGAAAAAAAATGGGAAAAAATATTAGTAGGTATCTAACTGTGGAAGCTTAGAAAATTGTCCTGTTGAATCTGCTGTGCAATAAAATGTTGCCACAATTTCTCCATGAACTGTAGAGCAAGACCTTCTCTTACAAATTCACATATGAAACTATGAAAGAGGAAGAGATAGTATTGTCATATATTAATTATTAATTGAAATGAGAATGAGATCCTTGGATAGAGCAAACGATAATCAGTTAATGGTTGCATATTAACAAAATGTTTGATTAGTGGTCACTAAAGTAGAGACAATTTTACCCCTTGAGGGTGAAGAAAAAAAATTATATAAATTCTATTCACATTTATATTTATAGTTATAGGTACCTGTTTAAAACAGACTAGTAAATGAGATTTACCAACATTTATTGTCTGATTTTTTTAAATGAGCTTATAATACATTAAACAACTTTAGATTAGAATAAAAATACATGTTAAGAATGCAAGCATCTTAAGAACAGATATATTATATTAGTTGCATCTTAAATAGCCCTTGTAGAAATAAAACTATTGGTAGCAGGTTTCCAAGATGATTCTTAGTTTCTGTTTATCTTGACTTGTGATAAAGGAATAATATGCTGTTCAGATAGAATAAAATCAAAGGAAGTGATAAAAATAAAATGATTTTTAAGGCTTAAGCCATGTACTTATATTATTATTAGTGATATGCTATCAGGTGTACAAAGAGCTCTACATCAGCTTAGGGAAGAAAATGAATGACTTATATTGTGACTTGAGAGATGGAGTGAAAAGGAAAATAAAAATTCTTAAAACAATACATTCTTTGCTACCTATGAACTATAGCAAACTAGGGAAACTGTCATCAGCAATATGCTCTAGAGATAACCTTTAATCATTTCTCAGGATCACATGAACTTTGAAAATGTCAAGGAACAAGTACTATAGCCTTTTCAGAATGGAATTTGGGTGCCTGTAGTCATCCCAAGAAGAGTTTTTAAGAAATCACTGCTGTGTTTTCCAACAAAGGTTGTTAGGATATGAAATTGGATTTTTCTTTTGGATAGCCATGCAATTGAAAGACTTTCCTGGCCAATGTGTTAAACTTTCTATCTGTCCTGTGGAATTTAGGAAAATGTATTACCACATAAATATAGCTGGGAATTTTAATTGTACTGAGAAAGCAATGCTACAGTGAAAAGTAATTTTAAATTAATTATGTTATAACTTGATTGATTCAAGGAGAAAAAGATCTTTTTCTGAAAGCATCTTTATATAAAATATATGACTATTTCCATATTATATTACCATACATCATACTACATTTTCATCTCTTTTTCAAATATTTATAACAAACACAAAGAAAACATGAAATGAATCTTTGATAATATTTTGGTTTGCTTGATTGAACTGCAGCCTTAAAGTCCAAATAAATGAAAGATCATTACTATTATCATTAGTGCAAACTGCTCTGTGTCTTTGAGTAATGACATCAAGAAAAAATACAGTTTACTGTCACTGCTTCAATTCTGCCTTAGTAGAGTTATGTTCTAGAATACATAGTGCTTTAAACAGTAGTTACCACACAACATATTTTAGACTGTCAAATTATTTATAGCAACAGCCTTATTATTAGGGTTTACCATACCTCACTTACATAGTTTTTAGGATGCAATCCAAAATTAAGAGTATACTATAATGCATATGACTTTATGGTGATTATAAGACACTATTTGATACATTGACAGTAATTTGAGCTAATAATTTCAGAAATATAAAATGACACATGATTGTGTAAGGAGGTTCATCATTTCTAGTATTTCCATGACTGTTATTATGTTTTAATGTTTATGTCTCCCCAGAATTCATATGTAGAAATCCTAATGCTCCTTGTGGTGATACTAGGAAGTGGGACCTTGGGGAAATGCTTGTTATGAGGGTGGGGCCCTCATAAGTGGGATCAGTACTTTTCTAAAAGAGACCCTACAGAGATCCTTAGCTCCTTCCAACCATGGAGAACACAGTGAGAAGTTGGGAGTCTACAATCCTTCACCAGAACCCAGCCATATTGGCCCCCTGATCTTGGACTCCAGCCTCCAGAGCTGTGAGAAAGAAATTTCTGTCATTTGTAAGCTCCAATCTGTGGTATTCCAAAATATGGTAGTCCAAAACAGCTAGGACAAGTGTGTTCTTGCATTGGAAGCTTACCTAAGACTGAATCTAGTGACTAAATCAGTCTTAGGCACCTGGCATTCTCCGGGTTAGAAAACTTGATTTCCTATAGTTCTTACTTCCTTATTTAACCTGTATTTACAAGCATACTTGCAAACAAAAATCCTTTTGTAAATAAAAAAAAGATCTTTCACATGCATATAAGGTCATGTGGGACACACAAAAAATGACTAATCTGTGAGGATATAACTGCTAATAGAAATAGCAGAAGCTGCTCTATAGGGAAGGAGCCCACTATGACCTCAATCAAACTTTCTGGTAAGAATCTTTAGGTCCATGAGTTCCAATATCACATTCAATTTTTTTTCTGATGTCACAGTTTTTGAGTGACAATTTTTGTTTCAAATTACTTGATTGCAGATGAGTTAAGAAAAATATTTCATGCACTGAGAATCTAGTGTTTACCTCAGACTGACAATTGTTAAAGGACAGCTACCACCCAATATATTTTTCCATTTTGTGGAAGTACTGCTGGTCACATTCTGTCATCAATATCTAAGGGAGACAGACGTAGAAGTTGTTTTTTTATCTAAAGGAAATCACTCTACATGCTGTATCAGGACAGGCACTTTGGAGATTCTGCTTGAGGCAAAACGCTTTGGACAGGAATAGCTCTGTTAACTCTTATTTTCTAGAGTTGTGTTATACATCCATGGAAAAATGATACCCAGAACACATAAACTAGCAGATCCTACTTGTGGAACAGAAGAGTGTTTATGGAATGATTTACATGGTCAAAAATAATTAAAAAATGAAAAAAATTATAGCCAAAACTCACATTAGAATTCACACATTACAAATATATTTAAAATCCTGTATGTCCCTTTCCTGAACAAATTCACCTGTCTACCAAGAACTAACCACTACCCTCATTCCCATGCCTTTTAATGCATTATCTTTATATTTTAATACATTTTTTCATGCCTAACTCATTTGTTTGAACATATCTTTGATTAATATACACTGTTCACATTTTTATAATTTAAGTCCATGGCAACTCTATTTTAACGTTGCTTTCTTCTCTCCGAATTTGTTATATTTATTTATACTGATCTATACAGCTGTTGTTTGTTTGTTTCATTTGACCTCAGTCTATTCTTGTACTGCATGAATATTCTGTAGTGTATTTACCTATTCTACTGGTGTGAGTTTAGTCCCCCTTTATTCACTCTTTAAATCTTGTATCTCTCTGTTACAAGCTTCCATGTTGCTCTGAGATTACATAATTATATTACCTATTACTAGTTTATAGATAATATACATCTTTACCTTAAATAATTAGGAATATACTCTATCAGCACTCCAGTGGGTACTATAGGGAGGATTTTAGACTTGATGGATATTCTCTTATATATTGTGGGCAAAGATGAAAGCATTATTTCTGGAAACAGACATGTAAATCTATAATGAAACTGAAGATAAATAAACCTCTTACAATATGCTGACTTCAAATGCATTTGCCTTTCAAAGTAATTGTTTGCCAACATTCACAAAGCATATTTTCTGTTTAAAATCAAGTCATATTTACTGGCATCACCAGTTCACTTGCTGATCCACTAATATTGTTAATCTGATCAAATCTAAAACATTGGTAATGATTACATTTGCATTCATTAGTTTCATTTTATATGTCTTTGAATATTAAGTTATCTAAATTTTCAAAAGAGTCTTAAATCTGATCAGAAATCTTAAACTTTTAAAATTGTTAGTGGTCGGAATGCCTGGGTGGCTCAGCAGATTAGCACCTGCCTTTGGCCCAAGGTGTGATCCTGGGGTCCTGGGATCGGGTCCCACATTGGGCTCCCTGCATGGAGCCTGCTTCTCCTTCTGCCTATGTCTCTGCCTCTCTCTCTCGTGTCTCTCATTAATAAATAAATAAAATCTTTAAAAAAATAAAATTGCTAGTGGCTAGAGAAATATTTTTTCAGTATAGATTTTCACTATTTTCTACATATTTAGGATTACATTTGGATTTAAAAATATTTCCTTGGCCCTAAAAGCCTTGGACATAAGTAATTAAATACATAAGTATTTAAAAATTGGTATGACTTTTTAAAAGATTGGGATTGTATTTTTAGACATTTAACTTGTAAATTTTCTTCCTTTTGAAAAATGTTATTAAAATTATATGGAAAATGTAGCACTAAGCACTCTTCTTCTGTACATGTCATGACAAATATTAACATTGTATACCTTCAGCATAAATGGAGTTGACAAATTGTCAGAACTCATAAATGCATAGAGGTAAAGAAATTGAAATTTAGTCCCATATCTCCTTAAGAAGATTTTTCCCCTTCAATTTTTAATAGGCATAGGTAAAAGTAAAGGGTTAATAGTATGATTACAAACAAAAAATATTGAATCGTGGTAATCAGACTTTCTAATTTATTTGTTTGTTTTTTTCTTTTCAAGAGTACTACTAGTTTAATTGCCTCATGCTTTTATTATTTAGTCACTTATCATAGGGCTATTGTACAAAGAATTACAAATAGCAATGACACCTGCCTCTATTTATGTTAATATATCTGTCCTAATATTCATACAGAGAAAGGAATAGTCATATTTCCCTAACTTCCACTCAATTAAACTCTTCTGAGGAATTCAAAATCTTGACTTCTTGAAAAAAATTGCCTGATCATGAATTTAAAATGTCTTTTTTGTATCTCAGCATTAGAGAATATACTTTACTGGGTAAATTTCAAACACAATTTTGCACATTGTGACTTTTACCCAGCTGTAGGAAGCATATGAGACTCAAAAATGTCTACAAATAATGGTGGTCAAAGAGGCTTAGGTGTTTCTGATCTGTGAATGTGCTAATTTATATGACAAAAGGAAATAGCCTAAAGTTGTGGGTGAAATTAATGCTGCTAATCAGTTGACTTAATGGGGAAATTATCTTATATTATTTGAGTTAAGACAGTGTAATCACAATGCTCTTTAAAAGTAGAAGAGGTAGGGGGCACGTGCCTGGCTCAGTTGGTAGTGCACATGACTCCTGATCTCTCTCTGTATTGTGAATTCAAGCCCCGTGTTGAGTGTAGAAATTACTTAAAAATAAAATCTTAAAAAAACAAAGTATAAGAGGTAGGCAGAGAGCATCGGGGTGGCTCAGTTGGTTAAGTGTCTGCCTCTGGCTTAAGTCATGATCCTAGGGTCCTGGGATTGAGTGTTGCAACAGGCCCCCTGCTCAGGGGTAGCCTGCTTCTCCCTCTACCCTTCTCCTCTGCTCATGATATTTCTCTCTCTCTTTCTCTCAAACAAAAAAATAATCTTAAAAAAAAAGAAGAGGTAGACGGAAAATGGGGAATCAGAGAGATTGTCACATAAGCGGGACTAGGCCCCACAGTGCTGGCTTTGAAAATAGAGGAAGATGAGCCATGAGCTAAGGAATGTGGACAGTCTCAAGAAACTGGAAAATTTTCTCCTAGGCCCTCAGAAGGAATGCATATTGTTCATACCTCATTTTTGGTCCAGTAAGATGCATTATGAAATTCTGATTGCCAGAATTTAAACTAATGCATTTTTGTAAGACATCACTAGTTTCTTTATGAACAGTTCATTCCTAGAGAGATAAGTGTTTTCTACTCATTTTGATCTGAAGATTGTGGCACACTCAAGCCAGCCAGTTGCAGAGACTCAATGCTCCTCCTATAGTATTGCACCAACTTCTGATTGATGTGTCTATAAGACTAGGAAAAGTAAGCAGAAGAATCTTTCTAGAGAAAATAAGCAATAAGTTACCCTCCAGCAAAATATATGTGTGTGTCTGTGTGTGTGTGTGTGTGTGTGTGTGCAATCATGGGAAAATTTAAGTTTAAAGGAACAAATGAAATTCTAGAATAAGCATAAATGGACTATTTCTCTTTTTAAAAATATTTTATTTATTTATTTATTTATTTATTTATTTATTTATTTGAGAGAGAGAGAAAAAAAATGAGCAGGGTGGGGAAGGGCAGAGGGAGAGGGAGAAGCAGGCTCCCCACTGAGTGGGGAGCCCCATATGGTGCTCAGTTCCAGGACCCTGGGATCATGACCTGAGCCAAAAGGCAGACACATAACTGAGTCACCCAGTCAACCCTGGACTACTTCTTTAAATAAAGAAAATCAGAGTGTTGATGAGTTCCATGTCTCTAAAAGCAATGTTTAGCTTCTGAACCTGGAGCATCTCATCAAACTTCTTGGACACATACATGCACATCAAAGATGGTGGACAAAAAAGTGAACTTAGTAAACCTGGGTTGCTAAAACTGTATATATTCCAAAGAAAAGCTTATCTTCAGACCCTGTCTTTGGTGCGCTCCTGGGAAGTATCCTCAGAGCTCTTACTATACTTGTTTGAAAAGAGTATCTTTTTTATGACTGTAGCTTTGAGTCATGCCCAGATGTTTGTCCTAACAATGTGACTGATGGTGAATGCCTGTTTTTGGTTTGGGGTAAAATGTGGTTGGAGCCTGAGAAGTTGAAGTCAGTCACATGGCATTATTTCACATATATCATCACGCACTGTTGCTGGGAGAATTAAGTGCTTATCTGTATGACTCCATTGGTTGGTGTCAACGGAAACCTTGCACCATTTTATGTGGGCTTCACCCCATGCATCTTTTTATTTTGCTGATTTTAAACTGTGTCTTTGTTGTGTGATAAACCACAACCAGGTATATAGCAGTTTTTTTGCTTGTTTTTGTTTTTTAAGACTGGTGAGTCTTTCTAGAAAATTATGGAGACTGAGGTAGGTCTTGAGGACCCCACCATAGATGGGAGGGAAAGAATATTATAATATAATGACATCTATTTTTATCTTATTTACAAATAAAATGTATCTTGCTTAATGAAATTCCTAGGCTCCAATTACTGTTTCCATGAAAACTTTAATACCATTCAGTTAATTAAAGTGAAGTTATCCAAAAATCTAGAGCAGTGATTTATTTTTCCTAGTTCTGTGTGCTATATAAAAGGCAAAGATCCTCACTTTCCGTAAAAAATAAAAAAAATTAAGGAAATTAAGGCAACAGGGTTTTCCACCTCATATAGTATAAAATTTGATACTGATTTTCTTCTGTTCCTCACAGGAACATATCTTTAATTATATAATATAAATGGCAATGAAGGTCTTATATACATAATTTCAATTTATAGTAAACTTTACAAAAGTGTTTCTATTTAAAGATGTGATGGATATGTGATATATATTGATGCTTAGGAGCCATTGCGTGCATTCATATTTGGAGAGCTTGAAAACTCTGTTTCTCCGATGTCCTTGCAGGTGGTTTTCTGGATGTACTTTAGGTTTGCTCAGTCAGATAAACTCACACGAAATAGATTCAGAACTGAATTAAGGGCAGAGGAATGTGAAACTTGAGGCATCCCTTGAGCTGAGCCAGATCAGGACAGAGAGAACGCAGTTATGTCACCTCTGCTCTCTGATTCTAAGTTGTTTGAATGTTTCTGCAATGGAGCCTGTGATCATGGCAGAGATCACTTAATTTGGAAAGTGAAATCATTCCTGGAAATGTGGCCAGGATCTTTTATAATCTACTTCCAATAATTTGTATCTCCCTAATACTTCGTAATAATTCCCTTTTGGTTTGAACTTGCTAGAAAAAAAAAAAAAATTCAGTTGCCTGAAAGCAAATACTAAATTTAAGAGATTGAATATTTGGAGGAAAGAATTCACCTTTAATTTATGCTGTTTCACAGCTTTACTTGAAAAACTTTCAAAAAAGGAAAAAAAAAAAACAAAACATCAATATTTCACAGAATTTTCATGCCCGTGTTTTCTTTTTCTTCAATAGAAACACAACCAATTGCAGTGCCAATTTACCTAATGAATTCTCAACCTACCAGAGTGAGCTCTACTCACATAAAAGGCACAGTCAAAACCTATGCACAGCTTTGTTCCAAAAGGCTCTTTATGTTTAGTCTAACAATGCAGGAAACTCAAGATAAAATGAGATTATTAACTGGATATAGATAGTTCTCTGTTAAAACCATAAAACAGTGATGCCAACATGAGAGCCACTTTTATGTACCCATCTCAAACCATTTATTTCTTCACCTCTGTCAACATCTCTAGAGAGCATCAGCATCGATACATAACAGATCCATCCCATTTTCTGTAGCCAACAACAAAGAAACAGCCAGGAACACATGCTGAATCATAGGCCAGCAAAACTCCTGCTATTCACTCGAACTCCTCCCTGCCTTAGGCACTTGCTAACCTAGAATTCTGAGTGAAGGACAAGAATAACTCATAATTCTGCTTCAGGTAACTCCAATGATTTAAGAGGTTGTAAAGCATCTAAGGAGTCAGATTGTTGAGGAGTCTCCAGAAACTCATATTTGCAAAGCAATTTGCATTTCCATTCCTGTGACCTGTGAATAAAACTTAAGAGTCACTAGAATGAAAGCATGCTGTCTTTGGGAAGTTGTTTTAACAAAATCCGATTGAAAGGGGACTGAAGGGTCCTTGCAATCTTTTAACATATGTTTCATAATCTTGCTGCCAAAGGAAGAATATGTTTGTTTACATTCTTTCATTTACTTATACAAGAATTATTCTTAAAATTCGATTCTGAAAATAATAAACCTAAGACTTTAAACTTCAACCTTCAGATCACCTGAGTGGCTCAGATGGTTACGCATCTTCCTTTGGCTCAGGTCATGATCTCAGGGTCCTGGGATGGAGCCTGGCATAGCATCCAGGCTCCCTGGTCAGTGGGGAGTCTGCTTCTCCCTCACCCACTCCCCTTGCTTGTGCTATCTTTCTCTCTGCCAAATAAATAAATAAATTTTTTTTTAATTTTTTATTTATTTATGATAGTCACACACACACACACAGAGAGGCAGAGACATAGGCAGAGGGAGAAGCAGGCTCCATGCCGGGAGCCTGACGTGGGAATAGATCCTGGGTCTCCAGGATCGCGCCCTGGTCCAAAGGCAGGTGCTAAACCGCTGCGCCACCCAGGGATCCCAAAATCTTTTTAAAAAACAAATAAACAGCAACCTTTAATATATATTTAATTTCACTGATGAATGAGAAAAACACATACTAAGGAAACAAAGGCAGTTTTCATTACCAGATAGTAAAAAATAGGAACTGTACAAAATATTATAAAAAAATGAGGTAGCTAATAGAGCTGTAGTCTTTAAACAACCCAGGTAATATATGGAAGTTGGAAAAAATAGTGATAATATATTTTGAAATAATGTTTGAACATTTAAGTTTGTGTCTACAGAGAATGTAAGAAAAATGGTGATCGGGAACTCAGGATGATTGCACATACACTTTACTCTTACAGAGCTGGGATAATGCACACACATCATCTCATACTATAAAGTCTCTCTTCCTCATGTAAGTTCCATTTTAAGTTGAGTAGAAAAATCATTCAGGTACATCGACTTTGGATCGCCCCTGCCCCAGAATATAAGAGATGATGTATTTGATTTAAGGGAAGAACTAAGGGAAAGAATTGATTAAGAGACAAAGAGAATTAAGCAATAGAAGTCAAAGAAGAGATCATAGAATCTAAAATTATAGTAACACTAAGCCTATGTTTAAAAAACAAATGCAGTTTGTTTTCATCTTGCCTTAATGTGCTGAACAAAGTACATAGGTCAATAAAGCATTTTCTTGGTTTTCACATTTGGAGGGTGGGGATGGGAGAGCTACATTATTTCCCTTTTTTTGAAAGCTGACACAGCTCAGTTCAGGAACCATCAGATCTCCCCTGAATTTCTTCAGTAACTTTGCATCTGGGATCCCTGCCTCTGCTACATGCTGCTATCTCTACAAAATCAAAAACAGAATGCATGCACACCCACAAAACAAAAACATTTCTTTGTTGCTATCAGTATTCTTCTTTTGAAATGAGCAACTGATTACATCAGCTACAGTTTATTAAAATCTATCTATGGAACCCATGGTTCTGGAGAATAGATACCACTACTTTACCTTGTTACACAAATGGCATTATCACTTAACTGTAGCCTCATGCCAGATTGTTTGAGTTGTGTGTTGAAGCAGCAATTTTTTTTCAAAGGAAACCATATTTACTTAAAATTATTACTGATAGACAAACTAGGGTTACTCCTACTTCAGTATTTGCAGAGTTTATTTTTTAAAACTCAAATAAGTTGTTCCGTCACTTTGAGGAAAGGAAGTAACAGTATTTAAAGTTAATGATAATTTTAGAGTTTTCAAGTAAATATTAACATTTTGAGAAACTCACAATTTCCCACCAAAATCTTCATACTTTTTAAACTCCTTAAAGACTTTAATATGATTGTTTATATTATTCTATAATATGTGTCTGTGCTTGGAAATATGCATACTTTCAGTGATGCAATACTTTCCAAATAACCAATTCAGGATGTCAAAAAATTAGTATAGATAAATAATCAAATAAAAATCCAGGATAGGCCAATGGATTGTTTGTTTTATTAAGATTATTTTTTTTAGAGAAGTTTTAGGCTTATAAGTAGGGAAAGATACAGGATGTTCTCTTATGCCTCTTCCCCAACACATGCATAGTCTCTCCCATTAGCAACATCCCCTACCAGCATGGTACATTTGCTACAATTAATGAACTTACATTGACACATCATAATCACCCAAAGTCCATAGTTGAATGTTCACATTTGGTTTTGTGCATTCTATGTGTTCATAGATGAAGGTCTAATGACATAGTTCCATCATCATGGCATCATGCAGGGTATTTTCACTACTCTGAAAATCCTGTGTTCCGCTTATCCTTCTCTTCCCCCATCTCTAGCAACCATTGATCATTTTACTATATCCATATTTTTGCCTTTTCCAGAGTGTAATATATTTGGAATTATACAGCATGTGGATTTTTCATATTGACTGTTTTTTTTTAAGATTTTATTTATGTATATCAGAGAGAGAAAGAGAGGCAGAGACACAGGCAGAGGGAGAAGCAGACTCCATGCAGGGAGCCTGATGTGGGACTCAATCCCGGGACTCCAGGATCACGCCCTGGGCCAAAGGCAGGTGCCAAACCACTGAGCCACCCAAGGATCCCCTTTATTGACTTTTTTAATTAAATAAGATGCATTTAACCTTCCTCCATGTCTTTCATGGCTTGATAACTCATTTCCTTTTAGTGCTAAGTAGCATCTTTTTGTCTGGATGTATCATAATTTATCCACTCACCTACTAAAAGATCTTGATTGCTTCCAAGTTTTGGCAAGTGTGAATGAGTAAAGCTACCATAAACATCCATGTGCAGATTTTTTACTTGGACATGAGTTTTTAACTTCCCAGAGTAAATATCAAGGAGTACGATTGCTAGACTGTACTATAAGAATATATTTAGTTTTGTAACAAGTATTGTATGAATATCAGCAAACTGATTGTAAAGTTTATATGGAGAGACAAAAGACCCAGAATAGCCAACACAATATTGAAGGGGGAGAAAAAGTTGGAGGACTGACACCACCAGTCATTAAGACTTACTGGAAAGCTACACTCATCAACACAGTGTGTCATTGGTGAAATACAGACAAATAGATCAATATAATAGAATAAGGAACCCAGAAATAGAGACCTGTTAATACAGTCAATTCATCTCTGACAAAAGATAAAATGTAATACAATGGAGAAAAGATATTACCTTCAACAAATGGCACTAGAACATGTGCACATACACATGTAAAATTATGACCTAGAACTTACACTATTCACAAAAATTAACTCAAAATGGATCATAAACCTAAATATAAAGCACAAAACCATAAGCTGTAAGAAGATAACATAGGAGAAATCCTTGATGACTTTGTATATAATGATGATTTTTTAGATACAGCATCAAAGACATAATGGACTTCCTTAAAATTAAAAAAAAAAAAGTTAAAGATTTTATTTATTTATCCCTGAGAAACTCAGAGGCAGATACATAGGCAGAGGGAGAAGCAGGTTCCCTATAGAGAGCTCAACGTGGGACTCGATCCCAGGACCCTGAGATCACGATCTGAGCCACAGGCAGACACTCAAACACTGAGCCACTAGGATGTCCCCTAAAATTTTGTTGTTGTTGTTCTGAAAAGAAAAAGCAAGAGAATGAGAAGGCAAGCTACAGTTTGGAGAATTATTTGTTAAAGACAACATCTGATAAAGGAATGTAGCCAAAATATACAAAGAACACTTAAAACTCAACAATCAGAAAACAAATAAATCTGATTGAAAAATGGACCCAAGGCCTTAGCAGACCCCTCACCAAAGAAGATGGCAAATAAGTATATGAAATAATCACGTTCCACATTATATGTCATCAGAGAAATTCAAATTAAAGTAGTAATGAGATACCACTATACAACTATTAAAATAGCCAAAATCTAGAACTGTGTCAACATCAAGTGTTGATGAGGATGTGGAGCAACAGGAACTCTCAATCATTGCAAAATGATAGTCACCTTGGAATATTATTTGGTGATATCTTACAAAATGAAACATACTCTTACCATACAATCTAATAATTGTTATCCTTGGTATTCATCTGAAAGAATTTAAATTTTATGTTCACACAAAAGCATGCACAAGGTGTTTATAGTGACTTTATTCATAACTTCTCAAACTTGAGAGCAACCAAGATGTCCTTCATTAGGTGAATGGATAAATAAACTGTGGTCCATCCAGATAATGTGACATTCAGCACTAATAGGAAATAAGAAATTAAGTGAAGAAAAGACATGGGGGAACCATAAGTGCACATTACTAATGTGAGTAAGCCAATATGAAAAGCCTACCCTTTGTATGATTTCAACTAAATGACATCCTTAAAAGGCAAGAATATGGGCATTGTAAAAAAAAGATCAGTTATTTCCAGGGGTTGGAGGTGGGTGGGTGAAGAGGTGAATAGGCAAAACATAGATTTTTAGGGCAGTGAAGATATCCTATATGATATTAAAGTGCTAGATACAAGTATTATATGCTTTCCAAACCCATAGAATGCACAACACCAAGAGTGAACCTAAAGGTAAACTATGGACTCTCAGTGATTATAATGTGTCAATAGAGGTTTATCCTTGATAAAAATTGTACCATTCTGATAAGTATTGTTGATAATGGGGAAAGTTTTATATGTGTGGAGGAAAGAAGTGTATAGACATCTCTGTACCTGCCTTTCACTTTTTTTTGAAAGCTTAAAGCATCTTGGGACACCTGGGGGGCTCAGTGGTTGATTGTCTGCCTTTGGCTCAAGGCATGATCCTCAAGTCCTGGGATCGAGTGTCATGTGGGGCTTGTGCATGGAGCTTGCTTCTCCCTCTGTCCATGTCTCTGCTTCTCTCTCTCTCTCTCTGTGTGTCTCTCAAGAATAAATAATTAAAATCTTTAAAGAAATCTTTAAAATATAAAGTCTTTTTAAAAAATACTTTACATTCCAGGGGAATATGGGTGGCTTAGTCAGTTAAGCATCTGTCTTCAGTTCAGGTCATAATTCCAGGGTCCTGGGATAGAGTCCCACATTAGACTCCCTGCTCAGCGGGGAGCCTGCTTCTCCCTCTCCCTCTGCCGCTCTACCTGCTTGTGCTCTCTGTCTTTTTCATTCTCTGTCAAATAAATAAATAAAATTAAAAAAAATACTTTGCATGTATTTTTTACATGTATACTTGTTTACACGTATATTTTACATGAACCACTTGTCATGAGCTAGTAATATCAGTCTCATTTGATAATAAGATTGGGCAGGCCCAGAAGCAACTCATCATTTTCTTTTTAAGATTTTATTTATTTATTCATAAGAGGCACAGTGAGAAGGCAAAGACATAGGGAGAGAGAGAAGCAGGCTCCATTCAGGGAGCCTGATGTGGGACTTGATCCCAGGACTCCAGGATCATGCCCTGAGCTGAAGGCAGACACTCAACTGCTGAGCCACCCAGGAATCTCTCAACTCATCATTAATATTGAAAAGCTACATATGGGGAGTGACTTGAGCAGGTCCAGAGTCACAAAGAAAGGAAACAGGGAGTGAACTCCATGTCTTCTACCATCAGCTGAGCTGATAGTTTTCCTTCAATTCATACCTGTTGCCTAATGGGAGGTCCTTATGACAAGTTGTGAAAGGAGGAGGAAAGTCTTGCTTCATTCACAGATTATTTGCCCAGTCTAGGAAAGCATGCTAAATATAAGCTGCTGCTGCATTACAGCTGCACTCAGGAGTGACCCTGGAACACAATGGTGAGCGTCGTTCCTCCCACTGGTTGGCATTTTTGGATGCTATACCTGGTCATCTCCATTTTATATAGAGAAAATGGTCTTGAGCTAAGGATACACATGAGTTTATGGTGTTCAAAGATGGCTTAGTTGGTTTGTTAATGGCCTGAAAGAAAATTTGAAGACTAAAGAAAGGGAAAGGCATACAAATTAGACATTTGAAATTATCTATAAATGAATTAAAAAATCTCAGTATTGGACATTAATGCTCATTAGAGAGCATTTATTGCAGAAGAGGTACTAATCAAGTATAAGATGAATTAGCCAGTCAGTGTCAACCAGCCTCTGTTCTTTATCACCCCAAAACTTGCAAAATACACTAACAGAGTAGCCATGGTGACAGAGATGGAATCTATATGTGGGCCCAACAACATGGGCTGCCATTTACTAAAGCTGACATAGTTATTGATGGTGATTGATATTTGACTCAGCAACAGAGGTGGATATTGAGCTCTTGATTTCTTGAGGAGACTAGTCAGATACACAGAGACAAACTGATTATGTCAGATTCATTTCACCCTTTCGGCAGGGACAGGACAGTGACTCATTCTGACCAGATAAGCACATAATCTCATGGGTATGAGTTTTCCTTCCTTGCCAACAATACCTTGAACTTCAATACTAGTCAAAACTTCATAGAACCTCTGATAGACTGACATGGGATTCCTCATAATATACCTTGGAACCAAGGACACACTCTATGAAACAGAAAGTTTAGCAATTGACATGAATATATAACTCACTGGATGTGTGTGTATGTGTGTGTGTGTGTGTATCCATATCTATAAATATGCATATATGGAGAGAGAGATAGCCATAAAAGGAGATAGATACAGAGACTGAGAGAAGGAAAGAGTGAGGGGTGAGAAAAGAGAGAGAGAGAGAAAGGTAGGCCAGTTGCTAGAGACCCAGGAGAATTACCTTTTGAGTCCAAAGGCAGTCTGTTGGCACAGTTCCTCCCTGCTTGAGACAGATGAATCTTTATTCTCTTAAGGCCTTCAAATGATTGCCACCTACACTCTGGGGGATAATCTACTTTATTCAAAATCCATTGACTTAAATGTTAATTTCATCTAAAAAAATCTTCACAGAAGTATTCAGAGAAATGTTTAATTAAATACTTGAGCACCATGGCACAGCGAACTTGGGACATAAACCGTAAGAGGGAGCAAGGATGAGCATGTATGGCAATCAGATGATTTATCTTGTCATGTGATATGTTGGCATAGAACTAACCCACCACTGCAATTTATGATTGTTTTTCGCTGCCCATCTTAACTTAGGGGGAAAAAATACTCTTTATGAAAAAAAAAATCCTAAAATTTACAAGTAGTCACAAGACTCATAAAATGTACAAAGCTAAGAAATCAGAAAACTTTGTTCCTTACTTCTCATGACACCTAGGGTAAGTAAGAGTTCTCAGTATTTCAACAATTTGCTAATCAGTCAAATGGCAATTTTATATTTTATAAATTTCCTAAAGCAAAGTATATGATATGCCCTGTAATTATACTCAGGATCAAGAGTAGAAAGGACTCCATAATAGATTATAGACAGCTTCCTGTCTGATGATAAAAATTACTTCATAAATAAAAATTTACAGACTAGAAATAAGTCCAGAAAGAAGGAATTATAAATACCATAATGGTAAATGACTACCTTAAGGAAATGTAAAAAAGGTTGGAAGTGTTAATCTAGCTGTTCTTCAGAAAATACAAATAAATTATGCAAAATATCATAGCATAAATGACTTACATTGTTCTTATATCTTGTTACTTCCAGGATGCAGTGAGCAACAGAGGTCATAATTATCTTTGCACCTTCAGGCCAATAATTTGAATCCTCTTTTCAGTATTTCAGCTTGTTGTGAGTTCCTAATTTTTTTGACATGTAATTCTCCAAAGAAATTTGATGCTAACCTCTATAAACCATTTATCTGGTAGTTTAAGCCAAAAAACAAAACAAACAAACAAACAAAAAAAGTGTCAGGGATAAAACAAAACAAAATAAAAAAAACAGCCTGTCTAAAAGCACCATTGTACTATCCATTTCCTTCAAATGAGCACAGTTATTCCACAAACATGACTCAACATATTGGAAATATAGCATTAAGATGAAAAAGGCCAGTCATAATTGGGCCAGAAGACAATATCATACCAACTCTGATTTTATTTTTGCATTTTTTTTCAAACTTTTCAGAGAAAAGAGGGAATTCCCAGTGTTTACCTCTCAGACACTCAGATGTAGTATGTTGTTGCCTTTAGCACGACAATGTATTCTGCTTATGCTGCTGAGAAGCTTGGCTGTAAAAGATATGATAAATATTTTAACTTTTATGCCAATTTTTCCCTGATGGTGGACTGATTTCATTCCTTAAAATATTTTTTCAATTTGCAATAAAAAATGACTTCATATTTTATTATAGTGAGTTAGAGATGAAAAATGAACTTCCCCTGATGCCATTACCACTAACTTTAATGAGATGATTGAAATATATATGATCATATTATCATTTATACATGTTATATATACATATATGTATAATTATACATATTTCAGCAGGCAGTTGTAAATATACTTTGATGATAATGTTTTTGAATTATTTTTAATGTTTAGAGTTTTTCATTGGAAATGTTATGTGTAAAGATAGTTTATGTTTTGTCAAAGGTTCAACAGAATTTGGAAAACATGAATAACTTTAAATTGCAAGGATAGGGGATCCTTGGGTGGCGCAGCGGTTTAGCGCCTGCCTTTGGCCCAGGGCGCGATCCTGAAGACCCGGGATCGAATCCCACGTCGGGCTCCCAGTGCATGGAGCCTGCTTCTCTCTCTGCCTATGTCTCTGCCTCTCTCTCTCTCTCTCTCTCTGTGTGACTATCATAAATAAAAAAAAAAAATTGCAAGGATAGAACTAGATGTCAATCTTAGAGGTACCAAAAGACTACCAGCAATTGTCAAAATTGACTTACTGACTCAATATTCATTATATATGACACATGATTCTAAATGCTTAACACAGAACAAAGACTCTTGCCTCCATCAAGCTTATATTTTACTGAGAAGGTTGAGACAATAAAATAAAATATGCATTATGTTAAAAGCTGATGAATGCTATGGAGGAAAATAAAACAGAGAAAGAGATGTCCCCCCACACACAGGGGGACATGAAATTATAAATATGTTACTGGGACTCATCACTGAGATAGAGACATTTGATCAAAGTCTTGAAGGAGGGAAGGGAAAAATCTACTCAAAGTACTACCCAACAGAAAGAAAGGGAGACAGTGAGACGTGATGTGTAGAAGAAATGCTCAGAGTGAAAAAATATCAGAAGGAAAAAGCATTTTAGGTTATTAAGATATTGTCAGCACTACAATGGCATTGGAGAACTTTGAACAGAGGTGTGATATGTTAATGTGATTATCCTGGCTACTGTTCTGACAACAGACAGGAGGGGAAATGCTGGAAGCAGAGAAACTAGTTAGGAGGCCATGGGAATAATCAAGACTCAAGGCAACAGTGTCTTTGATCAAAGTGTTTGGAGTGCATGGAGGTAGGAAATTGTTGAGAGAAATTGGATGTATCTCCAAAGTCGAGACAAGAGGATTTGTCAAAGAATTCGATATAGGGTGTGAGAGAAAAAAAAAAAAAATCAAAAACAAATCAGAGGTGTCCTTGTTACCAGTGGAGAACACAGTATTCTCATTTCCAGTTCTATAGGAAGATTACATTTAGGGGAAAATTTCAGAACCTAGCATGGGAAATGTGATGGCAAGTAAGATAGGAAGCTGAGATAGTTTTTTTCCTCCCTTAGGTAAAAGAAATTAGAGTATGTTTTATGTTGATGATAAGGATTAGGAGAAAAAAAAAAAGTTCAGGAGAGAAGTGGGAAAATTGCCTGAGAAATATCTCTGAAGAAGAAAGTACAAATGAGTTATGATATACAAGTGTGGGTTTGCAGCTTGAAGGCCAGGGAAACAGACCAGGAAAGCGTGTCTTTCTTTATCCCTAACTCCTCTTTCAAGAACTTTTCTTGAAACACCAAGGATATAATAAGATATTGAAATAATATCTTCCAGTGGCTTTTCTTGTTTTGAGGTATAATTTACAAACACTGAAATGAACAAATATTAAATATGAGTACGATAGATTATGACAAATGTACATATCCATCCAAAGCACACTTTCTTAACACATATCCCTTTGTTTCAGTTCCTCGTCAATAATCACCTCATTCTCACCAAGTCCATAGAAGTAGCTTCCATTCTGTTTTCTTTCACAGTATAACAGCTTTCTCAGTTTTAAATGTCATTTAAATAGAATCACAAAGTATGAACTTTTCTGCCCATGTCTTCTTTTATGCAGTTGAATGCCTTGGGATTTATACACGGTATTGCACAAATCAGTAATTTGCCCTTTTGATTCCTGAGTACTAGTCTATTGTGTGAACATGCACATTTTATTTATCTATGCCTAGTCATAGACATTTAAGTTTTATTTACTTATTTTTTGGGTGATTATGAATGAATTTCCTAGGAACATTCTTGTAAACGTGTTTATATTGGTATATGATTTTATTTTTTTACTTGAACACTTCCCAGTAGAAAAGTTTAATTATAAGGAAGGTGTATTTTTAATTTTATAAGAAATTAGCATGTTATTTTTTATAAGGATGGTCTGTTTTAACACCCATTCTAACAAAGTAAGAGAGTTCTGGTTGTAATATACCCTCACCGACATTGGGATAGATGTGTCTTGCTATCTCATTATGTATTTCGTTACGTTTCCCTGGTAATGTTGCTCACTTTTCATGTGCTTATTTACCTACTTGTCATTTTCCTGTATAGAATGTTTCTTGATGTCTTTTTAAATTTTTGTTATTGTCAATGTTTTTGATTCCCTGGATCACCTTTATAACATTGGAATTTGTTTTATGTGTAACACGTATTCTGGAACTCAGATATATGTACTGTAAACATATCTCCTAGTCTGTCACTTGCCTACTTATTTTTTAATGTGTCTTTCAAAAGCAGATGTTTTATTTTGGATAAAGTCTGAATTTGTTCCTCTAAGATGTTAAAGAATTCTGTTAATGTGACTGATAGTGGAAGCAGGTATGGCATTGGAGTGGTTTTCCTTGGGAGGTACAGGAACTAGGGCAGCCTCCTGCTATCAACTCATAGAGCATATGTCAGTCAGATAAATATGAGGTGCTTGATTTATTTGGGAGAGACGCAACAGTATTCTCTTCGTGGAAGTCTCCAGTGACAGTTCTGAAAAACCAAAAACCATCAACCATCCTCTCTCCTCCACAGCTCTTAGGGTCTATGATGTCTGAACCCTAGGTTCCGGTTGTTTCCCTCAACCCCAGACATTCCATTCACTTTGCCTCGATTGTTCTTTAACAATTAAACTCTACAGTGAAACCATTTTTTCCCTCATTTTTATTTTTTGATTTTTTATTTTTATTATATTTTAATTTTTATTTATTTATGATAGTCACACAGAGAGAGAGAGAGAGGCAGAGACATAGGCAGAGGGAGAAGCAGGCTCCATGCACCGGGAGCCCGACGTGGGATTCGATCCCGGGTCTCCAGGATTGTGCCCTGGGCCAAAGGCAGGTGCTAAACCACTGCGCCACCCAGGGATCCCTTTTTTAATTTTTTAAAAATTGAGTATAGTTGCCATACCATATTACATTAGTTTCAGGTATACAAATAGTACAGCATTCTACATCTCTATATTTTACACCATCTTCACCACAGTGTAGCTATGATCTGGCACCATATGATGCTATTATAATATCATTGACTAAATTCCCTATGCTGTACCTTTCATCCCTGTGATTTATACATTCCAAAACTGGGAGCCTGTATCTCCTACTCCCCTTCACCCATTTTGTCCACCCTCCTAGCCTTTTCCCTCTGACAACCATCAATTTATTATCTGTATGTATAGTCTGATTCTGTTTTTCCTTGTTTATCCACTTTCTGTGTGTGTGTTTTAGATTCCACACGAGTGAAATCATATGGCATTTGTCTTTCTCAGTCTGACATATTTCACTTACCATTATATCCTCTAGGTCCATTCATGTTATCACAAAAGGCAAGCAATCTAATGTCCATCTGTAGCTGAATGGCTAAATATGCATGCACACACACACATACACACACACAGGAATATTATGCAGTCATAGAAAATGACCAGTGAAGCCAATCTTAATCTTTTACTCCAAAATTTTTTTTGACATGCTCCAATCCTCAACAACCTTCCTGGAAACTTGCACCATCAGCATTGTGTCCTCTTTTTATAATTTATATTTCTCATTATTTATCAAAAAAATAATATCTAGGGGTTCCCTGGGTGGCTCAGTGGTTTAGTGCCTGCCTTCGGCCCAGGGCATGATCCTGGAGTCCCAGGATCAAGTCCCACTTTGGGCTCCCTGCATGGAGCCTGCTTCTCCCTCTGCCAGTGTCTCTGCCTCTCTCTCTCTCTGTGTCTCTCATGAATAAATAAATAATATCTTTAAGTAATAATAATAATATCTCTATTCCCTCTATTGTGTATTTCAGAATCATGCAAGATTTTTTTTGGACTTTTTCCTAAACTTTGCTACCAAAGTAGATTCCATTTTCATTATTGTTAAAAAATAAGTTTGTTAAAAAATCCAACTCTATTTGCATAAATTATTTTAGCAGCACTTCCTTTTATTTGAAAACATGGTATAAGAAGATGTGTGATTTCAACAGAGTCCAGATGTGATTTCAACAGATAACGAGTCCAGAAACATAAAAACCTTTAACAGAACAGGCTAATAATTTATTTCTGCATATTAGTAAAATAAATGAATATCAAAGAAAATAATTTATTTTGGGGATGTATTAATGAAGTTGTTGCCATACATTAAAACACACACATATTAAAAGCTTTGTGAAATGTCTTATCAGAGATGTAGTTTTTCTAAATGATTAACTTTAGGGGCGCCTGGGTGGTTCAATCAGTTACATGTTTGTCTTCAGCTCAGTTCATGATCCCAGGGTCCTGGGATTGAACTCCATGTTGGGCTCCCTGCTCAGTGGGAAATCTGCTTTTCCCTCTCCCTCTGCCCCTCCCCTCAGCTCATGCTTTCTCTCTTTCTGTGAAATAAATAACATATTTTTAAAAAATAAATGGTTAATTTTATAATCATGTTATTCATAATGAAGCACTGTCATACTTGTCATACTGTCATAGACAAAATTTTGTATATTTTCCCCAGACACTTCTCTGGTTCTATCAAGCAATGCTCGTGGAGTTAATTCAAATTAGTCAGAGGTCATTCAAAATAGAGTCATTATGTTTAGCAAATAATACAATGAGGAACATGTTCTATTTTCCCAAAGTCATATGCCTTATGAAAGCTAGAAGATGGAAAGTAAGACAAAATTATCATTGTAAATAAAGAATCTGTAACAAAAGAGACTGTATTACCTTTATTTTAAAGCTACCAAATACTAGTTTGTCTTATAAAGAGCTTAGAAGTTGTCACTCCCATCCTCACAACAAGAAAGAAGTTGAACAAACTGAAAATCAAACATTCTTCTTAGATGCCTCTGGGAATTGAGGTCCCAGGACAGATTACTCCCATGAAAACTAGAGGGACAGGCAGGCACATACAGAGAATCAAAGCTTATAAGAGGAGAAGCCCAGAAGGCTGCAGCTGGAGCCAATATTAGTAGGGATGCTTTAAATTTTAAGTGGTAAATTACTGGAGACTTAATGTAGATTACCTTGTGACTTAAAAACTTCAGGGGGCTCAGTCAGAAGGAGGCCTCGCCCCCACGCTTTCATGAGTTTACCAACAGGAGGGCGCCAGATTCTCACATTGGAAACTTGAAAAAGTTTTCTTTCCCACAGAGAGTGGGAGAAAATAGCCATTTTGAAATAGTATAATGCTTTCTGGTCTCCTTAACAAGGCCTGAAAAAAACTATTTTACAAGAACCTAACCAACTGGAATTTTAACAAAGCCTCACCAACCTGTGGAAAGAGAAAAATCCAACTCTAGCCATTGCTATGGAGACAGGAATACCCAACTCAGGCTCAATGAAAAGACTGAGACCTCATCACAGAACTCTAGAAGACTTCCCATCTCCTAACCCTTTACTACCATATCAGTAGGGATCCTGTATACCAACAGGGATTAGAGATGAAAAACTGCAAGATCCAATTTAGGAGTCGCTAGGAAAATCTAAAGGAAACAAGTGAGATAAGAATAAAGATATTAGGAGAAATTTTAGACACTGACTCCTACTGGTAAAGCAAATAGTGAATATAAGTATGCATAAAATCTTACACAAAAGACCTATCTACCACAATTCTTTTACTGGATACTTCATCTCTGGCTTTCAACAAAAAAGTAACAAGTCATGTTAAAAGACAAACAAGGAGTCTAAAGACGCAAAGCAAGCATCAGAACCAGACATATCTATGGCAAGAATTTTTGTAATTATCAGATTAGGAATTTAACATGATTACCATCCATGCTGAGGACTGTAATAAAAAAAAAGTGGACATGAAATAAGAACAGATGCAAAACGTAAACAAGGAGATTAAAACTAAGAGTCGAAAGGATATACTAGAAATAAAATAGTCTGTAACAAGGAATAAAGAATGCCTTTGATAGGCTCATCAATAAGCCAGACACAGCCAAAAAAAATAATCAGTGGACCTGAAGACCTATCAATAGGGTTTTCCAAAATTGAAATGCAAAAACAACAGAAAGAAAATATGGAATCAAATGTCCAAGAACCTCGGCACCCTTACAAAAGATATGATATATCTGATAAAGGATTTGTATCCAAAATATACGAAGAACTCTCAAAACTCAACAATAACAAAACAACAACCCGAATAAAAAGGGGACAAAATACATGAACGGACATATCAGCCAAAAAGATAGAGATGGAAAATTAGCAAATGAAAAGATGTTCAACATCATATGTGATTAGAAAATCGCAAATTGAAATAGCAATGTGATACTGCTACGTATCTATTAGCCTGGCTTAAATCATTAAAAAAACTGAAACTATCAGTTGTTGGTGAATTTGCAGAGCAAGAGGAATAACTATTCACTGCTGGTAGGAATGCAAATTGGTAGTCACTTAGGAAGGCAATTTAGCAGTTTCTTATTAAGCTAAGCATAAACCATATTTAGCAGTCACACTCCTAGGTATTCCCCCAAATAAGTTGAAAATTTATGTTCTTACAAAAATCTGTTTATGAATTTTTGTAAAAACTTTGTTGTAATTGCCAAAAGTTGTAAGCAACCAAGATATCCTTCAATGGGTAAATGGGTGAACCAACTGTGGGATGTTCATACAAAACAATAATACTTAGCAACAATAAGAAAAGACCCATTAAACCAGAAGAGACATGGTGGAAACTAAATACTATTATTAAGAGCATGAAGCCAATCTGTATGATTTCAATTCTATGACATTCTGAAAAAGGCAAAACTGTAAAGACAATGAAAAGATTAATGGCTACCAGGGATTCAGAGGGAGAAAAGAATTGGCAAAGTATAGCATAGGGGGTTGTTTGGACTAGAAACTTCTCTGTATGATACTGTACTGGTGGAATCATATGTTCTGCATTTTGTAAGACTCTTAGAATTTTTCAATATAAAAAGTGAACTCTAATATAAACTTTGGACTTTAGTTAATAATACTGTATCATTACTGCTTTATCAAGTGTACCAAGTATACTACATCAAAGCAGTATGTTAACAATAGGGACAACTATTTGGAGAGATAGAGTATATGGGAAATATTCATATTTTGTGTTTATTTATTTTTGTAAACTTAAAGCTCTAGGAAATAAAGCCTTTTAATTAACAATAACAACAACCACCACCACAACAAGGAAAAACACTGAAAAGATGGGTGAGCTTAGGAGGAGCCGTAGAATATTCAGTTTTTACTTTAAATGGATAATAAAATCAACAGAAATTTGTTTGGAATTGGTAAGGCACAGGAATTGAATCTATTATTATGACTCTCTTTCCCCCCAAATTGATAAAATTACTTGGATAAATGCTAGGTTCCCCCTCCCCCTCCAATTAGAAAGCCCTCTTCATGCAAATTTTCAGTTAAGGATAATCAAAACAAACCTATCTTCCAATTTTAATTTCTGTTCTTAAATGAGAACAAAACAAATTTCTTAATTAGGGTGTATTGAAATTGTTATGTGCTATCTTTCTTTTTCAGTATTTCTGAATAATACTGCATGATAAAAATACAGCTGGAAATAAGAGATGGTGATAGACAATTAATTTCAATTATTTTTAATATAAATCTATGTTGTATGTGTTTTAAGTTAATGCAATTCAGTTAATTTTAGTTAACATTAATTTTGTTACTTTTAATTAGTAACTTTCTTTTCAAAAAGATTTCTTTTAGAAAAAAAGAGCACGCAGGAGCAGGGGAAGGGGTAGAGGGAGAGAGAAAGATAAGGAGAGGAAGACTGAGCAGGGCCCTCTTGGGGGCTGGATCTCAGGACCCTGAGATCAGGACCTGAGCCAAAATAAAGTTTTGCTTAAACAACTGAGCCACCCAGGGCCCTTTAATTAGTAAGTGTTAAGTTTATTTTAGTTAAGACCTCCAATACAAAAAAAAAAAAAAAAGACCTCCAATACAATGTTCAAAGAAATGTTGATGGCAGATGTCCATATCTTGTTCTTTCCTCAAAAAGGAAGTTAACAGATCTTATAAGAAGTATAATATTTTCTCTAGTTATGTTGCAGATCAAGTTTGTAGCTGAAATTGGTAGGCATTCACAAAATCATATTTTCTTTCCTAATTGGAAATAAGACTGTTGTAGGTTTACATTTCACTTGAAACTAGCAGTGATCGGTTTTGCTTCAGATAGTTACAGGAATAGATGACGCGCTCCACTTTGTGACTTAGCGCATAAAAACTGCACCATCAATTTTTGTTTCTACCTTTGGCAGCTGAAAGTAAAGGCCATAGAGTATATTTGTGAAGTATCACAGGAGACCTAGGTTTTTGAGTTACTACTTTGAGAAGAGCCTCGCAGAAGAGTTCCTTAACAAGGGGCCGATACACTGAACCATTATTTGCAGGAAAAAAAAGTGTATTTTGCAATTACCTAAACTGGGGAAGATGGGAGTAGGGTGTGTGTGTGGCATTTGCTAAATCAGTTAGCTTACTCTTACTAACACATATTGACTAGTGTAAAAAAGTTCCCTTCTCTTACTGACTTGATAACTGATCTTATCAAGAATGAATGTTGAATTTCATCAAACACTGTTCCTGAGTCTATTGAGATTATCATATGAAAATTCTCTTTTAATTTTTATTTGATGGACTGCATATAATAATTTCTCAAAGTTAAGATAGTGTTAAATAGTTGATACAAATTTAACTTGATTATTGTAATATATACATGATATGCAGGTTGTAATTTTCTTGGGATTACTTTCTTGGTTAATTAATAATAAATTCATTATTTTTGTATTTCGTGCTTATGAAGGTAACTGCTTTGTAATGTTCATTTCTCATCCTATTCAGGTAATACAATATGCTAAATTCTCCATAATTTTGGGATAAATATTGGGAAGAAATTTTATATGTTTGGAGGTATTAATTAGAAGTTTGTGTGTACTGACCAGTAAATCCATCTGTATCAGTTTTATATTTGAGAAATTATTTGATTGTTGCTATAAATCTTCGGTACTTTAGAATATTCGTGTGTTCTATTTCTTTTCTATTTCTTCTTGTGTCATCTTTGTCAAGTTTCATTGTTCTGTAATGTTAAATATTTCAAATTAGGTATGTTATATATATTTAATATTATTTTTAATACAGTTGCTTATGGTATCTATTTTTGTATTTTTTGTATTATTGAAATAATAGTATAGTAAAATGCACAAGTTTAAATATACAGGTTGATTATCTTAAAAGTTAGGTATAAAAACTTGTACCATCACAAAGATCAAAATATATAGTTTCTTTTATCTCAACAAGCTCATTCATGACCCTTCTTAGGAAAAAAAATTCTGATATCTAGCAAGACAGATTAACTTTTCATGGTTCTGAATTTCATATAATGAACTCATCAAACATGACCTTTTGAGCCTTTTACTCTTTTACTTATTTTTCTTTTACTCAATATCATGTCTAAAGGCTATTTATGTTTTGTATATAGTAGTCATTTGCACTTTTTATTGTTCTATAATTTTACATAGATAACCAAACTTACCCTAATATATGTCAGTTTTAAAGAGCTTATCTGAGGGGCACCTGGGTGACTCAGTCAGTTAAGTGTCTACCTTGGCCCAAGTCATGATCTCATGGGTCCTGGGATTAGCTGCTACTTGGCTCCCCTCTCAGTGGGGAACTGGCTTCTCCTTCCCTCCCTGCTCTGTTCCTTCCCATTGTTTATGCTCACAGGTACCCACATGCATGTACCTGTACTCCCTCTCTCTCAAATAAACAGACTCTTAGAAAAAAAAAAAGAGCTTATTAGAAACCTCTGTTTACTAAATTGTTGTAGGAGTGTTTCTTTTTATTTTTTTTAAGATTTTATTTATTTATTCATAAGAGACACACAGAGAGAGAGAGAGGCAGAGACACAGGCAGAGGGAGAAGCAGGCTCCATGCAGGGAGCCAGATGTGGGACTCGATTCAGGGCTGCCCTGTATGAGTGTTTCTATGGACTATTTCTAGTCACTTAACTTTTGCACACATTGTCTAATTTCCTGCCTCTGCATGGTTATATTTGAGAGACAGCCTAAGCATTTATATAAAATTTGTTCTCAGTGTGATGTGAACTAAGTAACTATAGTCCTTATTTTTTTTCCTCTCTCACTTCCTTCTTATCCTTTTTCCATCCTACCTTTTTTTTTTGTCAGATTCCAAATGCAATTTCAAATACCTGATAAAATGCATATAAATAGGAAGATTATAAATACATATGGACAAGAAAGGAAATAAAATTAACAATGAAGGACTATAATAAATACAAAGATTATGTTTATAATTAAAGTGAAATTAGGGTTTCATTTGATGAGTATGTGTCAAGGACCCAGGAATAATTTACCTAAAATCAAGGCAACCCTATCCAAGAAATCAACAAGATTTAAAAAAAAACATATAAAATGTAGAGAATTGTTGCTGTAACCTAATCTTATATGTTACCATTTTTCTCTGGAAAGCTAATCTAATGCACAATCCTACAAATCAGTACAAAAGAAAATGAAATCACATACATTGATTGAAACAAAATGTTTTAAAAATCAATATAATGTGATCCAGTAATTCTATTGGAATTTTGGATGTCAAGCTACATTTATTACTTATTAAAATACATCTGGTTGTATGTAGGACTAGACCTAACATACTTTTACTGTGCTCATCTTTGGCTTATTTGAATTTCCAGAACATTAAAAATGCATTATAATCTTAGCTTTGCTCATATTGTCCACTACGCTGCTCTTACATGGTTATATTTGATAATGAGCCTAAACATTTGTATGAAATCCATTCCCAGTTTGAAACTGAATTAAGTAAACATAAACCCACCTGGCTATAAGGAAAACTTTTGCATCACATAAAGACACTATAAAAAATAAATAATACATAAAATGGTGTTTTTTCCCATTAGCAATATATATGTGAAAAATGTTTTCTACTGCAGGGAGTTTAAAGTTGTATTTGCAATCTACTAATCACTGTCCTTCTCCAGGGTAAAAAATCCTACGAGAAATTTAAATATTCATACACAATCATGACATTTTCATATGCAAATTTGATATTATCACAGGGCAAAAAATGGTTCTTCATTTGCTAACGCTCATCCCTCAGATCTCAGGTAAAAATCATTTTTTTGAAAGAGCCTTTCCTTGTAACCTCCTCTTAAGGATGTTTGCCATTTTAACTTTCCACATCCTGAGTGTTTTTCTCTGTACTTTATTTTCTCAATAGCATATAGCAAGTACTTTAAATATTTACTTATTTTCTTGATCATTGTCTCTTCTATATCCATGAGTTTGGGACTATCTTTGTCACTTTTATCTTGATAGCTCCCATGCTTAAATAATGTGTCACATATTTTAGTTGTTCCATAAATAATCATAAACTAATATATACACTTTTAAATATCCTTATTAAAATATTCAAACATTCAAGTGATCACTGTATAGTCTTTAAAAAATGGACTTAAATACAGCTTAATGGAAGGATAAAACTTAATTGACAAAACAGAGAAAAGGAAATTTAAGTATGAAGAACACATGTGTTCTAATTTTAAAGAAAATATAGGAATAACTCATGGCAATTATGGCATATAGGAAGCATGTCCATGGGACATTTAAAAACCCCAAAATAATCAGTTTGGAGATAGTTAGATTTTAGTAGCCTTATGAATATATTCAATGCTATGCTGAATGGAAACTTAAATAATTATTCATCTTAATCTAAAAATGAATTTGTTTTGGAGTGCCTGACTGGAGCAGTTCATTGAACACCAGATGCTTGGTTTCAGTTCAGGTTGTGCTCTCAGGGTCCTGAGATGGAGTTCCATGTGGGACTCCATGCTCAGCATGGAATCTTCTTGTCCTCCACTCCTCTTCCTACCCATGCTATCTCTCTAAAATAAATAAATAAATAAATTCTTTAAAAAAATAAAAATAAAAATGAATTTGTGGTTAGCTCTTTTAGTATTTGATTATAGATTATTGTATCATATCTATTGCATGACCAAAATAGGAGCCAATTTTTCCTCATACATCCTGTATCAGCATTGTGTATAAGGTAAATTAATTGATAGATGCCTATTCTGGCTTGGAAAATTTTGTGTGACTTCAGTGTCCCATATAATGTAATATACACACGTGGAATCTAGCATTTACATTTCAGTTAGGCTGTGAGATGCCATTCTTAGTTTTTTTTGTATCCAAGACAGCATGTTTTCATATAAAAATCAGGTTCAGGGGCACCTGAGTGGCTCAGTGGTTGAGCATCTACCTTTGGCTTAGAGTGTGACCGTCCTCTGGGGATCCTGTTTGAGTCCCACATGGGACTCCCCACAGGGGGCCTACTTCTCTTTCTGCCTATGTCTCTGCCTCTCTCTGTGTCTCTCATGAAAAATAAATAAATAAATAAATAAATTAATTAATTAATTAATTAATTAATTAATAAATAAATCTTAAAAAAAACAAAAAACAAAAAAACCCAAAATGAGTTTCAGATTTTGGTGCATGGTGTAGAATTACCTTTATATAAACACGGTATTTATATAATAACATCAGTCCATTAAATTAATAAATTACTTAGGTATGGATATGTATATCCTTATTTCTATGTGTACTTCCTTGTTTTAATTTTATGTTAATATTAATTAAATATTGAAAATAATATTAATTAAAGGTTAACAGTGTAAAGGAAAGAGCATTTCATAGAGTATATGACTTGAATAAACTTAGATGAGATTGCAATATTTAACTTTCTAATCTAATTTTTCAGAAATAAAATAACATTAAGTCATGCAAAAGGACAATTTGGGCTTGGTGAAACATGCAAAAAAGAGTTTATGTTTAAAAGATTCTTTAAAATATTGACCTTTAAGCTAAATAAACCTGAGGACAAAACTCTGTTTTTTAATTTGCTAATTGTCTGACTTTGGCCAAAGGCCTTTCTGACTCAGATTCCCAACGTGGAAAAAGGTGATACAACTCTTCACAGCATAGAACTGTGAAGAGAATTAAAAGGAATAATATATGCAAAAAGCTTTGTCCAATGCCTGGTATACAGAGGGCCTTAGTGAATGGTCTTTATTATTATTCATAAAAATCACCTCAATATAGTATTACATTTGTTGAAGTTATTTTACTCATCTAAGATCTTCCATCATCTGGGGGAAATTTTGAATGTGCTTTAGAGCAAGACTATAAATATTATTATATTAAAAAGCATTTTCATTACTGAAAGTCATAAATTTCAGAGAAATAGAGTATAATCGTCAATTTTCTGGAAGCAAAGTTGCTAACTTCAGTGAAAATTTAAGCATTTGGAAATGTAGGCTATGAGTAACCAGCTTTGCCCTAGCAAGATATATCAAGTTGATTAACCTTGTTTGCATTGACCCAGTGCCCTTGTGTTTCTTTTTCACTCTCTCTTCCATCAAATTGACAAACTTATTCATGCTTAATATATTTTCCTGGGGATTTATATATAATTATTATATCAAATATAGGTAAATTCTATTAGAATAAGAACTTTAAAAAAAAGCATAACTTGACAGAACTGTGGAAAAATAATAAACTGTGGGAAAATACATCAGATAAAGAGAATAGTCTTCTCAGTCTTCCTCAAATATTATTTTATAAGAGGCTGCTAGCTGCAAGAACAAATGACATAAAACTAGAAAGAGCTTTTGCATTAATATCAAAATTATTTGCTTAATTGTATAACTATTAACCCACTTCAACCATAACATTAGCCTCTCTTAATTCTTTCCTATTTAGATTGGATACTATAGATCTAATATTCTCTTGTTAGAGTCTTGAATTGCAAGTGCTTAATATTCAAGAATGTTATTGGAAGAAACAAAAACAGAAAACAGTTGTCTTTGATAGTTTTTCTCCAATATGATAGTTTCTTTGATAGTTTTTCTCCAATATGATAGTTTCTTTGATAGTTTTTCTCCATAATTACCATGCAATGGTAATTATGATCTTCGTGAAATCAAGTACTTTTTATGAGACACCCAAAGTAATCAAGGCTTACGTACCTTTAGTATTTTGCTTTTTTGTTGACCCTGGTTTTTAAGAATGAAATGTGGCTACCTTGCATCACTCATCATGTATGTACTTCATTCTTAATATTACATTTCAATAACATGTGGCAGAGACTTTTATTATATTTCTTTTCTAGCAACAACTGTGTCTTTTTGCATTTATCAGAACATGCTGAAATTATTAAAAATGATGATGCTTATTCAGCCTGTGTCTTCAATCATGTGTGAAGACTGTCATGGGGGAATGAACAAATTACTTAATTAAACTTGTTTTATGTAAACCACTTTTATAAATGACTTTTAATTCCTGAAAATAATAAAAGTTGTGTGTATTTGCAAAAATATTGCATACTAAATTAACTTATAATGGCCTTGTCAGATCCTAGAACGTTGGAAATATTTTACAAAGGTTTAATGGGCATGAGCTCATGACAGGTCACTAATGGAGTCTACTTAATGTAAGTCTTAGGAAGGTTTTTTTTTTTTTTTTTTTACATTTCATATAGATCAACCCCAAAATAGATACTTTTTCCTATGATTAATCATGTGTAGTGAATACAACTAAATTAAATTGGAAAAAAAAAAAAACAGGTTATACTTACTCTCACTTAACATTATCTATGCATAAATATAAAATTGATATATCCCAGAATCCTGTACTTTTGTGAAGAAAAAATTATAAAAAGGCTCTCTCCATTCTTAACTTCATCTTTCCCACTCTTAGCTTATAAGCTAGTTATTTTTAGAGGCAGAGGGAAGAACGATTGAGCAATTAAATGTTGACGGGAAACCAGAATTTAAAGATATACTATTGGACATGCAACTTTACAGAGAACATTGAATTATTTATTAAACATCAATGTCTTATTTGACGAGGTTCAAAATATTAGCAAGATAGCAAATAATATGCAAAGAATGAGTTGCTGTTTGGAGAAGTATTTTAGCTTCATTTTTAAATAATTACCTTGATTTTGTATACTAGTTAGATTGACTCTAAAGTTTGAGATAGCATACCCACGATTCATATGGCATACGTTTTTTTCTTTTACTTTGGAAAGATATCACTTCTATCATGTAATTCTGTCATATGAAGTCAAGGTAGGTTCCAATCTTCTCAAAATAATGCTTCCAGAAAATGTTGCCAATGCATTAGGATTGGAATATGAAGTATATTTACCTAGGACCGTATAAAATAGATCATCAATTTCAAGAAGGGAAACAAATACTTTTACTAATTATTTTATCTAATAAACTACAATTAATATTTTTTTAAATTCGAGTTTGTGTGTTAGTGAACATTATTACTATGTATCCTGTAAGAGGTAGGGTGTTAATTATCAGGAGGTGGTGTAGACTAGAGAGAAAAAATTATTTAAGTTGCTGATTAATTATCTCCCTCCACCATGGAAAATTGTGCTGCCTCTAAGATTACTCTTACTATGTGAATCATTAATTTATTTTCTGCAATATAGATCACTTTAATTGTTTAAAAGTAGGTTTGGAAAACAATATTTGAATATTAAATGAGAATAAACTTATTAGATAAAAATTCAGGTGTTGCTTTACCCAAACTGGAGAAATTTATTTACTTATGAGAAGTACTTAATTGTGTCTTGTATGATTGATTAATATGTCCCTGTATTCTGAAATTAGAAGTGATCATGAAAATAATAAATTAAATCATCATGATGCCCTCAGAAGACATTTCAGAATGGAATTCTTTGCTATGCAGTCATTTCAGTGTAAATAAATTTCCAACAGAGAGTATGAGTCTTTTTAGAGTCAAACAGTCTACACTTGGCCTCTTTTCTAATCTAAAATCATATGTATTTTAGACATACATATAATGAACATTCTAAAAGGTAGAAATAGAAAACCATTTAATTGTAAAATGATCTATGTTCCCTCACTTCACATTTCTAGTCAGAATTAAGTTTCAGAATACCAGTTTTTACAGTAAATGTCAGTAATTTAAAAGGGGGTTATACTTTTTTAAAGATTTTATTGATTTATTTGAGAGACAGAGATAACAACAGAGATAGGGAGAGAGAGCACAAGTGGGGAATAGAGGGAAAAGCAGGCTCCCCACTGAGCAGGGAGTCTCAGGGAGGTGGAGCTCAATCCCAGGACCTTGGGATGATGACTTGAGTCAAAGGGAAATGCTTAATGGACTGAGCCACCCAGGCATCCCAGATTTTTACTTTTTAAAAACGATCACTAAGTAAGAGTTATAAAGTTAGTATTATATGGTTCTTCACATACCTGAATTTGAAGGTGCCTATAAAGGTCATCTAGAAATCCAACCAAAGGTCAGGATAGAACTGAGTTGTTTTTCTTTGCAAATCATAATAAATTTCCTTTGGGCAAATATTTCTTTTCAAACTTTGTCTCTTTCAATTTGAAATTTTATTTCTCTACTCTTCTAAGATTCATCTTCATGTAATAAGCTGATAGAAGCCTAGAGATAAAAAAAAAAAAAGCAATAGTGCAAGAATAACATTCTAGCTAGAAAAAAAAATCCAAATACCCTTTAAAGTGAAATAGGAACAATCTGAATCTGAGGCAAAAGCAATAAAGCAAATAAGGCAGTCACTCGTTTCAACACGTTTTCTGTAACTAAGAAGATAAAGTTCTCCTTTAGCTTTAAAAGCTCAGACAATACCAGCAACGCCTGCTCTTAAACCTTTGCACATGCGTACAATTAATATATTATCATAATCTAAATATTCCCAGAGTCACCAGTAGAGAGGCAAATGTTTATGTCTCAGAAACATAGGAGATTTAGAAATGGAAGAAAAATATTTTTTTTCCGAAAATTTTAATCCAAAAGCTCTGCTTAAATTTTATATTCTCTATTTTTTTTAAGTTTTTTCTTTTAATTCTACTTAATTAACAGACAGTTTGATATTAGTTTCAGGTGTACAAAGATATTTCATATTCTCTTACAGCCAAGATTCCTTCATCCCATGCCTCTTCACTTACATAGGGGGAAAAAGGGATGATTTTGTGTGAGACAATTTAATAGGCATTTTCAGACCACCTGAAATTTGAAATCCAGCCCCTTTTTGTTACCCTTTTGTTGTTGTTGTTCTCTGTATTAGAATCTTTATCCTTCATCAGCTATATGAAGTATGAAAAAAGATAAATGCTTTCTAGACTTCTGGTTTCTATAAGAGCTTCTCATTTAAAGTACTTCTTTCATCTACTTAAGACAGAATCAAGTAAGATGTTTTTGAAATGAATTTTATATTATCAAGAATTTTTTCTTCCTATAACCATAGCTCTATTGAATAGAAATAAAATAATTTTTGTAAGAAAACTTGTCCCTTTCAACTACAAAAATTGGTATATCATAGTATATGTTTTATTTTATTACTTGTATGAGCTTTACTTAAGTAATTCAAATTACAACTGTGAATACAAAAAAAAATATGAATTATGGAATGTGAAACTCAGTGAAATGTGAAACTCAAGCTCAAAAATCACATATTCATGCCAAAACCACGTGGATAGAGTAGAATGTAGCTTATGGTTTGTGTCATCTACTAACACAATTTACCTATGTTCCAATTCCTTCAAAAAGACAATTTTACTTACCAACTTATAACAAAGTACAAGATATCATCCTCTCAAGAAGTCTGAGCATATTAATTGCAAATAATAACCTATAATCCTTCTAAAAGACTAGTTTCAACATCTGCAAATCTGCGTTTGCACTACAAATTCTCATCCTAGACCTGACAAGCATTTTATCTAATGCATTTGGCAAGTAACTTTAAGATTCTGTTCTCATATCCCTGGTTATGAAGTGAGAATATTAAACATTGCTTTGAGTGTTGTGAGAATTAATTATTTAATGTTTATAAAGTTCCTTCCGGCTCTAAGGTAGAAAAGTCACAGAAGCATTTCTTATACTCACAATGGATATTCTCATAAATACAAATCATGGAGTAATTGTTATTATTAACTATAATCAATATATAAAAGTCAGAATTATAAATGGGGTCAAAGATAGAGATGATATAATACACAATGTATATTTTAATTGTTTGTTGGAGAGTGAGTTTCCATGTTCTATATTTCTTTTCTCTAACCATGCTAAATAACACAAAGTTAAGGTAAAGGTCAAGATGGCCTAATACAGAAAAGATGAGCACTTACTTCTGTGAACCCAAAGGTATTCAATGAAAACAAAATTTTACATCAATAGGCTCACATAATATAACTTCACAATGGACACCTGTGCAAGTTGGAATCTGTAAAAAGGAAACAATGAGGAGAATGCTTATCTGAATCAGGCTTTGATTATATTCTTAAAACCATCATCAGAAGGTACATTTATATGTCCATTTGCTGGTCTAAATCTATTGCTAATCAATGGCAATTTGTTAATTTGTTCCTTTGTTTTTGCTGATTTGTTTTAGTATGTGGAGAAAGAAGTAGGATAAGGACAATCAGGTGGATCTTAAAGAAAAATTACTTTTCCCCCTAAGATTATATTTTCCCCACTTTTTCAGTTTAAATTCCCTTTTTAATTATTTTTTTCTGGTTTACTGAAACAGGATTAACATTTAATATTGTGTAAGTTTGAGATGCACAAAATGATGAGTTGATACAAGTATATATATTGTAAAATGGTTACCATGATAAGGACAGTTAACAAATCCAGCACTCTATATTTTGTGATGAAAACATTTAAGATCTCCTTTCTTAGAAACTTTCAAGTGTATAAAGAGTATTGATAACTATAGTCACCAGGCTGTACATTAGATTCCCCAGAACTTATTTGTCTAGGGACACCTGGGTGGCTCAGCGGTTGAGTGTCAGCCTTTGGCTCAGGGCATGATCCTGGGACTCCAGGATCCTGGAGTCCCACGTCGGGCTCCCTGCATGGAGCCTGCCTCTCCCTTTGCCTGTGTCTCTGACCCTCTCTCTGTGTCTCTCATGAACAAATAAATAAAATCTTTAAAAAAATTATCTGTCTTATAACTGGAAGTTTGTATCCCTTGGCCAGCCTTTCCCTATTGTTTTCAATCACACAATAGTAATAAAATATACAGTAATATTCTGTTGTATGTTTTTATGTCCTTTCCAAAATCTTGAAAGATAAAATAGCAACTTATAGCAGTCTTTTACAGTTTTCATGTTTTGATATCCAAATGTCTAAATAATAACCTTGAACATACATATAAGTGTTCAAGGATTCTTCTATTTAAGTGGACAACACAGCACTATTATGGTTAGAGAACATTAAAATTTTATTACTAAAAATGAAGATACCTGAGAATTGGCTCTATGGATTTTGCATCACATGTGTAAATGGACTGTGGTAGAGAGAAAGGACAACATAATTCATTTATTATGAGACTAATTCAAATATTTTTGGAGACCATGTCTTAGAAGTCTAAAATTTAATTTTGTAGGAATCATTTTGAGTATCTTATACCAATTAAAATAAAGTAGCACTATGATGTTTTTTCTTATTGCTGCACTGTATAGAGAAACTTATTTAAAAAAGAAAATTAAATACAATTCATATTCCAGTATTTTTCAAATCCCAAAATACATTTGAAAAAAAATTAGAAGCAATATATTGAATTGACATATGCAGTTTGGTTATGCCAAAGATTTCTTTGGTGAGTTGATAAAAGTGTTAACCTTTCTCCTTCAACCTTTTGATTGGTAAAATAGGGTTATGTTATCACGTTGAACTTTTAGAGTTATAACTTTAAGAATAATCAATAATGGGAAGCCGGCAGTGCTAATGCCATTGCTATTTCAAAAATGATTGATGGAAAGGGCTGGCTCTAAAATACTAAGCTGTCTAGTTTTGCTCCATGACAAATAGCATCAACATGATTATATCTTGAATAAGAAAATAAAATTCCTCCCCAAAGCTTAAGGTCCGTGCTAAATAAAACACTGGGAGCCATTCAGCATTTTGTGTTCCTTAATGACCAAAATTCATAAAAGCAAAATTGATGAAAAAAGGGAAAAATGGCTATTTTAAAAATCAGATTCAATTTAAAAGGCTTTTTATCAAATATCCAGCTTTGAGCAACAAATATTCCCTACTTGGAGAGTTTGTCAAATATCTTGCTTTGTATTTGGCCACTGAAACATGAAAGTGCTTATGTTGGCATTAAAACTAAAGAAGATTAATTAAGTTGTATAAACTAATGTAAACATTCTATTGTCCAAGAAAATCAAATTTGGTTTAGTTTTATTTTCCCCAACTACTATGGTCTCCAAAATGCTTACTAGTTACAGATCTTTTATATAAATTAAAAACTGAGTAAGCTCCAATTAACTAATGATACATACCGCTCTTTTATTTTTAAAACAAGCTATCTACTTGAAGACCAGTCCATTTGTCTCATCTTTCTTTTATGAAGTCCAATAAAAACATAAGTAAAATTATATTTATGTTTTAGATACTAATGCTAGAAGTGTAATTGAAACAATCTGAAAACTCCTAGATAAAGTGTCCTGCTAAATTGATTAAATTCTTATCACTACATAAGAGATTTTCTTTGATAAAATTTGTTTAAATATTAAATATTTTGCCATTTTTTATTGAGTTTTTTTTGTTGCTGTTGTTATTGAGTCTTAAAATTTTATTGCACATTCTGGATAAAATGTGTTTATCAAACATATGCTTTAAAAAAAAAATATTCTTGAGAGACAGAGAGAGAGAGAGAGGTATAGACACAGGCAGAGGGAGAAGCAGGCTCCATGATGGGAGCCCAGTGTGGGACTCGATCCTGGGTCTCCAGGATCATGCCCTGGACTGAAGGTGGCCTAAACTGCTGAGCCACCCGGGCCGCCCCCAATACATGCTTTCTATTTTCCTTCAGTTTATTTTATTATTTTATTTTATTTTATTTTTTATTTATTTTATTTTATATTTTATTTATTTATTTATAAACTATATTATTTATTTATTCCTGAGAGACACAGAGAGAAGCAGAGACATAGGCAGAGGGAGAAGCAGGTTCCTCATAGGGAGCCCGATGTGGGGCTGAATCCCCAGATGAGGATCACGCCCAGAGCCAAAGGCAGACCTCAACTGCTGAGCCACCCAGATGTCACTGGATGTTTTTTATTTAAATTTTTGTTTAGTAAATCTATATGGTAAATTGGTTTTGAGTGTAGAATTTAGTGATTCATCACTAACATATAATACCCAGTGCTCATCACAAGTGGCCTCCTTAGTATCCATCATCCATACCCTGCTGACCTCCCTCCATCAACCCTCAGTTTCTTCTCCGTAGTTGAGTCTCTTTTTTTTTCTTTTTTCAGATTTTATTTATTTATTCATAAAAGGCATACAGAGAGGGAGAGAGAGGCAGAGACACAGGCAGAGGGAGAAGCAGGCTCCATGCAGGGAGTGCAACTTGGGACTCGACCCCGGGTCTCCCGGATCACACCCTGGGCTGAAGACAGTGCTAAACTGCTGAGCCATTGGGGATGCCCATGTAGTTGAGTCTCTGATGGTTATTTCCTTTTCCCTCATTTTTCCCCCTTCCCAACTATGTTATTCTGTTTTGTTTCTTAAGTTCCACATATAAGTGAAATCATATGGTATTTGTCTTCCTCTGACTTATTTCACTTAGCTTAATATACTCTAACTCCCTCTACATTGCTGCAGATGGCAAGATTCCATTCTTTTTGATGGCTCACTAATATTCCATTAATCAGTTGTTGGACAGTTGGGATCTTTCCATACTTTGGCTATTGTTGATAATGCTGTTATAAACATCAGGGTGCATATGACCCTTCAAATCAATATTTTGCATCCTTTGGGTAAATACCTAATAGCACAATTGCCAGGTGGAAAGATAGTTATATTTTTATTTTATTCATTCATTCATTCATTCATTCATTCATTCATTCGAGACACACACACACACACAGAGAAAGAGAGGCAGAGACATAGGCAGAGGGAGAAGCAGGCTCCATGAAGGGGGCCTATAAACCCTTTATCAGATATGTCATTTATATCAGATACATATATATACACATATATGTATATATATTATGTCATAATATCTTCTTGCATTCTCAAAGTTGCCTTTTAGCTTTCTTGATTGTTTCTTTCATTGTGCAGAAGTTTTCTATCTTGACAAAGTCTCCGTTCATTTTTACTTTTGTTTCCATTGCGTCAGGAGACATGTCTCATAGAAGTTGCTATGGCCATTGTCAAAGAGGTTTCTACCTGTGTTCTTCTTTAGGATTTTAATGGTGCCCTGTCTAACATTTAGGTCTTTCACCCATTTTGAATTTATTTTTGCGGATGGTGTAAGGAAGTAGTCCAGGTTCGTTCTTCTGCACGTTGCTGTCCAGTTTTCTTGGCACTATTTGTTGAAGAGACTATCTCTTTTCCATTGGATGTTCTTTACTATTTTATGAAATATTACTTAACCATAGCATTCTGGAGCCATTTCTGGGCTTTTTATTCTGGTCCATTGATCTATGTATCTGTTTCTGTGTCAGTACCGTACTGTCTTGATCACAACAACTTTGTAACACAATTTGAAGTCCAGAATTGTGATGCCTCCAGCTTTGCTTCTCTTTTTCAATATTGTTTTGACTATTCAGGGTCTTTCACGGTCTCATACAAATTTTAGAATTACTTGCTTTATAGCTCTGTTTAAAATGTTGGTGATATTTCAATGGAGATTATATTTAATGTGTAGACTGCTTTGGGTAGTATCGACATTTTAACTATATTTGTTCTTCCAATCCGTGAGCATGGGACGTTTTTCCAT
The DNA here is from genome assembly GCF_048164855.1 of Canis lupus baileyi. Lineage (NCBI taxonomy): Eukaryota > Metazoa > Chordata > Mammalia > Carnivora > Canidae > Canis > Canis lupus. Next base: position 80,558,958 of record NC_132839.1, read on the forward strand.
TTCTTTGTGTCCTCTTCAATTTCTTCCATCACTATTCTAGTTTTTAGAGTACAGATATTTTAGTCCTTTGGTTAGGTTTGTTCCTAAGTATCTTATGGTTTCTGGTGCAATTGGAAATTGAATTAATTCCTCGATTTCTCTTTCAGTTGTTTCATTATTGGTGTATGGAAATGCCACAGATTTCTGCCATTGATTTTGTTTCTTGCCACTTCGCTGAATTTGTGTATCAGTTCTAGCAATTTTTGGTGGAGTCTCTGAGATTTTCTATATAAAGTATCATATCGTGTGTGAATAGTGAATTTGACTTTTTCCTTACCAATTTGGATGCTTTTAATTTCCTATTGCTGTCTGATTGCTGAGGTTAGGACTTTCAGTACTACGTTAAATAACAGTGGTCAGAGCGGACATCCTTGCTTTTTTTCCAGACCTTAGAGGAAAAGCTTTCAGTTTTTCCCCATTAAAGATGATATTAGCTTTTGGGCGTTTTGTATATGGCCTTTATGATGTTGAGGTACATTCCCTCTATCCCTACTTTGTTGAGGGCTTTTATTAAGAATAGATGCTGTTATTGTCAAATGTGTTGAGAGAAGCATATGGTTCTTATCTTTTCTTTTATTAATGTAATGTGTCACATTGATTTATGAATATTGAACCAAAACTGCAGCCCAGGAATAAATCCCACTTGATAGTGGTGAATAATTCCTTTAATGTATTGTTGGATTCAATTTGCTAGTAACTTGTTCAGAATTTTTCCATCCATGTTCATCAGGGATATTGGTCTGCAATTCTCCTTTTTAGCGAGGTCTTTGTCTGGTTTTGAAATCAAGGTAATGCTGGCCTCATAGAAGAAGTTTGAAAGTTTTTCCTCCATTTCTATTTTTTTGGAACAGTTTGAGAATAGAATTAACTCTTCTTTAAATGTCTGTTATAATTCCCCTGGGAAGCCATCTGGGCCTGGACTTTTGTTTGTTGGAAGAATTTTGATATTGATTCAATTTCTTTGCTGGTTATGGATCTGTTCAAATTTTCTATGTTTTCCTGTTTCAGTTTTGGTAATTGGTATGTTTCTAGGAATTTATCCATTTCTTTCAGATTGCCCAGTTTGTTGGCATATAATTTTTCATAATCCTCTCTTATAATTGTTTTTCTCTTATGTTCTTTTATTCATGATTTTATGTATTTGGGCCATTTTTCCTTTCTCTTTTCTTTTTGATAAGTCTGGCTGGGGGGTTTACAAATTTTGTTAATTTTTCCAAAGAACTGCTCTTAGTTTCATTGATCTATTCTATGTTTGTTATTGTTGTTGTTGTTTCTATATCATCTGTTTCTGCTCTAATCTTCATGATTTCTCTTCTTATTCTGGCTTTAAGCTTTATTTGCTATTCCTTTTCTATCTCCTTTAGGTGGAAGGTTGGCTGTGTATTTGAGACTTTTCTTGCTTCTTGAGGTAGGTGTCTTTCTATGTAGTTACCTCTTAGGACTGTCTTTGCTACATCACACAGGATTTGGACTGCCATGTTTTCATTTTCATTTGTTTCCATGTATTTTTAAATTTCTTGTTTATTTCCTGGTTAACTCATTCATTGTTTAGTAGGATGTTCTCTAACTTCCATGTATTCATGGTCTTTCCAAATTTTATCTTGTGGTTGATTTCAAGTGTCATAGCATTTTGGTCTGAAAATATGGTTTGTATGATCTCAATCTTTTGTACTTGGTGAAGATTGATTTGTGACCCAATATGTATGATCTACTCTGAGGAATGTTCTGTGTGCACTCAAAAAGAATGTGTATTCTGCTTCTTTAGGATGAAATGTTCTGAATATATCTATTATGTCCTTCTGGCCTAGTGTGTCATTCAAAGTCATTATTTCTTATTAATTTTCTGTTTACATGATCTGTCCATTGCTATAAATAGGGAGTTAAATTCCTCTACTATTATTGTATTATTATCAATGAGTTTCTTTATGTTTGTTGTGAACTGATTTATATATGTATGTGCTCCCAAGTTGGGGACATAAATATTTATAATTGTTAAATATTCTTGTTTGATGGACCCCTTGATTATGATATAGTGTCTTTCTTCATTTCCTGTTAAAGTCTGGCTTAAAATCTAGGTTGTCTGATATAAGTATGGCTACTCCATACTTCTTATGTCCATTAGCATGATAGATAGTTCTCCATCCTCTTACTTTCAATTTGGACGTGTTTTTTGGTCTAACATGCTTGTAAACAGCATATAGATGGGTCTTGTTTGTTTTTTGTTTTTTGTTTTTGTTTTGTTTTGTTTTGTTTTACCCATTTTGATATTCTGTGTCTTTGGATTGCAGCATTTAGCTCGTTTACATACAGAGTAATTATTGGTAGGTAAGAATTTAGTGACATTGTATTACTTGTAAAGTCTCTGTTTCTGAAAAAAAAAAAAGTCTCTGTTTCTGGATATTTTCTCTGCTCCTTTCCAGTCTTTGTTGCTTTTGTTTCTTCTTTCCCACTGGAAGTTTCCCCTTTAAAATTTCTTGCAGAGTTCATTTAATGGTCACAAACATGTTTAGTTTTTATCTGTCTGGGAAACTCTATCTCTCCTTCTATACTGAATGACGATAACACTGGATAAAGTATTCTTGCTGCATATTTTTCCCCTTCAGCTTGTTAAATATACCATGCCAGTCTCTTTTGGCCTGCCAGGTTTCTGTGGATAGATCTGCTGCAAACCTGATCTGTTGTTCCTTGTAAGTTAGAGATTTATTTCCCCTGCTGCTTTCAGGAGTCTTTCCTTATCTCTAAATTTTGCAAAACTTTCTATTATATGCTCTGGTGATAGCTGGCTTTTGTTCAATTTGATGAGAGTTCTCGGTGCTTCCTGGATTTGGATGATTGTTTCCTTCCCCAGATGAGGGAGACTTTTAGGTATGATTCACTGAAATAAACCTTCTGACCCCTTTTCCCTCTCTTCTTCTTCTGGGACTCCTATGATACCAATGTTATCACACTTTGTGGAGTCACTGTGTTCCCTAAGTCTACATTTGTGACCCAATACTTTTTTTTTTCTACTCTTCTTTTCAGCTTCATTATTTTCCATAATTTTATCTTCTATACCACTGATTCTTTCCTCTGCTTCATCCATCTTCATTGTTATTGCATCCATCAATTTTGTATTTCTGTTATAACAATTTTTATTTAAACCTGACTAGTTTTTAGTTCTTTTATCTCTGCAGTTAGGGATTCTCTAGTGTCTTCTATGCTTTTCTCAAGCCCAGCTAGTATCCTTATGATTGTTATTTTAAAATCTGCTTCAGGCATCATTCTTATATCTGTTTTCATTAAATCCCTGGTTGTATGCCTCCCTGTTCTTTCTTTTGAGGTGAATTCCTCTGTCTTGGCATTTTGTTTAGGTCACTATTGTGTGTGTGTATGTGTGTGTGTGTGTGTGTGTGTGTGTTAGGAAAGCCTGTTATATTCCTGCTTCTGAAAGTAATGGCTATACTAAGAAGACATCCTGTTCTGTCTTGGGCTTGGTGCTTCAGGAAGTGTTTCAGAGTGTGTGCTCTTCTGTTGTGTCTTGGCTGTCCTTTCCCTCAGGTCAGTCCTCTGCAGAGTTTCTCCTTGCCTGCAGTGCAGAGTGTTCAGCTTTTTGTCCATTGTCTGACAAGTTTTAACCAAGTCTGTTTTGGTCTGCTTGTTAAAAGAGGCTAGATCCTATTTCCCCTAGAGCTGAAGCTTTGCAGCATTCTGTGATCAGTGTACTTGGTGTACTAGTGGGGTTGGTGCTGGTCTTCTGGGGAAGGAGCCTGATGCACTGGGTCTCAGGCCTACTTGCCCTAGTAAAGATGCACCTGTAGGGTACAGTAGGGGAGGAAAGTAGTGTTAGCAGCTCCAACCTCCACTGAGGATGCTGTGGTGCCCATTGATGCTGGTTAGTGCTAATGAGTGGGGGAGAAAATGGCCTTGCCCATTGTTTCCTCCCAAAAGCAGGGAGTTTGTGCCTGCTACTCTTCCAGAAACCTTACAGAAGAGTAAAAAGTCTCCTCTCTTCTGTCCCTGGCTTTTGTCAGATTCCTGCCTTCACTCTGTCTGTGTCTGAGCTGTCTGCCAGGGGGCACAGTACTACTGTGTTTTATCTCAGGCATGTGGCTGGGTTTCAAAACTCCAAATTTTAGGGATCCAACACAGCACAGGCCCACTCTGATTCTCTGGGGGAGGGTCTTGCCATGCTGTGGCTGGTGCCAGTTAGTCCCAGAAAAACCATCACACAACCACTCACTGGTTCACAGTTTATGGTAAAGCACAGCAACAAGCCAGCACCAAGGTTTGCAACCTTTAGCAAGTGTCTCTGTTCCTATGCTAAGGAACAGGGCAGCACATTGATGCCTGCCAGCTTTTTTGACCCTAGAGAGGCTGTGTACCTTATCCCCAGTCCCCTCCAAGAAGGGGAACTGTCTTTTCCAGTGTGACCCAGGGGATACTCAGAGCATGCTGTTCCTTCCAGGGCCTCTGCTCTCCTCCTTACAGGAGCTATGCCCCCAGGCTTCACCCAATGGTGATATAATCTTCTAATACTTCAAAATTTCAGCTCTCTGCCTATAAAAACTTGTGACAATCAGCCACTCTAGTTTTCCCAGACAACGGTTTTGGGGAAATGTTTCTCTTGTGCAATATGCTGCACAACACTTTCTCTCTGTTTCTCTATCTCTCTTTCTCATCTCTCGGAGATCAAGATTCCTTTCCTTCCTCAGCATCTGTGATTCTCCTTTCACTGGAATCATGTTTCCACACCTCCTATCTTCCATGATGTAGCTCCTTCTCTCCCTCTAGTTCTGCAGTTTGTTCTCTCAAAATTCAGATTTCTTGGGTATTCTGAATGATTTGACATTTATCTAGGTATTTTTGAAAGACAATGCAAAACTAGGGTCCTCCTACTGCTCTGCCATCTTAACTCCACTATCCCCAATGTCTGGCTTTTTCATTTTTCTAACCTTTTGACATGGTCCTTCAAACTATCTTAATATTTATTTATTTATTTATTTATTTATTTATTTATTTATTTATGTATTTATTGAAAGACAGATTGTACCTTTGGTGTCATAGCTAAGAAATCTCCCCATAATCCAAGATCACGAAGATTTTCTCTGTTTATTTTCTAGAAGTTTTGTAGCGCTAGGTTTTAACATTTAAGTGGTTAACTCATCTTCAATTAACTTTGTATATAGTGTGAAGTATGGATTAAAAATCATATTTTTGCAATAATTATTCAATTGTTTGACCATTATTTGTTGAAAAGACAAGCCTTGCTCATTGAATTGCTGGTTTACTTTTGACAAAAACCAGTGTCAACTGCTTACGGGAAGTCTGAAATAGACTCATGTGCGTGTTTCTGAGCACTCTATTCCACTGATCTATTTGCTTATCTTGACATCAATATCACACTGTTTTGACTACTGTAGCTTCATAATATGTCTAAAAATTAGGTTGTGTTACTCCTTTAACTTTGTTCTATTTCAAAATTATTTGATTATTTTAGAGATTTTAATTTCTGTGTGTTGGCTGCTTCTAAGTTTTAGAATCAGCTTTTCAATTTCTACAAAAATGCCTTTTGGGATTTTGACTGAGAAATCTACCTATAGATAAATCTGGAGAGTATTGACATCTTAATAAGGTTTAGTCTTCAAATCTATGAAAAAGCTTTTCCCTACTTATTCTAATATTTCTCCTCAATGTTTTATAGTTTTCAGTATGTAGATCATTCACATTCATAAACATGTTTTGCCAGATTTATCCCTAAGTGTTTCATAGTTTTGATGCTATTGTAAATACTTTAAAATTCAATTTTAAGAATTTAATTATTATAAAAATAGGAAATAAGCTTGATTCTATGTATTTCCTGGAAGATAATGCCAGAATGTGTTTATATAGGATATTAGAGCAAGAAATAAAATGATTTTAGACACAGATATTGTGGGAGAAGAGATATATTTTCCTCTACCCTCTGAATTCTGAGCTGAGCCCCTTTTATAATGTTAGATTAACAAGAGAAAACCAAACAGAAGTTTAACATGTATACCTGATGTATGCATGGGAGATACCCAGAAAAAGGAAGTCCCGAGGTGGTGTAGAATTCAGGATTAAACACCATCTTAATAAGAAAAAGGGAGGAGTTGCATAGGCCTCTTAGGGGAGAGTGAATGCTTTTTAGGAAAGATGAATGGGTCCATAGAAGACTGGATAAAAGATGTAACAGCTGTGACAAAAATTGTGTGCATATCGTGTCACTACTAGTCTCCTGTCCTGTGATAAGAATTTGTGAAACTCCAGGGAATTTATGACAACTGAGTTCCTGGTGGGGATCTGTCTTAAGGCAAATAAGGGGAGTTTAGAGAAAGTCTCTCCCTGTATTTGCTGTTTTTAAACTGCCTATACTTCAATATAAACACTATACCAAAGTGGCATATTTTGCTACTCTTCAATTTTTGTGTACCAAAATTTAGCCTGAACTGGAACGCAGTTGGGCATGTGAATAGTCAGTTACATAAAGTAGAAAAGCTGCACTGAGGGTGGGTAGGCACTAATGAGTTGTCACATTAACAAAACTAAACTCATCTATAGTAGCCTTAATACTGAAAGATGAGTACGCCAACAATAGGAATTGAAAAATAGAGAAGATGGGACTGTGGTCAAATGTAAAGTGAAAACAAAATTATTGAAGACAGAAGAAATTATGTAAAACATGGATGTATGTGGGCAGAGTCTGAAAAGAAATTTGTGGAAAAATGGAAGTTACTTCACTTAGAATATAGACATATATGATATGGTTATTTTTCTTAGTTTTTAGGTGTAATGAATTTTATTATAGTAGGTTTATAATAATGACAAAAATAATGATAATATTGTAAAAGTTGGTTGTTTAAATATCTTTACATGGTAGGAATGTTCACTTAGGAGGAAAATTTCTGATTATGTTTATGTGAAACAATAATTCTTCTGAAAACTGGATTACTTTACATAATTCTACTTTCATTGGATACATATCATGTATTCAGAATCAAAAAGTAAAGTCCATGACTAGAGAGGGAAAAAAAACAACTATTAACAGTATCAGTATCAAAATGATATTCTTAAGCATATTAAACATCCTCAAATTCTTTTCCCTAAAAGATGACTTCTCAATCCCAAATTTATTTAGAGCCATGGATACCTGAGTAAATTTTAGTAATTTTAGGTTCTATTTCTGACCTTGATTTTCACTTTTAACTTCATTTATTCAAAATAATATTTGAAGGCTCAATTTTTAAAAACCCAAATAGATAAAAATCTTGAACAGCTTTGGGATAAATATTCTACAATTTTAAATGCATAGGATTTGCAATATTAGTATATTAAAATAATAATGCCATAAAATCGGTGATATTATATTTTATAAGGAAAACACAATGTATTAGATGCTATTTAGCTAAGATTAAAGGTAACATAAACTTAACGTGAAACAAGGGGATCCCTGGGTGGCTTAGCGGTTTAGCGCCTTCCTTTGGTCCAGGACGCGATCCTGAAGTCTTGGGATCGAGGCCCACCTCAGGCTCCCTGCATGAAGCCCGCTTCTCCCTCTGCCTGTGTCTCTGCCTCTCTCTCTATGTCTATCGTGAATAAATTAATAAAATCTTAAAAAAAAAAAACACTTAACAATGAAACAGTGGGAATGTCAAATGATAAATATATGAAATGTATATAAATTTTAATGTCATTCTATAAACTTTTTTTTCTTTCGTATTTCAGTTAGTATGAAATAAATTGATGAGAAAGAGAAAGAGCATTTTAAAGTAAAATTAAAAGAGTAAAATATACTTAAAACATGCTGTTATGTACAAAATTTTCAGTAACCATTTTGCCAAGACTGAGAGCAAAATGATCAATGATTAAAGATAGATGTGAAAATATTCAGAATTTTTATATTCAGCCAAGAAAAAAGTGAGAGTTGATTTTTTGTGTCTATTATATTTCAAGAGTGCTACAAATAGTAAAAATAAAGAAAGAAAAAAAAAGAGAAAGAAAGAAAGGAGAAAAGAAGAATTTTAAGAAATACAGTAAAATACAGAATTTTTTTTCTTATTGCTAGAATGCTTGGAAGTTATAACCAAAGAGCTCTTGACCTCAAGAGCACCTCTATCTTTTATGAGAGCAAAAATATCTCAAGTGGCACAGTGCTTCTTTTTCCATCCCTGGTTTCATTAATTTAGATATACAGTAAATGTTCTTTTTCAGTGTTCTTGTTTGGTCAAGTCAGAAGAGACAGTAATAGCTGTAGGATTGCAGGTAAAATGATGAAGGATTGGTGAAAGTCAGGTACATTGGTGTCTGTCAGTGGAGATGAATCAGGATACAGTAGTCTTTTGCTTTAATTTTTTTTTCAAAAAAAGAATTTTATCCTTGAAGCAACTACTTTCTCCTCCTTACTATTGATCTTATTCATTGTTAATGTATAATCACAGCTCAGGAAATTCTAGAAACCAAGTTTACATTTCAAACATTTTTAGTTAAATGTACCTGGCATATTTTTCAACGGGAAAATTCTTGTGCCCTTCCAAAATTGACAAAAATTTGGGAATGCATTATTAGGAAGTATATATTTTCATGCAAAAAATTAGGTAGATACCCAACCACAATTAACCTATTAATTTTAAGTAAGAAAATAGCAAGTGGAATAAACCTCCAAATTTTACTTTTAGCTTAACTGGCTAAATAACAAAAAGGACTTTTTATTTCCTTTCACTACTCTACAATTCTGCTATCATTCTCTTTATTTTGTTTTCTTAGCCCTAATACAAGAAAGAGATATAAAACTAATCTAAGTTTCTAACCTCTTATCAAAGTATATAAAATCTCTCAAAATTAACAGCCAGATTGTGTTCTAATTAATCAACTAGAAAGGACATTCTGATTTTTGTTTTCCAAAATAAATCACTTTGAGAATATATACAACACAAAACAGTTTCTAAGTGATTTGTTCCTTAAAGAAGTATTTTTTTATACTTTGTCACTGATTTACAGTTTTCTTTGCATATAAATTTTTTATCAGCTTCGTGGATAAATGATGATTAAAAATTGCATATATTGGGGCACCTGGTGGCTCAATGGTTTAGCTCAGGTCATGTTCCTGGGGTCCTGGGATCAAGTCCCATATTAGGTTCCCATAGGGAGTCTGCTTCTCCCTCTGCCTATGTCTCTGCCTTTCTCCCTGTGTCTCTCATGAATAAATAAATACATAAATCTTTTAAAATATGCATATATTTTAAAATATAACAGTACGGTGTACAACTTGATGATTTGATATACCTATACACTGTGAAACATTTGCCACTATAAAGCTAATTAACATGTCCATCATCTCACATAGTTACTATTTTTCTTTTTCTTTGTGTGTCTGTGTATGTAATAATACTTAAGATCTATTATCTCAGCAAATTTCATGCATACCATAAACCATTGTTAATTATAGCCACATAGTTGTACATCAAATATCCAGAACTTATTTTTCTTCCATAACCAAAACATTGTGATTTTGCTTACTTTTTAATCTTTCAAGAATTTTTCACTGTTTCTGAAGCCAGTGGAGTAAGATAACTATATGAAATGGGGATTTTAATACTGATATCAAGCCTCATAGGTTTGTTATGTGCTAAAGATTTAGCATACAGTGGTTTTTATTAAAAGTCAAACTACATAAAAAGTGAGAAGAGATTAATAGTTAACCACCCTGATAAAAACTCTATCTCTGGCTTTATCTTACTTAAAAAATAGAGTTCTAAAGAGTCAATTAAATCATCTCATGTTTTACTTTAAAATTTGAAATTTTCCAAGTGCATGATGGTAGTAATCTTTTGACATAAAGAAGGAACAGTACTTTTTCTGAGAGCTGTTTCTAAAAGGTATAAACCAATTCTTACTCAGAAGAGTAAATTATTTGACTAATTGTGAAATGCTCTGTTCCTGTGAAATTGTGCTAATTAGTAATTACTTTTACCAATCTTATGCCATCTTAACTCCAAAACACTGAAGTAGATTGAATCTAAAAAAAAAAAAAAATGAATTGAATGAGAATGTACTCACCACTCATTTTAACTCTATTGAACTTGGAGAATTGATTTATGGCAATTCTGAGCAATTGCCCAATTTAAGGGAAATTATTTCAGATCATGTTCATTGTAATTTTAAAGTTACTGTCTTTCCTAGAGGTTACTATATCATTGATAACTGAGATTTTTCTCAGAGCTGTTCCATTGCAAATAAACAATTTGAGCTTCACTTTATTATTTATAATTCAATGATGTCAGGAACAATGAAAGAGATATTCATCTACTTGGCAGATTTCATAGAAACATGCATTTATGAAATACTGATTTTATATCTGCACTGCATAATGGCAATATGTACTCAAGAATAACCTGTTTGGAAGACTATTGTATTATAATCTCAGTTCTCTGGGGAGTTATTTAATCAAAATAGCTCTGCTTAAGTGCACTACAAGAGGAGACATGAAAAAAATGTCAGAGGATCAAGGAGAGACAAAGGACTAGAAATTGTAATACTAAAAGTAATTTAGTGCCTTGAGGAATGGTAATTTATTTTTTTCTAAAACTTGAGGTGGGAAAAGCTCAGATAAGTCAGAAATATCAGAGTTACAACTGAGATCTCAGTGAATGGTAAAATAAGTTCTCATACCCATGAACAACTAAACACCTAGATAAAATGTGTTAAATCAAAATGGAAATGTAAGTCACACTGTGCTCCTTAATAATCAGTGTCAGTGAAACACTAATTAGTACCATATGATTATAAGCAACCATATTGGATCTTATTCCTCTATCTTTTTAACTCTTCTTTGTACAGCATAACTTCAAGTAGGCTTTCCAGTTACTTTATGACTTAAATTGTGGTACTGTTCATGATTTTCAACAATGAGTTAAACAGCATAATGCCTTTGCATAATAAATCAAGTATTAAGATATACACTCTTACCTTACTGTGGAAATATATGTTAATTATTCTATTAATAAGTACTATGTGTTTAACAAATATGCCTAATTACTTTAAACTTTGATTATTGAGCTTAAAACAATATTGGAGGCATAGAATGTTATAGTTTTCTCTTATTTATTTTTATATGCAAATTCATCATTGCCTCTCTCTACTGTAAAGGCATCTTATCAAAATTTCCTAAAAAAAAAAAAAATTTCCTCCAATCTATGATTTCAAGGTTCTCCTCTTGTAATTTCCTCCTGTAATCTAGTACCAATGTTTCTCCTCCTTGTTGTTAAAGTCAACACCTTGGTATTATACAGTTATTTATATTATCATTTTAATCTTTTTAAAGCATTCTATTTTACAGCACATACCCGCACATGATCATCTTTGTAAAATCTGTTGTCTACCTCAAAGTAACCAAAGATAACTTGATTACTTTAGCATATTATACACACACACACACACACACACACACACCTTTTTTTTAATTAGAGAGAGAGAATGCACAAGTGAGAAGAAGGGACAGAGAGAAAGAGAGAGAGAGTCTTGAGCAGACTCCACACTCAGCATGGAGCCAAAGGCAGGGCTTAATCTCATGACTCTGAGATCATGACCTGACCTGGAATCAAGAATCAGACACTTAAACTGACTGAGCCACTCAGGTGCCCAGTGAACAACATATCCCTACTAATACCTCAGGCAACTGCTAGTAGTAGGTGGGTTCTAAAACATAAATTCTGGGGATCCCTGGGTGGCGCAGCGGTTTGGCGCCTGCCTTTGGCCCAGGGCGCGATCCTGGAGACCCGGGATCGAATCCCACGTCGGGCTACCGGTGCATGGAGCCTGCTTCTCCCTCTGCCTATGTCTCTGCCTCTCTCTCTCTCTGTGTGTGTGACTATCATGAATAAATAAAAAAAAAAATTAAAACATAAATTCTGAATAGAATTTGTCTCTGTATTTCTGGCAGGTCTCTTTTGCCTGGTCTTCAAAATATTGCTTGCTTCAATACATCCCATCATTGCCCTGGTTTCAAGAGCTACTTACCTTACATGTCAATCAGTGTGTAGCCACTTATTCAAGCAAACATGATTCAAAACTTACCTCTGAATGACTATCCTACTACCATGGATGGCCATTTTTATGACAAAATCCACTTAGCATTGATCTAACTCCCCTCTAGATACGCTTTCATATTTCAGTGTTTTACGAAAGACTTACCATTCCATGTAATTCAAAATGATTTCAAATGGTAGTGATAATAATATTAATAATGGATACCATTTTTGAACAATTACTAATTTTCAGACCAATTTCCATTATTAATTTCCAGTTGCTAAGTGCTCTGTATGAATTATCTTTTTTTTTCAGTGAATTATCTTATTTAATGCAGCAACACTAAGAGGTGAGGATAACTCTATTCATTTTTGACAGATCCCATACAACTGGGATCTCAATCATGTCTTAGGATATGAGAGCTGTCAGCCTCCAGTAATAAATAAGAGTTCAGCTCAAAGGTTACTCTCGAGGAGAGGTGTTCCCCAACCACCATATACAAATACTATCTCTGCCATTATAACAACCTCTTTTCTTTTGGCAAATGGTAGATAAAATTTACCTACCTGTGGCCAAGCCATTGAAATATGACTGGATTTTCTCTTTATCATTTCTGAGTAAGAGAGTTTAAGAATGAGTGTGTGGTTTGCTTAACCCTCATTTCCTTGCTACATTGGCAGCAATGTTTATGATGGTTCAGGATCCACCAGCTCCTGAAGTGAGAAGACATAAACAGGAACCCCTAGCAAATGCAACAAATAAAATGTTATTATAGCTACTATGGTATTGGGTTTATTTTTCAAATAACTGAGGCTGATTATACTCCATTAATTCACGTATTCATTTTTTAACAACCATTTTTGAACACCTGCTTTGTACTAGAAACTGATTCAAACACTAAGAGAATTACAGTGAACAAACAAAAACCCATGCTTTTTGAAGCTTATTTTCAGAAAAAAAAGAGACAGCTAATAAAGAAAAACAAACACAATATTTTTTTAAAGTTGTCTATTAATGGTGATAAAATATTACAGAAAGAAGAATGAAATTATAGTAGGGAGTGATGGGGATTAGACTGGGTAGTCAAGGAGTGAGGATCTGATACAATGATATTTGACCAAAGAGTTGAAAGATAAAAGGAAACTTGGTACACAGGTATTTGAAAAAGGAACATTTTGGTGAAAAGTAACAACCTTATGCCACTCTGGAATAGTAAGTAGGCTTAACATAGTAGGTGCAGAGCAACAGAGGCAGTGCAATGAAAGATGAACCATAGAATCACAGGGGGACAGAGGAAGACTTAACTGTGAACAATTCATGATTGTTGAACAAATGAAAGAACAATCTCCAAAATAACAAATTTCCAAATGTTCCAGTTCATTCTGCCATGAACCAAAAGAAAAACTTACAGTTGAACTCATCAGGTCCATATCAAATAAATACAGATGCTATGAATATGCATTTGCATTGGCTTGGTAGTTATATTCTTAGTGGCTCAAAATCTTGGTGAAAAAAAAAATAGTGATATCTATAAATATGTTTTTCTTTAGTTATAACTTAACCACTGATAATAAAGCACTATTGAGTAGAATGGTATACCAGATAGCTTCTGGAAAATATTTTTATAAAAATTGTCCTAGAAGAAGAATGAGATTTTTGATAATTATTTTGCACAAATAATCCATGACTATTTTGAAAAGTAGCCAGCTGTGCTTTGAAATATATCTTTTATGAATCTTAACATCTTTGTTTCAATTACCTAATATTGGGCAACAAATCATACAAAAAGCTTACTGTACTATTTGGTCACCATATGTGAATCAGCAATTTGGGCTGAAGTTAACTGAGTTTCTTTATTTACTTATAGAAGAGTTGTTGGAAGGAATGGTTCCTGATTTTTCACATGCCCTCCTCTAGATGCTAGACTAGTTCTTTTTATATTATAGATGCATTCAGTTGCCTATGAGAGACAATTCTGCATGAATCCCTCATATTTCTGTGGCTGGTTTAAAAATGTTTGTATAAGGAAATATAACAAGGTAGTACTTTGCTATCAGATATTTTCTTATGTTATAGAGTAACAAATACCATGTCTTCTTTGGAACAAAATTTGGGTAAATTTCTTAGCGACACATTATGAAATCCAGGGTTTTCTAATCTCAGGGTTTCAAAGCTGGACACCAGTTAGCTGTGTGCTCAGAATTCACCACGGCCCATTTTGAATCATCCCTACAGAGCTTAGGGGACAAGAAAGATTAATGAAAGCATGAAGTTCAAGTTGCCTGTTATTCCAGAAGTTACAAACTGTAAAATTATTTGGTATGGTTGTATTCCCAGTGACTAAATTTGTGCAAATGTGATGAGTCCACCTAGCACCTGCTAAGCAGCTTTTGGACTACTTGATTGCAAGGCTTCCCAAATAGTAGACTTGAAAGTCTGGTAAAGTCTGGTAAAGTGTGGTAAAAATATAAAAATGTGCATAAATCATAAATATATACAGCTTGATGAATTTTCATAAATTACCAACAGCCTTGTCGCTAGACCCTAGATCAAGAAAAACAAATTACCAGCATTCTCATAACCCCCCTTATGCCACCACCTTGTCATTACATATTTCCAAAACATGAAGGATAATTTTTCGTTTTTGAACTTTATATAAATGGAAACATAGATATGTGTTCTTTTGTGCTTTCTGACTTTGTTCCACATATGTTTGTGAGAATCATCTATGTTGTGACTCAATGTAATTTCTCTGGACAGAATGCCACTATATGAGAAAACACTATCTAAAAGTTAGATTTTTTACAAACACATATTTGAAATTTAGAATACACTAATAAATAATTTATATCAGATAAGAACTACACTTAAAATTAGAAAAAAAATATTTATAATCAAATATTTTAAAATTATTGTTTCTCCAAACTTATGAGATGATGCTAACTTGTTACTGTATGAGAATTTAAACATATATAAGAAAAGAAAAATAGCAACAAATTAAGTACTAGGCATCAAAATTGTTAATTAGTTAACTATTACTAAAATAACTCCAGAAAACCATAGAAAGGAAATAATAAAAACTAGACTAGAAATAAACAAAACAGATACACACATAGAATTATAAAGATTCTCAGAAATAAGTATTTTTTCTTCAAAGATTAGTATTCAGAGAATACCTACCAAAATTAGTAAAAACAAAAAAAAATTACAAAAATATCCTGTATTCTACATCCTTCCCTGTAGCAATTTTTTTTTTTAAATCTCAGTTCAAGTTTAATAGAAACAACAAAAGATCAAAAGTGATGCCCTGCTACTATACACATCAGTTGGCCTGCCCCATAGCACAGCTCAGGCCATTTTCTCCAGAGGAAGAAAGGCTGGCCTCCTCAACCCCCGCAGGAAAGGGCTGTCCTGTCCTATACCACATCTGCACGGAGTCTAAAATCTTGTGTTTTAAGCATGATTATAGTACAAAAAAAGAGTTTGTTTTCATGGACGCCCACTATAGCCTGGCCTTAAAATGGTGCTCACTTCTGCTTATAGAAATACTCTTTGCTCTTCTGGACATCAGGCTTTCATAATATTGTAGTTGTGAAAGAATTGGATCTTCTCTTCTGAAACTGTGAAGTTGGGCTGGCTTTGTGATTTGCTATGGTCAGGAGAGTATGGAACAGTTGACAATATTCCATTTCCAAACTAGGGGTCCAGGGATCTTGTGTTCTTATGTGCTTTATCTTGCTTCTCTGACTTCACTTGGAGAACAAGTAAATGAAAGCTAGCCTTCTAGACAATAGGAGACAAACTGGGGAAGAGCTGAGGTGTCTTCATTGAGGCCCCAAACAAGTGAAAGTCCAGCCAAGAAAACAAAACAACAAAACAAAACAAAACAAAACAATTATTGGTTTCTTTAGGTGAGTGACTGCTAATCACAGATGTGCACCTGGATATCTCTAGGCCCTCTGAGACCAGGTAATCTCCCAGTCAACCCATAAATGTGTGAGCTTAAAAGAATAAGCTTAAAAAAACTTATTGTTTTAAGCATATGTGTTTTGTGGTCGTTGGTTACAAAACATTATTGTATCAACAAATAACCATATAAAGTCCATTATAATAGCATACTATTTGATAAGCAATGAAAAAATCTCTTCTTAATTTTAATACCTAGGTTGATATAAATAGCACCAATAAGATTTGCAAAAATAAAATAATTCATGAATATATTTATTTTAAAAAATAAGATGAAAAGATAGATGTTCAACTTAACTCAGGTTAAATTTTAAAAAGTTGTGATATCTGCAGTTAGCAGTTAAGAATGTTTATGGAGATCTATTGTAGTTTAACTTACAATAAAAAATACTGAGCAATAATAATGACACTTTTGGAATTCATTGCTGGGATACATAATTGTTATATATATGAAATATTTAACATCTCGAATAGCTAAAAGGAGTTTAAGAAATGGTATCTTTGTGGGCTGAAGTAGTCAATACGTACCAACCCCCCGACCCCCCAAAAAAACAAATGGTGTCTTCACAGCTCTTTCTAAACATGTAGTTAGCTGGCAGACCAAAAAGATTTCAAGATCTCAAGAAACTAAATTTTAGATGGCAAAAAATAGGCAGGTAGAAATATGACTGCCTTTACCACTAAAATCAAAATTTAACATATGGCATGAAAATATAATTGACAGCACCTATGAATAGAATTTAAAGATAAATTTACAAAAGAGACCAATCTATTAAGCAAGGTTTTCACTGGTGAGAATATGTAAAGGAAATAAAGATTAGATTCATAGATTAACAGATTATTTTATGCTCCTGAACAAAATATGGATATTCTCATTTGCAAATCTTGGCCAGGTTTTCTAGGATCAGGACAAAGCTCTTCTCCACTGGTCTTGACAAATACTAGTAAGAATTTATTTACCAATCTCCAGTTTTTCCTCAACCTAACACAGGCTACAATTGCTTCTTTTCAGGTGAGCAGGAACAAAACTGAAAATCATACGATTGCTGTTGTTTTGATTATATTCCAGAAATTACTTTCTTTAAAGTATATTATTTCTGGGATTAAAAGAGAAAGTTGGATACATTTCTGGCAAAGATCACATATGTATGTCTGTGATATACATATGTATATGTATGCCTCACTATGCCTCTCTACACCTGCTTTTCTTTATTTGAAAATTAGAGTATTTGGTGGGACCATGCAAGTTTGTTATAAGCATATATGAGAAAATGTATGTGAATAGGTTGGCACAATATCTGGCAAATAGTAAACAATGACAAACAGTTATTTATTATGAATCATTCCTGAAGGAGAAGCATTTCTGGATATAGTATATCCTAGTTAGTAGATGTCGCTTTTTAATAATTTTTTGTTTTATTTATTTTTTAGCAGATTTATTTATTGATTTTAGAGAGTGAGCATGAGCAGAAAGGGCAGAGGGAGAGAGAATTCCAAACAGACTGCGCTAAGCTCAGAGCTCAACATGGAGCTCAGTCTCACAACCCTGAGATCATAAGGTGAGCTGAAGCCAAGAGCCAGAGGTCCAACTGATTGTGTCTGCCAGGTACCCCATATAAGCTTTTGTTTAAAAGATGACTTATTCTTATCTTCACTTCTCTGATCCTTAGCAGGGTTCTGAATCATTTCCTATACAAAAATTACATTTTCTACTTCATCAAAAGAGAACTAAATCAAACTGTGTTGCTAGATTCAATTAATCAACAAATACTTACTGTGTATTTAATGCATCATAGCACTCTATCAAAGATTACTCAGATCTTGGGGATCAAAATCATATTAATTTTTCAGACTCTTTAACAGTTATCCACCCCAGTATGCTCTTGATGAACAGCACAACCATAATTTTATTCAAGGCTGATCTAAGATGCGACCTTTCCATGTCTTCCGTGCTCACTCCAGGCCCACGTTATCCCCTACTCAAGTGAATTCTCACAACAGCTTATCTATGCCACCATTATAATACATACATCTCATTTGCTATGTGTGCGATGGTCTCTAAAAGAATTGTTTGGTCTGTTGTTCAAAATATATGATGAGAGATTGTGGAGAAAATATGGCCTCTGCAATTTACTAGTACAAGCTTATAAAAGGAAAAAAAATAAGAGCAAAAGAAATCATTTTATTCACTTCAAGTAAGAAACTAATGGAGTGCTAAATACACTAATGAGAAATACTGGGAAGTAATAACAATCTCTATCACCAAGGTGAAGATATCTTCTTGGAAAACAAAACAGAGGTAAATAACAAAACACCACTAGGTGTCACTGGGGAAGGGAAGGAGAAGAAACAAAGAAGTTTAAGGAAAAGTTAAGTTGAAGCCTTACCATGAGTGCATTATTTATGGAAAGATGCATAACAGCTTTTATAGAAAAGATAACATGACATCAACAGTTCCCAAGAAGAGCAAAGTAGAGAGAGAAAGGAATCTGGCTTCAGTAATTCTGCAAGCAGCTGTTGAGATAAATCAAGCCAGAAGAACTCCAGCTGCTGGTTCTGTGAGCAGTGCCAAAGGTTTCACACTCCAAGTATGTATCATAACTCCAGGAGAATACCAACATCTAAAATATGTAATGAGGAGAAGCTAAAGTCAGAGTTAACAGAGAGAAAATGAGATTCTAGTCCTTTGAGAGGCATTTACATTAAATTTAGTATTTAGTTCTAATATTTGTTGTGATTTTGTAACTTGCGGCAAATTACTTAAAAGCTACTGCTCCCTTCAGTTGAATCTTTTATACAATGAGAAAAGAAATACAGGACCCACCTGTTTACAGGTTGCCTGTGAGTGTAAGAGCAGGTATTCTATACAACACAAATTACTCCCCTAGAATTAATATTATTTTCAGTTTTGCTCGTTATTATAAATTAATATATATATATATATTTAAAAGAGAAGAATGAACCATTTTCAATTGTTATTTTAATAAAGAGGCATTTCTTTTTGGAAAACAATTCATGTTTTGAATCATAAAAAGCATGACCTTAGAACTCACGTAGTTGGAGCCATTTGGAATTCATCTCCCGCCATGGTTTCTCTCTTACCTTCCAGAAGCCCTTGTTTCCTTAGCTATTGTTATAAAAAGACATTGGGAGTTGGGATGGAGTAAGTTTGCCAGTTTTACAAAACAAGATTTTTATGCAATGTATCAGTAAATTGCTGTACTAAGGAGACCTTATTGCTCAGGATATGAATTCTATTTTCGAATCATTTAGTGATACTTTCCTCAAAATAAGCATCACTCCTTTTCTAAAACTTACCCAAAGTTCAAACACCATCTTCTCCCATACCCAACCTGGGGATAAGCCAGGTATAACCACTCTGAAGTTGCTTTTGTGTTTTTTATCATAAATGACCTTTGCTTCAACGCTGTGCATCCCAGATTCTAGCCTTAGATGCTCTGCGTTGCAAGTTTTGTCTGTTATGTATAAATATCAACACAGTAAGACAATGTTCTCAGGCTCTAATATGTACTACATGACTCGTGACCTGATGATCTCATCCCCTCATTTGACAGAGGAGGAAATAGAGACTTTTCATGAATTAGTCAGCAATAACAGTACTGTGGAAACATATATAAATGATCATTTATCTCCATGAGGGACTACTTCATTTTTTTTTTTTTTTAGAGATTTTATTTATTTATTCATGAGAGACACACAGAGAGAGAAACAGAGACAGGCAGAGGGACAAGCAGGCTCCATGCAGGAAGCCCGATGTGGGACTCGATCCCGAGTCTCCAGGATCATGCCCTGGGCTGTAGGCCGTGCCAAACCGCTGAGCCACCTGGACTGCCCAGAGGGACTACTTTAAAGACTCCTTTGAAACTCCCCTTGAGTTATGTTTCTAAGAAACAAACAAAAAGCAATCTTGTCCCTTTCCTTCATAAACACACAAAGAATCTTCTTAGACCTACAGAATCTGACTTCAATTCATCCACTCAACTGTATCTACATCACTCATGTATGTGTTTATTGAGAAGCAGGAGGCATTGAGATAGCTGATGGGAATAGAGTAAATGATACAGAAATATTCCCTGCCTTCAGGGCACTTAAAATTTAGTAGATGAGTAAACGTTATGCAGATTATCACAACTATGTCATCACACAAATGGTTAGCTGATCTTCCGGCTTTCTCCGACACACATCTTCAGCACCAGTCATACCATTCTCCTCACACAGTCTTTGACCTTTCCTATTCTTGCTCACTTGTGTCCTATGGCATTGCATTTGTCTTGAATCTCTTAGTTTCTTTAGTTCTCTGGCAAACTCCTTCTTATTCATCCTACTCAATTATTACGTTTCTGGAAGCCTCTCTACCAGAGCTGATTGTTTGTTCTGAGGCCTCAGGGCACTATATATTTTGGGTAATGTGTTATTTTGCAGCCAGCTTTTAATAAGTGTGTTCCATTCACTGCTTAAGAGCAAAGTTCTAACATGCATGCATTTGATTGAGCCTTGTCTGTGCTAATTTCTCACTGTGCCCTTGAACAAGTAATTTAACTTCTCTGATAGTCAGTTTCTTTATGGTTAAAATGTGGTTATAATAGCATTTACCTCTACATGTTGGAACAAGGGAATGAGTTAGTACCTGTAACATATTTCAACAGGACTTAGAAAATACTAAATGCTTCATTAATATCAGCTTTTGATATTATTATCAGGCCTAATTTCCTGGCTGACAGTAGTTCTCAGTAAATGTATATTGAAAATGTGAAAATAGGACTTTGCCTACTGAACTTTAAATAGATTTAAAAAAAAAAACAATTAAAAACTAAAATTAAGTCTAGGACTACCAACTCAAATATAAACAAGTATCCAATGAGAATCGAAATTATTTTAATAAGCAGGCTTTACAATTCTAAGCATATTCAATGATGAAAAATGCTACAGATAATTAATTTTTTATATTGCATTCATTTGTCTTAAGTTGACTTGGGTAGTTTTAATAAGGTAACCTTTTATGGTTTGTTTCAAATTACTTTTCCTTCACTATTTGGTTAGGAGTCTAATGAAGCAGCACAACAGTGCTTCAGTTTTTCTATTCCTCAAGGGACAATTCATTTAATCATCTGAACACTTGAAACTCCATTGTGGTACAAACAAACAATTACGTAGCATAGCTCTAAAAAATACTGAATATTTTACCCAAAGAGAAAGAAAATGATCTTGAAATGAATTTAAGAAAAACATGTATCTTTTGCTGTAAAATTATATCATCCTACTCATGTATTACTACATGTGCACCAAGATTAAATATGTAAATAAATAAAAGGGAAATGATATTGCCATTCCAAAAATGCATATTTCTGTTCTGGTGGTCAAACAAACAAAACAAAACAAAAAACTATGACAGCAGTTATGCCTCTACATCAATGCCACAGTGTCTCATTCTGGAGGGCAGTTGGCACCCTAGGAAAGAAAAGATTGCAGATTGCAATGTCACTGGTCATACACAATGCATCTGGCCCCCTGAGGAATGATTTGCACATTTGGCTGGAAATTACCACCTCCACCTTGTGCATTCTCCAACATCTAATATCAGGTTTCAAAATCACATATTTATGGATTATATTGTTCAGATTCTGCATTACTATGGTATGGATCTGAAAGAGAGAGAATATTGCCAGGCATTAAGCAGTCATCTTTGCACCATTACATTTAAAGAGAACGATGAAAAAAAGCCAAATATGGACAATTTAAAGAATTTTGGTGATAGCGGTATAAATAGTGTTTGAATAAATCTAGTCATTTATAAAGTTGAAAAGCACTTTCAAGTAAGTGGATAGAATAATGTATTGTGATCGTTTCATCAACATTTTCAAAAAAGAAGTTGATGACTTGAGGGCTGAACTAAAACATTAATTAACAATGAGGCAAAGAAACTTTTGAGATTACATTTATAGAAAATGATGAAATATATTGGAACGCCTGGGTGGCTCAGGGTTTGTATGTCTGCCTTCAGCTCAGGGCATGATCCTAGGCTCCTAGGATTGAGTTCCATATCAGGCTCCCTGCAGGGAGCCTGCATCTCCCTCTTTCTATTTCTCTGCCTTTCTTTCTATGTCTCTCATGAATAGATAAATAAAATCTTAAAAAAAGGAAAATTATGAAATATAGCAGGAATATGCCAGTCAATATTAAGAATCCTTCAGTATTATTTCAGGAAAATTATAGGCAGCTTAACATACATGACAGTTACAGGACACCATTTTTTTTTTTCCCAAGAATTATCATCAGCATCAGGGAGGACACAAAAGGACTATCACATCTCATTCTGATGGCTGATGGCTCACCACCTCTTATATTGACATCAACAATGATGCTCTACCTTCCACCTACCAGGTGAAGTCAGAGGAAAAATAATACCAATTATTATAATGTGGACAGCATCCATCTTCATTTGTTCAGTGTTCACTTGGTAGATGCTGTTCTACTCAACATGATCATCACACATTATCCCTGCCTCTGCACCAGCATACACATCTTAGCAGAGTCACCATTTTCTATACACTAGATGGTTTAAACACCAGAAATTTATTTTCTCACGGTTCTAGAGTCTGGAAGTCTGAGATTAGAGTGCCAGAGTGTTTGGGTTCTGATGAGAAGGCTCTTTCTGGCTTCCAGCAGGCTACCACTTCTCTCTGCCCTCACAGGTTGGAGAGAGAGATAAAAAGCATACTCTCTGGTGTCTCTTTTTGTAAAGATATTAGTCCCATCATGAGGGCCTCATTCTCATGACCTCGTCTCAACCTAATACCACCCAAAGGTCCTACCTACCTCCAAATACTCTCATAATTGGGATGAAGGCTTCAAACTAATTTGAGGTTTCCATATTCAGTCCATAACATAATCCTAAATGTTCAGGTTTGCTGTTTTCCTTTCTCATTCTTTAACGTCTCAAAAAAAATCACATCGTTACATTTTCATGCATGAAAATTATTGAATATGAACTGTGTTTGACCAGAGAGGTCATTAGAGATTTAGAAAATCAAGGTTGTTACCCAGTAAACTTTACCAACAATATCAAGAATACAACAAATTGTGATTACTGATAAAGCGCAGGGAGGTATAAGACCATAAAAGCAGCAACTCAAATCTTTCCTTGACACATTAGGGCATTCTCTGGGCCCCCATTAACATAAAAGATAACTAAGCTCCAGTTCTGATCACATCAGTTGTACAGAAGGGAGTTGTTTGGGTCATGAATTATCTTCATTTATATTCTGATATATGCATTGCTTAGATGACATTTTCCACATAAAACCATAGATAAATTCAATAACTAAAACTTGAAACCCTTGATCATTGTGTGTAGTTAATTGAGTCAAGTTGAAAAGTGTATTTTTTTTTCAGAAAAGTGAAATTTATTAGCATTGTGCTACAGACATAAGAAATTTAAAGATTTGTCCTTCATGATCCACTGACTTGAAACTGTAAGATCCTGAGAGAGAATAAGTATTGTTATAAGTCATTTTATTACAGCATAAAATCATACCAGTTAGGTTTTGTAAGATGTGGAATTCTATGCCTACACAAGAAGAGCGACAGATGATACTTTTGTGAAATTGGCAACTGTCTTCCCTGGAAGCCCTGGGAAATACAAGATGTTTTGCATGGTATTAGTCACAAAGGGCATTTGTAGACAGCCACAAAACAACTGTCCCCAAGGAAACACAAGAGAGGATGGAGAACGCATGAGAAAGGAGGAAGACCATTGGTCAGATGGCACGTCTGACAGGAGGGTTGACTCAGGAACATCAAGTCCTTATGTCTCAATGGATGAGGGACAGGGATCAATTCCCACCACCAACCCATATACAGTTCCAGTGCATCAAACCCCAAACAGAGCTGGGAAGATCTAGCTCCACCTCTCTGGAAGCTGAAGGCTGATGGCTCCACAGAGAGAGGGCATTAAGGCAGCAGTGGGGCCGGGGTGTGTCCCATGAACTGGAATGAAAAAGTCACTCAACAGGTTCAGAGACTCCTTTACATCTCCCTATCATGAATTTTTAAGTGTTTTGTACCTCCCTAATGTAACGGAAGTCTTTCTTTCTAATATCAGTGTTTCTAGCAAATTTATTTTTCCCCATAAATCCATAGATTTGCTGCTTGATTATGGTAAATCAAGGGTTGTTTTTTTTGTTTTTTGTTTTTTTTTTTTCTGCAAAGGGCCAGACAGTAAATGTTGCAGACTTTGTGGGCCACACATAGTCTCTGTTAATTTTTGTATTCTATTTTTACAACACTTAAAAAAGGTAAAAACATTTTAACTCATAGGTCATAGTTTGCTGGCCCCCACATAGGCAACTGTAGACAGATAAATATATCCTGCTAAAAGCATGTCTTAGATAAGGATTCTCCTGCCAGAAAATGCGATTAGTTCATTTGTCTAGTATATTGTATATATATTTTTTATTTTCTGTGTACTATGATATTTTGACATCTAAAAAAAAAAAAAAAAAAAAAAACTTTCTGGGGTGGGGAAGAGACTGTCCCTTCAGAGTTAGCCTATTCTTAGAGATAGTAAAGAATACAACCTGGAGAACACCTTTGATATGCAAACTAAGCAATCCAGATCCACACCTCCTCTATCTTGTTTATAGAGCCCAGGAGGTAAAATCCTTGAGCTTTAATCATCCCAGGGCCAGATTCTAGGCACCTAGAGAGGAGTAGCACACCCATAACCTAAAGTCAGCTGAAATTATTCAAAGTACCCAACCCTAAACTATTTAGCTGGCCTTTGTCTTTCTTATAGAAACCCCAAGAAAGGTCAGGTCTTTGTGCTTCCCTCACCCCTGCTTCGACTTCCTTCCCAAAATCTGGTGTTCCTCCTTTGACTTTGTGTGGTGAGCCATGGCTCCCATTTCTATGGGAACTGTAAGTATCATTAAACTTTTCTTTCAGTAGAATCGAACTCTGTCTATGGCCACTCGGTCATCTTTGTAAATCAAGACCTGGATACAACGCACAGGGAGGTCTGATTTCAGCATGTTTACAAGATGATTTGAGG
The DNA here is from genome assembly GCF_048164855.1 of Canis lupus baileyi. NCBI lineage: Eukaryota > Metazoa > Chordata > Mammalia > Carnivora > Canidae > Canis > Canis lupus. Next base: position 80,584,054 of record NC_132839.1, read on the forward strand.
GGGTTACATGCTGTCTTTCTTTCCAAGGAAATGTCACCCAGTAAAGGGAGGGAATGGTGTGAAGTGTTTTGCTAAACATTTCCTTTCCAGTACAGTAGTCTACACTTCATATATTTTCACTTGCACAGTACTAATTGAGTACTTTAAAAATCAAATTATAAATACTATGCTTGTAAGGCTTTGTTAGTGATTTTTAGTTTGCTTCTTTTTCTCTTAAGTCTAACGTTATATTTATTTCAGGTTTATTTTTATTCTGCAAATTCTCTATATTTAGAACTTTTGGGTCAAGCGGAGATTCTAGCTCTACCAATAGACTAAATGTTTTCACACTTGTGTGCTTCTGGCCCCTTGGTGGTTTTTGTATCAAAGCAACCTGACTGATTCACAAACCACATGGTTCACCAATGTACAACGTGGTACAGAATTTAAGAACACAGACTCTGGAAAGAGATGCACCTTATTTTTAATCCTATCTCTGTTATTAAAAATATTTGAGGTCTTCTTCTAATACTTCATTGTTTTAAGTCTTATTTCCTTCATAGGTCACATAGAAATTCAACCTATCCTAGAGCTATGATTAAATAAGATAATACATGTAATTTACCTCGCACAGTGTCTGAAACATTAGAAACAGTCAAGTAAGGTTGCTGTTATTCCAGCCCTAGTACTTGTCCAGTATTTGCCCAGGAGCTTGTGCCTCTCATCCAAAAATAAAACTAGGGCTTTTCTCTATTTTATTTAATCTTTCGTTGGCAATGTTTCTGGCAAAACACTTAGGTTAGAGAGCAAAACTCTTCTGCTACCTTGGGAGGGACATAACACTTAAAAATGCATGATCATGTTACACTTTTCAACTTGACTCTACTACACACGCTGATCAGGGGTTTTAAGTTTTACTTACTGAGTTCACCTTTGTATCTAACCCCAGTTGAAGTTAACACCATCCTTTTGCTGCGCTGGCCACTGATGAAACAGAGTCCATTCTGGCATTCTTCCCAGGTGTACCTGCTACAGTTCAAGGTCAATCTGCATTCCTTAAAGCCACCTGACACTCTTAATAAAGGTTGTTTCGCTTTGCCTGGGTCTTTTGCCTAGAAATTCCCTTAAACTGCCTTCTTACTGGCCCACAGCCCAGGCCAGTTCAAAAGAGGCTTCTCTCTTTTCATATCTCTTCTTTAGTTTCACTTTTTTCTATACAGAAAAAGTTTCTTCTAAGTAGCTGCTTGCAGATTTCAAGTCATTGCGGCTGATTTAAAGAGAGCAGCTACCTTTTCAACTATCTCTTTTATTGTGATTTTTAATCCATTTTCATTTACACATCCATATTCTAATCTATTGTAGGACTGTTAAAGCATCTACAGATTTTAGCTGATTTTAATGTCATGTTTATGTAAGTTTATATTAATGTAGTTTTATCCCTTAGTTTTAAAGTGTTGAAATGCTTCCAAGAGCTTTCATAACATAAATAAGGGGTATAGAAAATAGTTTGCTTAACATTGGGGTGTGGGGATAGTACAAATATAATCACCCAATGTTCTTTCCTATTAGCACTAATTTCAGTTTCCTCTTAGGTATTGGATTACAAAGAAATCCCTCCCTCCATCGCCTCTATATGGACTCTCTATGAGAGGACAAGATCAAAAGGGGAACCATGTCTGATGCATTTAAAATTAACCACTCCATCTCACCTGGTGTCTTTGGTTCCAAAAAATTTCACAGAGATCCCAGCCTTACCAGTGACAGAACATTTTTGATTTACATCTCTTATATCATTCTTGGCTGTGGCTGAATTGTGCCAGTTCATTCTCAGCTCTGATGCTATAATACTATGAACCGTCTCCCCTTTGATATATCACGACATACAAAGTTAATCTCTTGTCTTTTCACTGGGCCCCTGTGATTTACAAAGTATCTACTGAGTGCCATGTCATTGGAATGCTCCAAACTCCCAATTGCAGTGACCCGTAGCTGGTTATTTTCCCCTTCCAGTTGGATGTTAGAAACACATATCAGTGAGTTTTCTGAATCTAGAATCTAGAATCTATTATTTTCTTCAAATGAAGTCCTAATGATCTCAGTTCCTTCCTGAATTGGGAAGTAGGAAAGGAGCAAGTTCTTATTGTGTTTTCTCTCTCAAACTTGAGGAGATAAAAGCAAAAAAATTTATAAACCTTCTGCCTATGACACTATATCAACTCAGCCACTTTATCCCATACTCATTTATCACATGTGTGTGTATGTGTGTCTATAGTAAAAGGTATGATGGTAATCATAATATTTTTTTTTCTCCAGTTTTCCTTTCTAGAGCAGCCTGTCAGGCCAAAGTTTAATCACTCATGTTGTCTTCACAGGTGTTAGGGTAGATTTAACTTTTGATTTGGCTATTTGGTCCCAAGAAACATACAATGAAGTATTATGTTTGAAATAGTACTTGAAACACAGACATTTTCTATAACAATGAGCCCCATTTTGATACAGAACTATCCTACTTGTATTCATACTTATGAGGATTAGAAACATGGCAAGCATTCTAAAAATCATATAAAATGGGACACCTGGGTGACTCAGCAGTTGAGTGTCTGCCCTTGCTCAGGGTGTGATCCTAGAGTTCCAGGATCGAGTCTTGCGTCGGGCTTCCCTGCATGGAGCCTGCTTTTTTCTCTCTCTGTGTCTCTGCCTCTCTCTCTCTGTCTCTCATGGATAAATAAATAAAACCTTTTGAAAAATCATATAAAATAAATAATTTCACAATGCACATTTAATTCTGAAGCAGAATGTTTGGTATCTGTTTATTATAGTTTGGTATACTTGTACATCTAGCAAACCAATATGAAATAAATGAGCCAGAGAGGCAACAAGATGCCTCCTTTGGCCTACTCTAAAGTAAGAAGGAAAGCACACACACACGATTAATCACTGCTAAGGTTAAAATGAATAAATTTTTAAAAAATAAAAATTAAAAGAAACTATCTAAATATGTTAAGTGGAAAGTAGTCACTAATTTGCTAATAAAAAGTCTTTATAATCTTCATACAGAATGATTATGATTATCTTCATTTATTTGAGCACTCACTATGTGCCAGGCACTGTGCTAAGAACTGAGGATATATCTTGCAAGAAGTTACTGTGGCCGAGTTCAAAAAGGGTGTTGCCTGTGTTCTTCTCTAGGATTTTGAGGAGGGCGGGGGGTGGGAGTGAATGGGTGATGGGCACTGGGGGTTATTCTGTATGTTAGTAAATTGAACACCAATAAAAAATTAAAAAAAAAAAAAGAACTGAGGATAAAGTTACGAGTGGCAAAACTCATCTTAATATTCAAATTACAGCAACGTATGTTTCAAATAAAATATTAAAATCAGCTTAATGTTCCCTTTTTAAAATAAGAGATGACAGAGATAAGAAATGGCTGTTCAAATCTGTGTTTTGAATTCTGTCCTTGGATGACTGAAGCATACTAATATTGGGATTTCTTTTATGTACCGTGAGTATAACTAAATAGAAGTGTTTCACGGATGTGTAATACTCTGTAACAATTTAAAAATCAAAGGAATTTGTGTTGGGCTATTTATATTTCTAATCAAATCTTTAGCTTTGATCCTGCTGAGTCTAATTTTATTTGGAATTCCTAAAAAGACTCCTTAGAATAGTTTATCTGTGTCATGTAGTCATGAGTTCCTACTACATTATAAGTCATTTAAAATTTTAGATTCACATTCTAATGGGAAACTTCCAGCATAAAAGCCACAGTACTCAAATTATTGCTGTGAATACCAAATTATTCATATTACCATATTCATATCAATAAATTATCTTATTTTTCTACCCAAATCAATTTCAATTAATCTCTCATCAGGGCAATCAGAACTGTTTTGTCATTCTAGAATTAGAAGATTTGCCAATGTGTTCTCCATTTTCATCATCTTTACATTTAACCTTCCTTTGAAATGTTATATCTAGAGCAGAACAGGTTCAGGAATAGTTGAGGAAATCAAGCAGTATTGATATGAAATTGTCTGTCTAATTCAAGAAAAGAATTTTTAATAAACTAAATGCTCCTTTACAATCTTCTAATAGGTGTTTTGCACCAATTCTACCTCTCTCTTACAGGCAATTAAATAATTTCACACCTTGCTTTCTTTAAAGCAGAGTTTTCTAACCATGGCACTACAGTGTTTTGCACCAGATACATTTTATGGTAAAGGACAATCCTGTGCATTGTAAAATGCTTAGCAATATTCTTGGTCTCCATTCAGTGATAATAGCGCCTGCGCAGTTATAGCATTCAAAACTGTCTGCAGACATTGCCAAATGTCCCCTACAGAACAAAATCATCCTGGTTGTATTACAAAGAAATATAATTAAATGTAGCATAAAGAAAATAAAACAAAACAAAAAAGATTAGTTGAGCATTCAGCAAATTTTGAATAAATATCCATCATATGGTAACCACTGAAAAATATACTAAGTGCATAAGGTTTGGACTGCAAGTAATTTTAAATCTTAGTAGTAGACAAGATTCCCTCTAAAAGTAAGTATATTAATAGTAATTTTCAAGTTACTTACAATTATATTGCTCTAAAAATTTCCTTTTCTTCAATTCTTTTGAATTCTCTTTCCTAAAATGCTTATATGTATTTTATTTTTAGATGTATTTATTTATTTAGTTAGTTAGTTACTTTATTTTATTTTTTTAATTAGGAAGCCTGGAAATTTCTTAATGTTATGGTAGGTGAAGTCTGTATAATTATCTCTATTTTGATTTTTAAATTTTTTATCCATAAAAATAGTATCCACTGTATCTTTAAAACTCCTGGTACAGCATCTGTCCTTCAGACATGCAGTTCCTATTCCAATGGAAGATAGCATAGAGCTTAAATTCTACTTAGAAAGCGGGAATTTAGATTAGAATCCATGGAGACTTAAGTTCCTAACTATTGGTTCCACTTTTTAGATATGTTCAGCATGTGATCTAAAATACTTCTAAAATTACTCATGCATTCTGTTACTGCCCATTACTAGAATTAAGGAGGCATGCTCAAAACACCAGAGTTTTTCATGGTATCATTTCATGTATTCTGCTTCCATTAATCCTTGGAAGAATAATAAGAAAAGTCTAGGGACACCTGGGTGGCTCAACAGTTGAGCGTCTGCCTTCAGCTCAGGGCATGATCCCGGGGTCCAGGGATCCAGTCCCGCATCAGGCTTCCTGTGATGAGCCTGCTTCTCCCTCTGCCTGAGTCTCTGCTTCTCTGTGTCTCTCATAAACAATTTTTTTTAAATCTTAAAAAAAAGAAAAAAACCTTTAAAAAAGGTCTAATTATATCTGAATATTACTGCTGCAAGATTTTTTTAAGTCATTTAACATCATATTAAATACTTTTCTTGTTTTACTTTATAGCATCATAATATCTTTAGATTTTCAATATATTTTATACAGAAATGCCTATATATAAGTATATACCATATAAATTAATATATTCCATATTAATATAATTATTTACATAAAGTTTATTCTATGTAATAAAATCAAACAAGTACAGTATGTATGTACTCAGATAATTTGCAAGAATACTATTTTTTAAAATTTTATAAAGTTACAAATCCTCACTTTTCTTACATATTTTTTTTCTTATAAAGTTGATTTTATTTTGTCAATATATAGAATTCTGACTGGTTATCAGGGTTACTTTACAGAAGCAATTGCTTACCATGAAGAAAGAATCATGGTGATATCTAGGAAATCAGGTAAAATGTTTCAAGAAATGACAGTATAATAATTTACAAGCATACTTTTTAAATTAGGGCATTTCTATCTTGATTTTACACTCATTGCCAATCATTGGAATAGCATAAAAATACCCTATTTTTGTGAAAGTGCCTGCATTGAGCTCAGGGAGTGATACACACTTAACCTGTACTCATGAAAATGTCTTCAGGCTGTGATTTGATTAGCTTATGATCCTTTTAGCTTCCATGTACCAAATGCAAATTAAAGACACAAATGTATTTTGTATTAATCTACAATTGATATGGGACTCAACTGGCATATCTCTATCTTGTTATTGCTGAATTTCCTTGTGCTAATACAGACTGAAAATATATCCTGAAATCCAATGTATTTAAAAGATAACCTATTACTTTACCTTGTACTGAACACTATCGTTAATGTCACATCATCAAAATCATGAATTTTAAAGCCAAATTCTACTTTGGTGGCCATCTACTTGATCTAAATCCCTTATTATATTGCCTAAGTCAGAGTAAGTATTGCATTATTTTTCTATCACTGTATAAAAATTGCCACAAAACTAGTGACTTTAGACGTATTTATTATCCCACATTTTCTGTGGATCAGGAATCTGGGCATGGGTTAGCTGGGTCATTTGATCAAGGTCTCATCAGGCTGTAACCAAGGTGTGAGGTGGGGCTGAAATTTTGTCTGTGGCTCAGGGTCCTCTTCCCAGTTTTCATGGTTATTGACAAAATTCAGTTCCTTGCAGCTACAGAGCTGGGATCCTCTGTATATAGAGGTGGTCCAGAGTTCCCTGCCATGTGATCCTCTCTACTTCATGCAACTTTGCTTCTTCAAGGCTCTGGATGGCTAAATTGGAGTCTTATTTAGGGTAACATAATCATGCGAGATTCATCCTAGTGCCTTGTTAAGGTTAAGAAGTGAGTCACAGAGCCAACCATACTCAAGTGGAGCAAATCAACACCCATTGGGTATAACCTTAGGGCATTTCTTCTGTAGTACTCCCTCATATCCCCAGTGATTCACATCTCTCATACCTGCAGAATACATTCACTCTTTTCCAAGTTTCCTGAAAATTTCATACCATATCAGCATCTATTTATTGTTCAGGATCTCATCACATACGTCTGATACAGATACAGATGAGGCTTCTGAATGTAATCCATTAAGTTCATCTCCTGCAGAAAAATTTCCTTATCTATGACCTGGAAGCTAAAAAAATGAGATGACTGTCCTCAATAAACCCAACATTCAATGATAGAATAGATGTAGGATAAAAGCTTTCTATATTCCAGATAAAATAAAAGCAAAAGAGTCAGTCTTCACTGAAGTTCTGAAATATAATCAAGCAAAGGTGAGGGAGTTTCTTACCCTGCAAGGCTTCAAAGTAGTTCACTGGTTCTAGGCTCCACCTTATGGGATCTTGCTCCTACCTACTTATTTATTCTTTCTTTTTCATGGAAAATGACACATGCTTGCCACTGAATAATTTTATAAACTTTCTTCCGGTTAGTAGAATTTTGGATTTTTTAAAAATGTGTATCTTTCTGTCGTTTTTAATCCAAATTGGCAGTGTTTCTGCTGAAACTATTTTCATAATAGTGTATTTGGATATTATAAAAATAATAATGAGTGTATTTGGATATTACATGGATTTTGTTAGCTTTTACTTCATGAGATAAATGCTACCATCACATATCCTTTCTTCAATATAATCTTTTTTTTTAAAGTGGTGTTCTATTGAGATGGTTCAGAAATAGTATTCTCAAATATTCTAGTGCTCCAAAATTTGACTTATAGGTTTAAGGAGGTATACCCTTAGTCTATTAAAAAGGCCCTTTGTGTATCTAAACATGCTGACCTTGAACTTTTGATTTTATGAAGTTTCTGCAAGAGGTGGTATGATCACTCTTTTGGCCTTTTCATATCTTTTGCCACTTGGAGAAGCTGATTTTTCAAAATCATCAAGTTCTGGTCCCCTTTGGTTTACAAATTATTTTTTCAGTTGATCTCTCTCTTCTAGTACTTTACTGTTTTTTCCTTGAAAGAAATAATTATCTTCTATAGGTCCAGAACTAAGATTGCTGAAAAACAAATCCAAAATCACATTCAGCAAGTGCCTTAATTACAATGCAAATTGAATATTTAACCTCACAAGGTATCTGTTGCTAAATTGATGGCATTTGCTGGAAAGAAATGTGATTCTAAAAATCGGAATGAGGACAAATGAAAAGACCCTGATGAAACCAGGGATATTAAAGCCCAAACTTTGATGAATCTTTGTAAATAGAATTAGCTATTCCACCTCTGAATGATCAATTCTGCTTTCCCCAAGTAAATTGAAATGGTATCTCAAGAGATTGTTGCCTTGCAAGACATTTCTGATTCTCCTCAAAACCCATACCAACACCTCTTTTTCCTTCTAGACCTATAACTAAACACGAGTCACATGAAGGTGAGGTACAATATGTGACCCATGAGGAAGTATGCTACACTCCAAAAATCCACATTATTTTTCTCCAAATATACAAAAAAGCCTTGGGAATATGTGTACAAATAGATATTGAAGATGTGGGATAACAGTGGAACATAAATTTGAATCAGGCTGAATTTTTTGATATGGGACCACTGAGCAGAGATTCTGGATTTAATGTTGCAGTTTGAGTGGTTAAAAAACTATAAAGATTGGTTTGTTTGGTTGACTCAAACATGGAACAAAAGGTGGCCTAAATTAAATTAAGTTAAATTGTCAAAATTGCCTTGGTATACCATAGTGGATGAGATACAAAGGCTTAGGGAGATTGCAACGTTAAGGTCACTATATTTAAGGCTCTGGAGAATATATATTTTACCATGGCTGTGAAGAATAAATCTGTGAAGTGAACCCCAGAAACTTGAAGACCTCTGTGATCTGTGATCACTCTTTTTTTTTTTTTTTTAAGATTTTATTTATTTATTCATGAGAGACACAGAGAGAGGCAAAGACACAGGCAGAGGGAGAAGGAGGCTCCCTGCAGGGATCCCAATGTGGTACTCCATCCGAGACTCCAGGATCATACCCTGAGCCAAAGGCAGACACTCAACCGCTGAGTCACCCAGGCATCTAGAAGTTCCAATGGGAACTCCTGTCACTGAACTGGTAAACCTGAATGCAATGGGAATAATTGGATCCCTGAGTGTCAGGGGCTAAGTGGCAGCACTTAGTCCCCAAAGGCAAGGTAGTTATGGTACCATAATGGATAGCAGAATAAAATCAGAATCAGAATAGTCTGATTTGAGACGCCTGGGTGGCTCAGCAGTTGAGCATCTGCCTTTGGTTCAGGGCGTGATCCCAGAGTCCTGGGACGGAGTTGTGCATCAGGCTCCCCGCACGGAGCCTGCTTTTCCCTCTCCCTCTGCCTGTATCTCTGCCTCTCTCTGTGTGTCTCTCTCATAAATAAATAAAATCTTAAAAAAAAAAAAAAGAGTCTGACTCACGAGACCTATAGTGTTGGTTAGTTGATCATTTTAGATACTACATGGATTTTGTTAGCTTTTACTCCATTAGATAAATGCTACCTTCACATATCCTTTCTTCAATATAATCTTTTTTTTTTTTAACTTGGTGTTTCTAGAAGTGAAATAGATGGAGATTCTTTTAAATTCTTGTTTGATCTGTATGAGCAGAAAAGTTCTAGGACAAGTGAACAAGTCTAACTTGAATCATAAAAACAGAGTCATGGCCCTTCAATCAATTCCCAGACATGAGCCAATTTATAGAATCTCTTTAAATAAAGGGGAGGCTAGGTCTCCTTAAGGAAAGGCCTCAAAAAACTGCCCAGAATTCACACTGTTAATCTTTCTTTTAGCCTTCTGAAAAGGGACACATAGACATTTGCCAGAGTCATTGTGCATTGGAGAAAGAAAATAATCACAGTTCAGTAATTACTGCACACTGGCTCTGAATTGACAGTAATTCCAGGAGACCCCAAATGTCACATGGTTTATCAGTCAGAGTAGGAGCTTCTGGAGGTTATCTTTTCAGTAGAAGACAGCTGAACACACAATACAAACCTGACCTGTTTTTCTCAGTAGTGAGAAAATATGAAAGAGAAAAAAAATTATGGGAAGACTATTGATGTGTTTCCAGTTGAATGAATTATCTGGAAAAAGATTCCTATGTTCTTGCTGGAATACATCCTTGGACCATGTAACCCTGGATATAAACTTGAGTTTGACCATAAGTTTAGTTTAAAAATAAACATCTGACACAATATGAAGCTGGATCTCTTATTGTGTGTATTGACATTTAACATATCTGCTCCACCAAAGAGTGAATATAGAATCAGGTTAATTTCAGGTTTTTATCAATCAAGGTACATATTTCTTATCTCTGGAGAACCAACTTAAAGAACTCAATTTAGAATAGAGAGTAGAGAAATGAAAGCCACGTTCTCTGTAGGTACATGAGGAGATAATACATTTTCTCTAATAATATTGAATAATAATTATTGAGTAATAATCTTGAATTACGTAATTAAAAGTACTTACATGTTTATTTCTTTCTCTCACTTCATTGTTCTCATTTCGTCACTCCTCTCTCTTCTTCAAGCATGTAGTTTCCTCAAGGTGTTTACTGTAGTGAGAATTACTGGTGAACCCTTGAGAACAACTTGGTCCAATGCTTCTTGCTGAGAATGTCAGTGCTGTTTCCAGTGACTTTCTTAGGTATTTGCAGATTTCTGAAGCTCTTCAGAGAAAGGTGTTCAGAATGTCTTTGAAATACAGAACAGGACTTAGTAGTTTCAGAGTCCCGAGGAGACATATATTGGAAGTATGGACCTGATAAAGGGAGAGGTACTATATTATATACCCCAGGTTCTCAGTCAAAAATTTGGAAGGGTACAGTGCATTCTAAGAGTATTAATAAAACAGAATTACACAGTCTTTCAAACTCTGCAAGCCCAAATCGAAGTAGCTCTTTAGATTGAAATTATCTTCTCACTATATCTTTCTGGTTGAACTTTGAAGAAAAAGAACATGGTCCCAAACTTCCATAATTTTTCTGAAAAGTCCATTGTACCTGATCAAAAATTACACAGCACTCAAGAAAGAAGATCTAAATATTAAATACAAAAAGTAAAAATGTAGTTACAGATATCCACTGATAAATAAGGTTTTGGAAGTATCAGACATAGTTTAAAATATCTGTGATCAATAAGCTCAAGAAAATATAAGTCCACATAAAGAATTTTATCAAGAATTATAAAAAGAATTATAAAGAAATTCTAGAACTAAGTAATATTCGAAGACTATAATGAACATATGTGTAATTAAAAATACAAAGCCTTGCCATTTGTTGTAGCAAAGGATACTATAATCAAAAAGAACTATAAATCTTCTCAGAAGAGGAGAGTTGAGGAAAATATATCAGGGTTTTTGGATTTGGATGTTTTATAGTCTTAACTTAGATTAATCAAAATTAATCAAATAATTAATCAAAAGAAGATAAGTTTCTAAAGAATTCAGCAGTTACATTAAAATATGTAAGCGTGGGGATCCCTGGGTGGCTCAGTGGCTTAGCACCTGCCTTCGGCCCGGGGCATGATCCTGGAGTCCTGGGATTGAGTTCCGCTTCAGGATCCCTGCATGAAGCCTGCTTCTTCCTCTGCCTGTGTTTCTGCCCCCCTCTCTCTCTCTGTGTGTGTCTCTCATGAATAAATAAATAAAATCTTTAAAATTTTTTTAAGTAAAATAAAATATGTAAGCTTATACTGAGTTACTGTTAAATCAAGTTGTTTGTGACCCATTCTCATAAATACTTTTCAGAGCAAACTGGTGTAAAAGGAATTTGAACTCAATCTGTGTTGTATATCATAGATTGTTTGGTATAGTGTTGAGACTCTTGAAAGTAGTTTTGAGAAACAAGTACAGTCCACTTTGTAAGTTGTTATTTTTTATTTAACTCCCATTTGCTATAGTCTGAAGCAAAAGATATCTTTAAAAAATTCTAAAGGAAAAGCAAGGAATGTAATTGTAATAAATGATAATGGCAAAGGTCTTGATGACTTCCAGATTTATCGCTTTACTGCCAGGAATGATCATTGAATTAATTAATATAGAAAACCCATAAAGATGTCAAGGTTAAGATTAGAGAAATAGTCAATAATTTTTAATATGTAAATTTTGGTGTTGTTATGGCAGATCAGGTAGCAGTTTGGGTAAGAAACTAACTCTATAAATGGTATCTGGTATGAAGATGGTATATACAAATTTATTTAAGTTCACATTGCTTATTTTAGCCAACTAGAAGCTTTCTGTGTTTAGATTTTCAATAAATGAATTTTTCATATGTTATAGTTATCAGTAGCCCCATGTAAATTTGAATCTTTTTACAACAAATCTATTCTCGACTTGCTTTATATCTGTTACTTTTTAATAAGGCATGCAAAAGCAAAGTTTATATGAACTAAAGCAAAAATAAACTTATCTAGATATGGGAAATTCTTACAGTCTTCTTCGAGGTTTTAAGTAATTCCTAAATTTTGTTTACTTGATTATAAAGTGTCCTATGGGGTTTTGATAATGAAGTAAATCTGTAAGACTAAGGATGACATGCTGAGTTATTAAATTAGCCTCTAAATTAAATTTTGAGTGTATCTTAGCTTGACTTTGGCACTACATATGTTTATTAAGCTCAAAAGTACATTCAAGTATATTTAAAATGATAAAATATTTCTTTGGGAATAGTAAAAAAATATGTAGGATTTTACTTTATTTTTCTTTTAAAATTTGGAAATCAGTGTCCACTTATGGAGCTTGACTTATTATCAATATAAAACAAGAAGCCGGATATCTAAAAACTGTACAACTATTCTCTTGTGGTGTAAAGATCTCTTTGCAATTCATATTTAATTATATTTAGCTAAGGATATGGATAGTTTCTTTCTGTTATCCATCTCCTTCCATTTAATCTTCTTTTGAGTTTATTCTTTTTTTTTTCTCTTGACTTTCTGCTTATTTTCCTACATTATTTATTACTCTTTTTTCTTCCATCCCATTTTAATCTCACTTCAAGAAATAGTCAACTACCAATTACTCAGAGTCCACCATCTGAAACTATGTATAGGAGTCACGGTTGAAAGATATAAGAAAAAGTCTTTGCTTTTAACGAACATACGAACTAGCTGTACATAAAGAGCATGGGCTCTTTAGCTTTCTCCACATGCTCCCAAAGCAGAGCACAAACAAGTGCAAATATACAAGGTGAAAACCATACTCATGAATGCCAGAGGCATCCAGAGGAGAGTGTGAACAGTTAGAAACATCTGGTTTTTTAAAAAACATATTGGGGAAACTTGAAAGAGAGTTGGATTTTAAAGAAAGAGACAGAAGAATATCAAATGGGCAAAATCACATGCACAATGGTGTCTAGCACTGTCTCACAAATGCCATCTGTTTGTTGAATTAGTTGCTGGTGGCAATGAGCAGGCAATATCATTCAAGTGAGTCTGTCTGGAGCTGGGAGTCTTCAATGGGAAAACAAAAATTACAAGGTAAGTTTGAGAAAATTTGGAGAAAACTCCAACATCTTAGAAAGATCTATGTGGATTTTGTATTATTAAAGGATCCAATTAGGAATATATTAAAATTTGTATTTTAGCTGGATGTTTCAAAAAGAAACAAGTATTCTTATGGCAATCTGTATCTAAAGTGTTGCAATTCTAATAGAAAAGTGCTGTGACAGCAATATTTTGATTTTATACTTGCCTTAGAAAAGTATTTCTGTAAGTAGTAGATTGACCTACAGGAACAAAAGGAATTGAATTTAAAAATAATTCCAGGGGATTCCCTGGGAGGCTCAGCGGTTTAGTGCCTGCCTTCAGCCCAGGGCGTGATCCTGGAGACCCAAGATCAAGTCATGTCGGGCTCCCTGCATGGAGCCTGCTTCTCCCTCTGCCTATGACTCTGCCTCTCTCTCTCTGTCTCTCATGAATAAATACATAAAAATCTTAAAAAAAATAAAATAAAAATAATTCCAGGGGTACCTGGCTGGTCGTAGAGCTTGGGACTCTTTATCTTGAGATTGTAAGTTTGAGCCCCATGTTGGGTGTAAAGATTGCTGAAAAATAAATCTTAAAGAAATTCCAATTAAACACTATCATTATCAAGAATAGGTACAAAATTATATTTAAATCAATGCATAACAATAAGTGAAACCCCACGTACTTGGTATTAATTTAAAAATTACAATATTGTTTGAGATTAATACTGGTTTCCAGGCATTTCTGTAATGTATGGTGTTGAAACAGTCACACAAATACTACATAAACTGTAGTGATACAACAAACTCATCCCAAAACTCCTGGGTTTCATTCTAAAACTCCTTTTAGAAACACTAGCTCTCTAGTGTTTAGACCTCAGATTACTTATTCAACCTCTGTGCCTCACTTTTCAAAATCTGCTAAATGGAGATACTAGTAGATGTCTCATCAAGTTTTTATGAAAATTAAGGAAATCACTGCTTAGAATTTGGGATATCTTATCACAGAGTAAGCTACCAACAAATGTTAGCTATTGTTGCTATTGATAAATATTAACTGATTCACAAAAATACATAAAGCACACAATTTACTCTTTACCCATAGAAAATCACCTCATTCTCCTTTTTGAGAACAAAGAAGAGTTGGGTTTATTTCTTTTATCATAAATTTATCCCCAACTTATGTGTTTATGCATTGTTAGCCTTTTGGTGTAAATTGAAGTCACACTGTATGTGTAGTGATGTCTTCTTACCTCTTCGTGTGCCAGAACATTTCATGTCAACAATAAAGCTTAAAATAGCTTAACATTTCTACATAGTTCATAATGTTCATGTACCATAATTTATTTAATCAGTTTCCTGTTAGTGAGTATTTAGGATCTTTTTTTTTTTATCATGAGCAATGTTGCAAATCATATGATAGAAAAAACTTTTAGCAAGCAGTGCAGGAACAAACCAATCAGAACAGTTGATAGATGAAACAATTGCATATGAAACAAATAAAAAAAACTAGCATCAAAAAAAAAAAGATAAATATAAATTCTGCCAAGGATTTCTGAGGGAAATTCCAAGATGTAATTAGCTGTTTAAAAAACTGTAGTGTTTAACAATTGTAAACATTCAATCAAATCTGTCCTTCTAAAGGTATTTTATTAAAAAAAAAAACTTATAGGGATGTAAGTTAACATTTATAGACACTAAACTATACTGATAACAAAGAGAGTGATAAAGAAGGAATCACAAGTATAATAAAAATTGGCAGCAATTTTTAACATAAAATAATGAGCTTGGGACACCTGGGTGGCTCAGAAGTTGAGCATCTGTCTTCGGCTCAGGGTGTGATCCTGGGATGAGGGATCCAGTCCCACATCCAGCTCCCTGCTTGGAACCTGCTTCTCCCTCTGCCTGTGTCTCTGCCTCTTTTTCTCTGTGTCTCTCATGAATAAATAAATAAAATCTTTTAAAAATAATAAAATAAAATAATGAGCTTGTAGAATCCATTATTGACATTCTTTATTGATGTAATGATGGCAAAATTAAAAGAAATATAATAAAATATATGTATTTGGAGATCATTTTATTGTCTATAAAGCACAATTCAAGGTTTATATTTGTATAGTAGAATCAGTGATCAAAAAATTGCTATAGTATTTCTTTAAAAAAGAGTGAGAATAGGACTTAACTCTCTATAATTCAGACCCACTCCTTAAGCCAATAGGGTAGTAGTTTTTTTTTTTTAAGACTTTATTTATTTATTCATGAAAGACAGAGAGAGAGAGAGAGAGAGAGAGGCAGAGACACAGACAGAGGGAGAAGCAGGCTCCATTCAGGGAGCCTGATGCAGAACTCGATCCCAGGACCTCAGAATCACGCCCTGAGCCAAAGGCCGATGCTCAACTGTTGAGCCACTCAGGCAACCCCAGTAGTAAGTTCTTCGGGGGCATTTTATATCTCTGTATTTTCATGAAACAAATTCAGCAGTGGCATCACCAGAGCTAAGTAGTGGTTTTTCAATTGGAATATGATTCAAGGCAACATTTGACAAATATTGATTGAACTTGTTTTATGTCCTTTGTATGATGCTAGATTCCCATGGATTCAATGGTGAGTAAGACACAATGGCTTCCCTCAAAAAATTTAAAATCTACAAGGAGGGATAGACATATAAATAAATTAAAGTTTATTGTGAACCATGATGTTGAGAGAACTATGAACAGCACTTAACCAAATATTAGATGGAAAGTCAGCAGGTTAAAGGATGTTTTCTGGAAGAAATAATTCCTCATCAGAGATTTAAAGGGAGCTGGGTGATAAGCTGGTTGAAGAATCATAAAAGTGACTGTTTAGCCATGAGTCTTGCAATGGCTAGATGTTGATTCAATTATGCAGGTGTGAAGTAACAAGTTATACATTGTAAAAATCAAACAAATTAACTGTTGAAAAGGGGTCTTGCACGGAGAAAAATCTAGAAAATTCAGTTATAAGAGTATGTTTTGAAGGCACCTGGGTTGCTTAGTTGGTTAAGTGTCTGCTTTTGGCTTGCGTCATGATCCTAGGGTACTGGAATCAAGTCCTGCATCAGGCTCTCTGCTCAGCAGAGAGTCTGCTACTCCATCTACACCTCCTCTCTGCTCGTGCTCTCTCTCTCTCACACACACACACTCTATCTCCCTTTCTCAAATAATTACTTTTTTTTTTTTTTAAGGGATGTACTTTGATCAGAGTCCTAGCAGTTCTTGTTGCTACTAGCAAATGAGTGGAGGACATATTATGAAATGGAGTTGGTAGGAAAGGAAGCCTAAGGCCAAGGTGTTAAGCACCTTCAATGTAATTTTTAATTTTGCTTTGTGGAAGATTATGGTAATTGTTGAATGGATGACCTGAAAAAATTCTTCCTATCTCTGTTTGCATGGCTTGTTGAAATGTGATTTTGCCTAAATCCAATCAAAAGATAACATTTATTTTACCCATGCTCGAATCTAGGCTTGTGACTTGTTCTGATCAATAAACATGAGTTGATTTAGTGTTACTGCCAAGTCTAAACATCAGGAAGTTTGAAGCTTTTGCTCTCCATCTCTTGCTGTCCTGGAATTGCCACAAAAGAAATCCCTATCTGTCTAACTGGAAGCTCAAAGGCTTCTGAACAGGGAAGTCCAGCCAATAGTTAGAACCAACTACCAGATATGTGAGTGAGACCGTCTTTGATCATTCAGTTCCATTGAAGCCACCAGAGAAGTGCAGCCAGATATATGACTAGGAGACACCAAGAAAAGACCAATCCAGAGAAGCCCAGCCCAAACTGACCCACAGATTTGTGAAGAAATAATATGATTCTTATTTCAAGCCAACAAATTTGAGATAGTTTATTACCCATATATGGTAAAATCTTGAAAGGCTTTAAAGAAAGAGAGGAACAAGGAGTGACCAACATCATTATAGAATACCATCTGGTTACATGGAATTAGTTGTGAGTGAAGACAGTTGAGATGATGATGAACATTTGAACTCAAATGGTAGTAATGGAAATAAATGGATAGACTTGAGAGATAATAAATAAGTTGGATAGATCCTAATGATTAATGGGGTCCTGTTAAGGGAGAGGGTGCATATGTAGTAATGAAGGATGGTAGTCAGTTTATAGTGGGAATCTGGATGGATTTTTGAGTAATCACTGAGGTAGGGTACATAAGTAGCCATTGTCTTAGAGGGAGCATTGTGAAGATTATTGACTTATTGATGGCTTTCTTTTAGATTATTTTCCATTATGAAATAAGAGGCAATACTGTTTTCTGCTATGAATTCACGATGATAATGAAAAGTTAGCTACAATGATCTGGACCAAGAAGAAAAAATGTGGCTTTGGGAAACAACTACGAATGGGTTATAGTTACTCCAAAGGGAGATCATAGCAGGAGTAGATGAAAAGACTAAAAAACACCAAATGTAAATCTAGAGGCTTACAGCAGGAGTCAAAATTTAACCAGAGATATCTGTGAACAGAAGTAGTAATAGTCCTGCTGCTGTTTTCCAGCTTTGTGGATACTATCTTACTATCTGATCAATATTTAGCTACACTGCCTCTTCTGTACTCTAAGGTGGATGTGATACAAAATTCTTTACCCAAATTATTCTCTCATAAGCCAGCATTGGTCTGCCACATATTTGTTGAACATCTGCTATATTTTTAGAACTTTTTTGGCTTTCTGGGTACAATTCTGCATGAAATAAGAAGTTTTGCTCTCATGGCAAAATTATACATATACAAATAAATAAGCAAAAATAAGAAATAAACATATGAAAACATATCAGGTGGTGACAACTACTATGCAGGAAAAAAATGTAGGATAGGAAGGTACAGAATAATCAGAAAGAGGTGCTATTTCATGTCAATCATGTAAAAGATAGCTTTGAACAGGTGACATCTGAACAGAGATCTGAATAAATATGTAGAAAGAAAACATGCCAATATTGGAGAGAGAACTCTCCAGGCAAAGAAAGAATGCAGGCAAAACATTTTAAGGTGGAAATATACTTAGCATGCTCGAGAAACAGGAAGAAAGCCGTTGTGTTTGAATCTCCTTGCAGAAAGAGCTTAGTTGGTGGAAAATGTAAGCTTTATAGATAACAAAGGAAATTTTGGATTTCAGTGAAACTCTGATAGGAAGCCTTTGGAGAGGTTGAGATAGGTCAATGCCAGTATTTGATTCACATATTGGGGATCCCACATAAAGGGTTCCCCAGCCTGCCTTATGGAAAATAGTTTTGACTAGGTGAAGTACAAGCAAGGAGATCAGTTGTGTCTACTACAGAGGGAAAAGATGGGATAAGTGAATAGTCTCAGAATATATTTTTAAAAACAATGCATTAGTTTTCTATCACTGCTTTGAAAAGCTACCACAAACTTAGTGACTTAAAAAGCACAAATGTATAGGTTCATGGTTCTACACATCAGAAGCTTGACCTGGGTCTCATTAGGCTACAAGTCTGCAGAGGTGAGTTCTTTACTGGAGGCTCTAAAATCTACTTATACACTCACACCAGTTGTTTGCAGAATTCAGTTCATTGTGGTTGGAGAACTGATGTCCCAATTTTCTTGCTGTCTGTCTGCCAAGTTTGGTTCTGAGCTCTTGGAGGCCACCTGCATTCTTTTGTACTCAAGTCCTTTTGTCTTCAAAGCCAGAAAAGATGGCTTGAGTTCTTCTCATGCCTTTGTGTTATGCTTTTTCTTTGCCACATCTCTCTCGCTGACACCATGCCCACCTCTTCTGATTTTTAAGGGCCCATGTGTTTATATTGGGCTGTATATAATCCAGATAGTCTTCTCATTTGAAGCTCAGCTGGTTAGCAAGTTTAATTCTATATGCAAGTCCCTTTTGATATATATATATATATATATATATATATATATATATGTATATATATATGTATATATATAACATATTTACACATTCACAGTAGTTACACCCATGGGCAAAGACCATGGAACCAAAATGTCCTGCTTATCACATTTGGTCTGACCACTATTAGCCGATATTTGAAATTGTTTCCACTATAAAAATGACAATATCATATGGTTTGACCTGATATCATTAAACAACAATATTCAAAATATAGTTAGGATACTCTCTTTCCATATACATATGTATATATTACAGCTTCAACTTTATTGATAGTAACAAGGACAAAAAGAACAATAGCAAAGAAGAGTTCATATATGGAAAATTGTGTTTAATTCTCACAGCGACCCTATGAAGTTGGCCTATGTTTTTTTTGTTTAAAATATTTTGGTTTCTGTGAAAAAATACATTTTCATTAAAAAACCATTTTTCCAAATAGTATATATAATATGCTGTCAATTCTTCCCAAGCAACACAAAACACACTTCCTTCTCACCTATACCTGCCCCCAATACTTATCTCCTAGACAGAATTACACATTTATTAATGTTTTGCTTCTCCATCCATAGTGCAGCTTTATTGCCATGAAACAGCTGCCCAGCCAGATTCTATATTTTTCAGCCTCTGAATATGGGTCAGTCAGGTACTGAGTTATTACCAATGAGATGTGAGATGATTTGAAATGAAATATTTCTAGGCTAAGGCACTTAGGGTGTGTGTTTACTTTCACCTTGCTCTTTCCTTCTTCTCTGCAGATTGCTTATGATGACAGTGCTGAAGGAGTCATGACATGGAAAGAGTCCGTTTCCCCCAGTCATCTTGTGGTGGAAAAGCAACTCTGGCTGGGATTGTCAAAAAGAAATAAGCTTCTACTAATACTTTCTTCATTGTAGTAGCTAGGGCTACATTAACTAATATAGAAATTGGTCGTTTGAAGGGAAGTTCTTCCTCCCCGCCAAAACAATCTAAAGTGGCATTGGCTAGGTAGTTGGGAGACAGGCAACAAGGAAATAGCTAACCCTACCTGGGATGATATAGACCTGTTGCTTCCATTATCTTCGTAGCAGAACCAATACCTGAGTCTGCATCTCTCAGGTAGTGTTCCAGAACAGCATTATTACATGGAACAGATCAATTCTGATGGCAACTATCCCCTTTACTAGGAAAGACTGAAAGGAAATAGAGTGCAGCAGAATTTTAGCTTCACCTTTTCCAACCATGAGGGCTTCTTTGTAGATAACAGCAAGAAATAATACTGAAATAGTTTTGATCCATAAAATAGAATTAAATGTATCAAATAAGAAAAGAGATCCAACATTGGGGTGAAGGTCATATTGGGGTGTAATCTTCCTATAAAACCCTACTGCTTACTATGCCTACGATTTAAGAAAGAGGACCATGAAGAAAAGAAGCAAAATAAGTAAATTAAAATGGCAGACATGAATATTGTGTATGGGAAAGAGTTACAGGGGCTATTTGACACATGAAATGACTTTCATTATTCTTTCATTATTATTTTTGAACAGGGTATTTTTAAGGTTCATGAAGATGATAAAAATAACTTTTCATATTGAATACCTCTAAATTAACAGTACAAATACTCACTGAATACCTAATCACGAGGTGTTTTATCAATGTGATGATAAAAACACAATAAAATATATTTCATTTTATTTAAAGTCAATCCCTAATCAACTAAAATGATACAGCTTTTAGTAGTTCTTGACTGAAAAATCCCAAAAACTTCTTTTTAAACTTTGATGGAAGTTTTAAGAATTAGAATATCTGTAGTATTTGCTATTATTACCATATAGGACAAGAATGCCAAGTTCAGCAGTTTGACATCTCTGAGTTTTATGATACTGTATTATACACTTAGGACAAGTCAACCAAAAGTTCATTGTGCAAAACCAAATGATTGGAAAATACATTCATAAAACCTAACACAAATTCACTGAAAATTGTGTGCACAATCTTGTAACCCCCAGCATAAACACAGTGTATAATTTGGGGTCATTTTGAACTACACAGTGGACTTCTAATTCATAGGGGGATTGTGTGTCATAAAAAGAACAGTTCCCTCCTCCAAATTTTCAGCACTTGCCCCATACTCAGATCCATAGTTAAAATTAATGTCAAATAGAAACTGTCACTGTAGAAACAACTCTCAGTAATATAATCAGCAGAAAATGATGAAAATGTAATCACAAAATATATAGCCAGAAGAAAAAGATGTGACAAAGCTGACAAGCAAGTGGAATCCAACATAACTCTTCTCTGCGAGCCGCTTACTTGCGGACAGATAAAAACCAAGGAACAGCAACGTTACTGTCTCCCTTGAGCAGAATCATTGTCTTGTGGGAAACAGGCATGACACACATTGACTGTGTTCATAGATATGCGAGGCTGTAGGGTCTGCTATGTATTTTGAAAGGACACAGATGTATAACTGACAGTATAAGAGCCCTAGATATTTCCAGGATAGGGCAAAGGTAGACAAGCTTAAGAATCGATTTGCCCAGCTACTTTTAAGGATAAAAGTGAGTAAAATCAAATGAAGCAAACAGCATGATTATTTACTGGAAAATAAATTATTTAAAACTCTCTTTTTTCTTGTGTTCATGAAACAAGCTCCCACGATCATGAATTAATATCATCTGAAATGCATAGGGCAATACTGGGCGATTAAAAAATAATTTGCTCCTTGGTGACTGACATAAGAAGGATATGTAATTACAGTAACCAAAACATAGTAGACCATAGGTTCCATAAATTTATCATTTCCTCTAATAAATTTGCAGTTTTAATGTGCTGATAGTAGGCCCCTAAAAATAGAGGTAGAGCTCATCAGGAAATACGTTTGGAAAACTAGAACGCTGTTAATTTTGAATTTTTCTCTTTGCTTCATTAGAAATAAAATTCAAGGAGAGTATTTGAATGCTTTCTAAAGACTTTAAAATGAGAGTTAATTGCACCATTTTTTGGTGGATTTATATAGCTTTTTAAAAATAATAAGCATTTTTTAAAGATTTTATTTATTTATTTGAGAGAGACAGAGCGTGAGTGAGCATGAGCAGAGGGAAAGGGAGAATCAGACTTTCCTGCTGACCAGGGGAGCCTAACATGGAGCTCGATCCCAGGATGCCAGGATCATAACCTGAGCCAAAGGCAGATGCTTAACCACCTGAGCCATCCAGGTGCCCCTAAGCATTTTTTTTCTAAAGTAAAATCTTTAGGCAACAACATCATGCATGTGTACATACATGTGTTTGTGTTTGTGAGTATAATTGTGGTCATGATGGCCCTACATATAACATTATTATTAAATATATTGACATATTCAAAAATTAATTTGATGATTGATTCATTACTCCATATTAAGACTGAACTAATTTATAAGAATCTGCATGTGAGTGTGTGTTTGTTATGGCATAAATTAAAAAGCAGAGTAGTTAGTCTGTGCTTTAGTTCAAATTCAGGCTGATCTTAAGCTCATTTTGTGTTTTTGGACAAGTTGGTAATCATTTTGAAAAGATGTGTTGACATCTATGAAATATCTGTGATAATACTTAGTAGATTCTTGTGAGGATTAAATCAAATTATCTGGGTAAAATCTTTAGCATGTTTCCTGTCATATAATTTACAATTATAAAAAATATGTTTTGAATAAAATAATAAAAGATTAAGATTCTTCTGCTATAGTGGGTAAGATCTTGACTTCCATGACCTTCACTGCCCGATGTTACGCATGTGAATATGTTATCTTCCACAGCAAAGGAGACTTTATAGATGGAATTAAAGTTGCCACTGTACTTCTGACCTACAAAACCGTGAAATAATAAATTTATATTTTTCTAAACCACCACATTTGTGGTAATTTGTTACAACAGTAATAGCAAATGAAAGCATCCACCTTATATGCATACATATGCATATACAGATATATAATCCCATAAATATGCTTTTTTGTTTAATTCAAGTACGTAATAAATGATATCCCAGAGGACTAAAAAAGCTAATTCCTCTTCAGTTATTTCTCTTAGGGAGTATATTGCATATTAGAATGTGATTTAATTTAAATATTTCAGGCTACCTACAGTTTCGTTGTTCCTTAGGGGTAACTGATTTCACATCTTTTGACGCTCATTTTGCTTCAGAGATGGTGTTTTTGCATTATTCATGTTTGTCTGCATCTATCTACCCTATGAGAATTTCAATAGCTCTGTGTGTGTATGTGTGTATGTGTATTTGAATACTTTTCTCTGTTTAACTCTAGAAAAACAAAATGAATGAAACTATTTTATACACCTCTATTTACAGTGACTACCAGCTAAATTTGTAAAATAGGAATCCAAGTTGAATTTTAAGTATGTTCTTGGTAATATTGAGAATGTTTACTGATACCATGTTACCTACAGAAAAGTTGTACAGTAATGATAGGAAAGAGAAAATGACACTCTTCAAATAAGTCATCATGGCTGAACTACTAAAAAATTTAGAGGGCAGTTATAGCAAATGGAGGAAGTTTAGAAGAGGATATATATATAGAAAGTTCCAGAAAGATTGCTAATAAGTATATACAAATAAAAGTTTAAATTATAGTTTATTTTCAAACAAGTGATTAGAGTAACTAAAGCATACATTTCAAAATATTATTATAATTTCTCTTATTAAGTAATAATTAATCTATTTGCTTTTGAAAGTATATATGAGGAAATGACCTTAGGCATATTGATGAATTTTATTGAGCAGTTATTATGTAACTTAATAAATATTATGATTTACATTACTTAATTGTACAGTATTTCTATGAACTGTGTTCTTTTCTTTTTTTCCAGATAATACCTATGTAAAAAGGTTGTTCAGAATTCAAAGTGAAACAGATAATAATTGATATTACCAAGTGCTGGCAATTTGAATTCAGAGCTCATAAGATTAATGATGTACTAAAAAATATGGTACAATGTAAGAATTTTGGAATAAAAAGAGCCATTTAGTGCAGTTATGATGATTTTAAACATAGTTCTGTATCCTTTAGTATAGCAAAAATATTCCATATTTCAAGATGAATGTGATATATACATACATATATATATATATATAAGCACAAGTAGTTTCTAAGAAACATTCATAAGCTTTCAACCAAAAAAGCATGCTTTCAAGAAAGTATTAAGACCAAGAAATTTTTTCATAAATATTGTATGAACTATGACAGAATATTAAATGTATATTCAACATATTTAAACTTTAGAATCATGTATATACATGCAAACAGGCATTTGGAAAAGTAAATTGTTTTTAAAAGATTTTATTTATTTATTCATGAGAAACACAGAGAGGGAGAGAGAGAGAGAGGCAGAGACCCAGGCAGAGGGAGAAGTAGGCTCCATGCCCAGAACCCAAGGCGAGACTCGATCCTCGGTCTCCAGGATCATGCCCTGGACTGAAGGCTGAGCTAAACAGCTGAGTCACCCAGGCTGCCCAGAAAAGTAAGTTTTTTGAAAAACGAAATATAACAGTTGTTTGTTAACAATGTTTATCCTGGGATGTGGGATAATTATTGATTTTTCCATTATATATTGTTGTGTTTTCCAATTTTTTTACATTGAACATAGAGGTTCTTAAGATATTTTTTAAACTTCTATTTATGAATAAACACAAAGCAAAGGGTAATGTCAGTCCCCATTTAGTGAATGATACTTTGTATTAGTAAGTAATGCTTTACTAAGAATTTACACAATCTCATTGAATTTTCAAGATTTAATTTCAATTTTATCAAATTGCATCCTCTCTCCCAAAGAGGTAAGTCTCAGGAAAGAGAAATAAACAGGGGGAACAAAGGCAAGAATCTTAAATAAAAGCAATACTGTAATAATGGGAATCAGATTAAAAATAATATCAATATAATAAAATCAGTATGCACATAATATATATATTGATTACAACATAATATAATCAATATATATGAAAACAGTTTAGTACTTTATTTAAAATAATGTTCCAAATCAGTTTTAGCTTCCTCTGGTAACCATAATTTCTAGCACTGTTCAAAAAAGTATGTTTCCCAGAGAGATTCTTTGATCATAAATTTGTGCTAATTTGCTGTCCAAAGCTTAGGTTTCTGCACTCCCTTGTTTTAACCCTTCCCAATTTCCTAGACAATCAAGTATAAGTTTTTCTTCATCATTTTTAACTTCTCTTCTTCCTCTTCCTCTTCTTCAACCTTTCTGGTTTTGAATTTGTATATTTCAGATGGATTGGAGTTAAGAGGAATACAGGGAAATTTTGTATACGATATGACAAAATTCTAAAATTGACGGTATCTTAAAGAAAGCTGGACTTCAGCATTGTAGATGATGTATATAAATATTTCATTTGTGTGTGAAAGTTCTGTGATTAGATCCCATATATGTTTGTTGGGTTGACCATCATGTCATTTTTTTTTTTTTTTTCTTAAACTGTTGAATAACTGTGTCAGGGACCTAGGCTCATATCTTCTGCTTCGGCCCCTCTCGATTGCTTTTGCCTTTCAGGTGACTAGATATACAGCAACTACTGAATGTTGGCATCATGAATATGCCACCGTTTCAAACTTCTAACAGGGCATGACTAAGTTTATTGCTTTCTGTGGTGAAGGGGAACACACTATCCATGCTAATCTCAAAAAAGTGAGAATTTATTGTATTCTAATAGGCATTTTATAATTTTGTGATTAATCTAAGGGATTTCTTTTTTTCTTTCACTTTTATTTTTTATTTTTTTTAATGCTGGGGAGGAGCAATAGAGAGCAATCTTAAGCAGTGCAGAGTACAATTTGGGGTTCCATCCCACAACCCTGAGATCATGATCTGACCCCAAATCAAGAGTCAGACACTTAACTGACTGGCCACCCGGGTGCCCTAATCTGAGGGATTTCTTTACAGTCCCAAAGTGAGGAGGTATAACTGCTTAACATGCTTAAAGGATTAATTTCCAAGGATTCATTGATCTTGTAATAGTGCACTAATGATTATTATATACATAGTGTGTGTGTCTATATACATATCACTATACTGCACACAGGTATTTTTTCTAAAAGAGTAGGAAACATGAAGATATATGTTTACAGTTAAATGCTGCCTGGAAAATATACAGTCTAAATACAAAATGTCATGTCCCGCTCTCTTCAGTTATTTTGCTTTTTCTTAACACTTCTCCTTTGCCACTACTGTGATAGAGTATGTTCATACTCAGAACTAGAGCTTTTCACTTTTTGCTGTTCAGAGGCTATTTAATTTTAATTGCTCCCCAAGCATAGGCCAATTCATGATGGCAAGAGCAGAGCAAGAATCCTTCACAGATCCTTTGAAGTTTGAAGAGCTGCTATTCACATTGCCTCAGGCTTCCATTCCCACATTTGTGTGAAAATGTTAGCAGGCGAATGAACACCTCTGTCATACATGCCCAATGTTACTATAACTGAAAATACCTTCTGCAGATTTCAGATTTTTCTTTATCTATATAAGGTTTAAAACAAGGATAGTAAACAGATGTTGCTTTGCTACCTACATTTAAAATGGCATTAAAAATACAAGTTATGAAAGGATATCAGTGGTTAAAATAATCAAATTAAACACAGTATGTACACTGAATATTTTATGTATCTGTGTGTGAGTTGGGGTGGGTTTAAAGAGTTGTAAATCATCTTCACATTGGAGAATAATATCTTCAACTGTACCTTGTAACTTTGCACATATAATATATGCATAAATACTCTGAGTAGTACTGATCTTTTGTAAAAAGGAATAATAATTTCTTAAAGCATTCAATTTCATGGTTTTTGTCTAAGGCAAAAAACAAAAAAGAAAACATGAATACATTTGCCTGGGTGTTTAAATGCAAAACAATATGTATACTACTTATACCCTGTATTTGTGGAAGATGGAAGCTGAAAATAGATAAATCCCATCTAGAGCATATTGGAATTATAAAATGTATAAGCAACAATAGTGGTTCTTATTATTTTCAAAATCAATTTTAAAATAATTCAACAGAGGAGATTTAGACCAAGAAACACATGAGAGGGAAATAATTTGAGAGATGTCCTTGATTGTTCAAAATAAGTGATCAATTTCAACGGAAGAGAAACATTTGAAATTTAAAAACAAATTTTAACACAGGATGACAAGAAACTTACCAGAATCATTAGAGACTTTTCTCCCCACTGGCATCAAATTCTAAATTGTTTCTTCACATTTTCATCTAAAAGATAAATTGAGAAGAATAAATAAGCAACATGTATATAAATTAGTGAAGCGAGGCTTATTGACTCTGAAATTAAGTGTTTGAACTTTGTGTTATCACCCTTCCAAAAGCCTGAATTATTCTTTAGCAGGAGAAAATTAGAGAATTGTTTTGGTTAGCTTTTCCCTAAGTAGGACTTTCCAGGTTATAGTTGAAGTCTTTGATTTAGTAATATCTATGACATGTTTTCCCTCTTCCAGATTATATTTCAATTGGCTATTCCATTAAGTTGCTACTTTTAAAGTTAAGGGATCAACAGAGCAGCCATTTATACAATGGACCCTTATCCTGCTTTGAATTTTTCTTTTCTTTCTGGTTCCTCATCTCTGCTTCTTGTGACATCACTGACAATAATCATCTTGATTCAAGTCCTCCACTCATGCTACTTTTAGGAAAAGGCCATCTAATAAAGGAGAGTCTCTCCAAACCCAGAAATTGCCATGTTCACCTGCTTGATTTTTGAAGACATTTTGTTTTGTTTTATTTTCACTATTTTGTTGTAAATAAATGCAACATAGGTAGAAAAAAAAATCATTTCTATCATTCCACATGGCTGTTTTCTGAAAATATAGAAAGTATTTATTCTTTCAACAGTTTCTTCTTTCCTGATGATGGTCTTTTCATTCAGTTCTTTCTTGCCTGATTGATCTTTCATGCCAGCAATTTGAAGAGTCTTGACACACCTACCTACTCATTACTCAATCTTTACTTTTGGCTAAGCCTGTTAAAAGCAGCAATGGATTCAACATAGATATGGAAGAAAAAATAAAATTACTATGTAAAATATATTTTTAAAAGCCCCTTTAGAAAGAGCAAGAAAGTTTCTTTGCATGCAAAAATGGGAGAGCCTATGTTTATTTATTTATTTTTTTTTTCTGAGAAGTGGGTTGGCTTGAAAGAAAATGTGAAAGACTGTATATCCAAACAAAACTCTGATATATTAGAACATTCTTTATATTCCAAAATACCGAATTTGGCTGAGATGCAAAATACTGTCCCTTCTCCTTCCTACCCAAATAGTCTTCTCTTTTTGACCCATAGAGATCATGCATGAGAAGAAAGTGGTATCCTACGACCACTTCACTACAAGGCGATTTATATATATAAATAATTTTTAAAATGCAAAAAGCAAACAAACATTCCAGAAACAAATGATGCTGAACAGAGAATTAAAAGAGAATAGAAGCACCAAGTCATAGGCAGAGGTAACTGTGAAGATGGAAATGATGCAACACCCAACTCAAGAAGCTTCAAGTTATGGAAATAGAATAATGTCCATGCTGTGGAAAAGTGTTCAAATCAATTTTATTGAGATTTTACTTAACAGCCAATATCTGGGTTAAAATGTGAAATTTTGTCCAAGATTATTTATATTCTATCATTGTCCCCAACTGCACTTCAGATTAAATCCATACCCCTACTGGGTCAGATATGGACTCTTACCTGAGCTGCCAAATGAATAAGGAATGATTCAAGGGAATACAGTATTTTCATCCCAGGCAGGATCCACTTTAAGGATCTTACCACAACGTTAGGATGATGTGGAAAATGTTCAAAGAACAAGCACTGGCCTTTCAAGGGGTATATTAAGATTGGATTATTCAAACAAACAGATGAGCAAACAAAAACAAACATGTAGCATTCTGCGATATGATTTTAGTGATTCACCCCAATAAATATTCTTATAAAGTGCTAAGGGAGAAAGAAATCTGGATATCCAATAACACTGAATCAATAGAATAGGAATGAGCTACTAAGAACTATAATGTGTTCTTGATAGTCATAAAAGAATATTGAGATAAATGATGCAGCATTGCATAAAATAAATGGGAAGATAAATTGCAAAGTTTAATGGCATTCTGCTCAAAAATCACAATAACTTGACGTGGAATATTGAAAAGTAAACAGGAGAATGAATGCAAAAACCTAGCTTCAATGCTTTTGAAAAAATAGAGTGATTTTTTTTTACTGTTTTTAAAATGTACAAAATTATGGAGTTGTAATAACTCAACATTAGATTCAAGTTAGTATAACACTCGCAAAAACATCAGTATTATCTTATGAAACTGAAAATATGTACACTCTGAAAATTCCATTCCTAGGTATATTATCTACAAAACTCTTACAAATGTGCATGAAGAGACATGCACATCATTGACTGATATGGTAAACAAAAATAAAAATAAAACAGAAACACAAACCACTTGTTCATAAACAGGATGTAAGTCAAAAATTGGGGACCGTTTTTATAGTGGACTTTTATACACTCTTGAGGAAAAGGTAAATACAACATCCATGAATCTTAGAAACATAAAGCTGAGTGAAAAACAGTATATGACACTATTTTTTTTAAAAAAAATTAACAATATACTTAGAATTATATACAAATATGACAATTCAGTTTTTAATAGTTGCAAAAGAATAAATAATAAAAATTCAAAGCATAAAAGCAGTTGAATGGGATTTGAGAAAGGGACACAAGCAGCTTTGACTTTTTTTGTCTTTGTTCATTTTATGTTGTGATTTATGGCTTTTGCTGTGTTACATAGATTATGTTACATGTATAAAATATTACAATATAAACAATCCAAATCAAAATAAATAATAAGGCTGACTGCCTTACAGGAAACAGAGTATGTGAAAATTTAAAATATCAAAGTCCTACTAGATGAATTAAAAACATTGATGGACAAATCTGATGAATGCATTGTATGTTGAGAGCCTGAGTTGTGGCATTCACTAAGAAGTAAGTGTAAAAGGCCAAAGAGGTATAAAGGGTGAGAGAAAGGTTATGAAAAAGAGAACAGACTGATTTTCCTCATAACAATCTAAAAGCAAATTCATAATGAGAGGAAGGAAAAATGATGTGAAGGAATCCATTGTAATAATAAATTATAATAGTAGTAATAAGAACAAATCATCAGAGCTACCTATGGCTGGAGGAATGAAATTTCAGACCCAAAGGCAAAAATAAAATCCAATAAAATAACAAAATAGAAATTAACAAATAAAAAATTAGAAGTCAAATTTTTCAGAAAGGAAAAGAAAGTTGTCTGCAATGTGTGGATAATCAGATTGGCACCAGAATTTTTTTTTTTTTTTTTATGACCAGATGATAAAATATAATAAGTCAGCATTCTCCAGGAGACGTTCTTTACAAAGACTTCTAAACTTGAACTTAGCCAAAAGGCCGAGAAGTGATTTTACAAAGACTTCTAAGTCAAGGAAACCAAGTATTCAAGTCCAAAGGCAAAATATATTCTCATCCAGGCAAAGATTCAGATGTTTACCATGTACTCTGAAAGAATTATCCACAACTGTTCTGGAACAAAAATTTGAAAATCATTCAAGAAAGCAAAGGATGTGGAATATTTTTTAAATGATATTTTCACATCATAAAATACTTTCATCCAATTTATAATGTTAAAAATTTATCTTGTATAGCATAAAATATACTAATACTATATATTTCATATATTTATTTTATATATCATATATTTATATTTGTTTATATATTATTTTTATTTTTATTTTATTTTTTATTTTTTATTTTTATTTTTTAATCTATTATATTAAATATAACATTCATTTCTAATATTCACTCATAATAAGTTAGTTATCAAAAAAATATCTCTAGTCTGATCAGTAGTATTTTTGGAAAATACTAAAAAGAAATTCTAGTTGGAAATAAAAGAATAGAAATCCCTCCACTACATTCAACAGGAAATTAAAATCTTAGCCAAGGAAAAGGAAAAGCTATATATACCATATAATCATCAAAAATTGTTTTCATCATTTGTAGGGTTGGTCTTTTTCGGGAAATAAGATACTTCTACACCTTGAAAACCCAAGATAATGTTAAATCATGAAAATTAAGAAAGTGGTACATATAGTATGTTATTTGCATAGGAAATCAACATATGATAAGAAAAAAATTAATAAAATAATATACAATATTTATTATGGGAAGGACAACTATTAATTAGGAATGAAACATATTGGATTTATGAATAGAGAATTATTAAAATTAATCAAATAAGAGTTCCTGATAAATTAAGGAACATATCACAGCATTAAAATGGTGATATCATCAAAGTAATTTATAATATAATTAAATCCTAATCAAACAGAACTTTTCTAAAATATATGCACATGCATGGAAGCATAGTAAACTTATTCAAATGTTCCCCGGTAAGGAAAAATATAGCAGAAAAGCTGATAACTTTTTGAATAGGGGAAATAATGCCAGGTTAATTGTCATACTATACCTTAATCTACAGTAATAAAAAAAGGTATCACAAATAGGACAAATGAATTATCAAATACAAACAATTTGAAACCTAACAGCAAAGACAGAAACACGCAAAATAACTAATATCAGATATTAATATGCATTTATATATTTCATATATGCTATAAGTGGAACCTATGCACATACGAAAGAGTGACATGATATATAACTAAGCTGAAATTTTAATGACATGGGGAAAGGATGAGGGTTTTAATACGGATTAAAGATACTTGGCTAACTATTGGGGAAAAATCAAATTAGTTAATTTTCAGATTTAAAATAAAATATGTAAAAGGTAAATTCTAAGAGAAAATAGAAGAGAGTATAAATTTAGGATAATAAGAATCATTTAGATTAGTGCTGCATGATGAAACTTTCTGCAATTATGGAAATGCACTATATGAATATCCTTTGGGTAATCTCTCACCCTCACACCAAATCTCCAATCTCTGTCCATCTACATACATATCCTCTGCTTTCAGCCCTATTTCTACAGATCCGTGCCCTGCTCCTGTCGATGGCATCTGCTCTGGATCCCATCTATTTTTGCCTTCTCAACACATGCCCTTTGATTATTCTCTTCATGCATCTCTGATTTCTTCTCCTCCATGCCATAATTTCCATCAGTATATAAATATGTACTATTATCTCCAATTAAGATAAAAATATCTTCTGGCCTCACTCTCCCCTTAGCTATATCCCCATTTTTTTTTCCATTCCCTTTCCCAGCTAAAATCATTTGGATAGTTGTTCATATTCAGCATCCTCATTTCCCCACCTCACATTCTATTTATGATTTAAGTCTTCTACTGTCAGCACACCATTTAAGTTGTCAAAGCAGTGGATCCTAACTTCATCATTTAAGTACTTTCTTCTTTTGACTTCCTAAATTCATATTCTCCCATTTTTCTTTCTCTTTTATCAATCTCCCTTACTATCCAATTTGGCCCTTCCTCAATCTGCTCAACTTGTGTACTCTTTGGTCTTGGCTCAGCCTTGAACTTCCTACTAATCTCTAATTACACATTTACATAGGTGAATCTGTCCAATTGCCTAATATTATATGCTACCTCTATGTTGTGTTTTCCCAGGAATACCTAAAAAAACACAAACTCATGAATTCAATGACTTGTTTGATATTACAAGTTGGATCCCTGTTCAGAAGCTTGAAGGCAAGTTGGCTATAGCAGAATTATTAATATTTCTCTTTAAATCTGAGTCTTCCATATTCATAAATGGCACCACTTTTGAACACACAAGTCAAAGATCTTGGAGTTATGCTTGAATCATCTAATTTCCTCAAGCCGTAATTGTTCTATTAGTGACCATTCTTAGCTCTACCATTAGAGTAGAGGGCAACTTCTAAAGAGATGTTATCTGTTCCTCTCTGCCATTAATTTGACCTTGGTCTGAGGCACCATCTGTTTTCATCCATACTATTGCAGTTGTTTTCAGTGGTATGGACTGGATTTTGTCCTGTTCTCTCCTACCCCCACCCTGGCCCCAGTCATATGTTCTAGCTCTAACCCTCAATGTGATGATATTTAGATATAGGGTTTTGGAGATAATTTGGTTTAGGGGTGGAGCCCTCATGATGTGATTAGTACCTTATAAGAAGAGACGGCAATCAGCTCCTTTCCTCCTCTCTCAGCCACCTGGAGACACAGCCAAAAGGGTACCATCTGGAAGCCAAAGAGAGACATCTCACTGGAACCTGACCATGCTGACATCTTGATCTTGGGCTTTCCAGTCCCTAAAACTGTAAGAAACAAACTTCTGTTGTTTAAGCCATCCAGTCTATGGTATTTTGTTATGGCAGCCCAAGCAGACTATTTGGCTTCCCTTTTTCCACTTTTTTATTTTTATTTTTTAAGATTTTATTTATTTATTCATGAGAGACACACAGAGAGAGAGGCAAAGACATAGGCAGAGGGAGAAGCTGGCTCCATTTCAGGGATACCGGTGTGGGACTTGATCCCTGACCCCAAGATCATCCCCTGAGCCAAAGGCAGACACTTAATCACTGAGCCACCCAGGTGGCCCCCCTTTTTCCACTTTTGATTCCCTACTACCTTTTCTTTGTTTAGCAGCCAGGTTGATAATTTAAATACCTAAATATTTGCTCTGTATAAAACCTTCTAATGGCTTTCCTTCTCTTTGGATTAAACCCCAACTCTTTTTCCTGACCTTGTTCTTATTTGCCTGTCTGATCTCGTGTTATATTATTCTACTCTTCTACTATGTCCCAGCCATACTGGCTTTCTTATCATACCTTCAACATGAATACTATCTCAATATTGGGAACTCCAAACAGAAAATATCCTTCCTTTATTCTTTGCTTCATCGGCTCATTGTCATTCATCTTAGAAGCTCACCAATTTAAATTAGCCACTATCTCATTCTAAATTATAGCATCTTATTTCAGTGATCTTCTTTTTATACAGGATATATCTATTCTTATTCTTATTCATTTAGTTTATACATTGCTCTTCACTCCCTAAAATAATGTAAATTCCACTCTACTTTATTCAACAATCTTTCTCAGTGATTTCTGTGGTAAACAATAAATATTCACTAAAAGAAATTTTGTATAGAAACTAAATATGATTATAATATTCATTGCTGCAGTCATATCTGATGGTATTTTTTTAGATTGAAAAAGTGGCGTTATCTAACAAGATTTAAGATAAAAATGCCCTTGAAATACTAATTCCATTTTTTTCTACTCCTTTAATCTAACCTTCAGCTATAGCTATATAATGAATATATTATTAGTAATATTTTTATTTTATGTTAGTATGTATGCTTTTATTTATTGTGAAGCCAATCTAGCTTTTATTTCTGAAGAGCTTCTCCATGGCCCCCAGAAGCTCGAGCTTCAAGACTGATGAATTTGCCTTGGTCCCCATGGCCTTCATGTCCTCTAGCCCAGGTGTGTCCCAGGAGAAAATCAGGAGGGCTGAAGACACCTGCTCATACTTGTTAAAAGCCAGATCCTCATCCTGCAGCAACTCCTGCTCTCCTGAGGGCAGCAGCTAAAAGGTGGCCAGTGGTTCTGTAAGACCCAGGGAGGAACCTGTACAGGACTGACTTGACCTGCCTCCTAGGCAGAGGAGGTCCCCAAGAGGAGGTGGCCTTCAGTGAAGCAAATATATAGCAGCTTGTAGGTGCAGTTTCAATTCTCTTACCATCTTCCTTCTCCCACCTGGTGTTGGGCAGCAGCACCCTGCACCTCCAGCACCTCAGGGTCCAGCTGAGCCTCTCTTCATGCTTCATCAACTCTGTCTTGAGGTTGAAGGAGTCCCCAGAGCAGATGGAACTGGTTGGCAGGGGTGTGAGGGCCAACCACCCCGCCCTGGAGGTTCAGTTGGTTGGCTCTGGCACCAGGCTTAGCAGCTGCTCCTTGTCCCTCTCTGGTCTCTGGGGCTGGGCTGGGGCAACTTGGCTCAGACAAAAAATTCTGAGGTGCCCTCCTAATTGAGAAGTATTGCCTTCTGGAAATGCTGGCCTCAAAAAACACTTGGGTCCCTTCTAGAAAGTGTGTGCACTCCTGGAAAACCTTGTTCTGCCACTTGATCTTTTGGTACCTCTCCTTGGGATGCAGTCAGACATTGTCCAGGTATTTACAATAATGTCTACACCCAGCTTCACCTTGTCTCACATTTGCCCTGTTAAATGTGCAGATCATTATTTTGGAGGCAGCCACCGGGTTGGCAGAAAAGTATGAAGGAATGGCCTCTTTGATTTGGGCACCCTGCTGGTCCTCCCTTAGGCTGACCTCTGTGAGCCAGCAAGTGAAGTAGACTCCAGGTACCCCCAGATGGGTGGAAACTTACTCCTTGGACTCAGGTGCCTGGCTTCCCAGCTGCCACTGACAGATGCTTTGGCTCTCAGTTCTTGCCACCTGAGTCCCGAATGCAGTCCTGCTCTGTGTGGGATCTCAAGCTCTGGGCTGCTTCTGCTAGAGTTGACCAGGAGTTTCCATGGCCATCTGAGCCTTTTTGATAGGTCCCTAAATTGGTGACCAATTGAGAAATGTGTACCAATAATATATTCATTGTATCATCTATAATCATGAAAATCTGGAAACTAAAAATTCAGCAGAAATAAAATGATTAACCACAGACTTCATGTGTCCTAGTGCATAAAACGTCACACATGTGACACTCCTGATCATGAGATGTGCCATTATTTATACCACACCAAGGGGAAAAGAAAACTGAGGGAATAAATAAATAAATAAATAAATAAATAAATAAACAAACAGTATTTATTATTTTTTTTCAAGAAACAGTATTTATTGCCAATGATAATATACACAATCTCAAGGGGGAAAAAAAAACACTAGAACTTTGGAAAACTTATCATTAGCTTGTCAATTTCCTAATATTTTTCTGAAGAGATCAGTGGTGACATTAATGAATGTGTGTTTGATATTGCATCATGAAACCCATCAACATTTGGATAATCTACATTTCCCAGTGAATCATTATTTCTAAATGATCAAGGTGTGATAAATGCAAAAATAAAAGATTTTCTAACTGCAGAAGAGCCCAATGGGTTTTGTGGTCAGAGTACAAAATGTTCACTGATAGGGTTTCAGATTACACATCACAACCATACATTTGGAAACTGCCACTTGTTGAATTTTGGTGTGGTAGGAAAGAAAACTCTCCACACTTCTCTGAAAAGACTATTAAAATGCTCCTCCCTTTCTTAACCACGCATCTGCATGAGGCCAGATTTTTTTCATGTACTTCAACCAAAACAAGAGATACAACAGGTTGAATGCAGAATCAGAGGAGAATCTGATATGTAAACATGAAAAGTCTATATATTAGAAACAAATATAGTTTACCAGGGGGGGTAGTTTAAAATAATGAAATGTTTCATATATCTTGCAATAGTTCTAAAAGAGTTGGGAGGGGTGTTTGTGCATATGTGTGTACACATACACACAACAGGTGGCATGCTGGCAAAAGTTTGGGAACTGGCTTTTCCCTTACAGTGACTCTCTCCCAAGTCCACATTTATAGTATTTATCAATTTCATAGTGTAAATATTTCCATTATAGCTCATATCAAGTCACCAACAAAATGTGACTTAACTTAGATTTGGGGGAAAAATGCTTTTGTAAGGCAGTATGAGCCAGCTCCAACATACAATATAGCTATAGAGTTCACAGCCTTCCTTTCTAATTTTCTATATATCTATGCATCTATCACTCTGCCAACATTAACTGTGTGTATTTATATATCTAAGTGTGTCTTTATAGGCATGTGCATATATTTAAAGATTTCTAGGGACGCCTGGGTAGCTCAGCGGTTGAGCATCTGCCTTTGGCTCAGGGCCTGATCCCAAATCCTGGGATCAAGTCCCACGTCGGGCTCCTTGCATGGAGCCTGCTTCTCCTCCCTCTGCCTGTGTCTCTGCCTCTCTCTCTATGTCTCTCATAAATAAATAAATAAAATCTTAAAAAAACTAAAAAAAAAAAAAAAGATTTCTATGTAGTTACTGAAGTTGGTGTAAATTTGGAGTTGTTTTCCTGACAGATCCCTGTTTCAAAGGCACAACACACTAGCCAGTGTCTCTTTTCCATCCATGAAATATGTTGACCGTGGTTGCCCAAGGCAGACTGAAAATTAGCGATTAGTAGGTTACTCTCAATTATGGTCATGAACTTCTCCTCCCACCAAAAGAGCTGTGTGCTTAACAACATTCTGTTGTATTGTTCCCAAGTCTGTTTTGACTGGTAGCACATTTTCTTAATAAATGCTTCATTTATTTAACAATCAAAATCGCCTATAAAATGTAAATGAGAAAGAAAGAGCTTTGTTATTTCTGTAAAAACAAAATTAAGTAATTTTATATAACCTAATAATGTCAAATTAAAAAAAAATCATTGATGTCATTTTCAGGGGAGGACAAGAAAATTATAAAATATTGGGCAATATATATTTTAAAAGTCTAGGAATGTTCTGCATTCAAATTATTTTTTAAGTGTTATTAAGTACACCCTTTAAATCAAAATTTGAAGTCAAAGACGGTATGCTTTATGCAATAAAATAATAATGTGAAGAACATAGTAAATCAAGGAAAAAAAAAAAAGACTTTGTATGTGGAGGCTATATCTTTGCCTGGCTGAACTTGGTTTCCCAGAATTCTCTTTCCTGTAGATTTCTGGTTAAGGAAGGCCACAAGAAAGATTTTTATTTCCTTTTTTTTTTTTTTTAAGATTTTATTTATTTATTCATGAGAGACAGAGAGAGAGGCTGAGATATAGGCAGAGGGAAAAGCAGGCTCCCTGCAAGGAGCCACATGCAGGACTCGATCCCAGGACCCCCGGGGTCAAGACCTGAGCCAACCACTGAGCCACCCAGGCATCCCTACAAAAAAGATTTTTGAGTTTGGTCTAAAGGGTTGCAGGAAAGCAGCACACATATTGCTTGTTGATGCTCAGAAGATCAAGTGAGGGTCACTGGGCATTTTTGTAGCTGACTCGTATTGTCAGTCATTTGGTGACTTACCTTGTTGGCGTGGAGCTCAGCCTGCGACTCTTCTACCTCCCTCAGTCCTTCAGACTGATTCCTGCCTCACCTGTGTGTTTAGCTCTGAGAAGATTGTCAGCTTCTCCTGTAGGAGTCCACATCCACATCACGTTAGTGAGACCTGATACAGGATCCAGTCCTTACCTGGGTTCCCACATTTGCTTGCGGGGTTCCTGTGGTGCTAGTTCTCCCCCACTTCAAGCTCATCTTCCCTTTCCAACAGCCCATCCTGCAGAAGTCAAGCCCCAGCATTAGACATGAAGGTGACACGTATACTGTTTCAAATTTAACATGTAATTTAATATGCTGTGAGTTCAACTCAATTCATTTGCCTGCGATTCTTACTTCAGCTATTTTTTTTTTTTCATTTAACGAAAAGCCACTGGTAATTATGGTGCCAGATAATAAGACGGTATATATGCTACACACTCAATAATGATCACGACAAATTGAGAAAAATCACTACTACAAAGCTGAGAGATATGAGGGAAAACATTTATAATCCCAATTTGGCAGCACACATCTTCAGTCAAAAAAAAAAAAAAAAAATCATGCCCTATAATCTAACAAGCACATTTCCACCATTTAGCCTAAAAAATAGTATTGCACCTAAAGATATTAAATTTGGATGCTTGTATTACTTTCAAATTAAACAATAATAGAAACATCCATATATTTGATAGAATATAATATAGTTAAGTAGATTAGGATAAATCCGTATGATGAAAAACTTATGAATTATTAAAAGAAGTCTCTCAGGTGTAAGAAAATATCAATGTAGGAAAATACCAATGGTATAATTTAATATTTTAAATATTACTGCTATAATTGATCATTTAAAGTGGGGTCAAATATGAAAGAACAATTTATATATATATTTGTGCATTCTTGGGTTTAAGTTTGTAAGTGAATGAAAGGCTAAATGAAAATATTTCGTATCAAGAGAATATCATTTCTTAATGCAGAGATAATAAGTGGTATTATTGCATTTAAATTTCTTATTTTCCAAATTCTCTGTCTCTATTGCTTTCGTAATGATAAAACATATTTAATTATATTTCAAAGATATATTTTATTAAGCTTAGAAGGATACAACAAAGAGATACTTCAGATATTTTAACAATAAATATCATTTGTGACACAAATTATTTTTTATTATTTCTCTTAGGCCCAGAGAATATTGTGAAATGTGGATATTTTAGCATCTAACCAGCCTCATTAACTTGTTAATACTTACAACTATTGTCCTAGGAGTATGCTTCTTCTCTGTATAGTCACAGAGCAGATAAAATATTTCACATCTATAATCTACATATTTTCTATACTCTGGGATTGGTCATCCTCCGTAGCATTTTGACTCATCTCTGCAATCTATAATCACCCCTGCCGTATCCATAAAATCCAGGCCTCATGTTATATGGTATCACTGAAGTGCACTTTTTTCTTTATCATGCACTGTAATGGCTAAACCATGCACTTTAAGCTCTGAGCACTCAAAATCAAAATCACAATCTCCATCGCATTCTTTCTTTTTCTTATGCCCCAGATCCAATAGATCAAGTATTAGACCCCACCACCTCCTTCAAATCTGCTGAGCCCTTTTAGCTTTGGGCATTTTCTTTTTTGTAATAGGTCCCCTAATTTATCACTTCAATATTTGCTTGGCAATATCAAAGAATAGCTTGTCCCTATTCTTCTTGAGTCAAGTAAAGCATCTTTTCTTTTTTTTTCCTCAGAAACTACACGTAGGCCATTCATCCCAAGGGCCTCCATTCTAACCATTGTGCAATATATATTAACCCTAATTCATGTTTTGCCTTCAACACTTTCTGACCATTCTTATGTATTGTCTCTGGTTTGGTCTTGCCCAAACTTCCTCCGGTTTTCTTTTTATCCAAACTCCAACTGGTTAGTTTAAGCAGACGGCCTCTACATCTTAGTTTCTCAAGAAAAGAGAGATCATTGGGATGGCTGGGTGGCTCAGTGGTTGAACATCTGCTTTCTTCTCAGGTCGTGATCCTGGGGTCCTGGGATCGAGTCCCACATCGGGTTCCCTATGGGGAACCTTCTCCCTCTGCCTGCGTCTCTGTCTCTCTCTGTGTATCTCTCATGAATAAATAAATAAAATCTTTTTTACAAAAGGAAATACAGATCATCATCAAAGTATATTCTCAAACTCTATCCCCAAATTAATAATTAGATCTTCTTTATTTCAGGAAGGAAATATCACATCTCATAGTCAAGACTAATCCAAACACCAATGCTCTTGCTTTTTCTACAAACTCCTATCTATCCAGAATGCTGTTTAGTATCCATCTTTCCCTCTCTAACAGTAATTTATCTATTATGCCAAAATTTAACCACTTAAAATAATACACATTACTATTTATTGTTATCTCAGTTTTCGTGACTCAGAAATCCAGTGAGACTTGACTAGGTGCCTTTTGCTCAGATTCTCACAAAAGGTTACAGTACAACTTGAGAAACGCTCTGGTTGTGTCAGACCAGACTGAGGGGAGGCTGGGCTTCCCAGATCTTTGCCTTTTGAGGGCTAATTCTGCTCTCAGAGCCACTTTCTGACCATAGATGTTTGGGGGGCCTCTTTTTTTTTAGTTCAATCTGGTAATGTTTCTGCATATATAAATGTTAAAAGGACTTTGTGGGTCTTTTATACATCTTTTTGGGTTCTTTCCATTAGACAAAAGACACACCACCAAATCTCGTAGGTACAAGTCCATCTGTACCTTCGGCTCCTGTTGAGGAGGCTGACGGGCAAGCCCTTACACTTCATAGAGACCCTGTTGTTTGATTGAGAAGGCCTGGGTAATGTACTCTTAATCTTTTTAAAGGGCCTTTTATGTGACTGAACAGTACTCTGAGGCACTACCTTTGATCTCTGTGAGGTCTTAATAAAAGATTTCACAGTCACACCTTTAGCTTCAGACCATATTTTCCAGGTAGTGCCCTGGATTTAATCTTTCCTGAAGTCTTTTCTTAATTTTAGCACTTGATTTTTTTTTTTTTTTCTTCAAACCTTTCAATCCTGGCTTCTTTTTTCATGAATTCTGTTCTCGAATTATCTCTTTCCTCTCACACTTTACTCTAAATAGCAAAGTGAACACATTTGGCATGTTTGTTAATTCTAGTTTCATTTAATAACCTCTAAGGCACGTAAGTTTAAGCTTTTTTTTTTTTTTTAAGTTAATGGGCAACTTTGAGACGCAACACCATACGTTAGGATTTTGGTCTTGGTGTTTGTATGAAATTCTGAGGCCTTGATTTAAACTTTTCCTTGTATCGTGATTTCCTTTTAGGTGTATTGCGCTAAGTGAAACTTGTCAAATAAATCTTCTTTTAAAACCTGAAAAAAAAAAAAAAAAAAAAGAATTAACCAGCCAGCACCATCCACACTGCTTTGAAATCTTACATAGATCATGTAGATAACTAGTCATATGTTCAGCTTTCTGAATAACTGCAGAAGACAATGTTTACTGAATTTCTCCCACTACATAACAGTGATCGCCTTTCCTTCAGTTTTCAGTAGTAGTTTCCTTACCCATCCACAGGCTCCTCAAACTCCTACATTCCGTGAAATGTGTTCAGTGCACTTTTAAGCCTTTACAATCACTCTCCTCAATGTCTACTATCTGATTCCAATGCTTCTTCTACATAAACATTAGGGGAGCAGCCCAATTCTAGGTACCAAAATCTATATTATCCATTATAACTGTTATCCTTTAATAATGATCTGTTGCTACATAAAAATTACCCTTGATCTTATTGGCTTAAAGAAAAGCCCAATCATTGGTTACCTGATAGTATCTCTTGGTCAGGAGTTTGGGTGCTGCTTGAGTGGTTCTGTGTCTGGTGCTTGAGAGTCTACAATTAAGCTATTGGCTGGGGTTGCAGTATCTCAAGGGTTTTCTGGGCTGGATTCTGCTTCCAAGCTCAATCGCTTGCCTAGCAACTTTACAAAATAGCAGATCAGTTGCCTAAAATGGAAACCATAGTCTTTTTGTAATATAATCTCATAATTGACATTTCATGTCTTCAGTCAGATTTTATTCATTAGAAGCCATTCAATAAAGCCACCTCACACTCAGGAGGAGAGCATTATACCAGGGTCGAAATCCTTGGGGGTCATGTTATAGATTCACTATTACACTTAACCACCATCTTATCTCTCTTCTTTAAGACACAATGAAATTTCTTTATACTCTTCCTCCCCTGCCAATTACTCAACCTATTGTCTTCTGACTTTATTATTTTACTCAGTGTTTGCACTGTAGACCAATAACTCTCTGATTATCATATCCAGGAGATCTTTTTTAGATGCTTTCTTAGTGAAAATATCAATCTTAGTAAGATTCTCTTTCTTTCCCCTTGGAATGAATTTTATGACATCATTGTAATCTTAATTTCCTTTTAGAGACTTTCTTTTTAGCTTCTTACATTGCTCCTTCATCTAAGTGCTCTTTGAATGTTAAAGTTCCCAATCTATTTCCTTTTTCTACATTTTCCTCAGAAAATTTTAATTCTTTTCATGGCTATATCTTCTGCTGTTCCTCAAATTTATATTCCTGTTCTGTGCTCTCTACTAAAATTGATATTTATATTTCTGAATTTCTGATTTCAACACCTACCTTGTGATCTCTCTACCTTGTGTGATATAAGCTGCTCGAATTTAACATGTTCTAAAGATTTTATATATTTATTTATTGAGATTGAAAGAGAGAGAGAAAGAAAGAGTGAGAGAGCAGGGGGAGGGGCAGAGGGAGAGAGAATCTCAGGCAGACACCCTGCTGAGTGCAGAGCCAGACACAGGACTCAATCTCACAACCCTGAAATCATGACCTAAGCCAAAATCAAGAGTCAGACACTTAACCAACTGAGCCACCCAGGTGCCCCAAAATGTTACATGTTCTAAATCATATATGTGGTTTCAGATTACCTAGGTATTATGTTAATTATAGATTTAGGGGTTTTGTTTTGTTTTTTGTTTTTCTTTTAAAGATCTTGTTTATTTATTCATGAAACACACACACACAGAGGCAGAAACATAGACAGAGGGATAAGCAGGCTCCATACAGGAAGCCCGATGTGGCACTCGATTCTGAGACTCGGGGATCATGCCGTGGGCTGAAGGCAGACGCTCAACCGCTGAGCCACGCAGGTGTCCCAAGTATAGATTTTGATTCAACAGGTCTTTAGGGAGTCTAAAGTAAAAATTATGTACATTTAATTTTTATAAAGTAATTGAATCTGGTCTCTGATCTCCATTCATAGCCATTAATTCAGTACTGCCTACACTAAAACTTAATCTGGATTATTAC
The DNA here is from genome assembly GCF_048164855.1 of Canis lupus baileyi. Classification (NCBI taxonomy): domain Eukaryota; kingdom Metazoa; phylum Chordata; class Mammalia; order Carnivora; family Canidae; genus Canis; species Canis lupus. Next base: position 80,627,680 of record NC_132839.1, read on the forward strand.
AGAAAACTCCTAATCAATCTACTTTCTTCAAACATCTTGATCCAAAAATATAGACTTTTTATTTGACTACTCTTTGCCTTCAAGATAAATTTCAATGTCAAACTTTAAATGTGACACATTTCATGATCTACACTTTGCCTACCCCCAAATCACTCTTCCCAGACGTTTATTTGCCATAATCAGTCTTATTTTCAGAAATTTTTCTAGCCAATGGTGCACTTAACCAGAGGTAAATCCCCTGAAAAATGATTATCAATTCCACAAGGTCAAGAGCTCTGATCATTTTGGTTCTTTAATTACATTTTCACTTTTCTCATGTATGCATTATAAATATATATTCTATAAATACCTATGGAATCAAACATTTAGGATAGAGGTTTGATTTTTTATTATTTAAAATAAAATGTTAAATCTTCAGTTTGTATTAATTATTGATGATATTATCTATTTATACGTATATTTTCTTTCTAATGCCTTTGCTTTGATTGTATCAAAGTGTCTATTTTTCCTTTACCTTAGGGATATATTATGTTATGTTGTGCAATTGTTTGGCCACCTGCTGCAACAGTGTCTCACATTATAAAGATATTTGGTCATTAGTCCATACAGTTATTTCACGCATGAGAATTATCATTTTTAATTTGGCAGCAGTGAACTAACACCCCAGCATGTGTTCAAAACTACCACCTCCAAAGAGCAATAAAGAGAGTTGACTAAGTTGATTAAGACAATAAAACTATCAGAACTGCTTCAGGGCTAACAAAAATGCTTACATCAACTCATACTGCTTATAATTGCTAGTATTTTTTTTCTATTTTTCTTAATGACAATAATACAAGCTACTAATTCAGGTTGTAAATTAAAATGTACATAAAATGATAATGTAGTTAATAAATTTAAGAAATCACCCATTGAAACTTTAATTATCAAGATATTTCAATGTAAAGTGCACCATGATAAGATACTAAGCTAAATATATTCAAGTAACAGGCATTCGGTCTTCATATTCAGAATACCACAACTGTTAGGAATGAAAATGTAAATGAACTGAAAATGTAATTGGTGAAAAAAATACAGAAATTAGGAAAGTAAATTTTACCTCTTTTCTTCAAGAACTGTAATCTGAAACTATACTCTCTTGATAACATTTCAGAGTACAGAATGAAGTAGGAAATTTGTAGTTATTTAGTGAATATAGGTTATATACACTTAGTTAAACTACTCAATTCAAAGGGGAATACTGGCATTTTTCATTAAAATTGTGCTTTAACAGTTAATGCAGTTTTCATTGACTATTGTTTATTCTTTACATTTAGAAATTTCCTTTCTCAATTTATTGTTTTGATTTTTATAAAGAATGTTTAATACAGCACACATAAAGTTTAGAAGCTTAATAAATAACTGACTATAAAAATTGGATGAAATATTTTGCTTCATATATAAACAAAATATATTAGGAATTCATTAATTTATTTTGGTCCTTCATAAACTGAAATAAATTTATAATCAACATAACAGCAATAATACAAAAATTAAAAGAAGTTACCAGGATATATTTTATGGAAATTTACTGTCACAAAACAAAGCACAGTAATTTTATTGAATAAAATGTGACACATTTTGCAGAAGAACGAATGAATATTAGGATAATTTGTTTGTTTTATTTGGTCTTCATTCTGAAGCACCGTTCTCAAGACTGTGATTTGAATCAACATAAGTTTTTTTCTTATTTTTTAGTTTTATTGAGGTAAAATTGACAAATAGGAATCTTATACATTTTAGGTGTACAGTCTGATGTTTTAAAATATGTAAACATTATAAAATGAGCACAACAATCGAGCTTATTAACATACCCATTGTCTCACATACCTTTTTTATTCTTTTGTTTTTTCCATGTGTGGTGAGAACACTTGAGAGCCACCTGCTTAACAAACTTCAGGTATACAGTATAGTATTGTTATCATAGTCACCAGACTGCAAATTGGATCCCCAGAATTTACTCTTGTTGCACAACTGAAACTTTCCATCCTTTGACCTATCCTATTCAGACCAATCAACTTGGGATTTGAAGGTGAAATTCAGACATCAGTTGTTAAGGAAGCTTACCAGATGATTCTACTGAGCACACAGCTATCAGGAAATTTTCTGTATAGGCTCTTCACCTTTTCAAGATCCTATTATCTCTATATTAACAAACTACATATAAACTAAAAGAATATGAAATCAATTGTTTAAATACGGCTGTTTAATTTTCTTTGTTATCCTTTTCTTCAAAATTTCTCTTGATATTTATTTTAAAAATGAATGACAAATCCTATACATTTTATTGCTCAGCTCTAATACTTATAATTTACATGTTTTGTTGTTTTCAACAGTGGAACTAACCCTTTGAGATGATTATATAGTTTATATGACCAGTCATTGATAAAATCAGATATTCTTTCACATTAAAATTTTTCACATGTTCCTTAAATTATAAGAAGTCTTTGAGGTATCTGAGGCTCTGGCTAATATACCTGTTAACTCAGAAATTTCTGCTTAACGGGGAAAAGCTGCTTCTGTGCACATAGGTGAGTTTAAGTGAAAATTTAGTTTCTTTTATTTATTTGAAGTGTTAGTTTCTCCTGGGTTACTAGGAGTGAATCCAGCTGAGCCTGGGTGAATTCAAAGGCCACGTTTGGCAGAGGCCACAGTTTCTGCTGGAATTACAACAAAAAAAGATAAAATAGAGCAAGTAAAACTTTTATTTTGAGAACAGGGATGTTGTAAAATATTTCTACTTTGTGCTTTTCACCATGGTATGGAAGTAGGTGCACAAATATTTGGTACATTCCTGATGCTGATTTTTCTTCTTCTTTTTAATTAGGCATAATGCAAGAGTCAATAAGTCAAGGAATGCCTTAAATAGAAATTGATTTATTTATAAAGTTTCTTTAACACCAATAATATAGTTAGTCCATGTTTGCCTAGACATATTCCATAATTGGGATAAAAGAGTATTTTTTTTTTTAAGATTTTCTTTATTTATTCATGAGCAACACACAGATAGAGAGAGAGGCAGAGACACAGGCAGAGAGGCAGAGACACAGGCAGACACACATAGGGCGCCTGACATGGGACTCGATCCCTGGTCTCCAGGATCACACCCTGGGCTGCGGGGGGGTGCTAAACCGCTGTGCCACCGGGGCTGCCCAAAAGAGTTTTTTTTTTTTTTTTTTAAGATTTATTTATCTATTCATGATAGACATAGAGAGAGAGAGAGAGGCAGAGACACAGGCAGAGGGAGAAGCAGGCTCCATGCAGGGAGCCCAATGCAGGACTCGATCCCGGGACTCCAGGATCGCGCCCGGGGCCAAAGGCAGGCGCTAAACCATTGAGCCACCCAGGGATCCCCAAGAGTATTTTTTTAAAGCTACTAATTGGAAAGAGAAGCAAACACAGCTGAAGTAGAAAACATATGACTTTATTTTTTTATTTTTATTTTTTTTTAATTTTTTTTAAATTTATTTATAATAGTCACAGAGAGAGAGAGAGAGAGAGAGAGAGAGAGAGAGAGGCAGAGACATAGGCAGAGGGAGAAGCAGACTCCATGCACCGGGAGCCCGATGTGGGATTCGATCCCGGGTCTCCAGAATCGCACCCTGGGCCAAAGGCAGGCGCCAAACTGCTGCGCCACCCAGGGATCCCAGAAAACATATGACTTTAAAAGTGAATAAGAAATTCACACATCTAAAGATATAAAGTGAATGCTATTTTTAAATAATTTCTGGTCCCTATAGTATAAATAAAAAGTAGTATATATGCAAATATATAGCATACCATATTGACTGAATGTTTATTGCTATTTGGAGTATATTTCTTTTTAACCTTAAATATATAAGTAGCCATGACTGGATTTCAGTAAGCTTCTGTGTAGATATTTGCTATTATTTGTCTAGCTAAGGACTGACAAAAAGGCAAAGAATGTGAATGCCATGCTGATAACTTTTTTTTCCAATTGTAGTAATTGATTTTTTTTTTTTTTTTCAGCACTGACCTTTGTTATGGAGTGAGTGGATGTAGGTAGATTATAAAAATAATTTCAGGAACTATAGGGAGATGGTAGAAACTAGGTAAAATGCATGAAGTTGTTTGTACCATTAATTCTTGATTTTGTGGTAGAAATTTACATTTTCTTCAAGTAAAAATATCTCACATTTCATTTATAATCTGAAAAGTTGAACGGATGTTCTTAGCATTTTAACTTATCAGCCTCATATTGTTATCCTACCCCTATCACCTGGACAAAAACAAAACAAAAAAAGAATATTATTGTATTTTTAAAGGAAAAAATACCAAATTTGTTAATTTGGCTCCATAATTTCTTCTCTTTTCCAACAAGTTAATATGATTTATAACATTACTGTAATCACCTTATGAATAAAGCTCATTGGGTTGAAAATGGGATGCATAGCTTTCCTTTAAGGCCACGATGACTTGTTCTTTGAGTGGGTATTTAGGTCACAACATTACAGGCAGGGGGTTCTTCTTAAGTTTGGGTTATGTTTATGTGACTGAAGAAATCCAATTTTATTTAGCCACTGGAATGTGAAACGCATTCCAGATGGATGAACCTGGAAAGCAGAGCATCTATTTTCCCCAACACCTTTTGTATCTTTTTTTTTTTTTTCCCACTATAACAATTCAATCTCTCAAATACAAAAGTATTTTTTTTTCTGATTATGGATTCATTGCTAAAACTTCCCTGAGAATGGGAGAAAAATAATTAAGCTAGAAAATTGTACATTTGGAGGATAGCAAATATTAAAAATTTATGGTCTAGATTGTCTCATCACACATTTGAATAGCTATTTGACATTTAAAAATCTCTGGCTGCAAAAATGTTGACATAAATTTCCCCAGTTTATATAAATATCAGCCTCCTAGTTTTCCAAAGGTTTACTTTATTGATCTTACCTCTCTTCTTGAGTTCGTAGGGGGAATCTTAACAACTCCCCCATCATCATTTGAAGCCTATGTGTGTATTGTCAAGCTTTGTGTAAGTTCTAAGCTCAACCAAGCTTAATGGTACGTTAAGAATCACAAATGATGTTTGTTTTTAAAGAGAATAAATTGTTTACAATTTTTTCAAGACTGACTTAAAACTTTTTATGAAATTATTAGAGTTTATAGTTTTTTTTTCTTTTAAGATTTTATTCATTTATTCATGAGAGACACAGAGACAGAGGCAAAGACAGAGGCAGAGACATAGGCAGAGGGAGAAAGCAGGCTTTCTGCAGGGACTCTATCCCAGGACTCCGGGATCATGCCCTGAGCCAAAGGCAGACACACAATCACTGAGCCACCCAGGCATCCCTAGAGTTTATAGTTAAAAAAAAAAATAACTTAGGAACAATAGGGTTTTTAAAAATTAGGTGTGCATTAATTCATTCATTCAATAAATATTTATTGAGAAACTTATATACCAGGTACTTTTCTAAGTGCTAAAGATAAACAGCCTTAGTATTATAGGTATTTGAAACATATTAGTTTAGAGGAATAAACTAATAATTATTATCAAAATATTATTATTTGACTATTATTTAATAATATTAAACTAATATTATTATTAAAAATAATCCATGGACCATTTATTTCAAAATCTCCTGATGGGATAATTTATAAATGATGATTTCTGGGTCTGATTTGGGATCAAATGGATCATATAATTTACCTGTGGTTCCTAAAAATATGCATTTTAGCAAGTTTCCAGCTGCTTCATGGCATAAAGACATCTTTTTGTTTGGGTTCTAAGTTTATATGGTTTTGAAAAGTAAGATCATATTAGCCTAGGGCCAGATTCCACATTAAAAGAAATGTGGGCTCTGGACCAATATAAGAAATAGAATGGATGGCCAGATCCTGGCTGTGTTTAAAGTTTCTTTAAATATTTCTGTCTCAGGCTCCACAAACAAAATGTCAGCTCTAGTATTTGATCATATTTTCTTCCTTGTATACTATTTCTTGTAAAAGGGTTCTGGATTTCACTCAGGTTTCTTCTGCAATTATTAATGCTGTGAAGTCTACAGATGAATTATTTTACGACTAATAACCAGGCCTAGATTTATCAATTGTAGTTCATTACAAAACCTTATAATCAAGTGGAATAATGGTTAAGTATTTCATCAGATATTGTTTTCATAACTCTTTAACGATTAAAAAATCTTATCAATTGACACCCACTAAATGTTTCAATGAAACTATTATTAATCCATACAAGATACTCTTTTATAGTCTCAGAGGAAGCTGAAAGTTTTATGGGTTGTAATGTTTCTCAATGAGATAAAATGACATTTTAAAGGAACAGGATGCAAGTATTCGTAATAAAATGTCCTCACACATAGTTAGATAAAGTTAACAATGTGCCCAGTGAGTATTCATCAGATAATTAACATTTTCTAAGCAATTGACCAGCTCTAAGAAACCATTTCATTTTTAATTAAAATTGTGGCTCATGAGAAAAGTATAGCTGGGGAACAGTGTGTGTATATATGCATATGTTTGTGTGTGTCTGTATGATATGCTTCTTCAGCACTGCAAACAATTTGACAAATGCAACATATTTTATTTGGTCTTAAGAACCAAGGGGAAAAAAAAAACAAGATGATATTACAAGTATGACATTTGGAAGCATATTGCTTTACATGTAGGAAGTTCAAAATATAGATGGAAATGCACACATTTATTTCTATTGAAAATTAAATGTGTTTTAAACCTGTTGGGTAATTTAATTACAGTTATGCAAAGGTTATTTATTAGAGACTTCATTCATTCAGCATGAAAGGCAAGAAGAGGGAAACAACCCATAGGGGCCTTCTAAGTACCATTTAGAGAGCTCAGGATTCCCCCTGTAATCAATCACTGATGCCTTCAGAGACTTCATGGTCACATAAATGTGGACTCTAGGACTGTAACTGCTGAGTGGAAGACTAACACAAAAATAGCCTTTGTTTTTGTTCTCTAATATTACTCATTAACTACCCACATCCATGGCTGACTTGGTGAATAGCTAGTTATTTATTAATTTCAAATTCTTCATTAATTATTCTCCTCTTATTATTTTCTCTCTAAGCCTTTGCATTCATCCACACCCTCCAATGTGTAATTAATTGGTTAAACTGTTAAAACACTGTTCTTTTCTAAAGAATCACCCTTTGCATCACTCAATTCAATCCAAAAATAATTTCTTGACAAAACTTTTTTTTTTTCACCTACAGAAAGGTTAAAGAAAATAAAGAGTAGGATTGTAAAGAAAATTGTGTTAGGAAGCATTTGAATATTTGTTAGCTTTTATACTTTTCTGAATGGTTACTATGTATAATTGTTTTCTTATTTAAAAATTTCCATGCTTCTAAGTTACACAAACTGAATTTTTTAGAGTATTGTGCTTTAAGAAAGTTATGCGTAAAGGAGCTCATTCCCCAAGGGGATGAGATGAATGCAAAGAACAGCATAGTTTCTCTGACAATTCTGTAAAGCAATGAGCTTTATAAGCCTGACATATACAAATAATTATAGTAATAATTACAATGATAAGAAGAGTAGCTAACTCTTATGTAGCTCTTAGTATGGCTCAAAGGGTAATTTGCATGTTTTAGATATGAACTTATTTATTTTCAAAACAAATCTTAGATAAGTACTATTATAATCTCCATTTTACAGAAGAGAAAAGTAAGGTACAGAGGAGTGAAATTTCTTACACAGAGTCACACATCTAGTAATTGGTTAAGCTAGAATTAAAATACAAGTAGTCTGATTCCCGAATAAGACTTAAAATATTGAATCAATCACAATTTGTCAGAAGAGAACCCTGGGGAACAAATAAATACATAAAATGAAACAAAATAAAATAATTTGGATCTTGCTAAATGTCAAAGACTTTGAATTCTTTTTGAATTATAAACAAAATCACATAGCGATCTATCATTAGAAATTATTTTATGATCTGTCAGCTGGCAACTTGATTAGGTTCTCCTTTAATTTTGGCAAAAATAAAGAATCACAAACATCTGAATTTCTAAAGCATTTGCTACCCAATCATTAATCTCATTCACTTCATAAGGCCAATACCAATATTTAGAACCCTCCATTGATTTGATACCACAGGTCATTTTTGCTTAAAAACAATGGTCCACTGTAGGATTGGGAATGGTGGCAGAAATGCAATTGGGGAAGAGGAAGTGGGAAAAGCAGCAGCCATGATATGTACTTGGGGATCAAGTTTTAGAAAGAATACTTGGGAAAGTTAAGGTCTGGAAATTTATTTTCTTAAAGCTAGGTCTCTTAAACATATGTCTATGTTTACACTTTGGAAAATCTTCATAAAACCTTGGGAGGCAGGGGGAAGTACAAACAAGTAGCCCAATATGAAAAAAAAAATTCATAGAAGTTCTGTTTTCATATATGCATAAGAGAAATCTGTAATCCTAGTAACCAGAAGAGATTCAAGTATAAATTAATTTTCGGTGTAGTTTTTCCCCATGTGCCATCAATGAGTCTCCTTGGTGTATAGCACTTATAACATGATAACATAATTATCCTACACTCTATTCTTTCTTTTCTTGCTAACCAGATCAAAGTCATCACTGTGCTTAAGTTTTCTTAAGTGTTTATGTTCACAAAATCACCTCCTCCCATTTTATTTTTTATCTATTTATTTATCTTTTAAAGATGTATTTATTTAAGAGAGAGAAAGAATGTGTGAGAGAGGGTAGGGGCAAAGAGAATCCTTGAGCAGACTCAGGGCTCTAACTCAGGACCCTGAGACCATGACCTGAACCGAAACCAAAACAGTCAGATGCTTAACCGATGCTTAACCAACTGAGCCACTTAGGCATCTCATGTCTTCCCATTTTAAAGCTTCTCTACCAAATTTGATATACAGTATAAGGATTTACACTGGCTTAGAGCTAATCAGCCTTTGTTTTCACTCTGTCTTCACCACCTGCTAGTTGTGAGATAGTGTCACACCTCTGTGTCTAGGTTCACTCATTTGAATAAAGAGAAATATCTATATTTTGGAGTTGATGTGAAGATAATGTCAATTATCATGTGTAAAACAACTAGAATAGTGCCACCACAGAACCTACTCAGTAAAAAGTTAAGAATTATTATCATTTAACTATATGTTATATACATTAATTATATATTATATTCATCATATACAATGACTTTCCTTCTTCAATTTAAATATTCTTAAAAAAAAGAAAAAGTAAATACCATTATGGATACCATTTGCAGAGTACATATTAATTTCTACTCACTGGGTTGAATTTTACATATGCCATCTTATTTCAACCTTTGAAAAATATTGTAAGGTGGATGTTATAAAAATTTATTTTAACAAATGTGGCTTAGAAAAATGAAACCATTTGGCTGAGTTCATATCTCTAAACTATGATTAAGATTCAGGTATTTCTGTCTACCTGTGTATCCACTGATATGCAGATCCCATGTGGAAGAATGATATTGAACACAAAATCAAGAAAAAGCTGACTATCTGTGCATAGACTCCCCTAATGCATTTATATAGGTTGGGAGATGTGCCGCCCAGACTGCCCTGCAGGACTGAAGCTCTCTTTTTTTCCAGTGACTGTGAAATGTCACTGCTGAGGACTCACAGCTGAGTCCCCCTCCAGAGATTTCCCCTCAGCAGAGAGGAGCTGCCTATCTTAAGGTTGAGAATTTCCCAGTTGGCAGTGCTCATTCAATATTTGGTCAACATAGTGATATATAAATCTGACTCCTCTTGTTCTAATTCAGGACATCTCAGAAGGTCCATCTGCCCAGAATTCCTATGTGATCCGTTGGAGCCTCTGTTGGAACCAAATTGCAGTTCAACTGCTTGTCCTGCCCAACCCCGCTTCCCTCTGCCTTTATAATTATGATCCCTCCAGCTTTCCCCCATACACCATCATGACTCAAATCTTTGCCTGAGGGTCTGTTTTCTGAGGAACCCAAGATCTGACACCCTCCCTCCTATTCTTGGAATTCTGAATTAAATCCCCACTTGAAAGAGAACTACAATGCATGTTGTAGAAATTTTCATCAAACTAATCCTTGAACTAAAATTAGAATTTTTGATTTATTTTGAATTTTTCTCTGAAAACTTTTAGAAAAATATCAGTAATAACTTCATTACTTTTAAAGGTTTCTATTGCAAGTATGTTTTAATAATTCTGATTTCAGTAATTAGTCACTACACAACAGTTTAAAAAAATGTGTTTTTGTATATAAAACAGGCTACGTAATACCCAGCCATAGATCTGGAAAAATTAAAACCACGTTAAGTGTGTCCCCTACTAATTTCTTTCTCTATCTCCGTGACAATTCTACATGTGTATAAAGGGAACAGGTACAATATAATGTGTAAAAACAAGTGTATAACTCCAGTAAAGGAAGTAGCAATCTCTGTTGAAATTAAAAAGACTATATAAAAATTAGAATTTCTCTAATATTTTAGAAAATAGTGTATTTTCTTTCCACGATTTAAAATTCTGGAAATCATCTGATCAGAACTCTGCATTTTATATGTGAAGAAAATAAAGCCCAGTTCAAATAATAATTTTGTTACAAAGTTTAAATTCCTTAAAAATCAACACTCTCTTATGAGTACTTTTGTGATTTCTAAAGATAGAAATTTAAGAATTTTAAGCAATGTAAAAAACAAATCAAAACAAGATACCGTTATACACCTATCAGAATGGCCCAAATCCAGAACACTGACAATACTAAATGCTGGTGAAGATGTGAAAAAGCAAGGACTCATTTATTGCTGCCGGGGATACATAGGTGGAGCACAATAGGTGGTTTTTTAGGACAATGAAAATATCTACTATAATACCATAATAATGAATTGTGTCTTTATACATTTGCCCACACATACGTACAAGACCAAGAGTGAGCAATAATGTAGAATATGGATTTGGGGTGATTATGTTGTATCAATATAAGCTCATTGGTTGTAACAGATATACCAATCTGGTCGGGGTATATTTGGTAATGGGGTAGGCTATGCATGTGTATGGAGGGGAAATATATAGGAAATCTCTGTACCTTCCTTCTTAATTTTGCTCTAAATCTAAAGTGCTCTTGAAAAATCTTTTTTTTAAGAAATATTTTGATTTTTTAAAAGATTTATTTGTTATCCATGAAAGACACAGATAGAAAGAGGCAGAGACACAGGCAGAAGGAGAAGCAGGCTCCCCGCAGGGGGCCCAATGTGGGACTCATCACACCCTGATCCTAAGGTGCTCAACTGCTGAGCCACCCAGGCATCCCAAAGAAAGGTTTTTTTTTTTTAATTTATTTTTTATTGGTGTTCAATTTACTAACATACAGAATAACCCCCAGTGCCCGTCACCCATTCACTCCCACCCCCCGCCCTCCTCCCCTTCTACCACCCCTAGTTCGTTTCCCAGAGTTAGCAGTCTTTACGTTCTGTCTCCCTTTCTGATATTTCCCACACATTTCTTCTCCCTTCCCTTATATTTCCTTTCACTATTATTTATATTCCCCAAATGAATGAGAACATATAATGTTTGTCCTTCTCCGACTGACTTACTTCACTCAGCATAATACCCTCCAGTTCCATCCACGTTGAAGCAAATGGTGGGTATTTGTCATTTCTAATAGCTGAGTAATATTCCATTGTATACATAAACCACATCTTCTTTATCCATTCATCTTTCGTTGGACACCGAGGCTCCTTCCACAGTTTGGCTATTGTGGCCATTGCTGCTATAAACATCGGGGTGCAGGTGTCCCGGCGTTTCATTGCTTCTGTATCTTTGGGGTAAATCCCCAACAGTGCAATTGCTGGGTCGTAGGGCAGGTATATTTTTAACTGTTTGAGGAACCTCCACACAGTTTTCCAGAGTGGCTGCACCAGTTCACATTCCCACCAACAGTGTAAGAGGGTTCCCTTTTCTCCACATCCTCTCCAACATTTGTTGTTTCCTGCCTTGTTAATTTGCCCCATTCTCACCGGTGTGAGGTGGTATCTCATTGTGGTTTTGATTTGTATTCCCCTGATGGCAAGTGATGCAGAGCATTTTCCCATGTGCATGTTGGCCATGTCTATGTCTTCCTCTGTGAGATTTCTCTTCATGTCTTTTGCCCATTTCATGATTGGATTGTTTGTTTCTTTGGTGTTGAGTTTAAGAAGTTCTTTATAGATCTTGGAAACTAGCCCTTTATCTGATATGTCATTTGCAAATATCTTCTCCCATTCTGTAGGTTGTCTTTGAGTTTTGTTGACTGTATCCTTTGCTGTGCAAAAGCTTCTTATCTTGATGAAGTCCCAATAGTTCATTTTTGCTTTTGTTTCTTTTGCCTTCGTGGATGTATCTTGCAAGAAGTTACTGTGCCCAAGTTCAAAAAGGGTGTTGCCTGTGTTCTCCTCTAGGATTTTGATGGAATCTTGTCTCACATTTAGATCTTTCATCCATTTTGAGTTTATCTTTGTGTATGGTGAAAGAGAGTGGTCTAGTTTCATTCTTCTGCATGTGGATGTCCAATTTTCCCAGCACCATTTATTGAAGAGACTGTCTTTCTTCCAATGGATAGTCTTTCCTCCTTTATCGAATATTAGTTGCCCATAAAGTTCAGGGTCCACTTCTGGGTTCTCTATTCTGTTCCACTGATCTATGTGTCTGTTTTTGTGCCAGTACCACACTGTCTTGATGACCACAGCTTTGTAGTACAACCTGAAATCTGGCATTGTGATGCCCCCAGATATGGTTTTCTTTTTTAAAATTACCCTGGCTATTCGGGGTCTTTTCTGATTCCACACAAATCTTAAAATAATTTGTTCTAACTCTCTGAAGAAAGTCCATGGTATTTTGATAGGGATTGCATTAAACGTGTATATTGCCCTGGGTAACATTGACATTTTCACAATATTAATTCTGCCAATCCATGAGCATGGAATATTTTTCCATCTCTTTGTGTCTTCCTCAATTTCTTTCAGAAGTGTTCTATAGTTTTGAGGGTATAGATCCTTTACATCTTTGGTGAGGTTTATTCCTAGGTATCTTATGCTTTTGGGTGCAATTGTAAATGGGATTGACTCCTTAATTTCTCTTTCTTCAGTCTCATTGTTAGTGTATAGAAATGCCACTGATTTCTGGGCATTGATTTTGTATCCTGCCACGCTACCGAATTGCTGTATGAGTTCTAGCAATCTTGGGGTGGAGGCTTTTAGGTTTTCTATGTAGAGTATCATGTCATCGGCGAAGAGGGAGAGTTTGACTTCTTGTTTGCCAATTTGAATGCCTTTAATGTCTTTTTGTTGTCTGATTGCTGAGGCTAGGACTTCCAGTACTATGTTGAATAGCAGTGGTGAGAGTGGACATCCCTGTCTTGTTCCTGATCTTAGGGGAAAGGCTCCCAGTGCTTCCCCATTGAGAATGATATTTGCTGTGGGCTTTTCATAGATGGCTTTTAAGATGTCGAGGAATGTTCCCTCTATCCCTACACTCTGAAGAGTTTTGATCAGAAATGGATGCTGTATTTTGTCAAATGCTTTCTCTGCATCCAATGAGAGGATCATACGGTTCTTGGTTTTTCTCTTGCTGATATGATGAATCACATTGATTGTTTTACGGGTGTTGAACCAGCCTTGTGTCCCAGGGATAAATCCTACTTGGTCATGGTGAATAATTTTCTTAATGTACTGTTGGATCCTATTGGCCAGTATCTTGTTGAGAATTTTTGCATCCATGTTCATCAGGGATATTGGTCTGTAATTCTCCTTTTTGGTGGGGTCTTTGTCTGGTTTTGGAATTAAGGTGATGCTGGCCTCATAGAACGAATTTGGAAGTACTCCATCTCTTTCTATCTTTCCAAACAGCTTTAGGAGAATAGGTATGGTTTCTTCTTTAAACGTTTGATAAAATTCCCCTGGGAAGCCATCTGGCCCTGGACTCTTGTGTCTTGGGAGGTTTTTGATGACTGCTTCAATTTCCTCCCTGGTTATTGGCCTGTTCAGGTTTTCTATTTCTTCCTGTTCCAGTTTTGGTAGTTTGTGGCTTTCCAGGAATGCATCCATTTCTCCTAGATTGCCTAATTTATTGGCGTATAGCTGTTCATAATATATTTTTAAAATCGTTTGCATTTCCTTGGTGTTGGTAGTGATCTCTCCTTTCTCATTCATGATTTTATTAATTTGAGTCTTCTCTCTCTTCTTTTTACTAAGGCTGGCTAATGGTTTATCTATCTTATTAATTCTTTCAAAGAACAAACTCCTGGTTCTATTGATCTGTTCCACAGTTCTTCTGGTCTCGATTTCGTTGAGTTCTGCTCGAATCTTTATTAACTCCCTTCTTCTCTTGGGTGTAGGATCTATTTGCTGTTTTTTCTCTAGCTCCTTTATGTGTAAGGTTAGCTTTTGTATTTGAGTTCTTTCCAGTTTTTGAATGGATGCTTGTATTGTGATGTATTTCCCCCTTAGGACTGCTTTTGCTGCATCCCAAAGATTTTGAACGGTTGTTTCTTCATTTCATTAGTTTCCATGAATCTTTTTAATTCTTCCTTAATTTCCTGGTTGACCCTTTCATCTTTTAGCAGGATGGTCCTTAACCTCCACGTGTTTGAGGTCCTTCCAAATTTCTTGTTGTGATTTAGTTCTAATTTCAAGGCATTATGGTCTGAGAATATGCAGGGGACAATCCCAATCCCAAAGAAAGTTTTTTTAAAAAAGGAAATCAAGTGTCCAAAATGTGTAAGAAATTCCTACAAATCAATAAAAAAGTAAAATAGTTGATCTCAATAATCAGAAAAAAACATTAAGCAATTAAGAGATACTTAAAGTAGGTAAACATATCTTTAAATTAAATTCAATTGATTTTGAGAAGGAAACATTTAATTTTTGCTCCTATTATATCCGGCATGGCTCTAGATGCTTTAGTCCCATTACCTCTCTTCATGAAGTCTTAGAACAAACTAATAAGTGAGTTTTACTATCTTCATCATACAGATGAGCAATTTGAAACTCAGAACAGTTAAGAAATATGCCAAAGAAAACACAGGTAAAAATTCTGACCAGGATTCAAAACTTATGTTTAAGTTCAAGGTCTATAATTTTTCTGTTAGGATCTATGTATGCATACGTGTTGTCTGAATGGAAAGTTACAATTTAGTAAAAGACAAAACCTTGAGCCCATATCTTATCAATTCACAAGGATAGAGAATATGCTCTAATCTAATCATTTTTATACCCTAATACCTACTAGTAACAGGAACACTATTAAAAATGGAGTACCTCAGCATTGAAAGATTAGTGTCATGTTTTTATATTTAAAATTTGTCATGTTTTTGAGAACACATTTGAAATTTTGGAAATACATACTTGGTTCATCAGGAGTCATTTTAACCTGCTGAAATGTTCAGTTTACAGAACACATACACAGAAACTAGGATATCACTCTCCCAGCTAGTAGTTATGAAAATATATGACAACCATATCAATGTAAATGGCAGATTCCTTTCAATATATTTTGACATGTTGCTATTTTTACCCCAAATAGTTATGAGTCAGAACAAATTAAGGTTTTAGGGGCAGCCCTTATGCAAAATGAAAACACAGATTGTTCTTTCAATCAAGCCTCTATCTTGGCCTTAAGGGAAAAGTGCTGTAGAGAAAGCAGAGCTGTAGTAAGGAACAGTCTTCTGCTGTATTCTGTTAGAAACGAAATCAGCAAAATACCCAGAAAACATTATAAGTAAACAGTCTTCATACAAGGAGCCAATTTTGCACATTGAAAAAAAAATGTTTCTGTGCAACATGTTTCAAAATTTGAAAGAAAAATGTAAAGCAAAGAAAATATTAGTTATTGAAAGAAATACTGGCTAAATGGCAACTCTTTGAAGCAATACTTATATCAATGGATAGACTCAATTACCAAAGACACCAAAGATGTTCATATATAATAATAATTATGAAAACTATAAGAATTAACACAATTGACTGTCACATTCATGTTCAGTCAGAGTGCCTTCTTATTTGCTTGCTTAGCCCTTGCTGATGAAAATGAGGTTTATTTTGATAATAAATTGAATTTGTCAGGATTCCTTAAGGAAACAAATGTCAAAGACAGAGTGAGTGATTTGAGGCAATTGTAGTAAAAGGAATTTATTTTAATGTGGGTGGGATTTAAGAAAACCAACGGATGACAGTTCAGGACACCTGGGCTGGTAAAGAGGAGTGATATTACCCAACCTCGATGGGAAAGGGAAAAAAAAAATAGAGCTTTTGTAGAAGGACATGTGTAGTTGAAGCAACCTACAAAGGATGAAGTTTGAATATCTGGAAGTTATTATGAGTAAAGAATCAAAATCTTGTAAACTACAAGAGGAATGTCCATTGCTTTCTCCACTATATGATTGCCCTTGCAAATATCGATATTAACAATATTAATAATATCAGTATTACTCCTGGGAAAACTTGGAGGCAATTTACAATGTGTGTTTGAGGCCATGTTGCAATGTTTTGTTTTGTTTTGTTTTGTTTTCCTCAAAAGGACCCAGCTTCCCCCAGGTCAAGGTACCAATTCTGTGAATTGGTTTATATATAGGAACTGAATACAAGACTATGAATCCTCACTGCAGTGAATTAAGCTTTCACCCACTTGATATTAATATATTTTTGCTGTTATATGTCAAGCAGCATATTAGCTTCATTTCTAGCAGGGCTGTGATGAATTAGCCAACATCATATATACTTGTAGGCACAAACACTGACCACTATTTCCTGTTTATGACTTATTGTGATAATTCCTCCTACCTTGTTTCTGATGGCTAATAGATATCATCTTCTTTTATTGCTTTATTATCTCCTTACTCCTAGTGAGATCAATTTCAATAAAGAACCACAGAGTGATCCCTGGCCCACAGAAGACAGCCACCACTGAACATTTCAAGGCTGCTTATAGTTCTCCCACCAAAGCATTTCTTAATATCTTCTAGATAGTAGCCTTTGATTCCTTTTGTTGGTATGGAAAGAGTGGCTTAACAGATTGCATGCAACATTTTCTTCTCCTGCTTTGAATTCTTTTCTTATAGCATGCCTAGGAAGTTCTGGGATTTCTACCTCATTGACCCTAAGCCATTAAAGAGTCTAGACTTCATTTAGTACATATGCCACACCAAAGCTGGTACATTAAATACTGAGGTTTTGTTTGGTGAAACAATGTCAGTAAATTCAACCCAATACAGTATTATGTGTTAGCCTTCTTGACTCAATATCCTAGAACCCATACATTTCCATAATATTCCTCCATTCTTAACCATTTTTTTAAAGATTTTATTTATTCATGAGAGGCACAGAGAGAGACAGGCAGAGACACAGGCAGAGCGAGAAGTCGGCTCCATGCAGGGAGCCCAATGTGGGACTTGATCCCTGGACTTCAGGATCACACCCTGAACTGAAGGCAGACGCTCAACTGCTGAGCCACCAAGGCGTCCCTTAACTGATAGAAATTGTTAAGCATTTACAATTTGCTGGTACATGGCCTCCAAATACAAGCCTTGTAATTTTAATTGCATGCTACAGATATCTGTGTTCCCAAACAAAGAATCTATGGTGCATCTCCCAAATATATGAGCAATCCAAACCCAGGATCCCTTTGTGAAAGTTTATCTCCTGGGGCTACTTCTAGGTACTGATTGCTGTATCAATCAATATCTTAGCAGGAAGCACTTAGGCTGGGTAATTCTAGATGAGTATAATAAAGAGAATACTACAAAATGTTGGATAGAGTCAATGAAAATTAAAGATAAAATCGGTACTTTTGGACTAATATGGTAGCTTTCAGATCGAAAAGGTAACCAATCCTCAATCCCTGAAGTTCTATGTATACCTACTACACTTTCCACTGAGAATAGAATATATTTTTTTCTCCTCTTGATTTTGGACTGGCTTAAAACTTGCTTTAAGCCAAGCCAAGAGAATGTTGTCAGAGTAATGCTGTGTCAACTTTAAGACTAGCTCTGAAGAGGTCTGGCAGGTTCTGCTTTCACTCTTGGAGCACTAAACCACCATGTAAGAAGCCTGGCTACCCTCCTGGAGGGTAGGTCTTGGCCTTTCCTAAGACCCTAGCTAAACATCCAGCTGAATTTTGCTGCACATGCTATTCCAACCAACACCACATGGAGCAAAAAATAATTGTCCCCAAATTCCTGACACAGTTGAAGAATTGAGACACAATAAATCATTTTTCTTATAAGCTACAAAGTTTTAGGTCTGCTTGTTATTAATAAATAGCTGGTCAAGAGTGGGGTATTGTACCCCTCTCAGATCTGAAGGAAGGGCATTGTGTATCCCCTTCTCAGTTGAACCCATATTCTAACTTCTCTTTGAAATTTCATGCAGAAGTAATCTATGAAGTTTCTAAACCTCTAAATCACTTGTAACCATCCTTGTATCCTTTATATCCAATAGCTAACATTGTAACTCTTTTAATCAATCTTTTCTCTCCAATTGTATTGTCACTTTCTGGTGTGGGAGATTTTTTTGTTGGACTCTTGACATTGCAACATACTATAGAAAATATGTCTCTGAAATATAGTAATGCATCAAGATAGAGAAGACTTCATACAAGGATGTTCATCAAAGAGAACTCAAAATAAGTTAAACATGACTTTAAATTCTATTAATAGAGTAATAATTAAAGTATATTTATGGACTTATGATTATTAACAAAGAGTACCTATCATCTTCATGAAAATCAATACTTTTTCCTTTTTACTCTTTAATCACTGCAAACTACTTTCTCAAAGAATATGCCTGTTTTATGTATATCACTATCTAGGACACTATTCTAAAACATTTACACAGGATTCATAGATTTTACTGCCTCACTATTGGCCACCAGTACCATACATAACATTTTAATAAAAATACAGCTTTCTTAACTGTTAATTTGATCCTTAGTACAATAGCACCTTTATCATGATGAATAAATACCTACCTTGGTAGAATATGGTCAACAATTGCTAAAATTTGCATAGAACTTATTATGCACCAGGTACTTTTCTAAGAGATTAACCACATTAACTCTTTTAATCTTCCCAGAAATCCTATGAGTAATATTATCATTATCTCCATTTTACTAAAAAGGTCACTAAGATACAGAGAGATTGTGTAAATTTCTACATAGGTTAATTGGGGTGCCTGGGTGGTGTAATCCACCTCTTCCTGTCAGCTCAGGCTGTGATTCAGGGTCCTGAGATCCAGCCCCCATCAAGCCCCACTTCCAGCTGTGAGCTCAGCGGCAGAGTCTGTTTAAGACTTTCTCTCTCCCTCTGCCCCCACCCTTGTGCTTGCTCTCTCTTTCTGTCTCTCTCTCTCTCTCTCTCCACCTCTCTCTCAAAATAAATAAATCTTAAAAAAAAGAAAGAAAGAAAAAGCCTACATATATTAATTGGCCATAGAGCCAATAAGAAAGAACAACACATTATTTTTTCATAAGGTTCCAATGCCTATGTAATCACATTTTGAAGTATGAGATATATATATCTATTATCTTTTAAGTGTTATCCTTAAGTTACTACACCACAAACTACCCAATAAGCTCAGTGGTATTCTTTCTTTCTCTACTTTTTGGTTTTCTACATCATTTCTTCCATTCCACTTGGAGCGTGCTTACTTACATAGCTTAGAAAGACATAGCTCAAGTCTGAAATTTTTCCACAAACATGTTAGCCAACTTGCAGTTGGTATACACAAACTTGTTTGTAACTCTGCAAAAAGATTAAATGAGTTCACACTTCTTTGATGTTGATTTAGACAACGAGTTGAATTCAAGATGAACATGATCAAAAAACACAATCTTCCAGTAGAGATTTAAACCAAGAAAACATACATGTTTACCTGGGGAAGAAATAATGAAGAGAGGCAGTTTTCCCATTTAAAAGTCTACAGACCATATTATAGCTTCCCTTATTCCCACTAAAGAACAAATATACTGAGTTATTTAGGAATTAATTTTCCTGAGCATGGCTAATTAAATAAAAACTCAATGCAAAATATCACAGTGTTATAAAAAAAATGTCCTATTTATCTTTCTAAAATTAATTGAGTCATATAACAACTGGTCTTATTTTTCTAATGTGAATATGTTCATGAAATCCTGGGGTTGGTATAGTTTTATATGATCTGTAAATGTTGGTCAGAATTATTTGTTACCTTCAAGCAAAAATGGGAAGATAATATTCTAATTCCAGCACATTAAAAATGTTGATGTTCCATATAAAACAATCTCATGTGCATTAATAATTTATAATATTTAATTTTTGGAGGAGAGGAAAGGACTTTTCTGTTTCATGCTTCTGCACTGTTTGAATTTTTAACATTAACCTGTATTACTTAAATAGTGACAGACTAGTTTGATTTTTATTGAAAAGAGTATGGATTAATGGGGATCCCAGGGTGGGTCGGTGGTTGAGCACCTGCCTTTGGCCCAGGGTGTGATCCTGGGGTCCCGGAATCGAG
The DNA here is from genome assembly GCF_048164855.1 of Canis lupus baileyi. Taxonomy (NCBI): domain Eukaryota; kingdom Metazoa; phylum Chordata; class Mammalia; order Carnivora; family Canidae; genus Canis; species Canis lupus. The sequence goes on from NC_132839.1 coordinate 80,648,210, forward strand.
TTCCACATTGGGCTCCTTGCATGGAGCCCGCTTCTCCCTCTGCCTGTGTCTTTGCCCCTCTCTCTCTCTCTCTCTGTCTCTCATGAATAAATAGAGTCTTAAAAAAAAGTAAAGAGTATGCATTAAATTGGTATATCTTAATACTATCCCCTCTTGGGGGAAGGTAATTTTTTTTTTATTGAAGTATCATTGACATACAATATTATATTAGTTTCAGGTGTACTACACAGTGATTCAACAATTATATACATTAAGAAATGCTCACCATTATAAGTACCAGGCAAATAATAACCACTCAGTAGAGTTAACACAGTCCTTGCAATTGCATGGAAAAGTTAAGTCTAATTATGATAGGCTGAAATGATATCCATTTGGAGACAAGATTATCAAAGGCAAAGCATTTTCATCTTTGAAAAGTATAAAAACCTTTTTATCACTGTGTACAAAATTGTTAATTTGCATATAGGAATAATTTTTGTGAGCTCTTAAATGACTCCTGTTCCCAAATCTCTGTGGCACTCCCAGTGTGAATTCACCAAATAGTGCCTATACATCTAATTCAAAAGCAGAATTTCAATTCAGTTTTGTCCTTAAGTAAATAGGCAATCTGATCCAGCACCAAATAGGTTATTTTTCAAATGCTGTTCTGTTGTCTAAACTGCACTGCCACCTGGTCTGATTCTCATGTTTTACTCAAATGAACATGTAGAGCAGTTCAAAAATAGCACTTTAGCCAGAATAGAGTTAAGCAATGTAGTTAGGCAATAAAATGCATGGCCAAAAAACTGATTAGGAAAGAAAATAAAGATTCCACATAGATTAGTTTGGTAAGTGAAAATGTAGGAAGGTAGCAAAGTGAAGAGTATAAATCATGGATATCCTCCTTATGGGTTCTATGTTCTTGTACTAGTAAATTACATTCTTTGAAAATTTGGTTTCTTTATTTCTAAAATATGAAAAATATTGTTCACAAAAGTATTATATAGTTATGGACATAATATCCATATTTAACCAGATCTACATTAAAACTTATACAGAATTGGCATTCAATAAATTATCTTAAATGTTAACAATAATATAAATGTATAATAGACATGCATTTATCATAAATTAATGAATGTTAAAAATAAAACAATACTAATAGCACCTGGCTCTCCCTTTCATATCTCTTCAGCAGCACATAATTAAGGATCTCTCTATCTTTAATTCCCTTTATAGATATTTATTAAATATCTACAATACAATCAGCACCATTTTAATTATTGAGCTAGCCAATAGAAATGGTCCTTAAGATCATGGAGGTTTAATTCTAGTGAAAGTAATCAGAATAAGCAGTAACAAAAGAAATAATAGCAAATAGATAAGAAAATATTAGAAATCAGTAAGAGTTACTGAATCATTCCTCAAGTGGAATGTTTAGAAAAGCTCTTAATTGTGTTAATATTTATAAAACATTTATTGAATATTTGACTTATATTTATTGTCTGGCATCAGAGGCATAGTGGCTAAGAATTTCAGATCTACAGTTGATTTCCTACAGTTGTCACATTCCTTTCCACAGAGTCCCATGATTTGAATAAGTTGTTCAAAATGTTTAAACCTTTATATCTCATCATTAAAATTATGGTAGTAATAATAATATGTATATTATAGTCTTTTTAAGAGTTATATGAAATGATGTGCAAAATGTAATTCCAGCATCCATCATACAACAATGGTTTATTTTGACTAGTATGATTTTAAAAATTGACCAAAAAAAAAAAAAAAAAAGAGGTCACATATAATTATGTGCTTTGATGGAAAAGTTTTCTTCTGCCTTGAGTAAATAATAGAATCAAAATCCAGATGGAAGCCTATTGGGTATTTTCTTGAATCAAATGAGTTACCCAGAGAATGGAGACATAATGTGTCCATCTTATAGTAGAAAAAAAAATTCTATGAACTCTTTTTTCATCATAAATCTTATTTAGAGTTAATTAAAGTGACCTATGTCAAGTAAATCCATCATTCTATCCCTAGAACTAATTCACTGGTAATGGAAACATTTCTACCCCATTAAATGTGTGCTTATTTATAGCTTAAAATTTTGAAACCAATTTTCAATCTAGGCAAGGACGTTTTGATGCACTTATTTAGTAATTCTTAAAGGTTAGATAGTGCCCTGATACACTTCCGATTTTGCTATCCTAGCACCTCAACATCTATATGTCTGCCTTATAGCATAGTTTTAACGTATTGGGTTCTTATTGTACAACTGATCTTTGAGGCACAAATAACTTATCTGAGAGTCTGAGTGTCCTATGAATAAAACTCTGCTGTGACATTGAATACTAATAATAGTTCTTCCACAGATCACTTATTCTCTGTGCATGAAATTCTTCATCTTATACTTGTCTTAGGCCCTTTGGCTAATTATTTACTCATTTTTATGAGGTAAATGCCTACTATGTTCTGACTATAGCACTATGTCTCTCCAATCAAGATTGACATTCCATTTTGAACTTGCTTTGAGGCTTAAACCTATTTATCTCATTATTAGAACAACTTTCCCAGGTCTTATTTCTTAGGGAACTCAATAATCTTTTTCAGTTGGGGAAACCATTGCAAACCACCCACAATCAAGTCTTATGATTATAAAACATATTATTTGATTTATACCACAATAATCATCTTTGGACTCACATTGTCACATGAAGGAAATACTTAAATCTATGTTTTACATTCTCTAAGTGCTGTTCTGGTTCTTTTTAATTTCAGCCACTGAGTTGATAGGGCTCCGAGGAAAACAAAATGGATTTATCCATCACTGAACACAATTAATTGTATATTGGCCTCTTTAGGAATGGAGTTAGATAAAATGACTTAATCACAATTTTTCAGGGGAAAATTATAAATAATTAACCACTCTGACTATGACTCTGATAAAAGAAAGTGAAATTCAGCACATCCAAGCAAATGACAATCAGATAAGGAAATTACTTACAAGGAATATTCCATTAGTATAACTGATTCTGCCCCATATAGCAATACCTACTGGTTGAGGCTACTAGTTTTAATATAGAACTATACATAAGACTGAAAGTCAAGTTTAGCTACATAGTCGCACAAATGCCTAAATATATTGCAAGTGCCTCTGTTATGTATTGATATCTCTTCTTTTCATACTTACCCATTTCAAAAAGCTCAAAAATGAATGTGGGGCCCTGCATTATAATCAAATCACTGAAACTGAAGCAGTTTTAACATATAAACCTACTACAGAATAAGTATCGGACATGGCCATGGAGCATTACTTCTGCAAGGATTTGTCAAGTATAGCTAATGATTTGGTACAGTTGCTTCAACCTGAAGGCTCAGAGACACGCGTTCTGGAGAGATGCATATTTATTGTTGTTACTGATATAATTTCCTGTCTGATAAAGCATTTACTTCAAATACCAAGTCTCCTCATTTCAAGTATATGTAAAACTTTGATGAGTCTCTGACACAGTGAAACACCCAGCCAAAAGAAATGAACATGCTGTATTTGTTTGTCATGGCTGCATGACAAAATTCCACAGACATTGTGGCTTAAGCCACACACATTTTTTGTTTTTCTTCAGAGTTCTGGAAGTTGAAAGTTCAAGATGTCAGCAGAGTTGATTTCCTTCCATGTCACTCTACTTTGCCAATGGCTGCCCGTTTGCTGCCTCTTCCTGTGGTGTGGCCCTGCTGTCTCTTCTTATAAGGACATTAGTCATATGGGGTTAGGGTCTCACCTTAAAGACCTCACTTAATTAAATTACTCCAGAGACCATCTGGAAATTAGGACTTCGACATACTCAGCTTATAACAAAATAAAACAAGACAAAAAGAAAACATTTTTGCTCCTCAAATAAATCTCTAAATTTACCCTTCAATTTCTTTACTCTTATCTGGAAAAGTATGCTTCCCAGAACTCCTTGCAACTAGGTTTCTAGATATTAGATACATGCTACCAATTAGGCGTCTTGTAGAACTGTGGTGATGGCTCTCTTCTTGCATGCCTTGGTTATTTTCTTCTTGTAAGAAAGTTTATATATACCATGGGTCTTCTTGGGATGTTTATTCTACTAGTATTTACTCTATATATTCCTAGATACTGAGAGCCTAACTGTCTATACTCCAATCTCCTGACAGTTATAGTAGCAATGTCTTCTTTCTGGTCTAGCTCTAGAATTGGCTGCAAATAGTCCAGAACATTAATTTGACAATGTTCTGGAGTAATTTTAAGATATCAATCTAGAACTTGTTATTCAGTCCATTCTATTATCTCAGAGGCAGTAAATCCCTGTATTAAAGCTCTTCTTGTTTAAGGTACATAGGGTGGCTTAAATTTCCTACACTGAGTTCTCACTGGTGCAGATATAAAACTCTTCCTCTCATAATCTCCTATAACTCTATTATGTACCCTCTGTCTGGAACATTGCTCTTTGCATATTTATTTTGACCTATTTTTTATCCTTCATCAATATTTAGATCAGAAATTATTTCCCATATATAATTTTAATATCCCAACTGCAGGGACGCCTGGGTGGCTCAGTGGTTGAACATCTGCCTTTGGCTCAGGGCATGATCCCAGGGTCCTGGGATCGAGTCCTTCATCAGGATCCCTGTAGGGAGCCTGCTTATCCCTCTGCCTATGTCTCTGCCTCTCTGTGTCTCTCATGAATGAATAAATAAATACATAAAAATAAATAAATAAATAAATAAATAAATAAATAAATAAATAAATAAATATCTTTAAAAAAAATCCCAAATTGCAAGAGCATAGCTACACTTTTTCTGGGATAAATGATTCATCTGGTGGTTTAAAAACTTTCATCCTGGTAATAAATGGACACTGTTGGAATGGGATTCACCTGGATCGCATCAATTAAAGTGCAAACATCTTACAGGATTCTAAAAGATTTTGGGATGAAATCTCTCCTGTGTAAGATTTTGAAGCAACAATTCCAACAATTTCTTTCCTAGTGTTTTGACAACTCAGATAGAAAATATACAATGGGGTCAGAAAGAAAAAAAGAGAGAGTAGTCACTGTGCTCTGAATCGTCATCTACTCTTTGGAAGAAGGAGGAATGTGCTACATAGTCTGAGCTCAAAACTACTGAAAGAGACTTCACAAAGAGTGCTTACAAAGTTTTAAAGGGGGATCCCTGGGTGGCGCATGGAGCCTGCTTCTCTCTCTGCCTCTCTCTCTCTCTCTCTCTCTCTCTTTCTGTGACTATCATAAATAAATAAAAAATTTTAAAATAAATAAATAAAAAAAAAGTTTTAAAGGATTTCCCTTTAGATTAGAAACACAGAGTACCAAAATCTTAATTGCATCTGTATAGACTGTGGATAAGACACAAGAGAATGGGAAATGATGCCTACATGCATCAGTGACTGTGAAGAGAGAATGTGGTGGGTGTTGGGAGCTGAGTGTTCTGTCGGAGTGTGAGTAAACTAAGCATATATGGATGTTCCCACTGGCCAGATGCAGGCCTTTTGTCTTGTATAAATACAGTGCATGTAGTCATCTTGGGATCTGAAGGGACAAAGAAACATGAACAAAAAGATGTCCGAGTTGTGTCATTAGATGCCAGAGCTAAAGAAGGATTCAGGAACCGTCACTCAGAATAGAGTTGCTTCTCCCCAAGTCAAGACGAGTAGAGAGAGAAGTCAGGCAAAGTCAAGGTAGGGCAGAGTCTTCTGGACAAGAATGGGTAATATTTAGGTAATTGTTGGAATCCTACACAACAAGGAAACAAAGATAGATTTGTAAATTTCCTCTTTAAGAAGGAACTGTCCCACCACCATTCCTCTCTGCTCAGCTGTAGGTGTGTGGGACTTGGAGCTTTGTTTATCACATGGAACTAGACATCCTATTTTCTGAATCAATATTTCTGTGCTTATTTCCAAAAGTATCTTTAGGACAATATATTTCTTAAGAGCAAGCGATAAGAAAAAGTTGGATCCATGGGTCCAACAAAAGTTGTCATGCAGGAACAAGGGAAGCTAATTCCCTGAATAACCTTTAAGTAAAGGAGAGTAGACAAAATATGCTTGTATTTTTATTACTTTATGAATCATATATATGGACATATTAAACTGTACATAATACATGAAACAACCATAACATAGATAATTCATTTCCTTCCAGCTTTTGCTCTATTTTTCGGCTTCATGTTTATGGGTAAACTTGTATAAGCAGTTATTTCTTTCTGTTTTTTCTAATACCTTAGTTAAATAACTGTTCAACATACAATATTTCTTCCTTACCCACAAGTCCCATTTAGTTCTAAAATTACAAACAGACTCAATGTTCCCAAATATGGTGAACATACTTGCCATTCTCTTATTCTTGATAACTTTTCTTAGTTCTCTTCAATTCAAAAGCCAATCCTTGATCATTTTTATTATTCAAATTCAAACACTGTAATTTCTATACAGAACCTCCTGGGGCTCCCTACTCCTGTGTTTTGTTTATTTGTTTTCACTCTTCCTATTTGACTGTGTCTGCCTATTGGTTGACTTATTATTTTTATTGATGAATCCCACTTAATCCTCTGAACTCCAATACAGTCTACCTCCACAAGTTTTATCTCAGAAGTATCTCAAATGTAGTATATCCCTACTGACTTCTTGACATATATTATTGAAATATATTTGTCTCCTTTTTTTTTTCATTCCATTAGATCACATCATTATCAAGACAACCCTGGATATCTACATAAATTTACTTCTGTCCCTAAAAATAAAATTAAATCCCGATGGGGATGCATTGTTATTCATAATAGCCCAGAAGCAGACAAACCCAAATGTCCATCAACTGATGAATGGATAACAAAATGTGGGATAGCCATACAATCCAATATTATTCAGCAACAAAAAGGAATGAAATACACAATATATGGGAACCTTGCTTAACATTATACTAAGTGAAGTCAACCGGTCATAAAAGACCATATATTGTATGACTGTATTTAAATGAAATGTCCAAGATAGAAAATTTAAAGAATAAAAAGCAGACTAGTTGACTCCTGGTTGTTTAGGACTCAGGAGAGTGTTTAGGGAGAAGACTGACTGCTAGTAGTTACAGAGTTTGTTGTTTTGTTTTGTTTTGTTTTGTTTTGTTTTGTTTTGAGGGGAGAGCAGGGGATAATGGACAAGTTTTAAAATTAGATTATTTTGATACTTTCAGAACTCATGAAGAAAGTAAAAAATCCATCAAAATTTACTCTTGAAATATGTAGATTTTGTGATATGTGAATTGTATCACAAGCTACTTTTTAAAATAAATATTAAAACATTAATTGCTTACCAAACCATAAAATAAATTCAAATTCTTTCCTCCTATTTTTTTTTTAAGATTTTATTTATTCATGAGAGACAGAGAGAGAGAGACAGGGGCACAGAGGGAGAAGCAGGCTCCACACAGGGAGCCCGACATGGGACTCGATCCCTGGATCTGGGATCACACCCTAAGCTGAAGGATGTTCAACTGCTGAGCCACAAAAGCATCCCTCTTTCCTCCTTCTAAAATCTATACAGGGGCAGCCTGGGTAGCTCAGCAGTTTAGCGTCACCTTCAGCCCAGGGTGTGATCCTGGGGACCTGGGATCGAGTCCCATGTCAGGCTCCCTGCGTGGAGCCTGCTTCTCCCTCTGCCTCTGTCTCTGTCTCTCTTTCTGTGTGTCTCTCATGAATGAATAAATAAAATCTTTAAGAAAATTTTAAAAAATCCATAGGATCCTTTTGGATCTTTCTGTCCCTCTTACTTCTCCTTTCTCATCTCGAGTTAACTATCCACCATTCATTTTCTCTAGCCACATTGGTCTCTGTTCGCCTCTGAAATCTACCAACATTTGTATGTTTTTGGTATCTTAATACCACTGCACAGTCTATGTTCTCTGTTCTAAAATATCTTGACTCATTAGATCACTGTGTCTTTGGCATTGTTCAAATTCCAGCATGAATTTATCAACTCAGACAGCTTTGCTCTCCCTGTGGCATCATAATCAGTTCATTCTGACCTTAGCTATCACAACATTGTCTTCATTATACTTCAGAGGATTGTCTAATTTTTTAATCTGTTTATTGTCAGTTTCCTTCCACTAGAATGTGGGTTTTATGAACATGATGACCGTGTGATCTCCATTCGCCTCTGGAACCAGTATCTAGTATTATACTTGGCATGAAATAGGCTCAATTATTAATAGTTAAATAAATAAAAACAAAACAACATTTACCACATTCCCTGTGCCTACCTAGCACCTAAAGTCTAATAGTAAAAAAAAATACTAGGCTAAATGTCAGAACAAATAGTAATTCTACTGTCAGCAGTGACTGGATAAATAACTTTGAAAGAGGTTTTTGAAGTCCCATATCCTCATTTTTCTACACTCCAAAATAATGACCCTGATACCTGGTCCACCTACAATACAAGACAGACAATAATTTCAAACAAGATATAAAAAAAAGTCAGGCTTTTATAAATCATAAAATGATGCTCAAATAAGAATGATATTGCAACAATAGACTGAAGCATTACAAAGCCATCTTAATAATTCCTCCCTTGCTGTCAATGGATTTCTTTCCTCTATCAGGAATGTCTAAGTCATAGATAACAATCTGGATCTTTTCTGTATTACTCTACTTCAAAACTAAGGCTAGCATTTGCTGTGCCATTGATTTTCTTTTAAGAACACTATTAACTTTCCAATAGATTATTATCTCTCTCCACCTATCTATTCACCATCAGAACTGAGTTAGGTCTTTTGGAAAATTCATGAGTATAGAACAATTTGACTTTAACAATTGTTTTGACCATTCAATTTTTTTCCCCACAATTTTTATAAAGACTTCTATTTTTCTTTAAACCTATAATTTAAAATATCTGAATGGCAATTACAATGATATACCTTTTCTCACTATTTATAGTTTTACAAAAGGTGGTTTACAGAACACTTTGAAATATATTATGACATATGATTATAACAATAACTTTTATTCTCCCTTTACAAATGATAACACTGACAATCAAGAATTTTAATACTTTTAGCTTGAGTTGAGTTGGCAAAGTAGAGTGCACAGGATTTAAACTGAAAATTTATTAGCTCCTAAACTCCTATTAATGAATTAAACCCCAGCTTTCCTGGCTTCACCTCTTTGCCTCTTGACCTTTTTTGTTTTTCTCTTGTCTCTTCTCTCTCCCCATCCTTTCCTTTTCCTTTCCCACTCCCTTGAAACTTAATTGGCATTAGACATTTTATAGATAACTCATAAATCTTACAAAGATAGTTCTCAAAATAACTATTCTGACAGCTGCCAAAATAAAACTATACCAAAGATTCTGAACCAGAGACAAGGAAAACAAATAATCTCCCAAATGTACCAACCACAACTTTTGTAATGGTTAAAAATAAAATAGCAAGCTGAGAAAGACCCTAAGTCAAACAACCTTCCCTTCCCTATAAGATCCCCCATAAAATAGTATAAAACTGACTATAAAACTGTATAGAACTCCAATCTTTCTTAGTTCTGTGAGTTTCTTGATTTAAGGTGTTCTCGATGTGCGTCACCTGATAAAAGCCCTCAACCTCCGACAATTTTTTAAGGATTTTTTTTTTTTTTTGAGGGAGGGAGAAAAAGAGGGAGAAAGAATTTCAAGCAGACTCCATGCTGGGAGAAGAGCATTACATGGGGCTCCATCTCACAATCCTGAGATCATGACCTGAGTTGAAATTAAGAGTTAGTCTCTTAACTGACTGAGCCTCCCAGTGCCCCTCTATTTGACTAATTTTTGTCAGTTTTTGTCTAACCTTGACACTGTTTAAGAGCAGAAAACATTTTTCATTTGTTTTTACAAATTAGTCACACTTCCTCAGACCTAATCAAACTCTCTTGTTCATAGTAGGCTGCCAATATGATCAGATAGATTCATAATCATTTTGTAGTTCAGTGAAACCAACCATAATTACATACTTTGTGCATTTTCAAACATCATTAGAAACTGGATAGAATGAATTATTACTCTACCTGCCAAAGAGATTGCCCGTGTTTCTCTAGCTAATATTATTAATATAATTTTAGCATGTTGCAATCTTGGGCCACATTCTTTCACTATCACCTCTCTCCTGATTCAAGGATATAAAACTGTGACCTAACTTCATCCTTGAAAATCAATTACTATTCTAAGAGTGTCCCTAACACTTCTGAGGTGGGATATGTATTAAAATCTCAACTTCCAGGCAGTCTGGGTGGCTCTGGCTTAGTGACACCTTCAGCCCAAGGCGTGATCCTGGAGACCCAGGATCGAGTCCGAAGTCGAGCTCTCTGCATGGAGCCTGCTTCTCCCTCTGACTGTGTCTTTGCCTCTCTCTCTTTCTATGTCTCTCATGAATGAATAAATAAAATCTTTAAAAAAAAATCTCAACTTCCTCATGAAAGTGTTGTTATTATGCTCAGGTTACATAATTTATGTTAGAATCCCCTATTATCACATGAGTCACAAAGAAGGTGGTTTGTAATCATTTTTTAGAAGCTCCATGGATTATGGTTGGGAACTTGAGGTCAATAGACTCGCCAACACTTGACAGATGTTAGGTGATACCTCATTGTAGTTTTGATTTGGATTTCCCTGATGATGAGTGATGTTGAGCATCTTTTCATGTGTCTATTAGCCTTCTGTATGTCATCTTACTAGATATGTCTCCAGAAGCAAGGGAAACAAAAGCAAAAATGAGTGATTGTGACTTAATCAAAATAAAAAAGCTTCTGCACAGTGAAACACTCAACAAAACTAAAATGTAACCTAGGGAGTGGGAGAAAATATTTGCAAGTGACATATCTGATAAAGGGTTAGTTTCCAAATCTATAAAGAATTTATCAAACTCAACACTCAGAAAACAAATAATCCAGTTAAGAAATGGGTTAAATATTTTAATAATTATGATAGAAGTTTGAAACTTACTCAAACATCTTATATTGAGCAAACTCACATCTGTAGGCAGATTTTCCTATTCAGTTGGATTTAGGTAGTTTCCTTTTGCATCATGAATATACAAAAAAGATATTTGAATGGAAAAAATTATTTTCAGTATTAAAATGTTCCCCAAAACAAAATCTTTACAAGCAAGTTATGAAAGTTTGTAAATCTTATTAAAAATAAACATGTTCAAAATCACATGTTCATATATATTTATGGAATTCAAGTAAATGACTAAATTATATAACATCTCTTGTCAATTTATGTAAATTCACTAAATTACCTAAAGCCACAGAGCTAGTAAGTATCAAAGTGGTCTGTAACCACCGTAACTGCTCTGTAACTACAGGGTCTGAGTGCTGGTGTGACAAAGAGTTCTGGTTTCCATTTAAAAGAAGGAAGAAACCTAAATATTGGGTTTTTAAATATATTTATTTAGTCTCATTTGTTTTAATGATTTGAAGTATAAGCTTGTCTTACTCAGCTTGGGCTGCCATAACAAAATACTATACTGAGTGGCTTAAACAAGATATTTTTATTTCTCACAGTTCCAGAGGCTGGGATATCCAAGGTGAAAGTGCCAGCTCATTTGGTTTCTGGTGAGAGCTTCTCGTGGCTTGCAGACAGCTGCTTTCTTGCTGTGTGCTTACATGGCCTTTCCTCAGTGCATACACACATGTGGAAAAGAGATCTCTTCTTCTTAGAAGGCCACCAGTCTTGTTAGATTAGATCCCATCCTGTAACATTTATTTATTTATTTATTTATTTATTTATTTATTTATTTAGTGACCTTATTTAATCTTAATTACTTCCTAAAAGCTGTATCTCCAAATCCAGTCAATTTGGGGGTTAAAGGTTCAACATGTAAATTTTAGGAGGATACCAGTTTGCCTAGAGTAAAGCACATTTTGTGGTCTTCACCAGTCACTTGCCTTATTTGTGGTTTGACTTTCCAAAGTTTCAGTTACCCATGGTAGACTGTGGTCTAGAGGCAGATGATTCTCCTTCTGACTTAGCATCAAAAGGTCAGTCGAAGTCTAACACTAAGTCACAATGCTTCCCTTCATCATTCACCTCACTTCTCATCATGTAGACATTTTATCATCTCATATCACCATAAGAAGAAAAAGGGTAAGTGCAATACAATATGTATGATATTTTGAGAGATAGACCACATTCACATAACTTTTATTACAATATATCGGTATAATTATTTTATTTTGTTATTTTATTTTAATATCTTATTGTGCCTAATTTATAAATTAAACTTTGTCACAGATATGTATGTGTAAGAAAACATAGTATATATAGGGTTTGGTATTATCTGTGGTTTCAAGAATCTACTGGGGGTCTTGGAACATATTGCCTGCAGACAAGGTGGGGGCAACTCTACTGGCTTTTGTTACCACCATATAATCTCTAAAGGGTCCAGGAAATTCCTGGAAAACATATGTATTATCTCACAATAATAATTTTAGAAGATCTTACTTCTTCCTACTAGAAAATCAAACAAGACAAAGTTTGTTATTTTTAGATAAAATTGACCTTTCAGAGCAAAATGAATTGGCACTCAGTGGTCTCTTATGTAAAGCACAGCTAATAAGAGGGAAAATGAAGTGATTAAGGAACACTTCAGAATTAGGACTTGGACCATAATTGTCCGCAAGTCAAGACCAAAAGTATGAATAATGAATATCATGTAAAGGAGGTTAGAGATAATGCTGGAGGAAAGTGTTGTCTGACTTAATTAACTGTACCAAGATAAAGAGTTTTCAGTGAGAGAAAGATTTGAATTTCTCATTTGCTATATATATATATATATATATATATATTCTCCTTAATTTATTAAATAATAGTTTTCTTGGCCAGTATATTAATTTGGCATTGTTTCATGAACCATGATTCTTGCAGGTTAGTCATTGCTCTTGATTCAAGATAACATATCCATTGAAATTTGACCATTGATTAAGAGTACTACTGGAGTTTCAGCTTTCTTGTCATTTTTAATTAAACTTGTGAGCCTTTACACTTTAATTTACAACGTGTGCAGCATTTATGTCTCCACTCATTCTCATACCACCCTAAGTGTATAAAATAACAATCAGTGCATTGACTTTTAAAATGTTTTATAAACTAGAAATTCCAATTAAAAACCAACTGGAGCATGAGCCACAAAAACTGATTTCCTCCCAATTTTCTGTGCATTTAAGACCCCCACAGAAATAATTTCTGATAGTTATATCTGGAAAGTGTTTTCCTTCTCCCTCCTGTATAAGGTATACTTCTCCAACCTGAGATATTCTGATCTAAAGTCCATCAAGCTTACTCACCCAGTTCAAGAGTGGACTTTCAGCTTCATATTTTATGGCCAAAAAATGTACACAGGAAACGTGTCTATTATTTAGTTTATGGAGCTTCAATCCCATTTGGGGCATTGACATTAAATTGATTGAACTACTCAACAAAAAAACAAGAACTGAGGAAATAGAGAATCACTTTTCTAAAATAGTTTTAATCTGCTTTAATTGGAATAAAATGTTTAGAACATTTATCTAATGACAATTTAACCTGAGACAAGAATGTTTAAACATTAAAAATCATCACCTTCATTATTTTGCATTTTCAAAAGCATTCAGGTCATCTCTACCAAATCAAATAGAAGAGTACATATAATTAAGGCAGGTCTGTTTAATGCAAATGGAAAACAAATATTTTTAAGTCAACTGGACATAACAAGTAGAAGTGTGGTTGATGCTGTCTTATACTACTCCTTTATTTTATAGCAATATACATTGCTTTGTGCTGATAGATAGTATGAGTATAAAAGTGATACTTTTTTAGAAGCATTTATCTTTACATTAAAATATTTATTAACAACCACTCCTTTTTTTTTTTTATTTATTTATGATAGTCACAGAGAGAGAGAGAGAGAGAGGCAGAGACACAGGCAGAGGGAGAAGCAGGCTCCATGCACCGGGAGCCCGACGTGGGATTCGATCCCGGGTCTCCAGGATCGCGCCCTGGGCCAAAGGCAGGCGCCAAACCACTGCGCCACCCAGGGATCCCTATCAACAACCACTCCTAACTAAAAAGTAGCCATCGGCAAAGTTTAAATTCTGAGGTTCACCCACATTCAAATTTTTATGACCTATGGACAAAAATGAAAACATATACTAGTTTTGTAATTGGAAAGTTCTGAATGGCATTAATTTATAGTTTTGGAAGCTAATCACCTCTGGCCTGGAACTAAGAGTAGAAAACATTAACTGCAATATAAATTTTAAGAAAAGAAATCAAGCAGTTTAAAATAATACTGAGATAAATTTTTCCTCTGAAGGACTCCTACACTCTGCTTTATAACCAATTTGCTGCAAAGATTCATTCAAAAGTCAGTTTTAAGCACTGACTCTCTAATTTCAGAAATAATGAAAAATAATACCCAAGTTTTAGCAATAACTAGAGTGTTATTTTTAGTAATAATTTATTGTTTTTAAGATAATCAATGTGGAACTAACAAGTATAGTAGCTTGTCTATTGTTATCTAGCATAACAATATTTTTATGTATTATTGCTCTAGAGAGGTATTTTCTAGGAATACTATACCCTTTAAATTCAAACATCTTACAAAACTCAAGGGGATCCCTGGGTGGCGCAGCGGTTTGGCGCCTGCCTTTGGCCCAGGGCGCGATCCTGGAGACCTGGGATCGAATCCCACATTGGGCTCCCGGTGCATCGAGCCTGCTTCTCCCTCTGCCTGTCTCTCTCTCTCTCCCTCTCTCTGTGACTATCATAAATAAATAAATTTAAAAAAAATGTTTACAAAATCCAAGAAAATGTTATCAAATCCAATATTCAGATACTCAAATATAACTAGAAAGAAAGACCAAGAATGATATTTTCCTAATTATTTTATTCCCTCACTTTTGCTTTATGCTTGAATTTCTATCACCTGTGTGCTGAGCTAGTTAGAGTTTAGATAAGGCTCTATCAGCCATAGGCAAACAATCAATTAAGAACACCCAGCCCCTATACTTAATTTGCCTAGGATAGCAATAATTGTGCATTTTCATTGAAAGTAGTGGGTAGGGATCCCTGAGGGGCTCAGCAGTTAAGCGCCTGCCTTTGGCCCAGGGCATGATTCTGGAGTCCCAGGATCGAATCCCACGTCAGGCTCCCTGCGTGGAGCCTGCTTCTCCCTCTGCCTGTGTCTCTGCCTCTCTCTCTCTCTCTCTGTGTCTCTCATGAATAAATAAAATCTTTAAAAAAAAAAAAAAAAAGAAAAGAAAATAGTGGGTATTTGGTCAATTGGGTCTTTTAACATAGGGGGAATCTAGCATGCAAACATAAAGTATAAATATGGAAATTAACAAAATCTGAGTTTAACAGCACCCCTGCCCCCCCAAAATGCAGGATCATTTTGTCAAGTTTGAGTTTTTTTATACTATATTTTATTAAGACTATCTTTTAGTGATAGGATTGGAAATTTAGAATGCTAAGATTTCCATATTATTGGACAAATAAACTAAATGATCACAAATATTTAGCCAACTAGAATTCATTGCTTACTTTAGCTCTTTTTTTGTGTGTATCAAGCAGTACCTTTTGCTTTGTTAATTTAAATATTTTACTACATGGTAGCTTATATGCTCAGAAAATTATCATTAGTCTAGTCTAATTTTTTAAACACGTATATAGGATAGACAACTGGAATTATCAATGATACAGAAAACATAGTAAGTGGACTTTACTAAGTTCTAAGGTGTGAGGTTGGAAGGAAGTCTAGAATTTGTCTCATCAGCAGTTGCAATCCTTTGTTTCCTGTGCAAATATGGAAACATCACTTAACTTTGTACTTTTACCTCAAATATGTAATGAATATCTCGATGTACTAAATATATCTACCACCATGTAAGGAAAACTGTTCCATTTCAATTGCACTGGAAATATAATTATTAGGAAATATTTTAAATAAATTAGAAACAACAACCAAGGTAAAGTAATATCTGTTAATTGAACAAATAAAAATAAAGAAACTATTGCAAATAAAAGAAAATAAAATATTTCCTACAATTTTTCACTGGCAACTTAGCACAGGACCCACTAAGTCTGTATACAGTGGTAGCATACAGCAGTGTAGAAACTCTAAAATTCCATTCAAAGTGATTTGAAATGCTCCTCCATAGTAACATGTAATAACACATTTGACAAAATTCTTCTTAATATGTTTCAACAGATATTGTAAAAGGGCCATTTCTAGTTTTATAGCCACCAAAATATGAGTGGGGTGGGGGATAGCTCAAATAATTTAATGATCATGGCCTTAAATATATATATATATATAACAGAGACAGTATTGCTTCGACATTATATTACTCTTAAATATCCATTGAACTTAACAAAATTTGCCAGTGTTGTGGTTAATACAAAACAATAGATATTCTTAACATAGCAGTTCCGTCTCGCTTGGAGTTATATTTTTGTTGAGCATCTACGTGTTTGCATTTCATTGCACCTCAAACCAAACTATATGATATTATCCTGGAAACTCCATATTTGTGTATTTTTAAATGTTTTGAAATACTTCTATATCTCCTTGGAACAGAAGACTTTTCTAAGAATATTATCAAAAACTTTTATATGCAAAACAGGATCCTTCAGAAAGTCTTATATGGTACTGTGATATTTAAAACAAAACAAACAAAACAAAAACAAAACAAAAACAAAAAAAGAAAAAAGAAAAAGAAAAATTTAAAAGACAAAGTCAATGCTGGAAAATGCTTGTGCATAGCAAGCAACATAGTTCTAAAAGTCAGGCCACTCAGTCTGTGCTAATAAGTAAAACCCTTCTGATGAACAATTTAATTGAGTTTAACAAGGCTGTTTATAGCTAATCCTAAATGCAGGAATAGGAAGCTGAAGGCCTATACTCAATGTTAGTTTTGCTCCCTTTAGATCTTGCTTGTAATTACAGTTTGGTCTTTAATTATTCTGCTTCTCATTTTCAATTTATGATTAAGACCAACAGCATGCCCTAGAGATGGAAGTGCTGACGTGGACAGGAATAAAACAGAGGACAGCAATTCCTCTAGTCTATTGGCCCAGGTGGCCAAGATGGATTCTTGTTGTGGTTGTTGTTGTTCTGTTTTTAAGCCAGTTGTTCCAGAATAAAAATAAAGAGTATATTATTCAAGGAAACCAGCATATATATTTCCATATACAGGCCAGGGTAATATTTTATAACTTTTAAAATATACTTTATTTGTAAGGTTAGCAGTGAAAAAGGCCATAGGGTCCTGGGGCTACAATGTAGTTTAAATTCCAACGCTATGATGTACTGGCTTTAGGACTTCGGAAAAGGTCCCAGAATTGTCCATGTTTGAGGCACTGCATTAAGAATGATAGAGCACCAAGCACAATAGTCATTTTGTTGATTAACTCAACAAGTGCAAATCATTTTGAATACTACCTGCCATATTGTAAGCCATCAAGTTTATGTAAGATATTACTGTTGTTATTGATTCAAATACTTTCAGTGATAATGAGAAGATCTTGCTAATTCCAAATGGTAGATGTTTACAGTTGACTTTAACACCTTCTTCCAAATAGATGCAGCACAAAATTATACAAGCAATTACTTCAAGAACAACACTGAAATGTTTATGAGGAATATAAAATAATGCTTATAACTTTTAATTATTGTCATTCATGTAACAGATATCATGTTCACCCAAACACCACTTGAAATTCATGGTTTATAAACTGCCTTCATACCCTAAACTACAAACATCTTTCTAAACCCTGCTTCAAAAAACATCAGTTAATTGTGACAAAAGAGAAATGGAAAACCCCCAACAAAAGTATTAAAATGTAATTAGACTCTAAGAGTAGCACATATGTTTGACTCTTTAGTGATATGAATAATGAAATAGGTTTAGGAGATTAACAGAACAGTATAAAGCAGTGAGGATAAAACTAAAATCCAGTGAGCAGATGATGTTATTTTAATGTCAATGAGGGCAAACAGAAATAGCCAGGACACGGCATAGGGACATTTATTGAGTCATCTGTTTTACCATGTGGTCTTAACGAATAAAATGTTGTACATTAGGACTCCATGTAACAGACTCATGTCAACCCCTTTGATGTCCTAAATCATGTCCCTCGTGGAACTAACAAGATTTTTCTGGTCCCCTTTAATTGTTTGGATCAGTTTGATATATAAATTATAGATCTTTGTAAGCCCTGCTTAGAAGATCTAGTCATTCTGTCTTTCCTGATGTTCTAATATCCAGCTGGAAGCAAACTTTTCCTTATTTAAATTTTTGTAACATTTTATTCATGAATCTTGCAATGTCTTTCATCATCATCCTCTAGAGAATGATGTATTGGTTTGTAATCAGAATGCCACTGGTCCCCATAACGTTTGAGAGGAATGAGGCATGATAAACTAAGTCAACTCAAGTCTTATTGGCATGCCATCCCACCGCAAACACTGTTGAGTCTCAACTTTCCCCCAGAAAAACCTCAGAGTATCTTGAGTTCCTCAGTCCTGTGTCATTGAGGTACCAAAGAAACCCTATTAACTATGGAAAACAGGTGGTACTATTTTCCTTTTGTCACATGTTTTTATCATTACAGAAAGCATAGTCATGATACACTCATATATTTTTCTAGTGTATTACAAAATGTAGTAAAAATTGTTGCTTCAGTTTTCACTGGTAGTCACTCTACCCTCAGAGCCTCAGAAACCATAATTGCTAATGTGTATTAAAAACTCACTATCCTATCATGTGCCAAACACAGTTCTAAGTTCTTTTCATGAACTATCTGGCTACTCCAAATCCATACCCTTTAATTATTGCCTACCCTTTAAGGTAGGCACTACTATTTTCAATTCCTGCCCTCTTTTAGAGATGGAGAAAGTGAGCCTCAGAAAGGTGAAGCAGCTTACCTCAGGTCACATCCTTCCAAAACAGCAGAGACAGATTTTGAACCTAGGTGGTCTGACTCTTGAGCCTGTAGTCTTTACTACTAGGAAGGAAGGATGGAAGGAGGAAGGAAGAGAGGAAGAGAGGGAGGGAAGGAAAGGAAGGAGGGAAAGATGAATTGCAAGATTGAGCATCAGCCTCTATGCTCAGAATCCTTTTTCCCTCTGCTAAGCTTATACTACTAGGTTCATCTTCATGGTCAGTTTTTATCCCATTGGATATCATCCAAAGTACTCAGAACTTGCAAATAGAAATATCACTAATGATAGTCCATGTTTTTTTTTTTTTTATTCTTTTTAAAGACAATTTATTTATTCATGAGAGATACAGAAAGAGAGAGGCAGAGACACAGGCAGAGGGAGAAGAAGGCTCCATACAGGGAGCCCCATGTGGGACTCCAATCCTGGAACTCCAGGATCACACCCTGAGCCAAAGGCAGATGCTCAACTGCTGAGCCACTCTGGCATCCTGATAGTCCATGTTTTGTAAACATGTCCAAAAATGTATGGCTGGTTTGGTCTTCAACAAGAGCCTGTCTGTATCAGAGGTTAGCAAAAAAATGTATATGAATGATGGAATCAGAAATATTTTCAGATTTGAAGGCCATCCAGTCTTTGCGGAAATTACTCAACTCTATAGTAGCACAGATAACACATAAAAGCAGGGTTAAGCCTAGCAAGAGGGCAATCGAAGTGTGAAGTACCTAAGACACAGTTTAAGAAGACACTCATTTGCAGGGTTATTTGACTATAAGACCCCACAGGTAGGAATCTATTTAAATTTTGTGCCTTGGGGGCCTTACTTGCCTCACCCTAATCCCTTTCCTAAGTAGAAGAATGGGTGTAGCTGTATGTCAATAGAACTATTGACAATCTATGTCAATAGAACAATTCCCCCCAAAAATCAAGTACCCAAGATTAAAACTTCTTTCTCTCTTAGAGAATATTGGAGAAGGAGGAAGAGACAATTTAGTATTTGGGCTTTCAGGAAAAAAAAAAAATAGAAGAGAAAATGTGGCTTTCAAAAAGGAGTGGATTAGGGGAAATCATGGCAACAATTTCGGGTAAAATAAATAAGCACAGAGTTAGGAATTATAATCAGTATTCCAAACAGACAGAATTGAGTTGCTTTCCACAATATTATTCTGCAGACTAAGATTGGAGGTTCAAACCGAAACCTATGCTTGATCTAGCCCAGGACTGACACATTGCCACATATATTTGTTAGAGTTAGGAGAAGTCTTACAAAAAAAAAAAAAAAATTGTGAAATAGTTTCTCCCATTACAATGAGGACCCAAGATGAATAAAATACATTGAAGCACTGACCACCTAAAGGGTGATCACACATCCTCACTGGTGTCCATCGTTAGTAGCTATAGGAGATAGTACTATACAAGGACAGTGAAGGTAGAGAATAGCTTCTCAGATCCCACCACAGAAGGGGAGACAAAATAAGATGAAGTGAAAGAAAATGTGAAGTATTGGACATATATTAGTTGTATGTTGTCACCTATGTGGAAGCCTTTCAGAAATTTCCAGAATTAGGAGGATGGATCATCAGAAGACTTGTTTCCAATCAGCATCTAAGATCAAGAACCAGGAACCATAGATTTCATATGATGATCAAAATATTCATGTAAAATCATTTATGTATGTTTCTAGTAAGTGTCAAATATTTTTAGACTATATGAAACAAAAGAAAAAAACCTCCTCTGAAGTCTCATCTAGTACAATATAAAAAATGACAAATTGAAATATATTAAATTTTATTTTCAATACACTTCATTTACCCTCCACTCTCCAACTCAAATGGCATTACTGCATACTTGGGACTGGGTGCATTCTTTTAGTCACTTGGCTGTTATGGACACCAGAAAAATACTCAAAAATATGAATGCTATGAAAAATGCTGAGTCTTACACACTGTGCTCTGCATTACCTACAGTAGCTCAAGATGGATGTTATAACTAGGCAAAAGTTTCCAAAAACAAGGATCCTCAGTCTTTATAGTTTGAATAAGCATAAAAATTAAATCTCACTTGCCATAGTTAACAAATAAGTTGTTAGAGTTATGCCACTGAGAACTACTTTATATTCTAAATAGCACAGCAAATTCTGAGGGAAAATAATCAGAGGAAAAGTTCCATACTGTAATCGGATATACCTTATATACTAATCAGTTCTAATAAGGACACGTGTAATTCCTCTCTTCAGTACATCTGCCATGCTAAGTAAACTTGGATATTGGAATTACTGGATTCTAGTTTCTAGATTCTAGAGAGTAAGACAGAGTTTGCCAGTGTGATTTGGCAATTAAAGAATAGTTTAATGGGGCACTTGGGTGGCTCAATTAGTTAAGCATGTGCCTTCAGCATAAGTCATGATCTCAGGGTCCTGGGATGGGGTCCCACATTGGGCTCCCTACTCTTGGGAAGCCTACTTCTCCCACTCTTCTCTGCTTGTGCTCTTTCTCTCTCAATCTCAAATAAATAAATAAAGTCTTAAAAAATAGTTTAATATATTGGGAATTAAATATAAAGGCATGAAAATAGTCTTATGCCCTGTGTGTGTGTTTTAATTCTCTCCCCAAAAAACCTGACTTAGACTCTGGATTACCTTGGGGTCTCACATCTAGACCTGTAATTAGAACCAGTAGGTAACTTTTTTTCTCCTTTTAAGATTATTTATTTATTTATTTATTTATTTATTTATTTATTTATGAGAGAGCTGGGGGGGGTGGGGGGGCTGTAAGGAGGGGTGGTAAGAGCTGAGCAGAGGGAGAGGGACAAGCAGACTCCCTGCTGAGTGGGGAGCCTGATGTGGCCTCAATCTCAGGATACTGAGATCATGACCTGAGCTAAAATCAAGAGTCAGACACTCAACCGACTGACCCACCCAAGCACCCACCCAGGCATCAGTTAAAGTTACCTACCCTGACCCAGTAGGTAACTTTAACTTTAACTTTAACTGAACCAGCTGAGCAATCTGACCAATGTCCCTTAGCTGAACCCTGATGATAATATGCTGAATTTGGAGAATCTCTCTCATTGCATTGTGTCAGAAATAGGAAATAGGTGACCAAAAAGTCATTTCACAGAAATAAAAATGCAGAGGTAAGATGGACTTTGATGTATCCTAAAAATGTGTTTTCATTTTCTTTCTCCTTCAGAGTTGACTTTTTCACCCTCAGAAAACACATCCCTCCTTTTTCAAATTACATTTTGCATTGTCTGCCATTTCAGCAGTTGATTAAGTTTCATGTCACTCCTTGGCTGGCGGAGAGAGGGTCAAAAACTGGTTCATCACATGCCCAGCACACACTGTGCTTTCTTCTTTTTTTATTTACAATGGTTTGTATATTATGAGGAGACTCAGGTGACCCTACACAGAATAAGATGACCATTTCTCTTATTAAATCAAAGAGAAAGTCTTGGTTGCATAGCTAAGGGATTTTGGAAAGTTTATTACAAATTTATATTCCTGTTCTTTCTAATAGGCTTAAAATAACCAGTCTCTTTCATAGTTCTCCTTTTTGCCCTTACTTCTCTACTCACTTAACTGGTATAAATGTATAGTGTTGGCAAACTTAAATTGGGTCATATCCCATAGGAACTCAAGTTCAGAACCTTTTTTTTTCTTTTATATCATCTATGTTTTATGATGGGCATAAGAGAATTGATAAATGTGCCCCATCCTGGGATGGGAGGTTAGCACAATACAATCTCTCTCTTTTTTTTCTTTTATCACCTTATGTATTAGAATTGCAGCAGAAAGTAGGATACATACCATATTTACCTGAAAAATCTGACCACCTTTAAAATCTGGTAACACAGTTAAAAGACAGTTATAATGAGGCTTTTCAAGTGCAAAATAAAAACAAATTCTAGCAATGGTTTCATTAAATACCATTGCCCCAAGGCATGGACTCTTTAACTCTATTGAACTGTCATTTCCATGACAAAGCCAGTTGACTGACTATGCAACTTGAGTCGTAGAACCCCAGCCCTGGTGTCTGTAAGTCAATCTAAACAGGCATCACAAATCCAGAAGGGATTTTACAGTCTAATGAAAAGGACGGAAGTAGATTAATTACAGATCTATAATTGACTCTGTATCCATCATGATCTTAGCTCTCAATAGGCATTCCCATTCCAGTTTGTTTTACTTAAAAAAAAAAAAAAAAACTCAGATTTTTTTTTTTTTTTCTCTTTCAGAAATCCTTAAGATTCAAGAGTCAAAATATTTTGTGTGGGCGCACCTGGGTGGCTGGCTCAGTGGTTGAGTGACTGCCTTTGGCTCAAGCTATGATCCCGGAGTTCCAGGGTCTAGTTCCACATTGGGCTCCCTGTGGGGAACCCACTTATCCCTCTATCTGTATCTCTTTGCCTCTCTCTCTGTATCTCTCATGAATAAATAAAATTTTAAAAAATTAAAAAATGTTTTTAAATATTTTGTGGGATTGAAGATTCAGTGAGTCAACAGTATTTTGGAAAAATCAAGTATGCAGGAGAATATGTATACCTACAGATAAATAGGGGCAAGAGCCTTAAAGAAGAGATTGTTACAACTGCTTAAGTGACTGACTGTTATCTGTGCACAGAAATTAGTGAACTTTAGCTTGTGTTCTATGGAAAATTCAATTCCAAGTCTACCTGAGGTTGATTTCTTTGTTCAGTATATATTTATTGAACACCTCTTTGCTAAGAGCTAGGGATTTCAATGGAAACTAAAGTAGTTAATTTTTGTTTCATTTTCAGGAAGTTTATGCCCTTGAGCAAAAAAAAAAAAAAATATATATATATATATATATATATATATTAACCAAATGAGCAAAACGAAACTATGATGAGTTTTATAAAAGAAAGTTACCTGTGACATGAGACTAATGGAGTTTCACCTAACTGATGAATAAGGCAATTTGGTAGAGAATGTGACGTTTGAGTCAAAATATAAAGTACAAATAAAAATTCAAAGGATGCATTAGATAACAGGAAAAGAGTTCTCTCTAGGCAGGAGGGACAGCATGTAGTAAGAAAGAACAAGGCATATCCAAGAAAGTGAAAGGAGGCGTCTATTGCAAGATGAGGATTGAGAAGTAGAGGACACAGCTGCACATTCTTTGGGCCATGTTTACATCTTCCTCTTCATGCCAAAAACAATAAAGAGACACTGAGTGTTGTAAATATGGATGAGTTTAGTAGAGCAGGAGATGGGGATTGATACCAACAGCGTTGTATTTGGAATGATTAATCTGGCTACACAAATAATTTAATTTTGTGGACAAGGTTGCTAGGAGATTCATTGGATAGCCAAGACAAAAAAGAAAAAGTAATTTTTGTATTGTACAAGATGGGCGCAGATGAGATCTAGGGAATTAGATAGTTCTGAAAACTTATTTGGAATGTAAAATGGACAGAACTTTATGATGGAACAGACAACATGGTTTCTGGGTTTCTGATTTGTGAAAATGATTGAACATTCATGTGATTTGATTGATATTGGAGATTCTAGAGGGTAAAACAGTATTAGAAGGTTAGGCTCTGGCAAGAGACAAAGGAGGACGAGAAGACAGACTTTCCCTAAGAAAGTGTGGTGTTAATAAAGTGACACTGTGTAGCACTCCCTAAACTTCTTTAATATATATCCCATATGAAACATATATATCTTCAATAAAAAAAAATAATGGCTCAAGGATTATATGGTCAGACTTAGAATCTAGAAATGGTAGTCCTAAATTTTAAATTTTAATAATGTGTAGCTGTTTCTGGATTTTGAGAGTAGGATGCTAAAAGACTGTGAATAAAATAGCCAGTTCCCAGCAATGCTATCCTTATATATTTGTGTAGAGGGATCTCAGCTCCAGACATTTATGTCTTCCAAGTGTGGAAATATGACAATGATTTTAGCAGGTCATTTAGAGTAAACCACCAGAATGTCTCAGAACCTTTGAGCTCTTAAAGTGCTTTAACAGTCCTCTTTTTTTTTTTTTTTTTCCTGTTTGCTTCCTAAGCATGGGCATCATCATCTGTCATCTAGAATACTGAAATTGTTTTCTAGCTAGTCTCCGTTGTCTGCTTGTGCTACTCACACTTTCTCTTCTAACCTACAAGTTATTTTTTCGAAAACACAGATCTCTTCCCTACTTAAAACCCTTCAAGGCTTCTCATTGCCCTAAAGACAACGATCCAAATCCTTCTCTGGACAATTTCACTATTTTCCTGATGTAATGATTAATAGTTACTCCTTTCACTCAACAATGCAGCTATATATATGCATATATAATATTACATATATATTACATATATAAATGCAGCTATATATATCATATATCATATACATTTCACATTTTTCACGTGTTCCTTTCTTTTTCTCAATGCTTGGATGTGTTTTATCTTCTGTCTTTTGTCTTCTGATACCTACCTCTGATGGCTGATATTTGTGAAATTTGAAACTACTTAGCTTTTAAATATTGAATCAATAGTGACATTTTAAATAAAGCAAAATACAGCAAACCTTTTTGACCTGCCACATACTCCCTATATAAGATAACCCCTTATAAAATAAAAAATAAAAAAATCTGGCCCTGAACTAAATCGGATACCTCTGACATGCGTTCCCATAGTTCTCAGTATGAAACTTATGTTTAAATACTAAATCACATAAATTGTCTTTTAATGAGTTTTTCTCTAGCAGAATATAAACTCCATGAGATCAGAACTAGGTCTGTCTTATTTAATATTTATCTTCCTTAATAGAATGCCAACTCCTTGAGGATGGGGATTGTAATCCTTCTTTTTCACTACAGTTTCTTCACTAGTCTGATACTTCTGATAAATGGAAGGTTCTATGTGAATATTTGCAGAAAAAAGGAATGAAGATAGATTCAAGGAGAGAATGAGACACTCAGTGTGCCAAATTGGAAAATGTGAACTTCATTTTGAGTCAGGAAAATTGGTGATCCTATTTTCCATTTAGAAAAACAAAATGATGGAATGATTTTACCAGGCAGTTCTCTAAGTATGACACACTAGTGTAAAAGAGGCAAGTTTTCCTGAGGCAGTTCGCAAAAGAAAACTCAACAGAGCCATAGTTGAGGTCCAACAAAATGGTGCCAAAGAACCTTTCAGGTAAACAACAGTTGAAGAATGAGATACTCCTCTGATAAGGGAAACCAATTCTACCAACAGACATCATTGTCTGCAAGAAATTGATAAAAGGCATTATTGAATGCAGCTGAAGTTCTTTCTAACTTGCAGTGCATTGGAGAGCAATCAGAACCAGGGAGAGACATGTTCTTACTCGAAAATGTGTGTCCACCGGTTTCTCCAGTCTTAACCAAAGTTGATATTTAGTTTGTTTTCAATTGGCAAAAATTGATAGCTTACTTTCTGTAAACGTGTTTGTGTGCGTTTGAATCGATAAAGTAATTTTCCACCTAGTAATGGGCGCAATTGAAGAATCACATCTCCCAACGTGGGCTCTAAGACAATTCATAACAGCTCATAAAATGAGCTGTTAAATACTTAAAAGTATTTACATTTAAGAAATAGATAATCTAAATATAAAGCAGTTTTAGTTATACATATAGTAAAACATTTTGAATAGCTCTTCAAAGTAAACATTATGGTATCTCACACTTCTCATGCACAATTTGGATTGCTTAAAAAAAATGTATTCTCAACATCATCTACAATTCAGATCTACAATTCACCTCAGGGGCCAGAAGTATAAATAAACTCCTAAGATAGCCAAATTAAATATTTTGAGTTAGAAGAAATGAGCTTATGAGGTTACACACAAAGACACACACACGCAGATACATGCACACACACAATGAGGTAAATAAAATAGTCTTTTGTAGTTTATTTTTTAAAAGATTTTTATTTATTTATTCATGAGAGAGAGAGAGAGAGAGAGGTGAGGCAGAGACACAAGCAGAGGGAAAAGCAGGCTTCCTGAGGGGAGCCTGATGCAGGATTTGATCCCAGGACCCCAGGATCATGATAACCTGAGTCAAAGGCAGATGCTCAACCACTGAGCCATCCAGGCATCCTCCTAGTTTATTTAAATTGCAATATTATTAAAAATATAATCCTGAAATATCTAAAATATGATCTTATTTGAAATGTAGAGTTTCCTTATTGCTTTGACAAAAGCTGTATTTCCAAGAAAGTTACAGGATTATGGAAAGATATGAATATGTTTTAACCTTCCAGAGATAAAATGGACAGTAAAAAATAAAATAGAAACAACCAAAAACATCATAACTCTTATCTTTGATTTAACTCAGATCTTTGGAGGAAAATTTTTAAATCAGGAATGTTTATATTCACCAATATTTAGCTTATAGCCAGCTCTGCCTTCTCTAAATACTTAAGAAACTTATCCATTTTGGTAGCTTCAAATTTACCTTTAATATGTACATTACATATTAATATAGATCGTTAGAGTGTTAAAATATATTTTTTTCCCTGATCATTATTTCCAAATGCCAGTTGATTATTCTCATTGGGATACATTGCTGTTCTCTCAGTGGCAACATATCTTATTCATCATCTTCCCCTCATTCCGATTTTCTATTTCTATTACTTAGTAGTCACTAAGGTCAAAATATTACTTGTTATAAATTCTCTTTTTCACTAACTTTACCCCCATGCCTGATAAACGTGCCCCATGAGATGTCCTCTAAATGAAACGTCCTTTGTCGCAGGGCAAAATACAAATAAGTAAAAAAGCAGATAAATTTACTAATAAATAAAAACAAAATTCATTGTTATATCTTAATAAATAGGAATAGAAACTTTTTTTATAAATGTTTTCTTGACTAATCCTTCATAGGGACTCAAATCCTTCACTTTCATTCATGTCACACTTGCTTCAGTCTAATTTAGAGCATCCCACCTCAACTACTCAAGTAAAATCCTCATTTCCTTTCTAAATCACATCTACACCACAATGGATATGTTCATCTTACCCAAAACAACAATGACCAAGAAAAAAAAAAGAAACAAGAAACAAAGCAAAACAACTTGGAACAACAAAAATAAAAAGTTTATTTTGGCCACCATAAAGGGGTTAACCAGTTAGCATCTTGCTGACTCTCACCCCAAACTTTTATTTAGACTTTATACTGCAGTCACACTTGGAGTTCTACAACTAACTGTGCTCTTGGGTCATACCTATGGTTCCTTCTGCCAGGAGCAGTGTCTTTTGCCTCTGTCAACCATCAACATGCTAAGTAATACTCATATTTCAGTTTGCAGGTTGAGAGATGGGTTTCTCTTCACATCCTCCCAGAAAGTTACAGATTCTTTTAGTACCACTCCATACTTCAGTACATTTAGTTTATAATTTTTTCTCTTATACATTTCAGTTAAATTAAAGGTACTAATTAATGTTTTTAATCTCACTATTGCATTACACATACATGCTAAATTCATGCTTCAAACTATATTCAGTCAGAGATTTTCCAGCTTGGTGTCCTACCAACTAATTTTCTGCTGAAGCTTTTTACATGATTCAAACTCTTCCATCTGACCTTCAGGCAGTATACAAACTACAGAAAAAGATTTACCAATTGCCATTTATTGTTACTTCTTTAGACTCCAGAAATCATATCAATATTGGGACTCAAAACCATATTATCTTTTGCTAAAATTGTGCTGTTAATCACAATGATCTATAACGTTATTCAAATAGTAGTTTCAATATTGAATTTTGCTTACATTATATTTTCTGGTGGATGTGTGGAATGTCTTCATATAAACTGCAACCACCTTGAAGCAAAATACTGGGACATGTTAAATAGGAATTTAATGCCAATTAAATAGGTATACTTTTGCATATATTTTTGTATTTAATGCCTATTAAATAGGTATAATTTGTGATATCTCTTTGGTATCTCAAACAAACCTGCATAAGTGCATTTTATTTAGAATATGATCAATATGATTTTTTTTTATTTTCAACATTTAAAATTGAATTTTAAAAAATTAATGTTAACTAACATTCTCAAAGAAATGAGAACACACTTAAAAATAAAAAAGGGAAGGGGCACCTGGGTGGCTCAGCGGTTGAGCATCTGCCTTTGACTCAGGTCATGATCCTGAGGTCCTGGGATCAAGTTCTGAATCAGGGTTCCTGTGGGGAGCCTGCTTCTCCCTGTGCCTATGTCTCCGCCTCCTTCTCTCATGAATAAATAAATAAAATGTTTAAAGAAATAGAGAGAGAGAAGGAGGAGGGAGAGGAGGCAGAGGAGGAGGAAGAATGCAATGAGAACCAAAAAGAGAAAAGAAAAGTAAGATGAGAAAAAAGAAAATCTACCATTTGGATGGCATAGTGAAATCAGAACCTCTAGAATGAGTGAGATATCACTGCTTCCAAATCAGACCAATTCTGTGCTGTTCTATGGGAATCAACTATTTATAATCAGGTAAAGAAAAAATGAACTTTCGATCATTAGTTTTTGGGTTACATTGAATTGAATCCAATTCATTTAGTAAAGGAGTATGCCAAGGGCCATACAATGAAGTTATTGCATATGAATAGTAACAAAGGAAATGGGAAGATTTGCTTCATAATAGGAGTTGGTTTTAAACATTGGAAGGGAATGAATTAAATGTATACTAAGGGCCACCAAGAGAATTCTGTAAGGGAAAGTGGAGCATTGAGAAGGAGCCAATTTTAGTTTTATATAAGTAATAAGTTTTCAATAGAAAAGTTGTTTAAAATAGTATGTATTTCCATGGAATGTAAAACAAATTGAGTCATTAGCATATCTATTTATCAATTCACATGTATGGAGTATCAACTGATAGACAGGCATCATAAAAAAATTATGAGAAAAATGAGTAGTTCTGCCCCTCCAGAAGCTTATAGTTTAGTGAGGGGTATGACCATGTCAAAAAAATATAATTCAAAAATTAGAATTAAATATGCATGCAGGAGAGTATGCACACTCACTTTGTAGCCAGATGGCCTGATGTCAATTTCCAGCTTAACCACCTGTTTGCCTTTGGGGAAGTCAAAAAAATTCCTATGAGCTTTTATGTCTCTTCTGTATCACTGGAATAACGAAATTCATTATAAAATAAAGTGATAAAAGTTTAATGTGTTTTGCACTGAGATACAGATATAGAAAGCAACAATTAGTACCTATTTTTCTGGAAAAAGAGAATCATTGAACTGAATCTTGAAGGATGAAGAAAATTTAGCAGAAGGTAAGAAGAGTATTTTATGTTATTTATTTTTAAAGAGCATTATAGATGGAGGAAGTATCATGGGCAAAGTCATAGAAGAGTGAGGGGTCATATTGCATAGCAAAATAGAAGATATTAATTTATCAGAAAACCGTAGGAAAAAGGATCCATACATCTAACTTAGATGCAGCATTTTGTAACAGTATACATAGATAAAATGAAGTTTTCACAACTATAGGCCACAATTCAGTCAAATTACATGGGAACATAAAAGAGTTTTCTCTTAAAACATGTTTAATGTGTGGCTTAACTCAAAATATCAACGGTATGTTCAATTTGAAAAGTAATGGTTGTAAAGGAATATTAGCTAAACCATAAGATGCTTGGTGTTTTCAGGAACCCTTTAACACAAAATGGTACTTGGTATGAATACTGGGTAGTGATATAAGGTCACTAAATAATTCCATTTTAGGATTAGGACAATCAGTATAAGTTTAATGATGCAAGTTTAAAACTAACCAACTCAATTATTTACCCATATAATGAACAATTAATTTGTAGCATCTATTACAGCAAGCTAACAATCACTATAATAATAACCACCATTTCCTATGAGATTACTTCATAATTGTCTTATTTACTGATATATAGTTATGTAGGTCTATACGTGTATGTGTGAAAGACAATAATAAGTCACTATAAAAAAAACTTGGTATGTACTTGACTTCAAAATTGGCATAGAATATAAGTACCCTGAATTCAGATCCTCTTTACTTTGTTCACTGTTTTTTTCTTACCATTTAAGGCAGGTTCTGGACTTTGGCAAGTGCCAAGAAATATTTGCTGAATGAACAATTCGATTATGTAAAGAGATCCATCCCTTAATTCACCATGATTCTGATCCTGGATAACAATCATCATGTTCTTATCAATGCAGAATTAATATGCAAATGATGTCCTATGTTCAGCTTAACTTCTTGCTGCATTTGGGAAATTAGTAGAAGACAAACTTTTTACATTAAATTTATATGCATTCCATAAAATATCAATTTTAGGTGCTAATTAGAAATTATATTCGAACCCATAGGATCCAACATATATTTTTAAAAAATATCTGAATGTTACATTTTCTCTGGTAAGTTGCAGTACATTTTAGAAAGAAGGGATGAATTGAGTCTTGAAGGTCAAAGGAAGTACTGTGGCCAAATGACAGAATAATAAATATGTGTGGAGTTCTGCATCATACAATACCACAGTCCGATTTAAGAAACAAACTCTTGATTCAGTGGCAATTTTCTACCTTAAGTGGTATTCCTTTGATGAGTATCTAAGCTGCACAGATTTTATTTTACACTGCTATCTCCTGACCCTTGCAGAACTTTTGATTGCAATCATTGCACCGTAGAATTACAGACTCAGTGAACACGTATTTCTAGCCTATGGCCTGAATATTTTTATTTTCTTGTTGTGTTTATTAGCAGATCAAGAAAATATAGTGTGAGGAAATCCCTGTGAGTTGTTACGACTGTTCCAAAACTCATGGGAAAATGGAAGAAAGTCATAAAAATTGGGGCAATATTTTTCTTTCTTATACCATTTGAGACATGTACACAAAAGACTTTAATGCAAAATGCAAAATTCTGCTTGTAAATATTAAATGATTTTCCTATCTTGTTGCAGATTTCTACTTTTATGTATGAGAAGTAAAATAAAAATAAAAAGCTCACAATCGGGATGATTTTTTTACAGATATGTAAGCTGTTCTTGAACTAGGATCTGAGAAGCCATGAGAATTGCACCAGGGAGGGCTTTTGTCTGCATGATGGTGAACAGCATCACTTAGAAAGGAAAAGTTAGAAAGGAAAAGTTAACAACCAAGAGATAATAATGCAAGGAGTCAAATATGGTGGTTTGTGAGTTGGGACAGCCAATGGTGTGGATTGAATCTGAAAATCTCTACAAGTGAGGAGACTAAAAAAGAGAGCAGATTCAGAAGGGTAAGCAGGAAATTAAACCAAGGAAGAGTTGTGTAAGGTTCTGGAATGCAGTGGAAGAACATTTTTTTTTTTTTTCAGAGTGCTCATGACTTACCCATGTTCTACCAAAAGATACTCTACTTCTATGAAATCCCACAGAGGAAAACAAAAATTAAGCTTATCCATAAATGAGAGAAACTATTATGTTCCCCAAGCCTAGTGAGGTAAAATGGGAGTGGGGTTATTCTATCTATGGAAAAAAGTGGAAATAAAAAATGCTCAAAATGCAAGAAGATATTGTTAGTTACATGCCAAATCAAATCAAACATTGTTTGCCTTCCGTTAAGACAGCAAAAATGTGGGATGTCCAGGTGGCTCAGTGGTTGAGCATCTGCCTTTGGCTCAGGTCATGATCCCAGGACTCCAGGATCAAATCCTGCATAGGGCTCCCTGCAGGGAGCCTGCTTCTTCCTCTGCCTTTGTCTCTGCCTCTCTCTCTGTGTGTCTCTTATGAATAAGTACATAAAATCATTAAAAAAAAAAAAAGGACGTCATAAACGTTAGCATCTGTGGTCTCTGTTAGGTTGCCTGTCATGTATATTAACTCAGACACAAACATTGGTTTTGGATGTGAAATTGAAATTTATTCTCAAGTTGTGTGAATATAGGAATAGTTAAAGAAAAGTGGACATTTTCATTGGCTAGATAAGGATAAGGATATTTCAAGATTTCATTCCTATAGTAATAAATCTCTACAATTGAGATGTTTATTGACCACGTGACAGGATGGATTTTTTTTTCATGACATCTGGCCCATATTGTGGGAATATATTATGCGTGTAATGAATAGATATAACTAGTAATAGGAAAATCGCCAACTCACCAATCTCTAATGATGTAGAGGAAGCAAAATCAGTCAATCAAACGACCAACTAGCTAAACACACAAACAAAATACCTTGTCCTTTTGGAGGAGGAAACAATGGCTTTCATACAAGCCTGAATGACTGTCACTCTGACTTCCAGGAGAGGCTGAAATAGGTCAATAGAGTCTGAGCATCCCTGTGTTTAACAGCCACTGTTTTAATACCTTCTAAGCTCCTTGGCACGTGAGTTGCAGGACGGATCACTGAATCAGTAAAGACTAATCCTCACAGAGCAATGTTGTCCAGCTAACATTTTCTATCTTGTCTTATATTTAGTTACTCCAATGGGTGATGAAAGCTTTGTCTGGTATAGTAATAATTAAAACATGATGTAAAAAGATCTACAATTTATATTTTTTTCCAGACAATACAAATTAGAGATAAATTAAAGTGAAATGTTCCTCTGGGAACTAGGAAACTATACTTCCTGAACCTTTTTCAATGAGGGCTCAAGCCAATACAAACTATGTTTAATACCTTTGTAGTTTACTCACCATTATCTTAATTTTTTATATGTTAGGTTTATATAATCATTGAAACTCTAAGAACATTAAATTACTGATTCTGTTTTGTAATTCTTCAAAATTACAAGCATTACAAAATTTGTAATGCTATCAAGCTTCTCTCCTTCTCATTATAGAAAAAAATTGAAAAACTCCTTGAAAGACTCGTCTGCCTTTATTACTTCCAGTCCTCACATCTTATCCTTTCTTGAATCCACAGCTATAAGGTTTTGTGCTCACGTTTCCACTTGAACTATTCTGAAACATACTAATTCTGGGTCTTCTTGATTTCAGTACTTTTGATGGGCAACAGTGGTTCATTTCCCTCTCCTGGATATGCTTCTTTTTCTTGGCTTACAAAAACCCACATTCTGCAAATTTCTGTATTTCAGTCTTCAGTCTTCTCTGACTTTTTCTCTTTCTTAAATCTTTATACATTAAGTTCAATGGCTCAAACTATGAACTACTGCATCTCTTGTTTACTTACATCCAGATCGGTCTTTGTAGTCATGGATCTAGATGCCCAGGACTTTGAAATAAAAGGAAATAATAAATAATGACTGCATATTTGAGACATAATTGACTCCAGCAAAATGACTAATTGTACACAATTGTGTTACTGATACTAAAATTTTGGCAGAGTTATGAGTGGTAAATTGGTGTGAGTCATGGCTACACATTGAACAGACCTTGTCCTGCTACCTAGACATCATTTGCTCCTGGTGGATTTTCTACACCTGATTCTTTATCCTTCTATGGACTGCTGCTTGTTTTCTTAGAATTCACCTGTCACTCAGAACAAGGAAACCTGATTGTTATATATGGTTTTTAGAAATGCTGGGCTAATTGAAATGAAATAAAAAATTAAAAAAAAAAAAATGCCGGGGCTGCGGTAATTAGAAAACATGATGCTGATTCCATTTCCTTTTGATATATGCTCAGAAGAGGAATTGCTGGATGACAAGGTAGGTCCATTTTTAATTTTTTGAGGAACCTCCATATTCTGTTCCATAAATGTTGCATGACTTTACATTCCTCCCAACTGCACACAAGAGTTTCCTTTTCTCCACATCCTCACCAATACTTGTTATATTTTGTCTTTTCGTGGGAATATACTATGGTATATTTTAGCAATAGCTATTCTAACAGGTGTGAGAAGTGATCTCATTGTGGTTGAAACTGGTTGATGATTAGTGATGTTGAGCACATTTTCATGTATCTGTTGGCTATTTATAGGTTATCTTTTGAGGAATATCTCTCCTCACCATTATTCACAATTACCAAGCTATGGAAATAACCTAAGTGTCTGTTAACAGATGAAAGGAGAAAGAAATATATATGTATATATATGTATATACACACACACTATACATATACATGTATACACGCACACTGTAGAATATCATTTAGCCTTAGAAAAAGAAAATGCTGTGGCACCCGGGTGGCTTAGTTGGTTAAGCACTTAACTTTTGGTTTTGGCACAGGTCATGATCTCATAGTTTGTGGGATTGAGCCCTGAGTTGGTCAAGTCTGCTTGAAGATTCTCTCTTTATGCCCCTCTCCCCACTCAATCACACTATGTCTGTGTCTCTGAAATCAATCAATCAATTTTTTAAAAATTTGTTCATTTGCTACAACATGGATGGATTTGGAAGAAATTATGCTAAGTGAAATAAGCCAAACACAGAAAGACAAATAGTGAGTGATTTCACTTATATGTGGAATCTAAAAAAGTCAGATTTATAAAGGCACAGAGTGGAATGGAGTATTGCCAGGGGCTGGAATGTGGGGGAAATGGAGAAATTTGGGCCAAAAAGTAGAATGGTTCAGTTATGCAAGATGAATAAGTGCTAGAGATCTAATGTAGAGTATGATAATACTGTATTGTATATTTGAAATTTTCTAAGATAGATGTTAAATCTCATCACACACACATGCACAAACATACACACTATATTGAGCTGATGGATGAGTTATTTAGCTTGACAGTGGTGATCTTTATTTTTTACAACACATGAATATACACACACACACACACACACACACACACACAACACACACACACACATCAAATTGTAGACCTTAAAAATATCTTAGTAAATTTGTAAAAAAGAAAGTATCATTCAAGTAAATATTTATTATTATATTCATTTATATAATAATTCATGTTTGAGTTTCAAAAATATTCCATGTTTATCAAATAACTAGGCTAATGCATATCTCAAATAATTAAAACCCCCATTTGCTGTTTAAAGTCTGTTAAAGGCTTTTCATGTAATACCTCAGTTGAAGGCACTAGATAATACCGCACTATTACCCTCCAGTTTGAAGGGGAAGAAAATGAAATTGAGACTGGACAAATAAGACTATAAAGTTGCAAACTGGGAGTGTGTACTAGGTTCTTACTACAGGACGTGGCTACACCTGATCTAGAAAACAAAGGAAGCCAGGCAATGATGCCCAGAATATCCCCATGGTTACAGAGCTTTTATGCTCTCCAAGTTTTTACAAATCACAAGATACAAAATATCACAAAGCAGGGAGTGAACTAAACCACATTTTGCATTAGAAGGTTTTAGTAGGGTTTATTTTCTCTGAAGTCTAGACATCAATATCACATGTAAGGCTTCTGAAGCTAAATGTGTCCAGGCCGCAATTCAAATCTATAAAGTGAGGATTGCCATTTGAGGTGATATAACTTCTCTCTAAGGTTTGACAAAAATAAAGTCATCCTCAAATATCTAGTCTATGATCCTACTTTAACACAAATATATTATTATTGTCCCTATTTATTAAATGGTTAAATGACTTGCTTAAGCTATACGGCTTAATAGAAAGAAAGTCCTGATATTTAGCGGGGACATAAATGTGCTTTCCTACTGTGTAAGGGAGATGATATTTTCATTTCGGTTATAATTATAGAAGCTGAGGTTCCAGGGCTTTGAAGAAGTTGCCTAAGCTTACAGAGTGTCTAAGTTGTGAAACCTTAATTAAATTACAGTTTTTTCAGACCAAGACTCATGCAGTCTTCTTCACCTGGAGGAAGCGAATTGTCATCTCCACCCCGTACAACAATCTCCAAACCTCTACTAAACAGAATAACCATCTGAAAAAGTATCTGAATTAAATCTTCAAATCTTGGCATATATAAATTTGAAAATATCATGGGAAGTTTTTTTTTCCTCATTTAAAAAAATTGAAACAGACTCAGACGTAGGCTTGTTGAGTGTGAATTCAACAGCTTATTATTTCTTGAGGCTATTTTCTTCCTAAAATTCTTGTCACTGTTGAAACTGAATGGTTTCACAAAATGCTGACATTAAACAAAGGGGCCAGTTTTCCAAGAGAGATTTTAAAGTGCAGAAGTTATTTTCAATCTGTAGTGTTTAGTTAGAAGGAAATAAGTATTCAGTACTTGATACCAAGGGTATGGGCAAGTAAGAATATCACCTCAGAAAAATTCTGAATAAGATAAATTGAACCTTCCACTATATTTCCTTTTATTAACATAAGAATTATTGTTTCTGCTTTCATTTTTTTTTCTTTTCCTTTTAAACACTTTGGTTTAAGTAGGTGAAGAAATATTACATTCAACATGCATGATACAGCGTCTAACATAAAGTAAATGCTCAATAAATATTAGCTATTATTATTTTATTAGCTCTCATAGAAGCATAGATTAGTTCTGCTGAAAGCCAACTCCCTTAGAGTTTTATGATTAATAGCGTAATATTAGTATAATAACAGTGGTACCATAATAAGTAAGCAGAAGAGAACATAACAGGAGAAAATGAAACTTAAATTAAATCAAAGATATTCTGAAGCTCTTTATGTAACTGGTACTGCAGACCATTATAAACTAAAGTCACTTCCATTTGTGGGTCAGGCTGGATATTAATATTAATTAATTCATTTCATGCTATTTGATTCAATAATCCACAAACTGACAACAATAATTTTGGAATGGCATTGTCTAGAGTACATTGATAATGGTTTCTTGGAAAGAAGGAAGGAAGAAAGAAGGAAGAAAGGAAAAAAATTGTTTACTCTAATGTGCACCTTTTAGAATGTTTTCCTAGCTGAACTCTGCTATATGTTATTATTTTTTTTTTTTGTCTTATAGGCTTCTAAGACTTCTTATAGTCTTCTAAATGTATTTTTGTCTTATAGTCTTCTGTAGTCTCTTATAATCTTCTAAGGAAGATTCAGATCAGTAACATTACACTTATATTCTGTGTGCAATCTTTCTCTACCTCAATTCACTTAGAACTCCTAACAGAAATATGAACTATTGAAATTTTATAATTTTAATATGGAATCATTCAGATGATGTATGTTAGAGTTTTTGCTCCATCAAAAAAGGCAACATGTTAAAGGACTAATCTACATATTTCAAAAGCTAATGGAAACCATCACAATGGCTATATAATACTCAGTTGGTACCCTACTATTTTAAATAAAAGTGCTTAGTTAGATTGCTCTCATATAGCTTTACTCTCCTTTTATGATTTGATTTTGTAAAGGGAAAATTAGCTATGGTTCACCTATGTAAACCTCCACATTTTGAGAAAATTTGAAATATAGACAAGGATTGCAAGTAAAATGAACCTATTAGTTTATTTATAGATGCCTAGAAGTTACAAATATATTAGATAATTGCTCTTGTAGGTATCTTTAAAACCATAAAAAATTATGTTGCTTCAATATTACTCAAAAATGAATACAGAAAAACCTGTCCATTGGAAATACAAGCTGATATTCAGAGAACTGAGACTGTTGTGTATTTTTTACCTTTCGTTACTGACATGATTCTTTATCCCATGTAGTTTCCTGTCTCCAAATGACGCCTGCCTCATGATCTGTCTGTTGCTATCACTTCCCTCCTACCTAGTTATTTAGCACAGTTTAAAATACCAATTCATGCTGTCCTTGAAGAATTTCTTCTACTTGTCTTGCTTACAAAACGTCATTATGGATCCCTTTGGAATAATCCCAAATATTCAGATATAATGAGAGAGAACAGGTGCACAGAGAA
Organism: Canis lupus baileyi; assembly: GCF_048164855.1. Taxonomy (NCBI): domain Eukaryota; kingdom Metazoa; phylum Chordata; class Mammalia; order Carnivora; family Canidae; genus Canis; species Canis lupus. The sequence continues at coordinate 80,686,825 of NC_132839.1, forward strand.
TGAGAAAAATTCATTATGCACATTATTGGATTTTTTTTCATAGCATGAGTCTAATTCATTAGATCTAACAAACTAAAGCCTAGTATCATGCTAAAGGACTTATCCCTACATATTTAAAAAGGTGAAAAAGAGTCTGGTTGAGGGAGTCAAACAATGGGCTAGAATACAATGCCTGTGAGGAATTCCCTCTGTATTTATTAATTAATCTTGCATCTTTGGAAAGTAACTAAATATTCCTTACTCCATTTCTCATAATGTGTTCAGTAGAAAAAAGTAATTCAAAACAAATGTAGTAAATTAAAATGAGTTAAAAATCACAAACCCAAAATACTGGTTTCATTTAAATTAGCCTAGTTAAAAGATGATAGTTTTCTATGTGGAAGCATATTTCTCTAAATTATGCATATATGGGTAACCTGAAAATTTGATATTTCTTTCATAATCCCTATTACTACATTAGGTATTTTATAAATATATATCATAAAAATACAAAATTTTCTATGTAGCCTATATCAGAGACAGTCTAAAGGTATCTGGGCATTTATAACACAGTTGTGTGTTTATTTTATAAAGTAACCTACAACTATAAAACTATTTCATGTATAAAAAGTTAGATGTGCATACTTCTCAAATTGCTCAAATTACCAAGAAAATATTTAGTCAATATTATCTCCTTTAAGAGTACACATATAATTTTGTATTAAATTTGCTTTTGACTATCTAAAGATGATTTTTAAAAATATTTTATATATTCATTTGTGAGAGAGAGAGCATGAGCCAGGTGGAGGCGCAAGGGAGAGGGAAAAACAGAGTAGACTTCCTGCTGAGCAAGGAGCCCCACATGGGGCTTGATCCCAGGACCCCAAGATCATGACTTGACCCAAAGGCAGACACTTAGCCAACTGAACCGCCCAGGTGTCCATAAAGATGATTTTTTAATAGAAAATATTCTCTATTTGAACAATTAATCCTAATGAATTTATTTTGAAAAAACTTAAATATTTAGATACTTGGTAGACTTTAGGATATAATTCTCAGAAAAAAATTATAATGAATAGTGATGTCTTTGGATATTTGAATTTTTGCACACTAATGCTTTGACTATTCATTATTATAATAATTTTGATTTCTCACCTATAAAGTCTATACAAAAATACAAAATTTATTATTATTTTTTTACTTTAAAATAGTATTTCATGTTTGCTTAGAAAAAATCACAGAGAGTAATCCAAAATATAAAAGCTAGATAAACATGCAGAAGCATAGTGGTAAAAATCGTGTCTGGAGACCTACTGACTTCTTCAAATCTTGAGTCTATCACATATTAGTTGTATAATCTTGAGATTCTTACATAAACTCTCTGTGCTTCATTGTTTTTCTCCTAAGCAATGTAATATTGATGATAGTATCCCCATAGGATTATTGTAGAATTAAATTATATAATCTGTAAGTGTTAAACACAGGGCTTGGAGCATGGTAATTATTCAATAAATACTAGTTATTATTATTAACCACAATGTTCATAATACTCTCATTCTTATATTTTTTGTCCACTAAATGACTTTTATTTAATTTTATTTTTTTAAAGATTATATTTATCTATTCATGAGAGACACAGAAAGAGAGGCAGAGACACAGGCAGAGGGAGAAGCAGGCTCCCTGGAGAGCCTAATGTGGAACTTGAACCCAGGACCTAGGAATCACACCCTGAGACAAAGGTAGGCACTCAACCCCTGAGCCACTGAGGAAACCTTAATAAATGACTGTTCAATAAATAGAAATATTTCTTATTTTTATACACACACAAAAAATAAGTGATTTGCTTAAGATAATATTTTTTAACATAAATTTCTGTAACTAATCCAGGAGTACAGATTGGAGTATTTAAGAAATTTTCTAATTATCATTACTGTATTCACCCATCCATTTATCTGTTTACTGATTTACTCAAAAATATGTTTGCCCTGGGCACCTGGGTTGCTCAGTTGATTCAGTATCTGCCTTTTGCTGACACTGAGGTCACGACATTCAGGTCATGATCCTGGAGTCAAGGGGTAGAGCCCAAGGTCAGTCTCCCTGCTCAGAGGGGAGTCTGTTTCTCCCTTTCCCTCTGACCCTCCCCCTGCTTCTCTCTCTTTCTCTGAAATAAAAAAAAAATCTTAAAAATATATGTGTTTGACCAAATAATACTTTGTGCACTTGGAATAAGTCCTGGGAATGCATGGTAAATAAAATGAACATGATGTCTGCTTACAATTAAGCAAGGGTAAGGAAGAAGGTAGGCATTAAATAATAATATAAATGAGGAAGTGAAAGAGAAAAGGAACAGTCCGTAGGATTGTGTAACCAAATCTAAAGGATAAGAAAAACAATCCCAGGAATAAAAATTAAGTTGAGTTTGATTGAGTTAGCCATTGTCAGTGAGACTCTTAGCAGTAATACTATTATAAAGGTTTTGAATTATTCCCACTTTCCAGTTTCTGTGCTAGTAGGAAATTGGGGCCAAGATTTAAACTATCTTTCAATCTTCCACCTCTCAGCAAATTCGCAGGCAGAGGAAACAACATGTGGCAGGTAAGGATTACTTTGAGGAGTACCCTCTAATCTAGGTTAAGAAGTTTTTATTCCAATGTCAGGAGTATGGAAGGACAAGAAGAATTTAAAGTAGAAAAATGATAGATTTGTAGTTTCAGAAAATCACATGGATTAGAAAAGAGGTAGCCAATAGAGAATTGAAGGTGAGATAAGATGAGCTACCACTTACAAAGACAGATAAGACTATGGCAATGGTGGTAGAGCTGGTTACTCTTAACATTCAGAAAAGAAACACAGAGGGTACCTGGGTGGCTCAGTTGGTTAAGCATCTGACTTTGGCTCAAGTCATGATCTCAGGGTCCTGGGATGGAGCCCCCATAGTGCTTTGGCCTCCCTGCTCAGCAGGGAGTCTGCCTACCACTCTCCTCCCCCTGCCCATGGTCTCACTCTCTCTCTCTCTATTTTTCCAAATAAATAAATAAATAAAATCTTTAACAAAATTGAAACAATGATATGACATTCTGTGAATGGCTAACAGTGTAGAGTGAGGGAAAGGATGGAACCTGATCTAAACCTATGTAAGAGGAGGAGGATGCTTGAGAAAAATACAGAAGATACGCTGAATTTGATTTTAAATATGTTGAGTTATATATATTTAAGCTATCTAGGTGGAGGGTTTGCTATTACTCTGTCTGTATGATGTTGATCTTGATGAGATCTTGAAGATGATGATGGTTATGATATCAACATTAATTTCAGGCAAACTGTGCACCAGTCTTGGTGCTTTAGTGCAATGCAGCATGTAAATTGAATACACCAATCCCACTGAATATGCTAAATATGTTTTTAAAAACTTTATGGAGGATTGATTCACACTAAAATTATTAGAAAACATTATAGGTAGATACATTGACACCAAAAGACAGTTCTATGCTGAAAAGTGTATGAGCTTAAACTAGTTAGATTAAACTTGTAGTGTGATAAAGAAAACAAAAACAGAGAGTCTCTCAGGAGCCAATAGCAACACTAATATTGATAAGAAGAATAACAAATGAAGACTCTGAATATGAGACTGAGAAAATGCTGGGGCCAAGGAGAGAGAGTTTCATGAATAAGTGAGGAGTCATTACAATACATTCAATGTGTTTAAGTGTTAAGGTTTAAAAAGTTTTCATTGGAGAGGGCAACAAACAGGTTATTTTCTAAGGGCTTATTGGATGGATAAGAATGCAGTTGGAAGACAAATGGAAAAAAGTCAGTTTAAATAATAATTCAAAAAAATTAACTTTGAAGGGAATTTTTTCAAAGTTAAATCAGACACAAACCAGCATCAGAAAAGGAAATAAAACATAGAGTTGAAAGAGCTTGGTTTTAGATCAGAGAAAACCGAACATGTTCACATGCTACTGGAAAGATAATGAGGGAATGAAAAGCTAATTAGAATTAATAATTTGTAAAGTAAGATACCTGAATTGTATGAGTGGCAATTGATATCCATTAGTGCAACGGTTCTCAACTGGGAGTGATTTTGCCCCCAATCTGGAAACTCTATTGGTTTGCACAACTGGAGGTGATGTGCTACTGATATTTAGTGGGCAGAAGCCAGATTTGTTTAACATAGTACATATTTTCAAAAATACAATAGATGGGGCACCTGGGTGGCCCAGTGGTTGAGTGTCTGTCTTCAGCTCAGATCCGAATCCCAGGGCCCTGGGATCAAGTCCTGCATCGGGCTCCCTGCATGTAGCCTGCTTCCCCCTCTGCCTGTATCTCTGCCTCTCTGTGTGTGTGTGTCTTTCATGAATCAGTGAATAAATAAACAAAAATAAATAAATAAATAAAGCCAATTTCAAAAAAATATTAAAAAAATAAAAAGAAATAAAAAGAAAAGAACAGATATGAGTGCCTAGGTAGCTGTGAGTTAATCATCTGCCTTCAGCTCAGGTCATGATCCAGAACTGTTGGATCAAGTACAATATCTGGCTTTCTGCTCAGGGGAGAGTCTCCTTCTCTTTCTGCCCCTCCCTCTGCTCATGCTCTTGCTCTCATTCTCTCTCTCAAATAAATAAATAAAATCTTGAAAATAAATAAATAAATAAAAAATAAATAAATAAATAAAAATTAAATAAATAAATAAATAAATAAATAAATAAATAAATAAAATAGTGAAGTGTTGGTTAAGGAAATATACAAAGATTGGCAAGTGGTACTGAATCTTATTTAGGCTGTTAACTATAAATTTACTGGCAGCAATCCCAAAGTTTATATATATTTCAAGACTATCCAGGAATCCTTTTGCATAATTTAAAAATGCTGGTAATGGCATTCCGTGAGAGGATTTCTACAGGCATAAAATGGAAGGCAAAAGGATGAGAGTCGAGTAATTGAGTAATCCTATTGTAAACTAAGCCATGTAAATAGCAAATTAAGATGAGGAAATAGATAAAAAATGGAAAGAAAGCTAACAGACTAGACCTTATTGAACTGGTACAGTGGAATTAGTTGGTGTCTATTAAAGTTTATTAGCTTATTGATAACTGCTTGTTAGATTGTTTTTTATTTCCAACTAAATTTTTGTTATATGATTTATCAATAATTTCACTCATTATGTACATTTGTATCATTTTCCTAATGATTCATGAAAAATTATGAAACATAAATTTTGTTATATTATTAATTTAACACAAAATTCAACCAAGTTTGGTAAATATAATCTTTAGCATACCTATGTTAAATTACTCAAAAGCATTTTAAATATTAATATTACATATTTGACATTTATAAAATTGGTCATAAATATCATAAATCATAAAAGGAGAAAAATTAACTAAGATTTCAGGAACAGAGATTTTTCTTTTCTTGATATTTAAAAAAAATATTACAAGTTAAGTGATAAAGAAAATTTGAGTGAATATATACCTAGGATTTCTGTCGGGAGGAGGGTGTTGAGATAGGCAAGCATCGACCTTATTTAAGTGTTCTGTTATATCGTATGTCATGTTTTGCCCTGAAGGTTGAATATCAGTTATCCTTTCATTCCAGAAATATTTATTAAGCACCTGCTAGGTCCTTGAGATAAATCAATGAATGTGTAACAGAGAAAAGTACCAGCCTGAATGGGTTATACATTCTCACCTGTATATAATATATACATATAATGAATAGATATGCAATTGTATATATTTATAACATGGTATTAGATATGATGAATACGCTGAAGGGAACTAAAGCAAGTTAAGGAGGTAAGAAGTAATAGAGTGGGAACCCTAGATTTTGAACTCTGGTTTAAGAAGTACTTTATGTTGAGATCACATCTGAGAAAGAAACTGATTCTTGTATATTGAGGATAGAACTTAAGAAACTGTCTGTAGGTTCACATGATAGTCCTTTACAGCTTTTACCTATAAAATTGCAAAGTTTCTGTGATTATCTAGAGCCACAATTTGAGTGTCTTCTTTAATATTAAAAAAAAATGACTACAACTTCATTAATAGTAACCAAGAGATATGGCAGTTTTCATTTAGTTGTTATTTGATTTCAAAATTAAGATTACTATAAGCTAATGGAGGAAATTTAAAGTAAATTTATTTAAATAGATATTTTTAATGTGACTGGTCAGCATAAATTTGATAAAACACTCATTTTTCTAATTGTCTATTATTTCTTTTCTATAGTAATAGAAATCACAAAGAACGTGTGTGCTCTCTGATTTTTCTTTTTTGCCCTTAAAACTTTCCTTTAGAAATTCTAAAAGCCATACTTAATTTCTAGCCTCTAGTAAAAGTGTCTGAATAGTGATATCCATTAGAGAAAGAATGATAATCTGATGATGGTGCTAGCAGGTGGTGCCATAATGAATTCTCTTTACGGAGGAGTACATTCTTAACTATCATTTGTCCTGGAGTTCCATTTTATTATGAGAAGTAAGAGCAATCTTGTCTGGAAAAAAAATGACTATTAGATTATTCTTTTTAAAAAATATTTATTTATTTATAAGGGGGATGGAGAATGCAAATGCTTGCACATGGTGGGGAGGGGCAGAGGGAGAGGGAGAGAATCTCAAGCCAACCCCCCAGTTGAACAAGAAGCCCCACACAGGGCTCTATCTCAGAATCCTGAGATCATGACCTGAAATCAAGAGTCAGATGATTAACCAACTAAGCCACACAGGTGCTCCCACCAAGAGATAATTCTTAATCTCCAGAAATGATGTCTGTATTTGGGATTATTAAATAAAGTAAAAAAAAAAAAAAAAGAGAGAGAGAATAAATAAACAAATTTTATTATTATTTTTTAATAAACAAATTTTAAAAGCTTATCACACACATTTTCAAAAATATTGTCCTGCATACAATAACCTCCCCCCCCTTTTCAATTAAGTCTGTAGCCAAAATGTCTGAATGCATATTGCTCTGTAGCAAAATAAGAAAGGCTAGGAGAATGCATAGAAAATTGTATGAGAGAATACTAAAGAAGAGTTATCACTGGCTAAATGGAATTGACTATATATGGGAGATATAATACCAAAACAGTGGAGTTATTCATTCATGAAAAAAAGAAATAGTTATAGAATGTTTACTGCGCGTAAAGCATTGTGATAGTTACCAATATACACTGAGATATGAAACCTGTCTTCATAAAGTTTATGTATTTCTAAATGAAAATAAAAGGTATAAAGATAAGTTAAAGAGGTACATGAACAATTTCCATCTATATTTAAACACCATGATAGCCCTATTCTGAAGATTTAATTAATGGAGAAGGTTGTGTGAGTGTGAGGGGGCAGGGGCTGGAGGCCCCATGGATTCCTGCGAGCTGGTGGTAAGATATTTCACACAAGCTAGAAATGGGAATTCTTTGGACTTGTGTAATGGTGTAGAAATGGAAGGAAATCCGTGGGTAGGAAAGTGATTTCTGACAATTTGTTCATGAAGTCAATGGAATTTTCGAGATAACAAGGGATTGGGGGATGAATCCTAGGTTTCCGATTGGAACATGAATAGCTGGTAGATGATTAGGATTTTGAAATAAAATATGGTGGATGGAAGGAACCACATAAATATTGGGGGGGGGGTGGATATGGGCAAGTGTACTTTTAGTTTTGACATATGCTTATCTAAGATGAGAGAGAAGGGACCTGAGGCTATAGAGTAGGCAGCTGAATTTCTGGAAGGGAAACTCTGCAGGTACAGGGGCTGGAAACTAGAAAGCCTTTGGACTGATCTGTGGCAGATTTCTAGCGATGCACTTCCAGGGTCATCTGTAGAATCTCTCAAGGGCCAAATAAATGTTCGTTCTAAGGACCTACCGAACCCAAATCAACAGGTCTCTTATGGGTACTAATAAAAGTGTGTGAATGAGGGATAGGAAAAGCTGGTTACACTTAAGCAGTTAATCCCCTTGGAGCTACTATGAGCTGTACTGTGAAAGATGTTTTCAAAGAGTTGGCCCTTAGAAAATCTTTTTGAAATATTGAAATTGAGCTCCTGGTGATTTGAATAGCAAAACTTTAATTTTAAGACCTGTCACTTTTGTGTCGGTACTCTCCAACAAGTTCTGGGCTCAGTAGATTCCTCAGAACACCCTTCTGTGAAAATCATTACCCTTTGAGATCTAGATAACACAGTTTAAAAGGGTTTATTTCTTGGCATTATTGCCACCCGTATTTCACATTTGTTTCAAGTTTTACCTTGTATGGGCTGCTCATAAAATAACTAGCTTTTATAAATACACGGGTGAGTACAAATCATTCCTGTTCTTGCAAAACCTGTACAACAAAAACTCAGTCATTCTAGACTCCTGCTGGCTATACCAAAGACTAAAACGTCCACTTCAAATGCCCTTGTACTTTTATCCATTAAGTTATATTCTGTTATCGCAAAGTTCTCTCCCAGGGAGCCTTTCTTGTCTGTGTGGGCAAAGGGAAGGATCATATAACTCTCAAAGCATCAATTTCCTTTATCTTTTTGAATCATCTATTTCAACAGGATAGGAATTTATAAAATAGGCCCTGCTTTTACAAAGCATGATCTCAAAACACAGTTAGGGATGCCTTTAAAGGTAAAGAAACTCTCCAAGTTACAACTAAACAAATGAAACAGAAAGATAATACGGAAATCACCTTTCCTCTTCCCTGTAAACACATCCAAACAAATGATCAGGACCATGATTCAAATCCCTTTGAGGATTTACAGCCATTATTTTCACTATTGACATGGAGTACAAAAAAATAAAATAAAATGGAATTATTCCTATTAAGTCATCCTATAAAATAGTAACCCATGCAAGATCTCATATGTACATTATGTGATCTCCATATATTATGCTCTTTTGACTATGAGTTTATTCTTTTCCTAGGTAAAGAAACCGATTCAGGTTATAAATTTTGATATGCCCCGGATAAATCTATTCACTCCACAGTTAAGAATTAACTCCAGGCAAACATGATTGTTGGGCATGTTTCAAATAATATTATTTTAATTTGCTTCACTGACAATATGCCTACTAAGTGGAGAGACAAGAGCAAAATCCTGTTAAACAAGAAAAAATAAAATGAAATAGTGAATTTTTAAAAATTTCTGATTGTAAGATTACTTAAGTATTCTATTTCTATGTTTCATTTATGTCTTTTAGCATATTTTAGGGATTTGAGCAACATTAGGGATAATAATGAGGACATCCTTCCAGTTAACAAATACCTGAGGGGAAGTAACACCAAGGATTTGACAAATGATGTGACACCATAGTAGTTAAAGATTAAAGAGAAAAGTCTACTCCATATGACTTACCATATTTCTATCTTTTTTTTTTTTTGAAGATTTTATTTATTTATTCATGAGAGGCACAGAGAGAGTGAGAGGCGGAGACATAGGCAGAGGGAGAAGCAGGCTCCCAATGCAGGACTTGATCCCAGGGCCCTGGGATTAGGACCTGAGCTGAAGACAGATGCTCAACCACTGAGCCACCCAGGTGCCCCATCTGTTGTATTTTTGGAAATATATCCTATGTTAAACAAATTTTCCTATGGTCACTTTAATTTGGAAATACTATATGGATCAACTTAAAAACTGAGGTTGTTTCACTTAATAAGATGTGTTATCTGATATGTATATAATTGTTGTTTCTGGTAAGTTATTTGGAAAAGGCAAAAAGATCATCTTGAAGACACATACTGATGATACACATTATCTGATTTATCAGCTAATTGCCAATTGTTAATTTATGCTATTAGGAACTGCTATCAGGGCTACAGGCTAAGGTAATATTCCTCTCAATTGAAATGTTTCCAAATTTATTAAATTATGATGACATGAATTATGACCCATCAAATTTCTAGTTATACTAGGTTTCAATTGACAAAGGAATATTCTTAAGATTTTTTTTTTACCCCCAATATGCTTCCCAAAGTCTGCTCATTTCAATTCGGAACATATCAAAGTTGAGTTTCAAAAAAAAAACAAAAAACAAAAAAAACCACCACCACCACCACCATCACCACCACCACCAACAACAACAAAAAAAACCAAAAAACAAAGAACAAAAAATGACCTACTTGGCATCTGTTGCTGTTACTCTGTCAAATAACTCACCCATCGTCTAGATCTCAGTGGGGGACATATGGGAGGTCCCACAGTTTCTTTCCAGCTGTTACTTAGTCTGGAATAATGTTTTTGGTTTCATACAACTCCCAGCATGCAGTCTGCTCCTGACAGCCTCAATACAATTCCATTTAAGCAAAATGAATTAGAAGTTGGTGTAAACAAAGTTTAGAAAGAAACAATTAGAAACTCTTCCTGAACTGGCTTATGACTTGGAAAGTTTCATCTTAAGGAAACCTGTCACCTTGTAGGATAAAACGCCACAGGCAGCTTTACAGTAGCCTGAGCATACCTTTTGCTTCTCTGAACAAACTCTTAAAAGAGTTAGAAGAGCTTCTACGGAAATATCTGGAGCTTAAGAGCTGGAAGCATCTGTTCAGTATGATAACAGTAGCAGCCTTCTTGGCGGCAGTCTAAACCCTAAAATCCCCAGATATACCCCAGACCTAGCACTGGGGAAAAAGGATTGCATTAAACCATCATTTTTCAAACTTTCCAAAGGGAATCACACCTGAAAGAGAGTTGCAACTCCCTCCCTCCCTCTCTTCGCTCCCACCCTCTCTCTCTTATACACACACAGACACAGACACACACACACACACACACACACACACACAGGTGCACACACAGTAGACAGAAAAAATAAGATGCTACAGAACAGTCAAAAGTGAAATGAAAGCACTGAGTGTGTTTCAGAAAACTGAAGGGAATGCCAAGGTTGCTCACTGAAGCAATCACTGACAATGATGACTTGTGGATCATCCAAACAACACTGGATCAGCAATATACGAATAAATATAGATCAAAAAATCTTAATTTCCAAACGCCTTTGCCTACTCCTGTATCAGCATACCTCGCTCTGGCTCTGCCCAATGTGTGTATATTATATATCATGCTGTGTAGCAGCCCTCATCTGAGCTGCTGATTATCCAGCCAGATAGCCTGTTCTGGAACTTCCCCTCTGCCCCTTATTAGCGGCCCCTGGGCTTTAGTCCACTTGCCTGCAAGGGATGATGATGATGATGATGATAGCATTCATCTCTATAGTTAGCCTAAGGATTAAAGCCTGACTGTACATAAAGATCTTAAAATAGTGTGAAACACACAATAAAGACATGCAAGTGCTTGTTATTCTTATCCCTCTCTTTTTTATCTAATCATTTCTATTTATTGAAATCCATCATACCCAGACGACAACATCAGCAAAGGAGCTGCAAACTAGGAAAGTGCATGTGCATCTTACAGTTTCCCTCTCAGATGATGGTTTTGTTCAAATAAATGGGACTCTTAAAATAGGAACACAGGGACATCTTCCCCAAAGCATTAATGCTGTTTTCTGGATGTTCCACATATGTAACCATTGACATGAACCAGGCTTTATTTCTTTTCTTTTTAACTCAGCATCCATAAGTGACATATTAGTGATTGTGTCTTTAAAAAAAACAGTATAGGGCAGACCCGGTGGCGCAGAGGTTTGGCGCTGCCTGAAGCCTGGGGTGTGATCCTGGGGACCCAGGATCGAGTCCCACGTCGGGCTCCCTGCATGGAGCCTGCTTCTCCCTCTGCCTGTGTCTCTGCCTCTTTCTCTCTGTGTCTATGAATAAATAAATAAAATCTTAAAAAAAAATTAAAAAAAGCAGTATAATACAGGAGAATATCTTAACATTTATCAAGGGCTAAGTACTAGTTTGTCCCTGATTTCAAAAAGAAGAAAAGTGTCATAAAGGCATTAGTGGTTAAAAATTGCTTTAGGGCCCACATATAGAATTAAAAAACAAAAAACAAAAAACAAAAAAACACCGTTCATGGCTTTGAGCTATTTTAACAGATTTCCTGGATTTTTTCATTATTCAATCCCTTAGACTACTTAGAAACTGTAGGATAACTAAAAAAGGCAAATTTCTCAGAAAGTTGTTAGATTTCAGTGATTTAGGCAATATTTTAGTAATCCCTACTCAACTATATTTACTGATTTCCTTTGTTATACCAAAATTTGACAAAGGCTATAGAATAATTAGTTATTAAGAAATAGCCATAGCGAGCTTTTACTTTAAGAGATATTTTTTCTGAAAACTAGTGACATAAAGAACACACTCACATTGAAAACAATTCTGTCCAGTGTAAAAATGGATTCTATTGGTCATCCATACCTAATTGGTTTAAACATGAAGGGATTTAGAGTTTGAAAAGTGAGAAGAAGATGATGGTCATAACCTATACCACTGTTAGTAGTAAAACAGTAATATTTATTACTAATATGAGTGACTTGGTCTGGGACTATGGGAGGGTATCTGAACCAGTGCCCCCCTACTCCACTCCCGGCGTAGGCACAGCAGAAGGTGACACAGGTCTGCATGAACAGTCTTGGAATCCAGGGTCAACACTGAAAAGTCTGTGGATACTGGGATAGAGTTTTTACCTGCGGTTCTCCTGGTCCAAGGAAACTATGAAGCTTTTCAGAGACGTTAGTTCCAGCTTCACGTCCTTTGTATTTTTCCCTTAAATTCCCAGCAGCTCGATTTGCTACTTTGGATTTTTAAATCACACATCCAAATGCAGGAGATGCTTTAGCACCTCTAACCATTGAGACTTGTGACCAAGCCCTATTGGTAGAGTCACCATACATCTCCGTTTGCCTATTTCAGCATGTTGTAGATCAAAATATGCTATGAATTTTATTCTGAAATCCTTTTCACTCAAGACTACTCTAGTTTGAACAAAAACTTGCACAGTTACCTAAGCCATTGGGATTTAAAGTCTTGGCAGTTGTAATATGCTTATGTTTCCCTAAGAAATATCTTTTTTTTTTTTTTTTTTCCAAGCAAGGTGCCATCAAGGAGTCTGTATCACCCCTGAGCTCCAGGGCACATTTGCCTCTCTATCTTGATACAATGAATTAGAATGGACACATTGTATAATCGTTAATTGCCCATTTGGTAATGCCCTGTCCTAAACCTCAGTCTAGGGCTAGGGACTTTGGTCCTCTCACCTATGTGTGGCTTCCCTTTCTGTAACTGTCAAATTTTCCATAAAAATAAAATTCCCAATTTATTGTCTAGCTGGGGAATATTTGGGGAGAATACCCTTTAAAAAGTTTGCTGAAATGGGTAGGAAATATCAGAAAGGGAGACAGAACATGGAAGACTCCTAACTCTGGGAAACGAACTAGGGGTGGTGGAAGGGGAGGAGGGCGGGCGGTGGGGGTGACTGGGTGCCGGGCACTGAGGAGGGCACTTGACGGGATGAGCACTGGGTGTTATTCTGTATGTTGGCAAATTGAACACCAATAAAACATAAATTTATTATTTAAAAAAAAAGTTTGCTGAAGTCTTTCTGTTAAGCAAAAATGTCAAGAGAGGTAAAAGGAAGTGCAAGATATTAAGGTCCACGTGCTTATCACCTTTCTTCTCTTGTAGTTTGCATTTAATAAGTACTTCTTACCTTTTTTTCATTTAAAGACTGATTTTGAAAAGAGTAATTGAAGAACAATGGGATGATTTTGAACAGCTTCTTTCTACAGGGAAATTATTGATAGAAAACATGCACCCCTTTAGGCTTTTACCTTAACCGATGACATGGTGGACCACAAAATGCCCTTCCAAATTCTTATAAAGAAATCAAACTATCTTTGGATTAAAAACATACATTTGTAAAGATCTAGGACTCCTTGTTGTTATCAAAGGAGGAATAAGTTTTAAGTTAAGACGTTCAGTAAGTTTCTGTGTATTATCTTTAGAAATAGGCCCGCTCATGAATGATAAAAATTGTTGGATACTAGGTCCTAAAATAATTATTTCTCATTTTTTCATTTAGCCTCTCTTCCCAGGTAATTTATAGCCCAAAATTTGCTATGCCCTAGTGAATACACACATGCTTCATTTCCTGGCTTCTATGCTTCCTCTCCAGGTAGTCTCCTCCCTGAGAGCACCATGATCAAACTTGCAGTTACTACTGAAAAGAGTGTCCACTCTTCACTATCCGTTTCAATATCCATCATCTCCAAAGTGTTGCTCTTGGTGCCCCAGAAAATCAGATTGTTGATTACTTTGTCCATGGATAACAATTTTCTGAAAATATTTTAGGGCTGCCCTTGGGCATTTAAGTTCTTTAAAAATAGGAATTGGGATTTACTGATCTTCGTCCTCTCTACTGTGTGTAGAATGTGTAGGATGTAAAGATAGGGCAATATAAATTATAAACTTCAGAAATTTGTTGAATTAAATTAGTTTTTTATAGAAAGTATATAGTTTTAAGTCAAACGTTTTGAAAATAGCCTTATGTATAAAAATATCGTGCAGGATATATAGAGCGTTCCAAGCAACAGCTGCATATTATAATATATGCATTCATCTTTATCTATATTCTATGACATTTTTTTACAATTCTTCATGATTATAATAACTTAGAATTATTTATTTGTGATAAAGCTTTATTTTTATTTTTCTGTTATGAACTTGATTTTAATTTCTCAAGTCAAAAACATGAGTTCCAAAAATATACTTTTCCTTTCAGAAAAAAAGATTTCCTGTATTATGAGACATATTCCTAGAAAACAAATATGAAAAAACAGCTAATTATCATGTTTTCTTTCCATCTTGCTAAAATATTGTTAGCTTTCCTGAGGATAGAAGAATTTTAAAAATAATAGTTTAGTATAATTTTTTATAATAAGTACTTTTTCAGTAAAGATATTATAGTAGATAGTTAACAAAATACAATGTTCATGTATCTACTTTTTCGTACTATTTTATAATAAATAGATTTATAAATATTTTATGGAAAAGAGACCCTAGATTGTTGGGCAGTTAAGAAAATGCTTGATTTTGTAAAGCAATGGATATTTATAAACTCAAATCTTTCCTAGGCCTCTTCTACCTCTAGCTATCCTTTTCTATTTATTCAACTTAGGATGAGAAAGAAAACAATTGTTTTTCTTATAAAGTGAATGATGATTTCTATGGTTTTCCAACTGTGTTTTCAAATGTGTTGTAGATAATGTATCAGAAATATCTTTAAAACTTTATTGGTTCAGGGAAGTTGTGTAGTACCAAATTTATCCTGGCACCTGTAATGAATTTTTGATGTACCAAATGTTCTTTTGAAGACTCATCTTATGTTTTGCATGAAGCATTTCCATTTTTCCTCTGAGAGTTTGAAGGAAAGGAAGTGAAATCACTAAACAGTTTTTCAGAGGTTAAATTTGCTCACTTATAAAAATAAGCCTAATTACTGCTTAAACACAAAATGTACAGAACTAACAAGAAACTTCATATGAGTACTCCAGTTTGTGAAATACAAAACATTCGAAGTTTTATTGGCAAGATTACATAATTAGGAATCTCTAAACTGAATAATCACTCTGTGTAAAAATTAGAATTATTTAAGCATGCAAGATTTTACCAACATTCTAAATCTTATAGCCATAGAGCACACAGTTATCTCTAGGTTGGTAAATAAAGTTTTACATTAACTCTGGCAAAAGACAAGAATAAAGAATGAGGATGACAATCTTAAAAATTGATTGAAAAAAATATCTGTACCTACTGCTTTTCTTGTTAAGATTTTCTGACAAAAGTTGGCAAAGCAAATTAACTTCGTACATATTATATGTGCATGTATAAATGCATATATAATGAAGATAATATCATAAACTATTAAGATGATATTTTTCCACTCCTACAGAAGATAAATCAGATTCCTTTATCTGCCATTCAAATGTTGTAGCTACAGTAAAGGGTGAAGGGCTAGAATTACTCTGTGAAGAAGGAGGAAATAATGCAAGGAAAGTCCTGCCTTCTTGGAGCTCTTATGTGTTCCATAAAGAGGAGGTAAAAGAATCAGGTAGACAACATGAGTATTCTGGTTCCCTGTATACACAAACACATACACACACAGAGAGAAGAGTGGGAGGTTATAAAAGAAATGGAAGTGAAGAAATTTATGTAGACCCAAATTTATGTAGACCCAATTCCACTTTGGTATTTTTGAAGAAGTCTGTTGCCACAGACCATCCCTTACTAAAATAAGCATGAAGTGATTAGGCATAGAAAGAGACACAACTATTGCTCACCATCCTCCTTCAGCTCTCACATTGTATAGTTAAAGTCTGGAAATCGCAAATGTTTTGTGGCAGACACAGAAGGTGCTCATATATCTAGGGGGCTGACTTGGGCAAGAGCCAACAGGCTTACCAGGACCTTGGACAGCTGAAGTGAGGGACCATTAGAGAATGAAGGTGTAATGCAGAAGAGTGCCGTACCGTAGAGTTAAGGATTGACTGAGCCAGCATATCTACTTTGCTTTACCTAAGAACTATGCCTCCATATTTCAGAAGGGAACTAAAGTAGAGTAGTCAGTGATCAGTTAGGTTGAAAGTATCTCCTAGACAGAAGAGTTAGAAAATATACACAGCCACTTTCACTCTCTATGGCAGAAGATTGACCCATCTCCCCATGCCTGCAAACCTGAAAGCTCATTTGTCCTTTCATGTCCATAGGAGACATGAAATCTCCTATGTATTCCTAAGTCTTGCTGATCTGCTTGTGTTCCTGTAATGCTACAGAAGTGAGGTACCTCAACTAATTAGGAAAATTTGTTCTGTAAAGTTATTCAGGAGCCCTGTGCATCTATCTTGTTCCTTCCCTCAAGCACTAAGGTGTTTCCATCATTTATATATTTGAGCTTTTTAGCTTGAAGGAAAGGGAAATGAAGATTTTGAGGTCAAACAATTTCTTTAAAGAAAGTAATTAATGGGGCACCTGAATGGCTCAGTTGGTTAAGCATCTGCCCTTGGCTCAGGTCATAATCCCAGGGTCCTGGGATCTACCCCAGCATCAGGCTTCCTGCTCAGTTGGAGGTCTGACTCTCTCCCTCTGACCCTCCCCCCATCTGCTAATATTCTCACTCACTCTTTTTCTCTCTCTCAATTGAATAAAAAAAAATCTTAAAAAAAGAAAGTGATTCAGAAAGTGGTACATATCAGTTTATGCACACCTCATTGGGAAACTCCTATTGCAAGGAGGCTATGAAATCTTGTGCCAACCCCAGTTTCCATGTCCCTACCAAAACTCTATTACGTGGAAGAAGAAAAAAGTGAGAATTTGCTCATCTGCCACACTTAATATTTTTCAAAAAGACATTGATTTGAAAGAAATTCACTTCTAATTCCCCATCACCAATCATGTATGCCTACAATCCTTTACTGTCCTACAAGATGGGGATAACACAATAGATAGGATTGACTACACAAACTAAAATAATAATAATAATAATAATAATAATAATAATAAATGTATATATTATTCACTTAATGAAAATGTGTAGGCCTACTATGTATATATTCTGTTGACATATCAACAGGAATGAATTAATTAAATTAATTGGAATTCTTGGTGAATAATACTTCTTTTGTGAGTTTCATACCATTTCTATAACATAGTATGAGATTCCTGAACAATTATGGTTCTGTAAATTTCTCCAGCATCATCCCAGTCGCTCTCCAAATTGCTCACTGTGGTTCAGGCTCATTGAACTCTCCCTCTGTTCCTAGAACATACTAATCTTTTCTTCCTTCGAAGTTCTGCACTGTTCACCTACCGGGGTCCTTCTCCTCTTTCAGTTATCTCCATATCTTCTCCAGGAAGAGTTGCATCTTCCATAGCCATTCTGTCTAAAACCATCCCTTCCTTATTTCTAAGTTACCTTAATCTAGCTATTCATTTCCTTCACTTCAATTTTCACAATCTGTAACTGTCTTATTTATTGATTTATTCAATAGTACGCTGTTTGTCTACCACACACAATTCTAAGTCCCAAAGTTGTAAAGATCTTCTGTGTCTCTCACCTCACCATCCTCTCTGCGTATTGCAGTAACTGACACAAAATGTCACTTAAAAGGTTTAAAAATGTTTGTCAATTGAGCAAATGGTGAAGATAAGTCTGTCGAGAAACAAATAATTAGATGTGTGTATGTACATGTGCGTGTGCATGTGTAGTCTGAGCTAAATCTTACTATTCCTCAAAGGGTAGGCTAAGAGAACCTTGTTTACAGAAATTTAAGGCAAGTTTCTCATAACAAGTGCTGATAATGTATGGCTATAAAACACCATGTTGTTACCCTCGAGGCATTATGAAATCCAGCCAAAAATGAACTGTTGATGACTAAGCCAACACTGTTTCACATTCTGCTCCATACTCAGAATAGAACATATGCCTTCATAGCCCTTACTTTATGCAAATCTGTGTTGTTTTATATTAGTTCTTTGATTTCATTTTTATGTTTGTGTAAAGGAGTTTTAAAGAGCAAATTTCCATAAAGATGGGGCTTAAATTGCTCTCACATCAGTAATTACTCTTTAGATTACATGATAAACAGCATGATTGAGTAGAATTTTATTATATTGTTTTATGGAATAGTATAGTATAGGTTTTTCTAATGATCCCTAGATCAGACTTTGTGCATTTTTGATGACCTCGGGCAAGCGATGAAAACTCTTCAGACTTCATTTTCTTCATGTACAATAATGGACATAATATCAGCTCCAGTATCTTAGAATTCTTGTGAGAAACAAAGATCTGTTTATAGACAGTATATAGCAGAAGGTCAGCCACATAGCAAGGATTCAATGAATCTTAGCATGTTCCTGATGACTACTCAGGGGTTCTCTGCTAAACTTGGCACTATTAATGTTGAGTTGCTTAAACCTACCAAAATCTATGCAAGTTAAAAATTATGATCTCTGTCCTGCAGATGAGAAAATTGTAGCTCATAAATGTAGATTCCCTGCTGTCACACAGGTTGTGGGCAGCAAAGCCAATTTATGTTCAATTTACTTGCATTATCTTGTTCTTAGTTAATAACCTACCTTCAGACTCCTTTCATTTCAGATAACCTGGCAATCAGCACCAGAAGATAAATCTTTAAATTATTGTTTCTCTTATTTGAAACTGTTGGTGTGTTGATAGTTAAGCAAGAGAGGAAAAAGATAAGAGAAAGTGAGAAAGGAAGAGAAGAAAATAGAAGTTCAGAAAAGTCTAAAATGTTAATGACAGCAAAAGCTTTAACAAAATCAGACAAGTCATCCCTCTCTTTTTCTCTTTCCCTAAAAAGGCCCCAGTAATATAACCTTACTAATTATTGGACAAATGTTTTTAATATAGGAAGAAATCAGGGAACTGTGTGAAAGAATACGTCTTATTTATTCTCTTTTAAATGTTTAAATTGGTGTTTAATTCCAAAGATGGGGGCAGGGGGTCAAAGATTGAGCATTCCACTCTCACTTCAGAAAATGTATGCTGGAGCACCATTTAAACGTTCTATGCTGCCTTTCCTGGGTATCTTTCTACAACTACTTTTCTCTCTTTCTATCTCACTCAAAGGCAAAAGTATTTGGTAGGAAAGACTGTGAAGTTTTGAGGGCATCAGAGGTGGAAATTATTCCAATTACTGTCCTGTTCGGACATACTTTCAATTGTGAAACAGCCTGTAAGTTCATATTGGCAATTAAAATCTACTATTTCAGAACCACAAACAGCATATTTCATAAATCATACACACAAGGACACTAGACATTGGATGCAAATGGAAATTTGATCCATCAATAAACAGAGTTGAGATTTTTTTCTGTTAGTATTCTCTCTCTTGACGATACAAGAGTGGTCTGTTTCATTTAAATATTATCAGCTAGGATTTAATAATATCCATCCTTTCTTGGTTTCTGCTCTCACCCATTGATTGGTGTAGAGATGACTCATGTCTTGTCCTGAAGTCTCTGTACTCTAGGCTCCTTGATATCACTGTTCATAGCTTCTTCTTAGAACTGAGCTACTTCTGCTTTTTCTGCGTCTCACCTCCAAAAGGGCATCAGCAGTAAAAGGAATCTTGAATTGTTGAAGATTAATAATTTATTTTCCAAATACTTCTCTATGGGAACAGAGGAGTCTGCCTCTCACGTTCATTTGAAGGGTCGAGGGCTATGAGACTCTCAACACTTCCCACAGAGCAGCCCTGAGTGCCAGTGGACCCTTCAGGTCCTTTCTAGCTGCATGCAGGCAAAGTGATCCAAAAGAAAACTACTCACATCCTGTTATCTCGTTTCACTGCATGAGAACATGTTTTTTACCTCCATTCACTGACTGTGTTTCAAAGAATTTTTCTAAGTTCTTCACCTTTTTTGGTCTTCTCTTATACTCTGAAGATTAAGCTGAAATAGTGCTAACTTCCAATTGTTTAACTTACACACTATACATCAAACTCTTGAGGAATTGGTGGATGTGTTTTCTTTTTAATTTTAAAATGAATGCAAGCAAAACAGTACACGTGTGCATATATTTTTAAACTGAAGATCTTAAAAAAAACAAAAATGCAGCTACAAAATCCTCTCACTGTTCAGCTCCTGATGTCTGAAAGTGACTTCACTATGGGAAAAAATCCTGGGCCTCATTTGTGTAAATGAGAAAGGAGCCATGGGAACGATTTCCTCCAGTGTGTTGCCAGAGTACACAAGCATAACCATCTACAAAGAAACTTCAGCAGTTCAGATTCTCCATACAACAATAACCAGCAATGTGATCATACATCTCACCAAAGATCCCACACCATAGGACTGACAGCCGCTCCAGGCAATCAACTCTAGAGAGAAATAGCCAGCTATGTTGGTGTTTTTGCAAGATGCATCCTTAAGGCTACATTTGCAAAGACTTTTTGATTGCGCCCTAACTATCAGAAAGATGCTAGAACATGTGTCAATGAGAAGCCAAGGTCTTACTGTGATGTTAGATATGCCTGGGTTGGATTCCCCTGATTAGCTTGCTTCCTTGGGCTAGCTATCTTATTTTTCTAAGTCTCAATTTTCACATCTCTAACTGAAAAAAAAAAGAAAAACAAAAGAAAAAAGAAAAAGGATTTTCCCAATACAATTGGCATACCCTAGTGATTTAAAGTAATGTCTCCACGTAGAAAATGCTAAATAATGTGTAAATATTATTATGAAGTGAGTTGCAAATTCTGAATCATTGTTCTTGTTTTCTTCAATCTTATTTGTTGGGAATATACTGACCACTCTTTAAGTTTAGATTTATCAAGTGTATCACATAAGGTTTTGTTAAATTGAGAATCACTAAGAAAAAAATAAACTACGAGTGGCTAGTAATAATACTTTTTAAAAATTGAAGTATTTTTTTTTCTCTCATTCATAGAAATTAAGCACTGTAGAAGAAAATCTAAGGCTAAGGTCACAGCTTACTCTACCACCTTAAAAATGTAATTCCAATAATAGCAATTGTGACTATGCTTTTAGTTCTTCCTAAGCAATGGGAACATAGCAAAGAGTTTGACTTGTATCTCATTTAATACCCATGACAATCAGAACATTATCCATGAAGTAACCAAGGCATGGAGATAATACATACATTTCCAAGATGACACAATTCTGACACTTGGTACAGCTAAAGCCACCACATCTCCATTCCAGTAAACACGAAAGAGGAAGGGAACAATGAAAAGCATGTTTTTCAGGAAATTTCTTGGAGTTTACACAGGCAATTTTACCTTTATTTCATGGCCTCAACTCAGTAACAAATGATAAGTACTTGGCAAGGGATTCTGGGAAAGGCAGTCCTTAGTTTTAGAGACAATGTTCCATACAAAACAGGTTAATCCTCAAATCAAGCTGCCTTCAAAATCTTTGCTACTGGTGATACTACATAATTTTTTAACTTAATATAGAAAAGTTAGTCTTGGGGCGCCTGGGTGGCTCAGCTAGTTAAGCATCTGCCTTTAGCTCAGGTCATGATACTGGAGTTTTGGAATCAAGCCCTGCATAGTGTTTCCTCTGCCTCCCCACCCCACTCATGCTCTCTCTCTAATGCTATCTCTAGCTCTCAAATAAATAAATAAAATATTTTCTTTTTTTTTTTAAAGAAAAGTTAGTCTTCCAAAGACAAGTTCAGAAATTTGGAATTTCTGATTATTCATTAATTACACATACTTAAAGCACATACTATTTTCCATGCACTTTTTTAGTACTAGCCTTGAAGAGATAAACAAGGTAAGTCCCTATTTTCACATATGTTACACTCAAGGGAGGGAAATAAATAAAATAGTAAAATAATTTAAATTGAGATATGTTACATTTTCTGCTTTTGAGTAAATTTTTAAATGTGATAAATAAAAATACCCATAGAATTACAAGCATAATCCTATGTTCTTATTAATGGCATAAGCAATATTCATTGTGGATAGAATCAAGAACTGTGAAGGATCTGGAGTTTTACCTTATTTTCAAACCAATGAGTTTTACCCATTTGCAAACAAGTAAGTTTGCTGTGATTTCATAGATGTTGGTTGAAGACTTAAGATTCCTCTGTCAGAGACAAAGAACATTACTGTTCATGGAGTGCCTGGGTGGCTCAGTAGGTTAAGCATCTGCCTTTGGCTCAGGTCATGATTCCAGGGAGTCCTGGGATGGAGTCCCAAGTCCCCATTCAGCTGGGAGCCTGCTTCTCCCTCTCCCTCTGCTGGCCAGTCCCCTTGATTATGGTCTCTCTCTCTTTCTCCGATAAATAAATAAATAAATAAATAAATAAATAAATAAATAAACAAACTACAGTTCAGAGCACAACACACAGCATGAGGTGTATCTTCATATTAATTCTCTTTGCTTTCCAAGTCCAGTGAGGGTGATGCAAACTGGCCCAGATCAATGCTGCATTTACAGTAGATTTGTGTCACAAAAAGTAACTCCAAACTTAGAAAGTCTCGATTTCTTAAAAAGGGCCTGTTAGCAAGTCAAATCAACCTTTCCTTGAAAGGGGACATTGTGTTTCTTACACTGGTTGGGAAACAAATGTTCCCTCTGCTCTGAAGAGAAACACCATCTCCTTCTTGCAAGGCAAGTTGCTATACAAACATCTATTACAAGATAATCCAGAACAGGAGCTGATCCAAAATATTCAGAGATATCATGGAGAATTGTCTCCCACGAAATATATGTAAGACTGTAAGGTTGGTCATTGAGATGGGTTTCCACAAAAGGAGAAGTGCAAGTATTTAAATATTTAAAATACCCAAACAAAAGACCACTACTTCAGTCCAGTTACATAAAGCAGAGATTTTTTTTATGGTAAATTATAAGAGCTGGGGAAGATGAAAGTAAAATAAGGGTGTTATTAAGTGCATTAGAGAAATCGGACTTTATCTTGGGGATACAGAGTGAGTTAAACCAGAAAAATGAGGGTGAAATCAAAATTTAGGGAAGATTTTATGATAGACTTGCTGGAGTGGGATCATTACCATGAATCCTGGTGAGAGACACAGACACTGGAAGAATCTGGTGATCAAATAAGAAGGACAAAGCAAAGGAATATATCCAATACATTTCCAGTGTTTTGAGCCTGAATCATCATGAGAAGTATGACATACACAGAGAAACAAGTAAGTCAGGAAAAGAAGTTGTTTTACAGCTGGGAGAATCAGGCTGATTTGAATTATGTTTAATTTGATCTAGTCTGAAAATATCTCAAAGGGGAAAATATCCAATAGGATGTGGGGGCTTTGAGATTAGAAGATGTGTTGAAATCAAGCATTTGATGGATGTGAAACTGGCAGACTCACTTGTGAGCCTGGAAGCAAAATAAAATCTCAGACCCTTCTCAGTTCCTGACCATCTTGTCCACTGTGGATGGGGAGGGGTAGAGATTGCCCAAGTAAGGCTAAGAAAAAGAGTATTTTGTACAAATTGAGGTCACTTCCTGACATGAAAGAACTTTTTATTCTAAATGTTAATAAGTTTCTGTATTTCACAGACCTGAACTTTAGTTTCAATCTGAAAAAAAATAAAATAAAATTACGTTTCATGCCGTCTGGCAAGTATGGTGCTGTCTCTTGTTGCCCCGAGCATGTAAGTGCACTGGATTCAGTTAATTAGTAAACTAAATCTTCCCTGTCTAAAATGTCCCTGAATATTTCTTCATTGCTTTATATACTCTGTGGAGTTATATTAAAATTTGAGGACGATTTAACTGTAATTTGAGTTAGCTGAATGGCACAGAACACTCTTCAACTTTTCCCTCTGGCAGTTGATTTATTTATTCATTCCTTCACTCACACATTTAATTATACAACAAACTCTTCTTTATCAACAAGTTCATTGCAACGCATTTTGCTGGGTATTATATATTAAACAACAATGAATCAACACATTTTATATCTCATTTCTTGTTAAAAAAAAAAATCTCTGCATCAAACCTTAGGTTTAGTAATTGAAATAGAGTGGTTGTGCCTAAAAACCTGTCATCGTGCCTACCCCAAGTAAGGCTCTGAGCCACAAGCAGCATAACCAACTATTGTTGACTTAGGTAGAAAATGTTTTTTTTTTTTTTTTTTTTTAAGAATATATTTTTGTAAAAAGAAATATGGGAACTGCCATCACTCTGGGAATGCTGCAAAGTCAAGGTCACAACATGAGCAAAAAACAAATGTGAAAGGGTTCAGGGAGAACAGTGTGTGCTTCATAGTCTGTATCCTGAATCTTACACTGCCACTGTCAAAAGCCATGCATATGAGTATCAATCGCCAGGCTCTACGATTATGTCTAGACATCCTGCTACAAAGCATCTCTTGTGCTCCAATCCTTTACCTAGACCTCAGACCCCAACCCTCCTGTCACAATCCTCCTCATAGATTCTCATCCTATCCATTCATTAACTGATCTTCCTCCAGTATCTGCCATTGGGACATTACAAATGAGCAGAAATAGTTAACCAGTCATGAACAAAGCCAATGTTTAGACACTTTATTTTATAGTCTTACAAATATTTCCTTTTAAGTAGCAGTTAACCTTTTGCAAATATTTTGGAGTCTAATGTACTCCTGGGCAGCGATACGTATTTTGGACAAGAAAAAACAAAGACACTAACTTTGCCTTCAAGATGGTCACTGTGTAGGGGCAGGCCGTGAAAAAAGCTAACTATCCCTTATATTCACTATAATAGAATAAATATTCTCAAGGAGATTTGTGTAAAGAATTCTCAAAATACAGTTGAGACACTAACTCTGCCTGTAAGTAGCCAAGAGAAGCTGAAAAAAAAATGGAGTTTTAAAAATACCATTTAGGCATAAACATAATTTCTTTACTTGTTCAGGTGTGGATGTCCCCCTGTATTGTCAGTCAAACATGCACATTTAATTTGTTGAAGTAGTAAACTGTACCTCAATGAACATAATTTGGCTAGCCTCAAACAGCATCCCAAAATCTACAGTCATATAGCATTTGGGGCCTATCTTCCCAAAGCCCTGGGCTACACAATAAATTTCCTTAATATTACAGTTGTTGGATGATAAGGGGAAAATAACATGTAACCAGAAAATAGAATTTTAAAAGCCGTTTTTAATGTACCAAGGAAATGTATTCTAGAAATGAATTCTTTATCTTTGAGATTTAATCTGCCTGGGGTACATTCTTGGGATGAGAGGAAGACAAGGCAAAGGTAGACATAAATGGAAAAGTATTCAAAAGTTTACATTTTAAGCTTTCCATTTGATATTTTAAGGTGTCGTAGATATTTTTGTGAGCTCTCTCTGTGTGAGTTGAATATATCAGCCTGCTAGTCTGTGGAATGCCGCAAACAGCTTAGCAGCGCATTCAGCACAGATCATGCATTTCTACATCATTCAGAATTTGGTGCAAAAATGTCACCAAACTTTGGCATTTACATTAATAGGAGACATTTAATTTTTTTTTTTTTAATTTCATGAGGTGGAATTCCTGAAATAATGGCTTTATCAGTTTGCTGACAGACTCTTACAGGAACTGGGCAACCTGATTCAAAGTGTCTCACTTATTCAGCACATCTTCTCACTCTGAGACGGTATGGGCCATATTCTTTGGGGGATGTGAAGTAGCTGGCTGTTGCAAAATATTTCCTGCCATTCTTTGTTTTCCCTCAAAGAGAGATCCTGGTTTTGCTTCTATGGAAAATAACTGCTCTGGATTGTAGAATTGTTTCCATGAGAGAACTTTTGAAAATATAAATATATAAGAAAAGTTCAATATTCAAGGAAGTAATACTTTCCTAGAAACATCTTACTCATCAATAAATTGCATGATATAAACTGCTAGGATAAATCCAAGAATGGAGTATGAAAAAGGGGATGGTTGGAAATTAGTGGGCAACAACTTTCAACGCCAAAGGCTGGAGTAAGTGAAGATTGAGGCTGGATCGGATACATCAGATTTCCACGTTGTAAAGATTGGTAAATCCCTAAAGCAGGGAAATTTTCCAGAAATAATGGGTGCAGAGGATGCATCAACATTGGAAGTAAGCCAAAATATAGAGAACCTGTAAACAGAAAATGAATTAAATGAAAAAAAATAGAGATCCTGATTTAGCGAATGCGTGTTGAAGGATTTACAGTGTAGTCTGCATGTGTGCACGTGCATGCGTATGGTTAGCAAGAATTAGTACCAAAGCATTTTGATGGTGGGCCTTCGTCTCAAAAAGCTATAACCAGATCCCTGCAATTGCCTGCTAATACTGGAAATCATTGCATGGAGATCAAAAAAAATTTAAATCTGGCATCTGAAAATCTTTATTCTTATTTTATTTTATTTTTAATATATTTTTATTGGAGTTCTTTAATTGTTAAGATTAAACAGTAATGATGAAAAGTACAAGAAAAGACAAAGAAAACATAGTAAGTCTGTCAAGTACAATAACATTCTAATAGTTTTGGGGTACCTGGGTGGCTCAGTCAGTTAAGCATCCGACTTTTGCTTTCAGCTCAGGTCCTGATCTCAGGGTCATGAGATCAAGCTTGAAATTCTCCTCCTCTTCCACCTCCCCTTCCCCAGCTGGAGCTCTCTCTCCCTTTCTCTGGCAAAATAAATAAATCTTTAAAATAAATTCTAATAGTCTTATTTTCAGAAGACTAAGTTGAGACCCAGTGTCTTACTTGATGTGAGAAACAAGCACTATTAATTAATATGTACCTTCCCTGTGATATTTCACTGCATAACAAACTACCCCCAAAATAAGTGTCTGAAACATTTGTTATTTTACACCTTGATGGTGTAGAATAGCCTCACTCAAGTCTGGTTGTGGGCTAATGTTATGTGGAGTGACAAGGAGGGCTTGCCCAGGTGTCTCTTATCATGTAGAGAGTTAGCCTAGACTCACAACTTGGTATAGTCAAAGTTTTCCCAGGATTAGCAAGAGATAGGATGCCTTACTCTTTCCGGATTCTTTTCCAATCTGCTCTGGCATTACATTTGTTATTGTCTGTTCTTCAAGTAAGTCTCATAGATTCTGCATCTTAATGTAAAGTCCTGCAAGGTCATATTGCAAAGGGATCTGAATATGGAGATGGGGAAAATTGATTACTAATTTTGTTGTCAATAAATTCTCCAATTCTTGTTAACACCAATCTATTATTTCTAGAAACGATCTAAGAATATTGTTAATTTTGTCTTGGTGGGGAGTACACTCCCACCTAGCAAAGGAAAGAATAAAACTAGGGCTTACTTGTAGTAATTTAATTTGAAAAGTCATGCCTAAGAGCAGGAGAAGGACTGGAGAGAAAAACATTAAATAAATAAATAAATAAATAAATAAATAAATAAATAAATAAAATAAAATAAAATAATAAAATAAAATAAAATAAAATAAAGTAAAGTAAAATAAAATAAAATAAAATAAAATAAAATAAAATAAAATAAAAAGATGAAGTCAATACAATGGTAAATTCCTTAATTGATCCACTGGGGGAACTGAGGTTTGATCCAATCAAGACCTTCCAAGAACACATGCCATTAGTCTCTGAAGTATCAAAGCATGGAAAAGGAGGGAGTTTTTTCCACCATCACACTCCCTTTGGTCAAGGGCTGCCCCATAGTATATAATGCCCTCACATTCCCAGGTCATTCTGGCATCAATAAGTGGGTTTCCCCACATGTAAACCCCAGTGTAGTTAAGGAATTTCTATGGGAAAACAAGAGAAAACAAGACACATAGAGTGCAGTTCAAAAGTTGGTTACTAAAGCAATGCCTAGAGGAATATGTGGATCAAGAATCATGTAGAGCACAAAAGATTTCTAAACAGCACTTGAGCACAGTTATCACATTTTGTGTAAAGAAACTATGCAAAACTTGTTATATGTGTTACCTCGTTTAACCCCCCACTATAACTATCAGAGAAATTAAGTAATTGCCTAAAGCCACAGAGTGATTTAGTGGAAAAACTGAGATGTGAAGGCAGGTTTTCTAACACCAATGTCTGTGCTTTTTTCAATGTACTTTACTTTCTAAAATTCTCATATGTAAGTGTGGGGGTTGGGGTGTGTTCCCTTTTTAGTGAGGGATAGAGATGGGGTGGGGGTTATCAGGCATGGATACAGATTATGGGATCTTTCTCATTGCTCTATTATGCAAAGTAGTACTTTTATAATTTACTCATTCAAAAGCAAACCGATTTATTTAGAGACTTTTAAATGATAGAAAATGGAGGGGGATATGCAGTCATACACATACAAATTGAAGTTAACAGATTTGGAATTTTTTTTCTCATCAGAGTGAAGTTGGCTGGTAGTGTTTTCTCTTGGGCCACATAATTCCTGGTCCCTCAAGTCAGCAAACAGACAGGGAAATAACGAAATGAGGGATATTTTAAGACATAGTGCGGATAATGCATTTGAATGGAAATTGTATTTCCATGATTGTACAGGTTCTAAAAAGCTGGTTTACTCACCAGTGCTTCAGCCAGAACCCTCTATTAATGATCATTTCTTTACATCTTTCAGTAAAATGAAAACTGATAGACACGATGATGGCCCTAATATATTGTGGGACCATAAAAATGTCTTCTCGGTTATCAAGGCAGTGAAATAACTCTCACTATAGTTTTCTCATGATTTTATTTTATTATAAGTTTAGGGTATTACTGGTTCATTTATCATCCATATAAGTTCATTAACCCTAAGATTAGATTAAAAAGAAAACTTCATTCTCCAGCTGTGTAATAAAATAGAGAATTACTATAGAAGCAGTTAAGGGTATATGTGTTGCTTTCATGAATGAACAAAAGAGGTCAAATAGAGAAACCCACTGAATTTTATTGCTGTCTCATAAAGAGTGTATATAGCACCCATAAAGAATATGGTGGGAAAGTAAATTATTTACTGTGAGAACCCTGGCTGTGAAATCATTTATATACCACTAAGGGATTTGCATACAGTGGAGGAAGGAAAGCCTTGAGAATCATATTTCTATGCCTTCCTTTACTTTTCCATCTGAGTATAAGCTTCTTAGATTTTAGACACACGATCAAAATGTCTATCATGAATTTTCTGGGGGATAATGGCTGAATGGATTTAGGACATTTTAAAAGTTTAATTATGGTTGTCTTTATTCTTTAAACAATATAATGGACTTTCTCGGACATTTAAGGTGCTTAAAAAGTGTATTACCAGGTACTTCAAGTGTATCTTACGTAAATTGAAATACCTGCCGTTTGTATCCCTTAGAGAACATACTGAGACTCACCTACATAAGGAGCAGAAGAGTCCAGGCCACCTGAAAATAGACTATGGCTTATGGGACTCTTTTTTACCATACAGTGATACTCTACGAATAGCCCTGCATTCCTGGAGAGTATTCAGAGGAAAGAAAAAAACATCATTTTGCAAACTAGATTGCCTCTTCACTGAAAAATAGAATGGCAATCGATTATTTATGCTTTTTAAAGCCACTAAATGTTAATATTGGCACATTTGAGAAGGAACAACAAAGAAACGTCTTTATAAATTTGAAATCCTTTTTTTTCTTTTTTTTTTTTTGCATAGCACATTAGAGTTTACAAAATGAATTCACATATATTGTTTCAACCTCAAAGGAAACACTGGTGCTAGAGATAAACATTAATTGTCACTCTCACTTTACAAATGGAAAAGCAGAGACTTGAAGAGGAAGTGACTTTTTCAAAGTCAGGGAGAGAGGTAGGACAAAACCGGAGCTGGAATAGATTTATTTTATCCTGTGCATCATTTGCTGAGACGCACCCCCACCCACAGTCTGAGTAGGCAGCCTACAGCCCACCCCCTCCCTCCCTGTGCGTGTAAAGTCATGCTCAATTCAGATACAGTGCCCTTGCTCTTGGGTTGAGCAAAACTAGGTGAGAAATTCCTGAAGCGATTTTTTTTTCCTCAAAAATTGGCATCCCCCCCCCCCCTGCAACTTTAGTTCATCAGCTGTCATTTCTTGCCTATAGCTGTATGGAAATAGAAAAAATAAGATACCAACAATTTTTTGTAATATGCTTGTACTAATATCAGAAGAGCAAAAAACAAAGTTGTGGATTCTATCCTATAAGGGTAGTAAATAACCCATTTAGGTGTCAGGGTGACTGATTCAGGGCACTCCTGACAGAAAGATTAATGCCATATACATTTCCCAACAAGTTTCCATCATCACAGCGGCAATACAGAGAAATGATATTTAAATGTCCTGATAGTCATACTAATGTATTTGAGGGAATCTCTCTATCTCTCTCTCGTATATATGTATGTATGTATGTCTTCTCCTTTTTATAAATTAAGGACATTGGTTTTTCAGAGTTCCAAAAATTGGGGCAATTTTAACTGAAAGTGATAACAGAGAAATAACCAGAATTTACAAATAATTTTGATATCTCAAAAGATAAAGGGACAACTATAGAATCAGTGCATGGAATGGAATGTGATGCCATTTTAACTCTATGTTTCTCAAAACCAAGTATGAAAATATGTATATTAAATTAGTTATAGACTTATATGTATATTATACATACATAATATATGTATATGCAGTTTCAAGTGTAGAATTTAGTGATCCATCACTACATTTAACACCCAGTGCTCATCACAGGTGTCCTCCTTTATCCCCATCACCTATTTGGCCCATCCCCACATCCACCTCCCCTCCAGTAACCCTCAGTTTGTTCTCTCTAGTGAAGAGTCTGTTTCTTGGTTTGCCTCTCTTTCCCCTCATGTTCAGTTGTTTTATTTCTTAAATTCCACATTTGAGTGAAATCATGTGGTATGTGTTTTTCTCTGACTTAGTTCACTTAAAATCATACACTCTTGCTCCATCCACATCGTTGCAAGTAGCAAAATTTCATTCTTTTTTGTACGTGAATAGCATTAAATGCACTGTATGTATATGTTTTTAGAGTTTCACAGTCCTCCATATTTTGAGTAATTATTATTAGAAAAGAAAAGGATAAGAGAAAAATCACCTTTCCTTCTGGGTCTTTTTTTTTTTTTTTTGGTGTTTCTCAAATTGTTAAGTAATGTTAGGCTACACTTCTTTATAATTTGACTACTACCAATACAGAAGATATTTGCAAGTGTCTTTTTTGCAATCCTTTAGAAAACATCAAGAGTTTCCCTTTGCATTGCTATTTTCCAAAGTCTAACTCTTTGTTGGTAAGTAAGGATAGAAATGAAAATAATTGAATCTGTAGACTTAGCTTCATACACATATTACAGTGTTCCTTCTTCCCACAGCAGTTGAATATAGTACACTCAGTTGATAGATACAATACAACCATGTTTAATATTTGACGTTCTGTAGTAACTTCTTTAAGACTAACAGTAAGTGGGAAAAACTTTGGTCTTTATGAGGTCTTTGCACAGAGAGTATTTATTTTTCTCATAAAGTTACATCACACTTATTTGGATCAACCAGATCAAATTTACACTTCTACTTTTTCAAGTATAAATTGAAACAAGAAAGGGAGAGAGATAGGGACAGAGAGACAAGGGGTGTTAACTAACACTTACTTACCTGAATCACAGTCCTGGTCTCCATTCCCCCATAAATCCTGTGCCTACAGAACACCACTCCTCACAAGAGAGCCAGTCCTTTGCTTGCAGAATCAAATTTTTGTTTCCAAACCTGTAATGCCAATTACATTTATTATTGTGATGAAAAAATAATTAAGATTATGCAAACATATGAAATCTGAACTGAAGATGATTTTTGTTTTCATGAAGTAATGTTTTTGGAGTAATTAAAGGTTGCCAGTGAATTTTTTTATAGGACAATGGTGAAAGGCTAGACTATATACCAATTTGGAAGTTCCTTTCAGATCATTTATATAATGTCCAGTCCTATTGAAATGGTAAAGATGCAATGGGGGCTGAATTTTTAGCAAAATAATTTAAAAAAAAATTAATTTAATTTATTTATTCATGAGACACACACACAGAGAGAAAGAGAGGCAGAGACACAGGCAGAGGGAGAAACAGAATCCATTCAGGGAGCCCAATGTGGGATTCGATCCCGTGTCTCCAGGATCAGGCCCTGGGTGAAAGAAGCACTAAACCACTAAGCCCCCCGGGCTGCCCCAGTAAAACTCTTAATACAAAATTTTTACCAGGAGATTAAAATAGGGAGGAGGGGAAGCTTAGTTCCCATCCAAAGATTGGTGAATAAATACATATGTATATGTTTTATGTGAAACTAAAGTATTTAAAATAAGCTAAAAGGCAATGTTAAGGCTTGATTTTTACTTAAATCTTGATTATCTCCTATCAACTTAGGCTTAGTTCTCTTCAGAATTCTATTAAAGTAGGTCATCCTCACTTATTACTACAAACATGTCCTATTTCCATGATCCTTGTGGATTCTACACACGCCTCAAACACTGAAAAACTGTTGTATATCTGTGGGATGGATATATGTTTATTGAACTTTAATTTCTTTAGACTTAAAATGGCAACTAATAACACAGATGTAGGGCAGCCCAGTGGCTCAGTGGTTTAGCACCGCCTTCAGCCCGGGGTGTGATCCTGGAGACCTGGGATCCAGTCCCACATCGGGCTCCCTGCATGGAGCCTGCTCCTCCCTCTGCCTGTGTCTCTGCCTCTCTCTCTCTCTCTCTCTCTCTCTCTCTCTCTCTGTGTCTCTCATGAATAAATGAATAAACTGTTCTAAAAAAATAATAATACAGATGTAAATTATTTATTTCTTAATAAAAAGAAAGCATGCATTTATTTAGTATAAAATCACTTCCCTTCAAATTTGGAAAGTAATTTAAAATAAATAACATTGCCTATTGAGGACAAGAACTCATAAATTATTCTGTGATTCCTCAGAAACTAGAAATATGCTAATACATACTGGGCACACACTATGTTCTTATTGTCTACCAAATTGTAGGCTTTTAATTTTAAATTTTAATTGTAGACCTTTCATTGTAAATTTTGTTTATATTTGATTGATTTGTCTCCATTATACACATATACATAAGATGTGTATGTGTGCCAATGCACTCATTTCTATAATTTTACTAACTTAGGGGCAGAACTGTTCTGTATTTTCTTTCTACATTGTAAAATAGGGATAATAAGTTTCTGTGAATACTGAGAGGGCTAATATACACAAAATACTAGCAAAGGGAAAAACTAATTTTGGGCATTTTTAATGATCATTCAATATCTTTAGTCAAATGATATTGAATGTTGTGTATTTAAACTTGTTTTATTATCAACTGTTTTTTATCAATCTAGTCTTAAATATAAAAAGGAAGACAAGATTTAATATCATTGTTTTCAGAGTACGCTACGTTTTTGGTGAGCAATGTGATAAATAGCCTTTTTTTTTTCCTTTTATGCATAAAATCTCATTCTACTTTCCAAAGTCTTAAGGTTGGTATTTCTAAAATTACAGGAAGATAAATTCACAAAATAAATCACCAGAATACTTAAAATCATAAATTTATTTTTTTAGATATTATGCTTTTGTGCAAAATTCCTGTGTCTAGAAGTTTTCCAAGCATAAAAGACTCAGAGAACTTTTATTTTTTTATTTTTATTTTTTTATAAATTTCCTTTTTTTAAATTTTTTAAATTTATTTATGATAGTCACACACAGAGAGAGAGAGAGAGAGAGAGAGAGAGAGGCAGAGACATAGGCAGAGGGAGAAGCAGGCTCCATGCATTGGGAGCCGGACGTGGGATTCGATCCAGGGTCTCCATGATCGCGCCCCGGGCCAAAGGCAGGCACCAAACAGCTGCGCCACCCAGGGATCCCAAGAGAACTTTTAAAACTAGAAATAATGATTACTAGTAGAATTGATTCAGCTCATCAGATATATACAAATATTCACCAAATTAAGTAGTCTTTGTACACAACATAATTGGTCAGTTCCAACATTTTAGAAAAATGAAAGGTTTAAAATATCCTACTATTTCAAATAACAGAACGAGTGTACACTAATCTAAAAGTTAAAAGAGAAGAGATCATTCATTTTTGCTTTATGTATATTCTTAAAAAACTGATGCTTTAAAAAGACCATTTGCTTATTATTAATTTTTAAAAGATTGATCAGGTAATTTAGTCTTAAATATGCAATAAATGAAATTGATGAAAATCTTTCTGGTGGTCAGAGTCAATATTTGAGTGTGTATATCTCTTGAGAAAGGAAAACTGTCTCTATCCCCAGAGCCTGAGGGACTCTACCATAGTCCAGGATGTGACCATCAGGATTTTAGGACAAGACAAATCTATTTGTCAAGGGTAGACTACCATTAATAAAATTCATCAGACTAGGAAGAAAATTAAAAAGAAAATTGATTCATTTATAATGAGAAATAGAGCCTCTAAGGAGGCACTCTTGGATACAACAAATTCATTCAATATGTGTGAGATAATTTGCATAGTTCTCTTATGATTCATTATGTATTGATATGAAAATGTCAGTTTTAAGGACATTTTTCTCATTTCCATATTCTTTGGGAAATCTTCACTGAAGCTACTCCCTCATTTCCCATAATGCGATATCCTCTTTCTTCACCTCCCCAAAGGGAGAAAAAAAATCAAATATTGTTGACAAGTGTAAGGTCTATTGTGCCAATTTTTAAACCTGTATCTATTGTGAGAACATTCAGCCAAATTTTCACCTAAAAATAATCTAATTCTGTGCTTACATCTATCTAATTACATTGTGCCTGATAATGCATTATGTGTGGTTTTTGTTTCCTTTGGTTTTTAGATACATTATTCCTTGTAGGTGCCTTTCTTCCAGTGTACAGAATCCGCTGTCCGCTCTACATCCGCTTTGTCCTTGCAGAATCATGGTAATCAGCTTCTCTTTATGTTCTGGGGTTGATGTTTCTCACCTATGGCAACCATGTCATCTTCCAATATAGAAGTATATATACATGATACCCCTTCCCACACATTTTTAAAGATCTTATAGGAAATCTATCATCTTTGTTGATAAAGTTTGAGATGCTGGACTAGTTCACATTTAAAGTGTCGTCTTTCTATTGTATTTTAAATAATGCATATTCTCAAAGTAGAATCAAGTGTATTTTCCTATCCTTATTAAACTTTTTCAACAGCATTCAAATTTAATGAATGTCTTTAATACAACGTTTTGGTTTGAGAGACAACAATTTTAGCACATTTCTAAGATTATAGTTTGTCCATTTATGGGCACTAAAAAGTCCAACTACTTATTTTTTCTCATAAAGACATCTTGGCTGAAAATCTTTCCATGTTTCTATATTAGTTGCCAAGGTCTAAGAAAAATGTTCAGGATTATCAATAACTTTTCTTTGTTATCAGGGCATGGCTAGAAGTAGTTGGAAAACAGAACTCCCAAACATGCAGAACTCTCTAATCCAAATATTTTTTTTTCATTTATAGCCATGTGGAAATAAAGATTTTAACAATGGACTCAAAGTTTTGAACACAAAATAAATTTCCATTTTAGCTCAGTTCACAATGAAACTTTCAGAATCTAAAAAGCAAGTATAGTTCTTTTATAATATGCTAAAAGTGTTCAAGATGTTATGAACTGAGTATTATTCAGTAACCTACACTAATCTCGTAATTAATGCTCCTTCAGCCGCTAGAGAAATAGTCAATATTATCTCAATAAAAATTTTTATATAACTGAACAAAAATATTAAAATTGCAGTTGTATATTCTTTGAGCTATCTAATGGAAAATTTAGCATTGCAATTAGGATAAACTTATTCCAGGGACCTAGGGAACTCTAACTTCATAGTTCTCAATAAATAACCCTTTCTTGTGCTTTCAGCCAAGGGAATTATATGTAAATTAATACAATGAGACAAAACAAACTATATTTATTATGAGGTGGAGTTACTTCTCTGATCACGTCACAGAATCCTATTAAATTAGAATGGATCACGTGAAAGATTCTTTTGGCTATTGTCTAATTAGCCCAGTATCACAGCAGGTTTTTCTCCCAGGTCAGGGCTGTACAATTTCCTGATAACATTCTAACATTTTTCTCAGGGGAACTTTCAACAGATATATCATTTCTTTTGCACTTCTGAAAGGCATAGGTATGGTTGTGTTTGAAGACCTTTGCACCTGCTGTTCTCTCCCGTCTGTCTCCTGTTTGTCTCTCACTTTCTTCAAGTCCTGATTCAAATTTCACTTTTTCTAGCCATTCTACTTAAATTAACTACCTCTTTAGATTTCCTATTTCCCTTTTCTTAGTTTTTTTGATCATTAGCTAGGTACAAATTCCTAAGGTATCATATATTCACTCACTTGACTTACTTCTTAAATCTCCTTCTAAGATAATACCTCCTAGACAAGGATAGAGAGTCCAATGTGTATGTCCCAATAATACAATACACTAGATATTACTAGAGAGTCAACACCTGAGTGTCACCTGAGAGTCATCAACTTACAACCAACACTGTGGACCCTGATAGCTCAATCTTCATAGTCTATGGCATGTAATATTCAATAAATATTGTGCAATGGGTGGATAAATTGCTCTCATTTATTTTTTAGTCTTTTATCAGAGTAGTAATGTATGCATCTTTATGAAAAGTTTCCCTTTCCCAAAGCAATCACATATCCTTTTGGAAATAACATATATCTTCATGGGAGCATGCCAAAATAAATGGCAATATATCTTAGAAATTATTTTATAATAATATATAGGCATCTATCAAGTTTTTTATAGCAACATTCTTTCTCATCATTTGTGTGGCTGCATCATAGGTTGTTTCATTTCCCTAGGGCTCTTTTACGAATACTTAATATAGTGTTGGTAATAAATAATGATTAACTCAGATTATTTTAAATGTAATAGTGCCCTGTATGGAAGCAGACAACAAGGGCAGTTTTGGATGGAATGATCAGAAGATGCTAAATTGGTGATATTTGAGTCAAAATCTGAAGGAAGTGAGGGAATGAGACAAAAAGAAATCTAGAACACAGATTTCTAGCAGCAGACATAACAAATGCAAAGGCCTGGAAACTGGAAAATATTTCTGATGTGCTTGGGAAAGGTCAACAGGAACAAATTGGCTTTTGCCAGTTTTCCTGAGAAAAAAGTTGGAACAATCCTAGGAAAATGTAAGCCATGTTTTCTGGAGAACGTTATCTTGAAAAAACAAAAAGGATTGTTTGGCTACACAATGTTCTGTTTCTCTGCCTCCAGCCCATTACCTTAAAAACACATAATAATAGTTTAGGCTAAAATGGTCTCTGCGTCTCCTCCATAGCTAATAGTGTGTACATAAATAAATAATATTAAGTAAAGGGATGCATATTTCTAAGTTCTCATGAAAAGAGAGTGAAAAAGAATTTCAAATTTACTGTGGAAGTTACTAGCAGAGAGGAGGCTCAAATTTGGAAGTTTCTACGAGAAGAGTCTATGAACTCTATCATTAGTAATATCATAGGAGCATTTAAGTCCTTGATTATAATTAGGTGCCTCCATTCTTACAAGAAGGATGACAACAATCAGCCTTTCAACTGGATAGACATTGCCAAATTTCTAATTTCTGGGTACCTGCGGCTCACACACTATCTTCTAATGAACCGTTTCCCGACCTTTCTAGCTGTCTGGTCATTGTGATGGATTTAAACATGGACATAGAACAAGATGACTAAATCAGTATCTACCCAGGACTTTTCTTAACAAGTTTCTGAGAAAGAAAGTGCTAGTCCCGGGTGAGATGTGAATATTGGGAGACTCTCATGACTACTACATACAGAAACTAAGTCTGTTCAAAGAATGGAAAGAGACAAAGGCGTTGTTGGAGTCACTGGGCCCAGCCAACCCTGAAGTCTATTGTATGGATTTTCCGTTTTAAGGGTCAAGAAAAACTACTTCATTGCATCATCTCCTCCCTCCCTTGCTTCAATTCCCTTTCTTCTTTCTTTTGGCTTATTTGAAATGGTCTCTTTGTTACATGCAACTAAAGTGTCCTTAATTAAATTTATTAATCTAATATTTAATCTAAGTTCACATCTACTTTATATCCTGTGCCTAGGACAGTATCTAGGAAATAGGTATTGCTGAACTATAAATGAGTTTGCTCAGGATACAATGAAGTCTTAATTACCAGGATATCTTTCTTTCCCTGTAATGTGATTTTGCATGTTTCTTGTTTGATCTTAACCTCAGAAGCCACCTAACCCTTCTTTTTTTCTTTCCCAAGATTTTAATTTCTTTATTCCTGAAACACAGAGAGGCAGAGAGACAAGGCAGAGGGAGAACCAGGCTTCCTGCAGGGAGCCCAATGCAGGACTCCATCCCAGGACCTGGGGGTCATGACCTGATCTGAAAGCAGACAGTCAACCACTGAGCCACCCAGGTACCCCCTCCCCCCATTTAACCCTTCTTATTACCAAGTCTTGATGGGAAAGTCACTGTACCCATTTGATAATATTCATTAAATAATTATTATGTACCTAAATTTAATATTTACTAAAAAGTTTGAGGCACAAAGCCCTATGCTTGGTACTAAAGATAACTTTTAGACTTAACCTAATTTTTTCCCAATGCTTAAGAGATTTTTGTGAAATTGTTAGAAAGTAGAGTAACAGAAAGACTGACAGCTCTAATATAAATTAAAAAAGATGAAGTGTATTTGATAAATGTTGGACATAACCAGTTATTAAATAGCCTCTAAGAAAGCTAAAACATTAATTTCTCTATCACCTGATATTATAACCATAGGATATGCATGGGTTAAGTCTCTGAAAGAGAAATGAAAGAAGACACATTACAATAAAGTGCTTTTTGGAAATATATTGACTAAGTCTGGGGCATTCCATATGTACTGTCCCCAACTCATAATGCAGGCATGGTATGTAACCAATAGGAGGTTAAAAGTGCTCTGTTGGCCTCAGTTCACCTAAGCATTTCCCATATTGCTATTATAATAAAATTCCTAAAATGCATAATTTTATCTATTGCTCCCAAGCTTAAAGCCTTTCAAAAGCTGGATGGTGACCTCAAGATAAAGTTCTTTCCCCTGCCTCTTCAGACTCTCACCACCAACTACCTGGCACTGAGCCATCTCAAATACTGCTGGGATGACAAATACTTGTTTCAGTGGTTTTTAGTATTTTTTCACAGTCCTTTCCTGGTCAAAAACTCTCCATCATTCAGGACTCTGTTTACTATTTCTTTTTTTTTTTTTTTTTTCCATTTCAAAGCTTTTCTTCATCCCCTGCAGATTTCTCCATGGCAAAAATTTAGAATAATGACCCTGCATCTCTGGTACCTAGCACTTGGAAAACATTCAATTAGTATTTGTTGAGTGAATAAGTCAGTGAATGAGTGAATGACTGATTACCGAAAAAGACTAACTTGAATTTCATCTCAGACCTTGATTCATCTCTCTTCGCTGTTTTTAGGCTTACCCCTGGTTAGAGAAAGAGCACAAGATTAAATGATTTTCTGAAGCTTCATTTAGCTTTTGCCTTGAAAAGTAAATTATGTATTTTTTGCCTTGCTAGATATCAAAATGACTCTAATCACACCTGGAAAAAGCAGAATGATATCTATACACCTCAAAATAAAATTATAAAAAATTCTGCCTGTTTCCTAATCTGTGTTTTCAGCTCAGCAGCAGAAAATGCAAGCCTTTTGTCATCTCCACTTTCTGTCACTGAAGATAATAGCAATGCTTGGTTAATGGTTCAAGGAAAATAAAATGAGCCCACCGAGTTCTCTGTTTTATTTATTCTATTATGATATTTTATAGCATGCAATTTCATTTATGGCACTATTTATCATTAAGTAATATACCATAAGTGATGTGACAGGACTTAAAATAATGAGAAAATATAAATATAATATTTTATCTGTTTAACTTCAAATTTAGGATTGGAAAGGATGCAAGGCATCTGAAGGTGGAATTTTCAGGGGATACTGACTCAAACAAACAAATTGGAAAGTTCTAGAGAAAGAGACTTGTTCTCAGATGCCTTTTAAACAGGTTGAACTAGTAACCATTTGTCCACACCGATTACTCTTAGATCATTTAAATATATTTGTTAAAATATTATGAAACATTAGTGCTACTTCCTGCCAAAAATAACTTTCAAAATGTTCCCGTGCCATTAAACATTTTGAGATTACTGGCACCTCAACGTATTTGAAGTAGTTTATATGTTTTTTTTTCCCCTTTTGTTGTTCACATGAGCTAATGGACTTATTATAATTCTTTTACAATTAGCACTCTGTTTCTCTATTCCCGATAATTCTCAAATTGTCTAGTTAATTTTTTTATGTTGAATTCACAATATAAAAGAGATTATTTCTCCTGTTGGTTTCTCATTCTCTTTTGACAACAAGCCCCACAAGTATCAATTCAGTGACTCTCACTTATAAGTCTCCTCAAACTTACTAAGTGAAAATATATTTATTGACTCACATAGGCTTATGTTAGTACAGGTGGATTCAGTATTTTAAAATATTGTTTTATTTCCTCCTCTTAAGTCTTCTGCCCTTTGTTTGGGCTTCAGATGGTAGCTCCATATTCAGACTCAACAGAAAATGATTGACTCTATTTCAACAAACCCAGCAAAAATCTTACTGTATGTTCCCAATGCTTGTTGAAGCAGACGTCTATCTCTGAAGCAAAGGTGTTATCCAGAATATAATAATAATAATAATAATAATAATAATTAATAATTATCAGTGGTCAGACTTGAGTTACTAAAAAGAGCATGGAAATATGCAGAGTAGTCTAATAATAATAATAATAATAATAATATTGATGTTCAAAGCAGATAAAATATAGTACTACAATACAATTTTGAACCAATGATTTAAATACATATATGTCAAGAAATATATGCCTAGGAATATGAAATGATTTGTATTTTTCTTACTAAGGCAGGTATGTGCTAATCACACAGTCACAAATTACCCTAAATATACTGTGTAGTAACTTTTTCTTTTAACCCCGATGTTAATTTTTAATGTTTACCAAAAGAGAGGAGATAAGGAGTTCTAAATAAATTATGGACAAAATAAATAAAACAAAATAAAAAACTTGGGGATACTGATAAATATGATTAGTTCCTTAGGAAAGTTGCTGTTATTTATTTTATTATTATTTTTTTAAGGGTTTATTTATTTATTTTTTTTTATTCATGAAAGATACAGAGAGAGAGAAAGAGAGAGAGAGAGAGGCAGAGACACAGGCAGAGGGAGAAGCAGGATCCACTCAGGGAGCCTGATGTGGGATTCGATCCTGGGACTCCAGGATCAGGCCCTGGGCTGAAGGCTGCGCTAAACTGCTGAGCCACCCAGGGTTTCCCAATTGCTATTATTTAAACATGTAGTTGATCCTGGTGTCCTATGCAAAAATAACTGTATTGAAACCTAAGAAATGGAATATCATTGATATTCATGCAAATTTCAAGTTTATTCTCTGCCAGAACATGTATTTTAAAAATAATACCAAACTAGAATTGAGTTTTTACCCTACTTTGATAGAAAGTGTGATATGATTCCATATGTCTGATTAATGTTGGATTTCTGAAACATAGCTATTAATTATTCCTCTGCTGTATTATATACAGTTATAAAATATAGTAAAAGGCTTAATTGAGGAAAATAGTCCAATATATTTATTAAGAGTGTATGCAAAGCGTTTGGCTTCCAATTTTGTTTAATTAAACTTTGTTAATTTCTTACAACCCTATATTTGGACCAAAATTTTAAATTTTCTCCTTACATTTTGGTAATAGAATTCAAAGGAGAGTGTCAGTGAGCATAGGTAAAAAGCTTTGATTTAGAATGCTCAGAATTAATAAGATAATGATGAAACATTTTTCATTTTTATATACTCAAATTAAAAAAAAAGAAACTGTTGCAAAGTATAAGTGGCTCTGTAATTAAAATATCATTATTTACTGAAAGGATATGAAATGGAACGTTGAAATAACAAGCAAAAAGGAATGTCAGATTACAGAAATGAATAAATAATGAAATACTTCATCAAGACCTTGGTATTACATGAAGTGTTGATAAAAATGCTAAATTTGCCAATGGACACTTCCATCAACTGAATGACTAGAGAAAGATTTGAGCAAGATTTTAATCTTTTAAAAGTGTAGTCATCAAAAATATAAAGAGATAACATAACAACAACACACATAGTAGTTCACGGAACAATTTAGTGCACTGCAAGTACAATGAATATTGACAAAAGTTGTGAAGAGTATTAGCCTTTGCAACTGCTCAACTAATAATTAGTAGTGAGCTCAAAAGAGCTTCACGTTTAAGATTAAAAGCAGATGATTTAATAATGAGTGGATAATAAAATTATTTATTTATTTATTTGACAAAGTTTGTGATGTGTTAGCAAGTTATTCACTCATTTCCAAAAGGAAATTAAGAATAAGAATAAGAATAAGAATAAGAATAAGAATAAGAATAAGAATGAATAAGAATGAATAAGAATAAGAATGGTCAATGCTAATTTAACTCATGGATATTTTACTTAAATTTAAAATACACTTTTAAAAATGAGATGTGTATCAGGCTCCTGTAGAGAGCCTGCTTCTGCCTCTGCCTGTGTCTCTGCCTCTCTCTCTCTGTCTCTCATGAATAAATAAATAAAAGCTTTTATTTTTAGTAAATAAAATCTTAAAAAAAGAGATGTAATAGTACTTTCTTATTGCCACATTGTTGGAAATATAATATATAATTATATATATATTTCACAAAATTTAATCTTTTTTTAAATCTTTTTTTAAAATTTATCATTGTGTATAGTAATGGTAGAATTTTAAAATAAAAAGAATACTTTATTTGTCAACCAAAATTAACGATAGCTGATGTTGTTAGCAGCTATTGATTGATCATCTGGAAGAATAAAGAGATTTATTTATAGGAGAAAAAGTAATACCTTATTTTCCCAACCCATCACATAGTTTCATATTCTTAGAGTGAATGTCTATAATCTGCTGACTAATTTTGTAAATGTTTATGATTCCAAATAAAATGGCATTTAAAATTGATGTTATAAAATTACATTTATTATTTTGCATGCATATTGAAGTGGTATGATCTTTTTATTATGGCCATGGTTATAACTATCAGATGAGTTAAAAAAATGCTTGATCTATTTTAAAATGTATCATTTAAAAAAAATCCACAATGACTATTACGCTAGCTCTTATCTATGTACAAATTTTAATCAATAGATGTGAGTACCACAAACTGTTCATTTATATCATTTTATATGCATTTATTATTCATTTATATGTCTTTACATATTGAATTTGTCTTTTTCATTCCATATGCAAAAAAGTTAAACTAAACATAAAGCTAGATAATCATAACCACAAAGAAGGGTTCAAAAATAATCTTTAGAGTAGATATTTAAATGAGCATAATTTAGTGATCATCAAATACTTTTTTATTTTATTTTTATTTATTTATGATAGTCAGAGAGAGAGAGAGAGAGAGAGGGGCAGAGACACAGGCAGAGGGAGAAGCAAGCTCCATGCACCGGGAGCCCGACGTGGGATTCGATCCCGGGGCCTCCAGGATCGCGTCCTGGGCCAAAGGCAGGCGCTAAACTGCTGTGCCACCCAGGGATCCCAAATACTTTTATTTTAATCATTTTCTGAGGATCATGACAGTTTAAACTTTCATTCTTTAGAAAATCTGTTAATTCATGTTATGTCAAATATCTGCATTGAAATAATCAAATTCCCATTAAGATCCATGGAGAAGGCAGAAAATAAAACCAAATATGTGTAGTAACATTTTCTGAAAATTAAAATTGCACAATTACTAAAATGTTTTTGGGTGTTTAAGAAAACTCTTCTTGTCAATATCTCAGGACTAATAGAAGTTGGTTGGCTATTGTAAAAAGGTAACATAAATGGGGAGTCCTAATCAGTGATACAAAATATACTGCAATTTGATTTTAAATTCATATATGGAAATTCACTTACATTTACCAATATTTTAGTAGGAAATCAGACTTATCTCTTAAAATAGGCAAAAACTTGAACTAAAAAGCACAGTGAAGAATGTTTTGTGACTTTTATTTTTTTCTTCCAGTTGTTTCCAGTGTCTTCCATTAAGAATCTTTTAACAACTTTATCAAATCCTTCCGAGCATCC
This sequence comes from Canis lupus baileyi, assembly GCF_048164855.1. Taxonomy (NCBI): domain Eukaryota; kingdom Metazoa; phylum Chordata; class Mammalia; order Carnivora; family Canidae; genus Canis; species Canis lupus. The sequence goes on from NC_132839.1 coordinate 80,731,374, forward strand.
ACTTCCTGCGTGATAGATCTCAGGGCCAGTCAGATAAAATTACTTGTTTTTACTCAACACATTATACATTATACATCCACCTGCATCAAATTATGACTAATAAAAATGACATTTTTTCATCTTTAAATTACTGTTATGAGTTATATAAAAAATTTTTTCATTGCTATTGGAGGAATCTTACTAACATCTTAGACTGACTTTATTTTCATTGTTCATATAACATACTATAGTCCCATGATCATTGTTTTTTACTTTAATTCTTTAATATCTAATTTGAAATACCCTTTTAAGTCTTCCATTTTATACACCTGTAAATCAGCACTGCTACTTTGTTGTTGAGAGATTGGGCTTACTTTACATACACTCCTCTTTTTATATTCATGCCTCATTTTATAATGCAGACAAAGAGAGGCAACATATTTCATTTCATTAATATGTCATCAGTGTCTACAAGAATATGTGCCATATTAAATATTCAATAAAATTTTATTTAATTAATGAATTAAATAAAGCAACAATCTTCCCATTTTATCATAATCTCAATGGATTAGCAATATAGTTGTTTATGGACATATAGTTGCCTAATAAATGTTCCACTGATTGAAACGATTCTTACTACTCCCTATAAACACATTAGATAGTATTTTAGTATTTTCCCCCTCATTTAGTTTTTTCAGCATTATTAGAATTATAATAGATGATGTTTTAATTGATGATAAAAATGAGTTTGTTTGTTTTGCATCCATTAGTAGAAACCAAAGGTTTTCATCACCAATAGGACTATTGTAGTATTAGGATTATGATAAATAGTGCACTTAATAAATACATCAGATTTTTTCAGGGATTATTGACATTAAAAATTAGTATTTTTCTTTAAATATTTGAATATTAAATTCACAACATTTTCCTTTGTGTTAAGTAGTTACACCATAAAGATTGTTGGAAACTGAATATATGTATAATGCATTCACAACAAATAGACATTTTTACTCTTTTAATTCATTTCTGTTTGGATGCAAATGGAAGTGACACATTTAATAAACTCCTGACTTTTTAGAAGTGCATTAGAATAGAGTTGGAGCTTATAATCACATTCTCTTTAGAATTTATTTCATATGACTGAAAACAAAGTCACCCTTATTTACAAATGTTGATCTGTAAATGTGAACAAAAACAATACGATAAAGGTTAGGCTTTGAAGTAAATGGAAACATATGAGTAAAATAAAACTCTTCTAATGACACATCAGTGAGACAATAAAACCCATTAATATGACCACATTGTGATTTTTTTTAACAACAGCAGAGAAAATGGAGTGACAAAGTCATAGTAGTTAATACAATTAGACAACTGAAAAATACAGAACAATTAAAAGAAAAAGTAATATTCTATTTAAGTACCTGATAGTATTGGTAACCTTTTTCCCATGTCAGTATGATCTCTAAAAACAATGTATTTTACAGCACATATTAAGTCATGCATATTTTTAGTTTGAATACTAAATACAGACTTTTTTTCAGTATAGTAACCAGTTCTGTTCTAAAAGTGATTATAAAAATACAAACAATGGAAAGGAACTAACTTGAGTAAGGACGCCAAAATTAGTGGTGATTTTTATAGAGATATATTTTCTATATTCGTTGAGTATTGTACAAATTTCTCTATATCTGTATATAGGTAAATATACATTATTTATTAAATCATATCTCTATTTTAATTAGATAACTCATTTTGTTATGAAAAATATCTCTGAAAATACAGTTCTATAATACGATAAGAATTTAGTTAAAAAACTGACCTATATTCTACAAAGCCATAGACAAACCACTGATCTGCAGGATCCATATTCAGAGTGAAGGGGGAGAAATATTCCAGTTAATACTGATAATAATGCTAAAAAGTATATTTAAACTCAAAATAGAATAATTTATTTGATATTTGAATTGACCTTATATCAGGGGACATAGTGATTTTTAACAAAGAACTTTAATTTTATTTTTAAAAGGTCTAAGAAGGTAAAAAAAATAAAACCTCTTTAAGTTCATCATATGTATATTTTTGCAGTATACAGCACATGACTAAAACACCTGCAGACTTAACTACATCTGTAACTGATTCTTATTTATCTATACATTTTTAATGCAACAAACTGTTCTAAAGACTATATATCCAAGCTTATAGAAATAAACCTAAGTGACTTGACAAAAAAACACAGTGAAAAAAAACTCTAATAAATCTTTTTACACTTACTTTACATTCACATGAGGAAATTGACTCTCAAGTGGTTACTTGTATTGTCAAGCAAGGTTAGACTTCTGAGGATAAAGAATTGTACTTGACACTATTTTTGTCTGTGATGATTGAGAATCATGTCATGATATCCATTGTTTTAAAGTCTATCACATAACTGAACAGTAGAGAACTAGAACAAAATTAAATCAATAAAAACAATGTTTTGTCTGTGGACATAGAAGGATGAACTTTACTGTCTCAGAAAATAAAATAAAGAATCAACATATCACAATGTTCCACAGTATTTCTCTGTATTAGTTTATAATGCATAAATCTATGTCTATTTGGATGATATTTAATATACTATAATAAAATAAATGATAATTATTTAATGGTACTGAATAACTTCTTACCTAGATGATGCTAAAGAGGATATAGATATGTAACATTTTAAAAGTGGAAATTAGAATAAGCATTTTAAAAAATATATCTTTTGGGAAAGCATATCATTCAAAGGCCTTTCTTACCTTCCTTCTGTAGTCAAATTAATATCATACAGGAATAAACCCACAAATTCAAGGCAAAATAATGGGACCCTCAATGAGGAGGTGCTGCAGGATATTTTGGACTTTTGCTTTATAATGTTACCATGGTGAGTATTTTCAAAAAGACTTCCAGTAATGAGAATCTTACAAATATTAGATAAATTACACTAACAGAATGGAAATAGGGTGATTCAAAATTAGTTAAAAAAATAGTGACTGGATACAAAGAAGATACAAAAGAAAACAAAGGAAGATCATAGAAGTATATTTGAATATATATCTAATTAAAATAAATGTTAATTTACTAAATCAGTTAAAAGGCAGTGATTGTCAGAATGTATAAAGAATAAAGAAAAGAAGGGCACCTGGGTGGAAGAAGAAGAGGAGGAGGAAGAGAAGAGCAGGGTGGGGAAGTTGGAGGCGGAGATGGAGGAGAAGACCACACATATGAGTGTTTTTTTGGTAGATTTTAATCATGATTGTCAAAAATTTGAAGTGACAAAGATTTCCTTTGGTTGTTTAATAAATAAACGAATTGTGGCCACACGTATATGGAATATTATTCAACAATAAAAATAAATAAACTATCAAGCCACAAAAAGATATGAAGGTAAATTTAATGCATATTATTTAGTAAAAGAAGCAAGTTGAAAGGCTACATTCAGTATGATCCCAACTATATGATATTCTTGAAAAGGCAAAAAATATAAAGGCAGGGAAAAATGAATATTTGCCAAGATTTTGGCAGAGAAGGGAGAAGGATGAATTGGTACAGCACGGAGGATTTTTAGAGCAACAACACTATTCTATATAATATCATAATAGTGAATACATGACTTTATGCATTTGGCAAAACTCATAGAACTACACAATCAGAAATGAACTTAATGTAAACTACGGACTTTAGTTCTCAATAATGTATAAATATTAGTTCAGTTATAACCAATGTACCACACCAAAGCAAGAAGTTAATAGGAAAAATTTACTGTGATTGAGGAGGGGAAGTATATGGAAATTTTCTGTACCTTCTGATCAATTTTTTGGTAAACTTAAGATGTTCTAAAAAATAGCTTATTAATAAAAACATAAATAAATATATAAGCAAATAAAAAATTAAATAGTCCTATAATAGAAGAATAATACTTCCATGTACCATAAAATTCACACTTACACAAACTTTCCATTGATTAACATACACCAACATGGCACTCAGAGGATGTAAAACATTTCCTCATACTAGAAATAATCTGCTTATTTCATTATCTTATCATAATTTTCTATCATCACTTGTGTAATTCTCTGAGTAGCACTCTTTGTTCTTAGCCAAACTGGCTGACACTTTAACTCATTTTCCCCCCCTTCTGCCTGTTAAATTTTATTCAGAGATCACTATCCAGAATATAGACAGTTTCCACCTTACAATGGTTTGGCTTACTACTTTTCAACTTTATGTTGGTGTGAAAGTAACACACTCAGTAGAGACCATATTTTGAATTTTGATCTTTTCCTGGGCTAGCAATATTCTGTAGGTTAGATACTCCCTTCTTTGCTTGACAGTGGCAACCACAGCTTCCCATCAGCCAGGAGATCACAAGGACAAATAACTGTTTTGTATCCATTACAACCATTCTGTTTTTCCTAACAGTACAGTACTCAATAAATTACACCAGCTAATCAATATTTTATTGTAAAATAGCTTTTGTGTTAGATGGTTTGCCCAAGTGTAGGCTAACATAATGTTCTGAACACACATAAGATTGGCTAGGCTACACTTGGTGGGATGAGCACTGGGTGTTATATTATATGTTGGCAAATTGAATTTAAATTAAAAAAAGTTGGCCAGGCTAAGTGTATTGCATGCATTTTTGACTTAACTATATTTTCAATGTAGAGTGGATTTACTGGGATATAACTTCATCGTAAGTCGAGGAAGATTTGTAGTTCATTACCCTCATTATTTAGGCTAAACTTAATTGAATCCAAATTCTTATCCAATCTTTTGTTGTTCTTGTTCTTAACTCAGGGACAATTCTCACTTGAAACTTACACTACTTTGTTTAACAACCCTTCCTGGAACAGGAATTCCTTAAAAATAAATTACTTTGTTTGTCTTGGCTGTTTATTAAGAGTATCTACAAGATACCAGTCATTTATTCCCATTGTTTTTCTTTCTCTCATTTTACATTTTCTGACATGTTTTCTTAAGTCCAAAGATGAAAGAAATGCCAGTGCAGAGGCTGAAAAGGCTACGTTGCTTCTTAATAGATTTTGGCATTTACATTGCACTTACAACATTTAGTCTTTGCAATAATCTGAGGTAGGATTAATTTCATAATTTTACCTTTTCAGAAAACTGAGGCTTAGGTACTTTAACATTCACCTTTAATTCACGAAACTAGGAAGTGTGAAGTTAGCTTTTGAATCTCACTCTTCCTGAACCTAAATTTCCTATTAGATACCTAAATTTCATTGTTACTATGTAGAATGTTGGTTATGTTCTTTCTGTTTCCAATATCCTACACTTACAGTATGGCCAATAAACAATGGAAGAAATATCAGACCTGACCCAGGTCTTTAAAAAGTTTATAGCTAATCATCTGCTGCCTTAAATATTTGTGGGTCAAAAAACATAATATACACAAGAAGTTTTAAAATTCCAAAAATCTTTATTTAAACAAGACATAAATATCAGATAAAGTGAAAGATTGGAGGTTGGGGCCAGAATCCCTCCCATTAAACAGACAAGCAATTTAGACCCAAACTTTCTCTGATACAACTTTGCACTGCCGTATTGATTCCACATTTGAATATAAATTATAAATATAAAAATAAGAGAAAGATATACATATGTGCATATAGAAAGTTTATACAATATTTATGTAAAAGTCATTACTAACTTTGATGGTGATAAAAAAGTACAAACTTGCAGTTATAAAATAAATAAGTTGGGGGATGTAATGTACCACATAGCAACTGTAGTTAGCGATATGGTATTGTATATTTGAAAATGGCTGAGAGTATATCTTAAAAGTTCTCAGCACAAGAAAAAAAAATTGTAACTGTATTTAAACACATGGTGGAAATTATTTTGCAAACTATACCTGTATCCAATCAGTAGGTTGTACACTTAAAACTAAAGCAATGTCATATGTCAATTGTACATAAGTAAAAAATAAAGATTTATGAATGTCTCATGAAATAAAAGAGTGGCAAAAATAAAAAAAATAAAACCATCCTTAAAAAATATTGGCCATTACTGGATATCAAAAGATCATAGAATTTATGAGAGTTGGGACCTCAAAAATAAGTAGGAAGGAATAAGAGAAAGAGAGAGGGAATTCTAGTACCCAGAGGCAAAAAAAAAAAAAAAAAAAAAAAAAGTCACAGAGGCTATATGAGATATAACACAATAAGAGGAAAAAATGTAAACAAGCAAGATACCAAGACAAACAAAAATTCATTAGCAGAAACAAGCAAGGGAAATAGATAAACACCATAATATTCTGGCGTGATTCTGGACAGCCTAGAAGTCTCTCATGCCCTTCTTACACTTCCTCCGAGAAGAATGAGGAAGGGACTGATTATATCCACACTGGACAGAAGAGCTATTTAATTAGTACTACATAGAAAGTAATTTCCAGTTTTCAATCATTTCTAAAAGTCACTGGAAAAAGCAAGTACATTTTAGTTTTATATAATTATGCTTCCTATCCTGTTGTTTACCTAAAGTGCCCTTTATATTCTGGTATGATGTGGAGAAGAATAAAAGTAGCTGCTATCAAGAATAAAGGTGGCATCTTCAGTATATTATTTTCTTAACCTGGACAGTTAATTTTCAACTAAAGTTTGCTAAAGTGATTCTACTATTTTATTTCTGTGAAAAATGTTTCAGTATTCCCCTTGCATGAATTTCCTTAAACATTTTGGAGTGTTTTTTTTTTTTCTCTCTCTCTCTCTCTCTCTCTCTCTCTCTCTTTCTCTCTCTCTCCCTCTCTCTTTCTCTCTCTCTCTCTCATTTTTAATGCCAATAAAGTTCTGATGATGGGAACTTACTGACCTTCATCTGTTCTTAGATCAGATATTTTCCAAATAAATTAACATTATAAAACCCAATACTGGGGCAGCCCAGGTGGCTCAGCGGTTTAGCGCCGCCTTCAGCCCAGGGTGTGATCCTGGAGATCCAGGATCGAATCCCACATTGGGCTCCTTTCATGGAGCCTGCTTCTCTCTCTGCTTGTGTCTCTGCCTCTGTGTATGTGTGTGTGTGTGTGTGTGTGTCATGAATAAATTTTTAAAATCTTAAAAAAAAACCCAAATACTGTCTTTTTTTTAAGTTTTTATTTATTTATTCATAAGAGACAGAGAGGCAGAGACAGAGGTAGAGGGAGAAGCAGGCTCCGAAGGGAGCCTGATGTGGAACTCGATTCCAGGACCCCAAGATCACGACCTGAGCCAAAGGCAGATGCTTAATCACTGAGCCAATCAGGTGCCCCACTGTCTTGTTTTTAAAATAAATATAGGGACACATGGTGGCATAGTCATCTGAGCACCAGACTCTTGGTTTCTGCTCGGGGTCATGAGATTGAGCCCCTGGTCAGGCTCTGGTCTTGGCATGGAGTCTGACAGAGATTCCCTCTTCCTCTGCCCCTCCCACTTGTTCTCTCTATCTCTCTCTCTCTCAAATAAATAAAATAAATCTTTGCAAAAAATATATAAAATATTATCCTGGTTATTTGATAAAATCCAGATTAATTAATCTGAATTGATTATATTTAGTGATTATTTTTTTTCTTAAGTGGGTTACGGGGAATAGTAATACTTGAAATAACTTCTTTTTTTTAAATTAAAAAAAAATTATTTATTTTTGATAGTCACACAGAGAGAGAGAGAGAGAGAGAGAGAAAGGCAGAGACACAGGCAGAGGGAGAAGCAGGCTCCCTGCACAGGGAGCCCGACGTGGGATTCGATCCCGGGTCTCCAGGATCGTGCCCTAGGCCAAAGGCAGGCGCCAAACCGCTGCGCCACCCAGGGATCCCCTTGAAATAACTTCTTTAAGGAGTTTTTATTCAACAAATGCAAATAAAAACCATTGTTACAAATGGTGAGTTTAACATATATTCTGCAAATTACCCAGCATGTATACTTAGAATAAACACGTTGTAGAGCTGACTGGAACTCATGCTTGCACTTTGCTATGGTTTCCAGCAGGTTCTTTATTCATGCTATCAGCAAATTTGGACATCCACATAGTACAATAATATTCACTTACAAATGTTTCTGTTAAAAAAAATCTACAGCATGGATGTTACCCAACTGCAGGTTAAAATGAAGCCCAGGGTATCATAATCACATTTTTATATGAATAAACCATAGGTGAGTTGATTGATTATAGAGGTCACTGGATAAGTTAAGTGTTGATTATAAAATACTCTAAAAGATCTCACTAAAGAATTCTATTTTCTTGCTCTGTTAAAAATGTTTCCATAACTGTTTCTTCAGAGAATGAAAGAAAACTAATTTTAGAAGGTTATAACAAGAGATTCAAATAGATTTTTCTGCCAAATCATATGAGAATTGTACTTCTATATTCAGCTAAAGTGATTGAGAGAGATTTTTATGTATCAGTCTACTTTGATTTGTTTTTTTTTCTCCATCTTATTTTCCACTTTTCATCTTTGTAGCCTTGCTGACTTATTACGAATATTTATACAGAGACTGAATGCTTATTCTTTAACTAATATGATTTTCTCATCCTTGCCCTCTGCTCTAGGTTTTTGTGATGAAATTCTACCCATGCTTGCACCAACTAAACATCAACATTTCGATAATACTGTACTTTTCTCTCCTGACATATCATCGTGCTTGATATGCTCATTTTTAACACAAATATTTCCATTTTATGTCATCTAGCATGTATATGTTTATATGTCTTTTCTCATAATCATTGTTGAGGACAAAGTTAATTACTTTGTTTTTGGAGACATAAATCACCTTATAAAATATTCTGCACACAGTAGGTGCATCAATTTATCATCAAATTGATGTTGTCAATATGTGCAAATGCTTACCTCTTCATTTATATGCCATCCTATGTAAGAAATATAGAACTTAGAACAGGAATGTTCTCATAGACTTTTTTTTTCAAAGATTTTATTTATTTATGCATGAGAACACAGAGAGAGAGAGGCAGATACATAGGCAGAAGGAGAAGCAGGCTCCATGTAGGGATCCCGAGGGGGACTCTATCCCCCGATCCAGGATCATGCTCTGAGCTGAGGGCAGATGCTCAACCACTTAACCACCCAGTCTTTCCTCTTAGATTTTTAAAGTATCTCTTTATATGACAACCCCTTATGTAAAACAATCTTTTATATAAAAACTGGATGTTTTTTGGAATGGATTTAATTTAGAAATCACTAATAAATATGAGTAAACAAACTCAATTTCTATTTGTTGACAATGATTTAATATAAATTCTTTATAGCTTTATTGAAACTAAAGATATTAATCAAATGGAAATATTTTTGAAATAACAAATAAAGATTAATAGCTTTCAATGTAAATGTTACAAATGGAAATGATTACACAAGATATTCTATAATAAGGTAATGTGTATCCATGTTTTATTTGTCAATATACAGTTGAACAGAGGATAGTTTAGAACATGCAAAAAAGAAAAAAAAAGTATAAGCTTTGACACTAAAATGCAGCTATCCTACATGAAAGTTTTATAATTTTTAGCAAGTTACTAAAGACTTTTGTCTATTTCCTTAGACCTTTCTAGTCCCTAAGACTCAAAAATATTAAAATTAGGCCCATTAATAATCCTATAATGGTCTCTAAGTGTTGAAGTGGACGAAAGCATTGTAGGTCTTTTGCTTTAATCAAAAGCTAGAAATGATTAAGCTTAAGTAAGAGTCATGTCAAAAGGCTACACATGAGCTGAAAGTTAGGCCTCTGGTACCAAACAGTGAAGCTGTGAATGCAAAACGAAAGTTCTTGAAGGAAATTAAAAGTATTACTTTGGTGAACACATGAATAATAAGAATGTGAAACAGGCTTGCTACTGATAGGGAGAAAGTTTGAGTGGTTTGGGCAGAAGATGAAACAAACCACATCCTTCCCTCAAACCAAAGCCCAATTTGGAGCAAAGTCCTAACTCCCTTCAATTCTGCAAAAGCTAAGAAAGGTGAGGAAGCTCCAGAAGAAAAGTCTGAACCTCGCAGAGCTTAGCTCATGAAGTTTAAGGAAAAAAAGCCATCTTCACTACCTTGAAGGGCAAGGTGAAGCAGCAAGTGCTAATGTAGAAGCTGCAGCAAGTTATCCAGAAGATCTAGCTGAGAATATTCATGAATGTGACTTCACTAAACAACCTATTTTTAATGTAAATGAAATGGGCTTCCATTGGAAGAAGATGCCATCTAGGACTTTCATAGCTTGGAAAAGTCAGTGCCTAGCTGCAAAACTTCAGAGTCAGTGCCAGGCTTCAAAATTTGTTACAGGCAAATGTGGCTGGTGACTTTAAGTTGAAGCCAATGCTCATTTACTATGCTGAACATTCTAGGCCCCTTAGAAGGTTGCTGAATCTACCCTGCCTGTGCTCGGTAAATGGAACAACAAAGCCTGGATGACAGCACATCTGTTTACATCATGGTTTACTGAATATTTAAACTCACTATTGAGACCTAATGCTCAGGAAAAAAAAAAATTCTTTCAAAATTTTACTGCCCTTTGGCAATGTACCTGGTCACTCAAGAGCTCTGATGGTGATGTACAATGATATTGAGGGTTTTTTCATGCCTTCTTCACATCATCCATTCTGCAGCCCATGGATCAAGGAGTCATTTCCACTTTCAAATCTTATCATTTAAAAAATACATTTTGTAGGGCTACAACTGCCATAGTGACTCCTCTAATGCATCTGGGCAAACTCAATTGAAAGACTTCTGGAAATAATTCCAGATTCTAGAGGTCATTAAGAACATCCATGATTCATGGGAAGAGGTCAACATTAATAGGAATTTGGAGGAAGTTGGCTACAACCCTCAAAATGACTTTGAGGAGTTCAAGACTTTAGTGGAGGACGTAGCTGCAGATGTGATGGAAACACACACTCTAGAATGAGATGGAGAGCCTGAAGATGAGACTGAATTACCGCCAACTTGTGATAAAATTGGAACGGGTGAGGAGCTGCTTCTTATAAATGAGCAAAGAGAGTGGTTTACTAAGAGGAAAGCTACTCCTGATGAAGATGTGGTGAAGATTGTTGAAATAACAACAAAGGATTTAGAATATTACATAAACACTACTGATCACATAGCAGCAGAGTTTGAGATGATTGATTCCAATTATGAAAGAAGTTCAACCATGGGTAAAATGTTACCAAACAGCAGCCTGTGCTACAGAGAAATCATTTGTGAAAGGAAGAGTCATTCAATATGGTAGACTTCATTGTTTTGTTACTTTGCATTAAGAAATAGCCATAGCCACCCCAACCTTTGGCAACCACCACTCTGGTGAGTCAGAAGCTATTAACATCGAGGCAAGACCATCTACCAGCAAAAGTATTAAAATTTGCTGAAAGTTCAAATGATAGCAGTTTTTAGCAATAATCTATTTCATAAGGCATATACATTTTTTAGACATACTTCCTAGACTACAGTATAGTGTAAGCATAACTTTCATATGTAGTGGGAAACAAAAAAATGTCATTTGACTCCCTTATTATGAAACCCATAATATTTCGGAGGAATAGCTATATATAATTCAGTATTATCAATTATAATCACAATGTTATGTGTTAGATCTCCATAACTTATTCATCTTCTTCTTGCAAGAATAGACCCTTTGCCCAACATCATCCCCAAACTCTTGGTAACTGCCATTCTGCTTTCTGTTTCTAAGAGTTTAGCTTTATTACATTTTACTTATGATTGATATAATATGGTATTTGTCTTTCTCCGACTTACATCACTTAGTGTAATGACTTCCATTAGGTCCATTCATGTTGTTATAAATGGTAGGATTTTCTTTTTTTTCACGGCTGAATAGTATTTCATTACATATATATTCTATATATACTAATATATAATTTGTCTATCCAGTTTTATCCATTCATCTGTTGACAGAAACTTAGGTTATTTCTACATTTTGGTTCTTGTGAAAAATGTTGCAATGGACGTGACACTGAATTTTTTTTTTGTTTTCGTTTTTAATATTGCATTTTAATTTTCTTTACATATATACTCAGACATAGGATTACTGGATCTGGGCCCTGGGTGGCTCAGTGGCTGAGGATCTGCCTTTGGCTCGGGACATGATCTTGGGATCCCCGCAATAAGTCCCACATTGGGCTCCTTGAAGGGAGCCTGCTTCTCCCTCTTCCTATGTCTCTGCTTCTCTCTCTGTGTCTCTCATGAATAAATAAATAAAATCTTAAAAAAAAAAGTATTGGAACTATTGCTGGATCATGCAGTAGTTCTATTTTTCATTTTTTGAGGAATCTCCATTATGTTTTCTGTAATGGCCAAACCAATTTACATTTCCACTAATAGTTTATGAACATTTTCTTTTCTCCACATCCTCACTAATGCTTGTTACCTCTTATCTTCTTGATATTCATTTTAAGAGGTGTGAGATCATATCTAATTGTGCTTTTGATTTCCATTTCCCTGATGATTAGTGTTGTTTGGTATCTTTTCACATACTGTTGGTCTTGGTCTGTCTTCTTTGGAAAAACAAAGTCTATTCAGATCTTCCTATTTTTTAAATCAGATTGTTTGAGATTTTTTGTAATTGAGGTATGTGTATTCTCTATAGGCTTTGGATATTGACCCCTTATCAAATACATAGTTTTCAAATATTTTCTCCCATTTCATTGGTTGACTTTTTATTTTGTTGATTATTTTTTTGCTGTGCAGAGGTTTTTTAGTTTGATGTAGTTTCTCTTGATTTTTGCTTTTGTTGCTTGTGTTGTGTAATGTTAAAAAAAAAAATTGTTGCCAAGACTAATGCCAAGGAGCATTCTGCCTACATTTTCTTCTGGGAATTTTACAGTTTCAAGTCTTGTCTTTAAATATTGAGTTAAAAGATGCATACTTAACACAGTCGTGGTCACATATTAAACATTTGATTCATACTGGGATGTATCCTCTTTCTTCTTTCTCCTTCATTTCACATATCTGAAATGTCTGTATGTCTAATTATATTATGCCTAAAGAGCACAAGTGTAGTTAATTTCTTTGAGAGAAGGAAACCATTTCAAATATATGTAATGCTTTGTATAAATAAAAACTTCTGGCTTGATTAAATGTCAACAGATAAAAATGTGTTTGCTTAACTGAGTTCCCTGGTAATAAATTCAGACTTGTAAAATTCAAGGACATTCTCTGCATAGCTGGAAAAATTTGTTAGCCTTAGAGAGGCCCAACAGCAATATAATAGTTAATTTGCTGATTGCTTTTCCTTTTGTAAGCATTAGCTGGATATAATTCAGTTATATCAAAAATATGTATCTAGGGCAGCCTGGGTGGCTCAGCACTTTAAGCACCTGCCTTCCACCCAGGGCAGGATCCTGGAGTCCCAGGATTAAGTCCCACGTCAGGCTCCCTGCATGGAGCCTGCTCTTCCCTCTGCTTGTGTCTCTGCTTCTCTCTCTCTCTCTCTCTCTCTCCATATCTATCATGAATAAATAAATAAAATATTTAAAAAAGAAAAGAAAAGAAAAGAAAAGAAAATATGTATCTATGCATTTAATATAGGTGATTCTACTTATGGCTCATTGACTATTTCTTTGTCTAATTTTACATTTTAAGCATTGAATATTGAAAATATAAAACACATTTATTTAAAATTAATCTACTATAAGTTCATTTAATAAGATAGTTTAATATTAATACATGAACATCCCTATAATCAACTAATTTTCATTTGTTAACAAAATTAAAATAAAATTAGATTATGCTATGAGGTCAGCCAGCCTATACAAACTTTTAAAAATGTAATTTTTTGAATAGATATCCATTTATCCTCACCAAAACCCACACAAAATGTACTACTGCCAATTATCTTGACCATCTTGTGTGACCATGAAGGCTCACTCGGGATTTAGATTCATCATACATAAAACAGGTGCAACTAAATGTCTGAGCAAGAGAAAACCAAAATAGATACATAGAAACAGTACTGCAGGATCAGTGGCATTTTTGCTGCCACTACACTTTGGCAATATTTAGAATTTCAAAGAAAAAAATGCATTGGCAAATCTAAATTATTCTCATTTTCAGGGAAAGATGGTTGGGGCTGTACTTTCATGAATCAAGAATGTATATCTTTCTATATGACCACTCCTTAAATCAGAGAAAGTTAATCACATCATTAGGACAAATTGCAAATATTTGAGACCACCCTAAAATGCAAAAGATGTGAATGAAATATTGTTGGTATAATTTTTAGAGCTAAGAAAGAAAAAGGAAAGTCAATATCTCTACCCCAACCTTAAAGGAAGCTAAAATTATCTTAACCTAAGTAGTGGTTATATGGAATATCATCAAGAAACAAATAGAGTCAAGCAATATAATATTTTTGACACAAGAAGCCTTTATGACATAGGAAAACATCTCTTACTTTTATCAGATACTTGATATTTCCTAATCTGGCCATTGTTCTTTATAATGTCCGTAAGTCTTTTGTACATATACTTATTGTGTTGGCCATTTAAAAAATTGAATTGTAGTTTTTATTTTGCTTATAACTAATGCAGATATCTTCTACTCAGGGGAGGGGTTTATCTTTACATTGTCCTAATTTTCTATTCTGGTAAACAGAACTTTCTAATTCTGTTGGGCCCATTAATCAATCTCTTAATTTATGATTAGTGTTTTATGGGCTTTAGGAAATCTTGTCTACCCCCAAGTTAATAAAATTTTCCTATGTCCTCTTCCAGAAGATATATTTTTTACCTTCAAAATCTATATCTATAAACTGCTAGTAATTGATTTTTTTCTTCACTGTTTAACAGGAAATGAGAAAAAAATGGTCTTAGTATATGTTAGACCATTGGGCAAAAAGTTGAAAATGAGAGTGGTACAGCTATTAGAAATGACAAATACCCACCATTTGCTTCAACGTGGATGGAACTGGAGGGTATTATGCTGAGTGAAGTAAGTCAGTCGGAGAAGGACAAACATTATATGTTCTCATTCATTTGGGGAATATAAATAATAGTGAAAGGGAAAATAAGGGAAGGGAGAAGAAATGTGTGGGAAATATCAGAAAGGGAGACAGAACGTAAAGACTGCTAACTCTGGGAAACGAACTAGGGGTGGTAGAAGGGGAGGAGGGCGGGGGGTGGGAGTGAATGGGTGACGGGCACTGGGTGTTATTCTGTATGTTAGTAAATTGAACACCAATAAAAATAAATAAAAAAAAAAAAAAATGAGAGTGGTAAAGTACATCCTTGATTCATTGACAATTCTGAGAAAAACTTTTCAATAATGTGCTATTAAGTAGAATGGCTACTGTAGATTTTAGAAATACTTTTTTTCATATTATTTAAACTCCCTTTTATCTATAGTTTTCTAGGAGCTTTTATTTTGAATGGATGTTAGATTCATATAGATATCAAAATGCTATATCTTCCTGATGGATTAGTGCTTTAAAAAAAAGTATTCTGAAAGGTCATTCTTTATTTCTGGCTAACGTTTTGACTTTGAAATTACTTTGAATATACACATAGCTATACCCCCCTTCTTTTGATTAGTGTTTATATGATATAGTTTTCCTATTGGTTATAGTTCATCTTTCCTGTAATTTTAATTTTAGTCTCTCTTTCTCTCTCTCTCTTTTATTTTGGAAGTAACCTTTATTTATTTTATTTTTTATTTTTTAAATTTTTATTTAAATTCAATTAGCCAACATATACTTTAACACCCAGCACTCATCCCATCAAGTACCCTCCTTAGTGCCCATCACACAGTTACTCCATTCCCCACCCCTTCCCCTTCCACAACCCTTTGTTTCCTAGAGTTAGGAGTCTCTTATAGTTTGTCTCCCTCTAATTTTTTCCCCCTCAGTTCCCTTCCTTTCCCTTAAAATTCCCTTCACTATTTCTTATATTCCACGTATAAGTGAAACCATGATGATTGTATCTCTCATTGGCAATGCATTATCTCCTCTACTTCTCAATCTGAAAATCTCATCATTCAATTGAAGAATCTGATTCCATTTATATTACATACTAGAAATTTTTCAAATCTGTTTAAGTCCTTTGTTTCTCTCATTCTTATGGATTAAAGTATTTATATTCCAATTTTTTTCATTCTATCAGTTTCTACTCTATTAATTTTACTTTATTAATTTTTTAAATATGTACTTTTTAAAATATGCTATTCTGGCTCTCTGCTCCTCCCCGTTCGACAGATAGCTGCATCTTCTGGTGCAGTGCCAGCCAAGTCCCCAAGACACGATGGTAAAGGTCGGAGTGAACGGATTTGGCCGTATTGGGCGTCTGGTCACCAGGGCTGCTTTTAACTCTGGCAAAGTGGATATTGTTGCCATCAATGACCCCTTCATTGATCTCAACTACATGGTGCACATGTTCTAGTATGATTCCACCCAAGGCAAATTCCACGGCACAATCAAGGCTGAGAACAGGAAACTTGTCATCAATGGGAAGTCCATCTCCATCTTCCAGAAGCAGATCCCGCCAACATCAAATAGGGTGATGCTGGTGCTGAGTATGTTGTGGAGTCCACTGGGGTCTTCACCACCATGGAGAGGGCTGGGCTCACTTGAAGGGCGGGGCCAAGAGGGTCATCATCTTTGATCCTTCTGCTCATGCCCCCTTGTTTGTGATGGGCGTGAACCACGAGAAGTAGGACAGCTCCCTCAAGGTTGTCAGCAATGCCTCCTGCACCACCAACTGCTTGGCTCCTCTAGCCAAAGTCATCCATGACCACTTGGCATCGTGGAGGGCCTCATGACCACCGTCCATGCCATCACTGCCATCCAGAAGACCATGGACGGCCCCTCTGGGAAGCTGTGGCCTGACTGCTGAGGGGCTGCCCAGAACATCATCCCTGCTTCCACTGGTGTCACCAAGGCTGTGGGCAAGGTCATCCCTGAGCTGAATAGAAAGCTCACTGGCATGGCCTTCCCTGTCCCTACCCCACAACGTGTTGGTTGTGGATCTGAACTGCCGCCTGGAGAAAGCTGAAATATGACATCAAGAAGGTAATGAAGCAGGCATCGGAGAGCCCCCTCAAGGGCATCCTGGGCTACACTGAGGACCAGGTTGTCTCCTGTGGCTTCAACAGTGACACCCACTTTTCGACCTTCCACGCCGGGGCTGCCGTTGCCCTCAGTGACCACTTCGTCAAGCTCATTTCCTGGTATGACAATGAATTTGGCTACAGCAACCGGGTGGTGGACCTCATGGTCCACATGGCCTCCAAGGGGTAAGAGCATCCTGGACCACCAGCCCCAGCAAGAACAAGAGGAAGAGAGAAGCCCTCAGCTGCTGGGGAGTCCCTGCCCCAATTTAATCCCCCAACACACTGAGAATCTCCTGACCTCCAATTTACATTCTAGACCCCGAGGAAGGAGAGGGGCTTGGGGAGCCCTACCTTGTCATATACCATCAATAAAGTATACTGTACCCAGCCAAAAATAAATAAATAGGGCTCCCTGGGTGGTGCAGAGGTTTAGCACCTGCCTTTGGCCCAGGGCGTGATCCTGGAGACCTGGGATCGAATCCCACATCGGGCTCCAGGTGCATGGAGCCTGCTTCTCCCTCTGCCTGTCTCTGCCTCTCTCTTTCTCTCTGTGTGTGACTATCATAAATAAATAAAAATAAAAAAAAAAAAAGATGGAGTTAAAATAAATAAATAAATAAATAAACAAACAAATAAATAAAATATGTTATTCTGCCTGTGGATACTCTAAAACTGAGAAGATTCTTAATTAATTAAGTGTGATTTTAATTATTATTTTACAACTTCTAGGATGAATGCACATGGAACATTAAAATTCAATTTACTATTCTTTGCTTTTATAATATAGTTCTCATGTGTTTAAATTATGGGTATATTTAAACTCTGTAAGTTATTGTTATTATTGCACCAATATTTATTGAGATTTATTCATACCCTTTTACTCTGTATTGCTCTTTGTTCTTTCTTATAGCTCCATACTTTCATCCATGATCATTATACTCATTTGGCTTGAAATTTTACTTTATTATTTTAAATGTTTATTAAAGATGATTTCTTTCAACATTTGTATAAATAAATGTTTATTTTGCTATCAATTTTAATGGACTTTTTTTGGGGGGGTTACAGAATTCTAATTCAATGGGTATTCTTCTCAAAATTGCAAATTTTTATTTACTGTGTCTTTTCCATTAATTCTGTTTTCCATTAAAGCTGCCAGCCTTATGGCTGATTTGTTGAAAATACAATTTGACTTTTGGTTTCTTTTAAAGTTTTCTCCTTGTCTCTGATTGTCAGCAATTTTTCTATTATTTTCCTGGGTGCACTTTTCTTTGTATTTTTATGCTTGTGGTTTATATAATTCTTTTATTCTGTGATTTGATCTCTGTGATCAATTTTAATACTTTTGTCCATTAACTTTTAAAATATAGCTTTGATTCTCTCTTTCTCTCGCTCCCCCATATCCCTCTCTTCCTCTCTCTCTCACATGTTACCTTTCACTGATCATGATACATAACTCTCCAATTCCCCACGTTTTCACTGTGTGTCATATATTGTATGGTAACTTTTGAATTTGTTTTCGTCATTTTCTCAATATGTTTCAATCATCATTTTTTTTCTAATCTATCATTCAGTTTACTAATCATCTTTCAGCTATGACTAATTTGGCATGAAGCCTATTCAGTAAATTCTTAATCTGCTAAGGTATTTTTTATTTCAATAACAATCATTTGATTCTCTACCTATAGTTTCATTTTTCTTGTACTCTATACCATGTACATGTTAATATGCATAGAATCTCCAGTCACTTGTGGATTTGTCTCTATTTTCTGCATAAAACATTTGTATTTATACTTTAAAATTTTTTTTTTAATTTTTATTTATTTATGATAGTCACACAGAGAGAGAGAGAGGCAGAGACAAAGGCAGAGGGAGAAGCAGGCTCCATGCACCGGGAGCCCGATGTGGGATTCGATCTCGGGTCTCCAGGATCGTGCCCTGAGCCAAAGGCAGGCGCTAAACCGCTGCGCCACTCAGGGATCCCTGTATTTATACTTTAAATTATATAGCTCAGCCTTCCATATCAGACCACCTGGATTTTTAAAATTTTTATTGTACATTATTATAATGATTCAAAGATAGCACAGAGAATTTTAGTGTACACTTTCCCCAAGGATAGCATCTTGCAAAACCAATATCTGAACAAGTACATTATTAAAACCACAAAATCACCATTATTACAGGGCTAATAACTAGACTATACATTGATATAACTTCTTCTTCATTCAGACCATACATTGATATAACTTCTTAATGGGTGCATTTTGTATTGTTTTATGAGTCTACTATAGTTTAATTAAACAATGTTATAATAGATAGTCATGTTACTTCCTGTTGTTTTTGCCATTACAAGCAATATTCAGTGAAATTTATCTAGAGAGCATATATATTTATGAATTTATGTGAGACTATCTGTAAAATTCATTAATATAAAGGGATTGCTTATTTATTCATGTTTATTTTGATAAATGTCACCAAAATATTTTCTAAAAATCTTATAGATTTATAGTTCCAGGCATCAAAATGTTTCCCAAATGTTCTAGTATCAAGCTTCACTAATTTAAGTACAAATAGCAATTTATTGTTGTGTTACCTTGTATTTTCTTGAGTATGGGTATTTGTATATTGTATTCTATGAACTCTTTAATTATATTCTTTTCTTATTTTTTCTACTAATGTATTAATCTTAAAAGCACTTTGTGTATTTATGAAATTAGCACTTTGTCATATGAACTGAAAATATATTACCAGTTTATAATTCACCTTTTGCAGTATCCTATCTGCTTTCTATGAAGATCATATTTTATGTAGTCAGATTTGTTAATCTTGTTCTTTACGACTTCTGAATTCAAGTCTTTTTCCTATCCAGTAGAGTTGTAAATTTATCTCCATTTATGCCCCACACTTATTTTATGCCCCACACTTATTTTAGTAAATTTATGCCCCACACTTATTTAAGTAAATTTATCCCTGAGTATTTTACATTTTTTTCTAGTAATACTGAGATTTGTCTCCTTTCTCAGTTTTTATACAGTTTTAAAAATTATGAGAAGTCAAAGATGTTCTTATTCAAATACTGAATTTTCATATTTTAAAATGTGTTTTATTGATTCTTTTATATATTTTAGATATTCAATCTTATCATGTGAAAATAACAATAATTTTGTTTTTTTCCTGTGTAATATTTACATTATATTTACTTTTCATATCTAAATCTTGACTAGTGCTCCCACTAAAATGTTAAATAATAAAGATCAGCATAGATATCCTTGTACCGTCCTACACTTTGATGGAAAAAGCTTAGTAATTCTCCATTTAGAATGCAGCTGACATTTGAATATTTATATATCTATATCCATATAATATATCTATGTATATCCATGTGCTAAATAAGAATCCATCTGTTCTTGTTTCATTAAATGAAAGTCAGCATTGATTCCTAATTAAACACCAGAGAATGTTTTATCATTTTAAAGTTCATTGATTTTTTTTGTTTGTTTTTGATTCATGGTTAAGGTGAATTAATAAAAAACTTTGAATTATGGGATTTTATACATAAAATCATTGAATCCAAGTTGCCAAATATTTGTGTTGTATTCACTAGTAAACTGAACCTATAGTTCAGTTTTTGAACTTTGTGCTGCATTTTACAAGTTTTGGATTTATATAAAAGCTTGAATCAAAAAAATGGAATCTTTTCTGATGTTTTTATGCTCTGGAATATTTTCAATAGTATCAGAATTATTTCTTTATTGAAATTTGAGAAAATTTACCTAGAAAATCAGCAAGCTTGGAATATTTTTCTGGTAGCTCTTTGCATGTTTTTTTTTTCCTCACAATTTTTCATAGTTACTATTCTAATTTTTTCTTATCTTATTTATTCATTTTCTTTTATTACAGGGACAAACCTATATTTTCACATGGGATTTAAGTAAAGGCAATTTTACTTTTAACGTATAATTTAAACTCTGGCATACTTCCTGAATTTTCAACCATGCAAATGTCTTTCTAAAATCAATGGCTCCCTTTGAATGTCTAATACACTTGAAAGACAATATATTTAAGACTAAGCTCTTGGCATTTCTCACAGTAGTTTACCTCAGTGGCTGATATGTTAATAAATAGTAATTCTAAACACCCAGGTTCTTAAGGTGATAAAAATTTTTTGGTGTCATCTTTGTTTTTTTCCTTTCAAAAGCCATCAGCTAATCCTGTTGGCTCAATCCTGAAAATGTATCCAGAGACCAGCCCCAACAAACTTTCTTTACATTCACCTTATCAAGGACCATCATGCCTCTTCTATTCAATTTCTGACTGGTGTCCGGACACACTTTGGTCTTGAGCTCTTTATTCTAAGGCAAATGCCATATTTTAAAATGTATAATAATGTCCCAATATTGCTCCCAACCTAGTTTTTTTTTTTTTTTTCCCCAGCCCTTCCATGCTCTTTTAGTCTTTTCTCTTTCCTTCTAGAAAATGGAACTGTAAAAATCATGTGTGGGACTACAGTTTTATCAGTTTTGTGTCTCATCAAACTGCAGAAAACGATATTGTGGTAGACCTGACAATGGTGGTAGAGGATAACTGGGAGTCATCTACAATGAGACTCTGTAGTCTCATTGAAAACTGACTGGCTGGTGGGGAATATAAACTGAAGAGAGTAAAGAAGCACAGGATGGGAGAAGGTAGGTGGCTCGACTGAAGTGTTGGGTAAAAGAAAGTTGGGTGAAGAGTGAGCAATGTAGAATATTGTCAGTCTGACTGAGTGAGAAGGTTGCCCCAAATGGGATGGAGTAAGGGGGTTTGGTGCAAAGAGTGTCCTGGGGTGATGTATCAGAGACTGAATTGAGTTAAAAGGTCCCCTGTGTGGCAGAGGAGATGCTATGACAAAAACAAAGGCAATCACCAAGCCACATTTAAAGCATCTGCTAATGTCCCACCTACTAGTATTTCAATAGTTAAAGCAAATCTCATGGCCATGCTGAAAGTCCTTTAGAGGTGGCCATATATAATCTATCGGAAATCACATAGCAAAAATTATAGATAGTTCTCCTGCACATTCAGATTGAAGAATTTGGGATACTAAGGAATTCTTCCTCATTCTTCCCTGTCATAAACTCATTTTCCTCCATTAATAGTTTATTTTGTGATTTTTGTCAAGGACCTATAATCTACCTTTGCAGAGATATATGTGTTGTGTTAAATCTAAAGAAGTAGATATAGAATCTAAGTATCCTTGTACATGAACTCTGTATACTGCATTATATACAATTCACAGTCTGGAGACTGTGGTTGTTTTATACTACTTTTATAATAAATAAATTTGTCCCAATGTTATCCAATGTTTTTGTCATTTCGTGGGCTTTTGGAAAAGCTTAATAAAAATCTCTTCACTACGTCACTTTTTACCTAAATTCTTTTTTAAATTTCTCTCTATTGCCAGTAAAAAAAAGCCAAAAAAAATGCATTAAGTCCTTGTTTACATTATTATGAGATCAAAATATTTCATTCTAGACCATGTGTCAACAAACTTAATTTATACATCTTTCTGATATACTTTTTTCAGAAATCTTTCCTCTAATTAGCTTCAGAATTTATTGCATCTTCTTACTTCCTTTGAAATTCTTCTAGTTACCAGAGTTCTTTTAATTAGTCTATTTATATCACTCTTAAACTGAGGTTTCACTGACATGCTCAGAAACAGAAGAGAAAAAAGAAAACAACAAATTTGTGGTAATTATCAAGAGGATTCAGAGCGCTTTTCAGTGTGTCTGTGGCTATGTCCACAGAGTCTCAAACCAGACCAGACCAACAATTGAGGTGGAGTATTGAGTATCTTACCAACTAATTTCTGGGGTATCTCGATTGGGTGGGGGCCAGTGGTGTGAGTGGTGAAAGAATTCATCCAAAGTAGAACAAAAAAGAAATTTATTGAAAACACTGCAAAGGAACATGGACAGGACAAATAAAGAAGAGATTGTCTGCCGTGAGATGATGATGAGGGGACATAGTTATAGGACAAAGTGAGGGAGTATGGGGATGTATGGAATTTGCTTTTTCTGATAACTGGTTGTTAAGTAGCCTGGTTGTAAGTAGTTCATGGGTTATAATTCATAATTATAATGGGTCATTATTCAGGGAATGTATTACTGTTCTCCACTGAAACAGAACCAAAAGCATATATGTGTGTGTGTGTGTGTGTGTATTTATATATGAATTCCCTTAAATTTTAACAAAAATATTTTTTTTTTCAAAAATATTTTTTTTGGCAAAAAAGTTTTTAAAGATTTATTTATTTATTTTAGAAAGAGAGAGAGTACAAGCAGGAAGGGTAGAGGGAGAGGGAGAGAATCTCAAGCAGACTCTGCCCTAAGCACAGAACCCAATGAGGGCTTCTCACAACTCACAACTCACAACTCTGAAGATCACGACCTGAGCCAAAACTAAGAGTTGGATGCTTAAAGGACTGCGCCACCCAGGTGCTCCGATTTTAGCAAAGTTTTTTACCTTAAATTTTAGTTTACTTAAATTTTCACTAAAATCTTCAGATGCATTACATAATGAAGCACTTTACAATTTTACAAAACGATTGCCCAAACAATCCTACAAGATAAGTCTTATTACTCTATGGTTTTAATTGGAGAAACTTAGACTGAAAACAAACTACCCAAGGTCAAAGGGCAAGGATGGAATAGAGGAGCTTATACTCAGGTCTTATGACTTCCAGACTTTACCTTTCCAATATCCAAGCTCATGTGCAGACTTTGGGTGAGGCAAAGTTTCATAATGCTTCTTCAGAAGAATTACCTTGAATGAAATCCAACCTCTCTGACCTCAGTATCATCATTTTGTAATAAGGATAATTCTAGTACATACTCCAGATGATTATTCTGGGTATTAATTGATTTAAGACTTATAAAATATTTAGACTTTTGCTCCATAATAAATCTTTAAATGTTAAGTATCCTATCATCATTGGTAATATCATTTAGTAACAACAAATAGCTCCAGTGCAATGCTAATATATATTGGACAACTGATCCTCCAGAAGAAATAGAAAGTCCTGTTTTTTTTATTTCCATTATCTACTCCTCCTCTGGCCCCCTCACACTTCAATGTATACTGATATTGATATAAAGCTGCCAGAGTGGCATCACTGACTGTGGAGTTGGGAAGACATCCATGTAATCTGTATGATCTGATTCCAGTATACCACTGTTTGGCACCATCATTTCTTTAAGCAAGGGAATTAGGTTTGTTGTAAAATATATTATGATAACTTACTTCATGCAGAATTTGGATGTGGGCAGGAAAACAACAGAGAGCTTACAAAAGCTTTGTAGAACAAAAAACAGGTAAATTTGTGTTTCTTTCTGGGACAGTGAGGAGAGAAGAGAGTAACAAAAAGGGAGTTAGGGAATCAGGACACTAGCTAGTGAAGTGTCAGTGGGTTGGAGATAAAAATTAACCTAAGAATAAATCTTTGGTTGGCAAAGGACTTTTAAAAGCAGTTGCCTAATGTTTAATCTCAGCTTACTTTTGTAAATGATTTAGTGCAACATATTTAAACTCTTTATAATCCACTCCAGTTAACCTCATGATTTACAGCCCTTGGAGTCATTTGCTGTGTTCTTTTGAACATATAGAATAAAGCTTTCCTCAGACACTTAACCATGTACTATAATATGTCATAGGTAATGGTGATTGTAAAGTTTCTACAGTAATAAAATTTTTAAACTGTGTTTTTACAAATGTTCAAACATTTACAACTGTTCACATTATATTTGGACACTATTTGTATGACTTCTTTTTCAGACTTCTTAGATGTAAACTATTGTTATTTTTGTAGCTTTCCAATTTATTGGTAGGATTTCACAATTAGAGAGCAGCGAGTGCTCTAGTGGCTTCCTTCAAATTTTCCCACTGGGTCCTATTATTACTTTAGGCTGGATGTATTTATCATCAGTAAAATTCTTTGCCTAAATTTTAAAAACATTTAGCATTCCATTTCCATTTTACTTAATTTGCATTTCTGTAAATTTATTATAATATTGTCTTATTATATTAAGAAGGAAGATATGTCCAATTATTGTTTTAATTAATAATATTTGAAGTATTAGTTGTTCCTACATAAAACAATGAATCATACTAATACTCTTATTTTTCCTTACTTTATTTTATTTATTGTTTTTTTTTTTTATATCAATCAACTTAGTTTCTTTGGGCAAAATAAGACCACAAATCTGTTTCTAAAATTAAATAGTTACTGAGTGTAATTTTCAAATAAATCCATGCATTCTGGGATCCCTGGGTGGCTCAGCAGTTTAGCACCTGGCTTGGGCCCAGGGCGCGATCCTGGAGTCCCAGGATCAAGTTCCCCATCTGGCTCCCGGTATGGAGCCTGCTTCTCCCTCTGCCTGTGTCTCTGCCTCTCTCTATCTGTGTCCCTCATGAATAAATAAATAAAATATTTTAAAAAGATAAAATAAATCCATGCATTGAAGGGAGCTAACACTTGTACAACTTCAAAAAAAATCGTGGAATAATTTTGATGTTATTTGACTTTATAGAATGTGAAATGTTTCTTTTGTTAAAGATTATATCTATCTATTTATTTATTTATTTATTTATTTATTTATTTATTTATTTGAAAGAGAGAGAAAGGGATGAGAATGAGAGAAAGAGAGCATGAGTAGCAGGAAGAGGCAGACGGAGAAGCAGTCTCCCCACTGAAAAGGAGCCCCGTGTCTCCCCCTGACACGGGGCTCAATCCCAGAACCCTAAGATCATGACCTAAGCCAAAGGCAGACGCTTAACTGACTGAGCCACCCAGGTGCCCCCCCAATGTGAAATGTTTCTTATATTATCAAAATTTTACCCAGCCTCAGAAATAATGTATCACATGCTCAAGAAACTGTTCCTCGGAATTCAGATGAACAGGACCTCCCCAGAAATCTGAATTTCAGCTCCATTGGGTTTAAGCAACAGATACATATTTGCTGCTCACAGTTCTAAAGGCTAGAAATCCAAGATCAAGGTGCTGAAATGATGGATTTCTCCTAACTCCTCTCTCCTTGGCTTACAGATGGCCACCTTCTTGCTATGTTCTTACATAGCCTTTACTCGGTGCATGAACACCCCTAGTGTCTCTTCCTCTACTTTAATGACACCAGTTATATTGAATTAGGGCCTCTCACAAATTCATCTAACCTTAACTCCCTTCTTAAAGGCCCTATCTCCAAATATAGTCTAACTGGGGATAGGCTTCAACCAATTAATTTTGAGGAACACAGTTTAGTCCATAACAGGGACTCTCATTTATGTTTATAGATTTTAGCTATTTGAAACTCCTCTTTTTATTCTCTTTGTGTAGGCATAATATCTTTTTGTTATCTAGTTAACATTTTTATATTTCATCAAGTCTTTATTAAATTGTCATTGAATAACCAGTGTAGATTCCCACTCCTGACTGACCTTGACACATATAGCACCCAACTAATATTGGCCTTCACAGTTTAACTTGTCTTGGCCAGTATGATGGTAGCTCACTAATTACAAAGATGTAATTGTGCTTATCCCTTGAGCTTCAGAGAATTATTGTAAGAGTTTAGAGCTTCCCTTACGTAGCTGGTGCCTCTTAAATGGGTTTTTAAAATAAAGACTGTGGAGCTCCAGTCACTGCAACCCAAAGCAGAACTGGCCAGATAACACTAATACAATCTAGGAGAAACAGTCCTTGCTATTGACTGAGAATAAGGGTGACAGTTACTTACCATTTTGAAAACAGTCTGCTCATACAATACTTTTCTACATGTTCTTCGCTAGTGTTTCTACTGGAGAGTTCTTTTCCACAATAACTATCATACTCACCCTAAAATGATAATAAAGCTTAAATCGGTCCCTCAGTTTATGGTCCATAGATTAGTCAGAGTGCCATTCATTATTAATAAGCATTCAATTGTGAGTTAGCCATTATTATTATTATTACTATTATTGATCTCTATTATATGTTAAACATGCAGATTATTGAAATCTATCTACATTTTCAAAAATCTCTGGAGCTGGGTTTAGAAAATTTGAATTTTAACAAGCTTCATAGTTCATTCCAAATGATATTTAAAATTGCTCTTCTTTCTGTGAATAATTTCTTACGTTCACATACCATTTTGGTAAATTTTGTTGTTCATTTCCCTATCATCCAAAGGCATTTAGTACTTAAGAAATGATGACATTTACATGTTGAAAAAAATCTTTCATGTTAATATATATCTTATTACCCAGTTTTTTTTTTTTTATTTTTTAGGAAGGCAGGAGTTATATTTATCATTTTTGTATTTAGAGACTAACCCCAGTGGGTTTTCAGTAAATGTTTGCAGAAAGACATAGATGAAGAGAAAGTAAATGGTAGAAATAGAGAAAGAGATGATTTGGACTTGGCTTTAGGGATGAGAGAGGGATGTCGTGACTTGAGACTTGAGAGATTCTTAAAAGATAGTAGTTCGAGAAGGATTAATTTTGCACACGTGGTAAATTTGTCTAAAGCCACATCCAACTAATTTATCAGGGTTCTGACAAGCGTGCCATTCATTTCTACTGCGTACACTTAGAAAATTAAAAAAAAAAAAAATTAGGTGCCTGGATGGCTCAGTCTGTTGAGTGGCTGCTTTGGTTCAGGTCATGATCTCAGAGCCCTGGGATGGAGTTCTGAGGCAGGCTCTCTGCTCAGTGAGAAGCCGCCTTCTCCCTCTCCCTCTGCCCCAACCCCCTCCACTTGCTCCTGTTCTCCCCCGCCCATATAAATAAATAAAATCTTAAAAAAAAAAAAAGAAAATTAACTACCTAAGAAAATAGATGGGAACTCAGGGACTTCAAAGACCGCATATCATTTGACATCATTTCATATTTTTTCAAGGAATATTTTGGTTAGAATATCTTATATCTACTCTAAGAATTTTGGATTATGATACTACCTGAAATATGAATTTATATGTAGTGAGCATATATGTATGATATGTGTACATATGTTTTTTAAAAGACTGAACAAAATTTACACTTCGTTATTCACTGAATTCCCAAAAGACTGTTAAATCTTTCTACTCTTGCTCCTGGATTCATATCTGGATTAATAATATTATATCTCTCAACATTTACACAATGTCTTACTGTGCTTTGCCATCATAAGGCAGCTGCGAAGCAGTATTCAATGTGTAAAGACGTTATTAAGTCACATTTCAGTTCTATGAAGGTGGAAGGAGTAGTGCAAGCAGAGGGCTTGACCTAAGACTTTAGCATACAGCCTTCTTCCTTTTTGATAAATAAGCTTAAACCTAAAGAGATTAATTCAACCTATTCCACTGTGGCCTGCAGCCTTGAAAGTGTACAGAAGATGCCAAAGGCTTCACAATCAGATAAAAACATGCTCTTGTTATTTTCTATAGTGGAGCAATAGAGTGGCAATGCTATTTGTAAGGAAATCCCTGACCTACTTGAATGCTTACCTTTTTATCCCACTGAGAACATTATTCAACCTAGAGAAATGGATAGCAGAGGCCAGCAGGAAGTTATTTGATTTTACAGCTTTATATCATGTAACAGACTTTGAAGGCTTAAAAAATTAGGAAAGCTTCATTAGAATAGTGTAATTAATCCTACAATAGAAATACTAAGAAGAGATAAAGGAAATCAGAGGATTTATAACACAAAAAGAAAAAAAATATGCCAAGTATAGGAGACAATGAAGGAATCTCGTGGTCAAGAAATGTGGTTAGGAACTTAATTGACTGGACTGACTTCACTCCATGGGGATTAGGGGAAAAGAAGCTAAGCATATAAAGGAGAAGTCTTAGTTTTATTCAGTGTCACTCCTATAACAACAACCACAGAATATGTGGTTTACAGACAACAGAAATTTATTTCTTGTGGTTCTGGAGGCTGGGATCTCAGACCAGGGTGTCAGCATGATGGTTTCTGGGGAGGCCCCTCTTTGGAGCTGCAGATAGTCAACTTATTGTAATCTTCCAGGGTGGAGAGCAGAGACAGGAAGCAAATTCTTTTGTGACTCTTATAAGGGACACTTAATCCCATTCCTGAGAGCTCCAGCTTTCTGACCTCATTTAATCCCAATTACTTCCAAAATGCTCCACCTCCTAGTATCACACTAGGGGTAGGAATTCAACTCAATGAATTTTGGAAAGACACAAACATTCAATCCATAACAAGGAACAATAAACATAAGATGCCAATGAGAAATAAAAATTAGTTAAATTATCACAAAAGATAGCTTGAGTATTTTAAATTGAAATAATTATTTCATCTTATAAATACATACTTGCCTCAAATTTTTACCACGGAGCAATTCACTCCTATTTAGTTTGTGTCAACTTCAGAAGCTTTCTTTTCTTATTTTCTTTTTTCTTCTCTTTCTTTTTTTTTTTTTAATATTTGACAGTTTTGACTAATAGTGAAATTTACAGTGCAATTTTCTTATCACATGACAATAAAAGCTGCTAATTCTTTCAACATTAATAGACTGAAATGACAATTTCCTTCCTATATGTGTTTAATTATATGTTAGAATTAAACCTTAGAAGCAAATGTACTTTCTTTTTTTTTTTTTATTTTTTATTTTTTATTTTTTGCAAATGTACTTTCAAACATAATTTTAAAACTTACAAAACAACAACACCATCCTAATTTTTGTTAAAAGTACATATTTATAATCATGCTTTTCCTGCTTCAGGGCAATTCCTTTATTTAGCCTCATCTATTATTGTGGCAATTACTAATTTTTCACCAGGTAAGACCTTATAAAGCTTCACTAAGCTTAGGCTGTTTCTACCTGTGAATGAGTTAATTGCTAATTTGATCTCTTCTAAAGGAAATGAAGCATCCACACCCAATCAATCTTCTGAAGTAAGCATGGGATGAATGCCTTTTTTCAGAAATCAAGAGAGCATATCCTCCTCCAGTATTTCTGATGAAGGATGTAAGGCTCTATAATAGAATTGGAATGCTTGGTTAATTACCGTTGCTTGCATAAGTGAGTGCCCTCATATGTCTGCTTAGTAGGACAAAGCTATTTCAGTGAGTTTGCAGATAATGTTCAAGAGTTTATGCATGTTTCCTAATAGAATTTGCATTAATTATAATGATCTTTTTCTAGGTTATTGATATAATAATAATAGCAAGTATTTATTAAAGTCTTACTTCATGCTGGATTTTTTATGCACCTTCGCATTTTTATAATTTTATTACTCAATCAATAACCCTTTCTCAATCAAGACGAAAAGCTAAGTTTTATACAGGTGGTACAGAGTAAAGTCAGTCAGTCTGTGGACAAGGTCACAAAGGACAGGGTTTAGAAATGAAACCATGTAGTCTATATAAATCCACAATTGGCTCCTTCAGCACTTCAATCATTTAAGGTAATATCTGCCCCCTACTCAAATACGACACTAGCTGTTTTCTTAGTCCAAAGATTTGAAAATGTGCACAACAGGCTATCTTTAAATGTACTTTGAAGCAAGAATTTCTAACAATTTACTCTCCTGCTTATACAAATTATTGTATTTTTAGTGGATTCGTTGCAAATAAAGAATGCAACTAGAAGATTGTTGAATTAGAGGCGTCTCTTACAACAAAATAAAATCTACTTATTTTGCTAATAGATTTCTGAACTTTGGTTAAACAAAAGTAAAGATCATCCTAGAAATATAATAGATATTTATCGAGAGCTAAGCAATTATTATGCATTTTTCATTAAAATGTAAAACTAATCTATAAAATATGATGTGCACATTGAGGGAAAATGTTGACCTTAACTTCTAACAGCATTTTCCCACTCCAAAAGTTTTGCCTTTCCCAGACATTTACATTTCCAGGAATTTAGAGGCTTCTCTGTAAAGAAGAAAATAGGAAGCAATAAGCAAGGCACAAGCTTTTTGTTTTATATTTTCCACAGTCTGTATGAAGATGTTTTGCACATTTATGAGATTCTCAAAAATATTGGTTGCACTAAATTTAAATTTTCTAATAATGTCTTGGTAAAATGCCTACATGCTTACTTTTTATCTTAATAAGTAAATCTATATGAACTTGTTCTTGGACATATACAAACATGCTGGAGTAAAGAATGTATTTCATAATGTCAAGGAACATTTAGTCTAATCAAAGACGGCTTTTGAATTTTACATTGAAAGACAAGACCCATAAGTGATTTTAGACATATATAAATAATACATCTACAAGTCGGATAAAAACAATTGTCATCAAATTAGGTCATTCGATTTTTGAAATTGAGAAGTATACATTCCTGTCAACATCTGTTCTCCTATCCTTATCTATCAATAGAACACCTGGATATGTGCTCAGTTAGAAAAAAAAAAAAGTGTGATTCTCAGCTCATTGCATCTTGGTGGGGGTAATTTGGTTAAGATTTTGCCAACAGGATATCATCAAAGATTTTTTATCTTGTGGGAAATACCCTTAAGAGATTGGGGACATATTCTTTTCTGATACAATTAAAAACTCCTGACAACAGGAGTTTTATCTTCTATTATAGGTGATTGTATAATTTATTGTCCCATTCGAAATATTAGAGAGTGAAAGGAGGTATTTTTAAAAATTAATCCAAAACAAATATAAATATAGATATAAATAACTAGTTTGCACTACGAAGACAGAATCTAAAATGTTTTTATTGTCTTTCCTATAGAAGGGGGTGAGTGAGGATAAAAGTTACAGTTTCGAAAGCTAGAAACCTTTAATGTCTTGGCAAAATATTTAGTTAAATTGTTCCCAACTGTTTCAATAAAGATTGACTAAGTTATGTTACAAAACAGAAACACCAAAATTTCAGTGCTTCAATACAATAAATATTTATTACTAGAGCAGAGTTCATATGCTGTTCTAAGCAACTGTTTTCCACATTCTATGCCAGATAGATTTGAGAGTAATTCCATCTTGATACAGAAAAGGAGAAATGGGTATTATTCAATAGCTCTTCTACCCGTAGATGTGACTTAAGTCAAATTCACTTAATTTTCATGAAAAACAGAAAATCACATGACAATGTTTAATTTCTGTGGGTGGGATGTGCAATTTTTGAATATAAACCGGAGGAGAAGAAACCACACATATTAATACACACTAGTAAATTCTATCATATCTGCTAGCCCAAGAGGGCAGACCAAATGCAAATAAAGCTAGAACACCGAGGCAAATGTTAGGAAAATTCAGAATGTTGGAATTTACTATTTTCTTTTTGCTTTTAAAAGCAAATTCCTGAGACAGAGAGAGAGAAAGAGAGAGATAAAATTAGGCTGAGATATATCCGTGTGCAGAAATAGAAGGGACAAATTTAGATTTTTCTAAAGAAGGTATTCTTGAATCTTACAGTGCAGATTTATTCCCATAATTTGGAACTTGACAGTGCTGTTTAAAAAAAAGAGAGTGAAAAGGAAAAGAAAACAGAAATTTAAAAAAGATAAAAACCTGAGGTCAAAAATGAGCAGTTAAGAGGGATTGTCTTCACTCAAAGTCACATTGAGCTAGTGGAAGCAGATATTCTAAGGTAGAGGACAGTAAATAATAAACTTGAATTTTCAGGCTTGTGACCATGACAAGAGAACGTTGACTTTGATTATATTTATACATGGAATTTATCAAAAGCTAACTAGGCAAGGACCTTTACAACGCAGAGCTGGAATTCTAATGGGAGATACAGACAATAAGCTACAAATAAATCACATAATATTTTACAAGATAAGTGCTTTAGAAGATATAATCAGTGTAATCAATGATGTAATGTCATCAAGGATGAGGAACATTCACAGCCCTGGGAAACAGTGACATTTTTAAGTAGATTAAAAAGATGAGTTAGGAAAAGTTGACGTTTGACAAAAAACTGAAAACAGGCAAAAGATTTTTCTTTCAAAAAATTACTCTGGTACAGTAAGGAAAGTACCCATTGAAAAGTCTCTATTTTCAGAGTAACCAAGAAAAGAGATGGCAAATTGGTAGCACTGAATGTAGAAAAAAACAAAACAAAACACAACAAAACTATCAGATCCTGAATGTTTTTGAGGATGAAGTCTCTTCTGACAATTTTCACATGAAAGAATAAGAAGAGTTCAATATAATTTCATGCTCCATATTTTTTACTAGAGTAACTCAAATATTGGCTTATTATCCACTTCATTGAAGAAGATCATAGCATAAGCAGTTTGGGTGCTGAAGTATAGCTAGGGAAGAAGATCTCTGATATTCATATGGATGTGTTAAAGTTCAAGCTCTGTCAGATATCTAGGTGGATGTGCTAATTAAGCCATGACATATACCAGTCTAGGTTTAAGAAGAGAGGACAGACTGAAGATAAATAATTAGTACATTGGCAAATAGACGATATTTAAGCTCTTGAGACTGGATCACATTATAAAGGAGATATTATACATGAAAAGGGGGAGAGGGAGAAAAATAATTAGCCTGAGAGCACTACAATATGAGACTGTAAAGAAGAGGAGGAAAAAACTGAAAAGGAGACTGGAATGGAGTGACCAATGCAATGGGAGGAAAATGATCAAAACCTGGTGTCCTGGATGTAAAGCGAAGAAAGTATTGTCAAAGAAGTGTGCCCAGAATTAGCCAAAATGCAAAGTCTAAAGGAACAGTCCATAAACACTGTCCTCACTTCTAACACTAATTTTAAATCAGGGCGTCCCCAAAACATCCTCGGTTATGATAATTCATTACAGGGATTCATAGAACTTACTGAAAGCTATTACATACAGTCATGCTTTATTACAGAGAAGGTATACACTAAAATCGGTCAAGGAAAGATGTGCACTGGGCAGTGTCTAGGAGGTTTCCAGATGTGAAATTCCCATTGTCTTCAGGACACCTTGCTTTCCTGACACTGATGTGTAACAATATACAAAGAGTATTTCCAACCAGGGAAGCTCACAGAGCTTCAGTGTCCAAGACTTTTTATTGGTGAATCTTTGTAAGAATGATTGATTGTTTGTTTTTCCACATGGTTGAACTCAGTCTCCAGTCTCCCATTCCCTGGAGATTCAGCTGATATTATGGGACCCCCACTAATCACCTTATTAGCATAAATTATCAGGTGTAGTCCCAGAGGCCCATCGAGAAAAATAAAGACATTCTTATCACTCAGGAAACTCTAAGGGTTTAAAGATTATCTCCCAGGAGCAAGGGACAAAGGCCAGACTTCTCTTTGGGCAAAGCCAAATTCTTTGCTACACATAGAATGAGTGGCTATATCAAATCCTGCTGAAAGCTCACATAACTATTAAATGAAAAATTAATGTTTTTATAATGATTCACTGGGGAGTAAATGTTTGCTAATGTATAAGGAGAAAAGGGAGAATTTCTGGAGCAAAGGTTTTGAGTATACATGATCAGATGAGATCTAACCCATAAGCATGAAGATTGGCTATAGATAGTGATATGATGGGTCACCAAGTTAAGGCAGTTAAGGGATAAGGCGTAGTAGGTGACAGCAGGTACTGAAAGATTAATAAAGTGGTAGATAACTATAGAAATTATTTTCTAAACACTGCCATCTTTTTCACAGAATCATGAAGCAAAGTCATCAGATAAGAAGGAAGATGGGAGAGGAGGTATTGAAAATGTGAGAAAGAAAGTCTGGAAAAGACTTTTAGGCATATAGGTGAAGTGATGGATTAAAAAGAGTATAGCATGATTTTCTTCCACAATAAGGGTTCATATGAAGATAGCCCTCATACACTTAAATGCTTCTATTTATTGTGATTTTTTAAGGTTTGCCTACAGCCAAATTCAGGTGCATAAAGCAAGTAAGGAATAGGTAGAGAGTGGGATTTACTCAGACTGTGGTTTTGCCAATTATACAGGTGTTTCATCATTTGGTTCACTTTTTCTCCCCGAACCCAGATTTATCAATTATATTTTAAATACTTACTTTGCATCCAGAGAGTTTGACCCCTCTATATAGCATTACCAGCTACTCTGTAACTCACTGCAAGTTGGTGCTGTGAGAACCAAGGGCAGGCTACCCCAAAATGTGCCACTCTGGCATAGAGATTATTTTGAACTGAAAATAATGAATGACCAAAAGACTCAGGATGAACTTTGACCTTTCAAAAGAACTTAGATAGAGGACTTGCTCCAGGAAGATAGTTATCATCACAGACAACTATATTATAATATGAACTAAGGGTGGTAGACAGGAAGGACTTAAGCAAAGTCTGTTTGTTGAAATTCCTCTCCTAGTCCTATTGTGTGGCATGACAAAATTAAAAAAAAAAAAACCTCACATTTTTTACTAAATATTTATTCTTCCCATCTTCCTTCAAATTGTCTTCCATCTGGTAAAGTTCCAGAAACCCACTCTATCATGCTTAGCTCAGGATGGCATATAAGCCTCCGCTGCCTAACTGTTGGGAAGCCTCTTGTATCTTTGGAGGAGAAAAAAACTACCTATATAATAAAATTTTATTTTCTCCTATTAATTTGTCTCATGTCCATTTAATTTTCAGTCCATCTGGGAGAGACTTAAAAGGTATACAAAAATTTTCCCACCCTAAGAAGTTTCAACCAATAGAAGACTCTGGTAGGAGATTGGAAGGTGGAAGGAGAAAAAAAATTCAGGCTTTTTATTTTCATATCCTGTCTACTCTGGAAGTTCCTTCTTGGCAGTAACAAATTTTGAATTTGAAAGGAATTTTTAATATAAGAGCTTAATACTTCATTATTTTAAAAATGAGATAATTAAGGCTTAAATTGGTTTGCTCCTTAGTTTTTAGTTTTTGTTGATTTTTGTTTGTTTGTTTGTTTAACAAAGTTCTCAAACCAGGTAAATGACAGAAACAGGATTAGAATTGTGTTTTTAATTCTTCATTCAAAGGTGTGTGTATGTGTATTTGTGTTTAAGGATGCTCTGTTTCCTAATTAAAGTACAGAGATATATTACATTAGTTATAATTGTAGAACAATCTGCTATTCATAATAAGACACCATGAATTAAAAAAAAAAAAAAGCCACTCCTTTGGCTCAGGTCGTGATCCTGGAGTCCTGAGATCAAGACCCACATCAGGCTCCCTACAGGGAGTCTGCCTCTCCCTCTGCCTATGTCTCTGCCTCTCTCTGTACCTCTCATGAATAAATAAATAAAATATTAAAAAAAAAAGCTGTTCAGGATTTATTCATTTTATTTCTGGCCCTTAAACAATGGATTCACTCTCAATATTTTCATAGTATGTGTGAATTTTCATAGTACATTTCGTTCTTCTGTACAAATGGTCAACACCTAGTCTCATGGCTGCTTAATTATACCTCAGTCTTAAAGATAAAAAAATAAAGGCACATATAAAGTCATAGATTCATAAATCATTTCTGACATTCTGATTAACTAAAGATGTTGCTTCAAAACTTCAATCCATACCTATTTTTTCATCTAAAATTCCTTTTTCTATTATTAAGAACTTAAGGGGAAAAAAAACCCACAACTTCTTCTCTAATGTGCTTAAAACATATTTTAAACAGAGTTATAATACATGTAGGTTTTTATTTGAAAACCTTCGGTGGTGGTGGTGGGGAGTGCCTGGGTGGCTCAGTTGGTTAAACACCAGACTCTTGATTTTAGCTCAGGTCATGATCTTGGGGTCCTGTGATCAAGCAGGCTGTTAGACTCCATACTCAATGTGGAGTCGGCTTGAGATTCTCTCTCTCTCTCTCTCTGCCTTTGCCCCCTCCTCCATTCCCTCTATATCCTTCAAAATAAATTAATAAAATCTTTTAAAAATAAAATAAAAAAAACCAAACCTTTGGAACTGGGTGACATTTACAGCCTATTTACAGCCTAGAACAGTTATTTTTTTTCTCTCCCCTCAGGTTTCAGGGGACCAATTGAATAGTTAGAGGAAGGGATTTTATGCATAGAGTATTTATCTCAGAAAAAGAGCATATTCAAGCAGACAAAAGAATAAATATTGTCTAATGAAATCTAACTAGTAAGTACTCATTTAGTGATCACATGATGCCTTGCAAAAATAAAAAAAAATATTTTACAAGTTAGTGTATATATTACTGTATTGCTTCTATTCATTGCTACTGAACTACGCAAAGGACTGAAATGAATGCACATTAGTGGAACACAAAATGTAAATGAACTTAATCTGAAACTAGAAGAAACAAAATTGAAGAACGTTAATTGCTTTGTTTATTGAGGGTGATTGGAATAGTACTTCTTGCTCAAAGGTACACCATAGCATAAAACTTTTATGTTTCTTAAAAAATCTGTACCCTAGAGTTTTAATACAAGGAAATAGAATGATTTGGGTGCTTTTAAGGGCATTCTGGTTTGCTAACTAAACATCAAGGACTCACAATGTGGATATTTTGCTGGTGAATTCATCACAGTTCATGGTTTGGACTGCAATTTTTCAGGCAGTATCTTATTTCTTTTTGCATTTATTCAGAGTTGATAAGAGTTCCCTCAAATTTCATATATTAAGGCCCTAATCCCCAAACCCCATAATATAACTGTTTTAGAGATAAAGACTTTAAAGAGGGGAATAAATCAAAATGAGGTCATTAGAGTGGGTTCCTAATCCAGTTGGACTGGTTTGCTTATCAAAGGAAGAGACTTCATGGCACCTGGGTGCCTCAGTTGGTTGAGAGCTGGACTAATGATTTCAGCTCAGGTCATGATCTCATGGGTCCTGAGATCAAGCTCCATCTCGGACTCCACACTGAGCGGGAGTCTGCTTGAGATTTTTTCTCTCTCCTTCTGCTGCCCCCCTTCACATACTGTCTCATATATAAAATAAATAAATCGAAGAAGAAGAAGAAGAAAGAAGAAGAAGAAGAAGAAGAAGAAGAAGAAGAAGAAGAAGAAGAGGAGGAGGAGGAGGAGGAGGAGGAGGAGGAGGAGGAGGAGGAGGAGGAGGAGGAGTATGTGCAGAGAAAGGCCATGTGAGGACACCATAAGAAGACAGTCTTCTGCTTGCCAAGAAAAGAGGCCTCACATGAAAACAAACCTGCTGACATCTTGATCTTGGGCTTCTGGCCTCCAGAACTGTGAGAAAATACATTTTTATAATTTAAATCACACAGTCTGTGGTGTTTTGTTATTGCAAGCTTAGCAAATTCATACATGTGTTAATTATTACAGAATGAGATATATAAACATGAGATAGACCAGATCATGTATCTTCTGACCAGCATTTTTCTCCATAAAAAAACTAACACAGGCAGTAAGTTAATAAGCAGAAAACAGATACTCATTTATATCATTCAACAATTAGGATTTTCACACCAGAAGAGCCTGGGACTCACAAGTCCAGGTCCAATAACTGATGCAAGCCAGAATAATCTTTGAGAAATAAAAACCTTAAAGATCTTAAAACATATTTTCTTACTATATGAACTCACACTGAATTACTATACAGCACCTTAATATTGCTTTGGCTTTTTATTTTGTATATGTTTTTGTGGGCTTGAGTTTGAATCTACACACGAAAAAAAGTTTGTCTGTTTGGTAGATCTCCTGATACTTTTAACAGGCAAAATAAAAAGAAGAAACCTCCGTTGTCTCCCCTTTATTTAATTTGTTCTTGTGTATCAGGATTTCATTTGGATCTAGTTTTCTCATGTAATAGATGCTCAAGGGTAACAGTAACAACTTTCTTTTTCTTTTTTTAATTTTCCTACTCTTTAATCTAAAACTTGTAAATTTGTCGTCAATCCTAATATGACTCATTTCTTTTTCCAAGCATGAAAATCAGGAAAATACTAATAACAAAAGATATTTTATTGAGACATGTCTTTTTATAAGAGGAGGACTCCTTTGACAGGCAATGCAACATCTCATTCTTCCTAATTGTATCACAGGGTAAGCCTTGGCTGTAACATGTTCAGCCTTTCAGAGGGAGGTAAGGGGAATATGGTTTCTGAAGGCTTTAGGTAGCCAATGGGCAGGCTGAGTCAACTAATCCATGAAGTCAGTAGACTCTAAAAACATGTTTTATTGACCTAATCTCCTCCGGACAGGCATTCTTGCTCATT
Organism: Canis lupus baileyi; assembly: GCF_048164855.1. Taxonomy (NCBI): domain Eukaryota; kingdom Metazoa; phylum Chordata; class Mammalia; order Carnivora; family Canidae; genus Canis; species Canis lupus. The sequence continues at coordinate 80,770,486 of NC_132839.1, forward strand.
AGATTTGTTGATTTGTTTGCCTGGATTAAACTCTCCCATCAAGTGTCTCTCTAGATGCAACTTGCTTTCTGTCCCAAAGTGGCTTTCTCCTATTCTTCATTTCTGATAAGCCCTCCTTCACCAATTCTTAGGGTTGGTAATTCCTGTCTTTTCATTTGTAAATATGTTTAGTTGGGTTAAAGTCAAATATTATGAGGGTAAGAGATCACTCTGCTTTGTGACCTTCAAGTTCCATTACTGCTACTGAGAATCTACGTGTTGAGTAAGATGGTCTGTCATAAGATTGTCTCTTTAAGTGTGAAGACCTCCTACACACTGTTAAATGTGTAAGATCTTACCTACTGATAGTCTAAAAAATTAGCCTAGAAAAAAAAAATTAGCCTAGAGTTTTACAGATGTTGTAGAATATATTAAAATTCTGGGTCAGAGCCTAAGAACGGTTTATTCATAACAGCAAAAGTAGCAGCAATGATATCAGCACTTTTTTTATTTTTATTTTTTGAATTGGTTCTTCAGTTTCCAGTTTCTTCAGAGTGACACGAGAGGGCCAGGAGACACCAGCAGATGCCATGGGTTTGGTAAAGAAGAATGCTAAGCTTAGGGAACTGGAATGTTTTTTAATGGTAAGTATACCTGTTCTTTGTTCTAAAGGGAATCACTATATTTTTCAAGGCTATTTGCAATACAAACTGCTGTAAAAAGATAATCCCATATCAAAGGGCAGTTAGAGCCATGCTCTGAAGACTCACAGATAAGCGACATCCATGGATAAATAAGTGTCTGTCAATATAAAAGAAGACAAACCCCCCTCCAAACTAGACATTTTGATGGGGTTTCTGGCAAATGCAGAAGAAAAACTCCTATGAGCCATTAAGTTAAATACATAGTACTGAATGTTTATGACATATTGTTTCATCTTTTTATTTTTTTTTTTTTCCATTCAGTCTACTGAGATGCAAAGTATCTCTTCAGGAAAAGAAAAGGAACGGATGAAATTTACAAAATGTCCAAGAGCAACTTTTTTTCCCACAATTGTTATTTTTTGAAAGATTTTATTTATTCATGAGACACAGAGAGAAAGGCAGAGACATAGGCTTAGGGAGAAACAGGCTCCCTGTGAAGAGCCTGATGGGGGACTCTATCCCTGGACCCCAGGATCACACCTTGAGCCAAAGGCAGATGCTCAACCGCTGAGCCACCCAGGTGTCGCTAAAATTGCTATTCTTAATTTAATGTAAAATTATATGATCTTGTACATAGTATAATCTGCAGCTATTGTTTTATAGCTCAATGAAATGACAAGTTAAACAAAGCTCTAGTAAATAGCTAGATGCATACACCTTACATAGTAGAATCTAACATTCACATACTGTATAACTAGAAATACAAATATTAAAATACAAGACTTTTTTATTTTATTTAATTTAATTATCAAAGCAAAATAATGCATGTTACTTTAATAGCTATACCTCAATTAAAGGCCTTATTTGAAAAAAAATACTTTTTCAATAAACTTAAATTTTTGAATAATGGTTCAATTGATGAAGCAAAGCCATTTGGGTAAAAAAGGGCTACTCTACACATAAGCTGAATAGCACTGGGTCTATCTCATGCACTATTCTTTTAGGATTGTCCAACTGTCCGTCAACAACTCTGAAGGCTTGGAATTTTCCCTTGCTTATAAGATGACACATTGACTTGTAGCAGTTGCATAGATGCTGGTGAAAGACAAGAGAACCCTGGCTCTGAAACAAAGACTTTTGTTAATCATAGTATCACACAACAGACAGTGTGAACTTCTTGTTAATATTGGTTTCTTTTGCCCCCTGTTGGGGGAATAAGAAGATTAACTCAGCAGGCCTGAGCTGTTCAAACTCTACACATTTCTAAGAAAAAAATATTTTCAGGATCCTTGGTTTCCTGCTGGGAACTGAGCTCTTGGAATGTTCTATCTGATAAATGTTTCTCTATGCTTGAGGCCTTGGGACATGCTATACTAGTCTGTCCAGATAATCTGCGTAGCAGTGTGATTTATGGTGAACATCTATGTTTTATCCAAGGGCCTGCAGTTTGAGTAGCTGAGAGTGGTCACTCAAGTACTAATCACCTCCATGATACTTTGAACTCTGTACAGCCAAACTCATATGAATCTCGCTGGTTGGCAACATTTTTCCTCTATTGTCACAGAGTATTCCTGGAGGAACTAGCATGTCTTCTGTGACTCCACCAGGAGGGGAGGGTCTGTTTTCCTCTCCACCTTGTGCCAAGAAGTTTGGGCCTGTTTCCCTTAAGATTTTGCCACCCTCCTCCTGTGCCTTTTCTCTTTGTTGATTTTACTCTGTATCCATTAGGTATAATAAATGATAACTGTGAATATAGCCAACTACTAAGTTCTGTGAGTCCTTCTAGCAAATCATCAGAGCTGAGGATAATCCTGACACATATCTCAAATCCCAGGCCCAGGTCATGTCATGCACACCATGAGTTTGTCACAGTTGAGGGACACTGAGTTTAAGAGACTATATTTTAAAACAGTTAAAACAGTTCTGTCCAACCATTGCTCTGAAGCAATGTATTGTCTTTATTATCTCCTTCAGGAAACAAATCTGCCGTCTGTGCTTGAGGCAAACACTACTTCTTCCAAGGCTGTTGGCTATTCAAATGTGTTTTACAAGGAAGAGTCTGGAAAAAAGTTGTTACAGCCTGTGACTAACACTCCTTAAGGTGATCCTACTCCCCTTCTCCTGAGCTGCACAGGGACCATGACTTTCTTCTCATAAAATGTGACATAAGTAATGAGGCATCGCTTTTTTGATTTGATTATAATATTACAATCACACGCACAATGTATATAGGTTATATATTTTACAGGGTATATTATTTATTAGATAACATTTAATATGTTTATATATATTATATATAACATATGTATTATAATACATATATGATATATGTATTATATGTATACATACACAATTATACAATTATGTATATATACATAGTTATATATAATACATAATATAATAGATATATAATATATAATACATAATATATAATATATTACATTATATTATGTATTATATATTACATAATCATGTTATATGATACAGAATTATACATATAATTAAATTGTATGTTATGTCCTATATGCAACATGACACATATTATATATATGACTCCATTTTTTTTTTAGATTTTATTTATTTATTCATGACACAGAGAAAGAGGCAGAGACATAGGCAGAGGGAGAAGCAGGTTTCCCACAGGGAGCCTGATGTAGGACCCAGGACTCCAGGATCACACCCCAAGATGAAGGCAGACGCTCAGCCACTGAGCCACCCAAGCGTTCCTATATATGACTCCATCTTGATAGCATATGTCAGAGAAAAACTTTCCTATTGGCCTTGAAGTTGCAAACTGCCTTGGTATGGATGATTTGTGAAGAAAGCCATATGGCAAGTAGCTACTGATGTCCTTTAGGTCATGAGGAGAACCTCAAACCTACTGCCAAGAAGTTGGGGCTCTCATTCCTAGAACTACTGTTAAATAAAATCTGATAATAGTCTGAATGAGCCTGAAAGCAGAGTTATCCCTTGCTGATCCTCCAGGAGAGCAGTGCATGGCCAACCTTGATGGTAGTTTTGTGAAACTATCAGCTGAGGACTCAGCTACATTGTGTCTGGATTTTTGACCCACAGGAAATTAGTGGTAATAAATACATACTTTTTTTGAGTTGCAAATCCGTGGTAATGTGTTACCATAGCAAGAGATCACCAATACCATGCTTTTGTCAAGGAGATACAGAAACACCAGCACTCCTGAAGATTTCTCTCCCAACTTTGTTACTGAGACACATGCTGAATACATTCCAAAATACATCTATCAAAGTAAGTAACTTTCCCAATGAAATAATAAACCATCAAATTCAACAAGGCAACTGAAAGGGGGCCTTTAAGAATATAGTTATTTCTCTTTCTTTTTATCCATACAAATGTTGTAACACCCATTTTTATTTTTTGTTATGATAGTACATAATATAAAAAATGAATGAAACACAGATATTGCCTTAAAGAGTTTTCAGTCAAGTAGCAGGGATAAAATACTGACTCTCAATTCAATTGTTACATTCTCTGCTGGGAAAAAAAAAAATCTCAGCTGTTCATGCAGCTAAATGAACCCCCCATATACAGTTCTATTATGGGTTCAATTCAAACTTTTTTTTCAGCAAATATGATGTAGTGAGTACACATAAAGAGAAAAATCTTATTTTTCTTAGCATTGACATTTTCACTACTCTTCTACCCATTCCCATAATAAAAGAATATGTTGGAGGTGATATTACCCTTGCGAATCTTAGGACACAATGCATAATTAATTGAAAGCTTTCCTAGAATCCTGGGTTTTGCCAGTAACTATACAACTTTTGTTTTGCTCCAATGCATATGCGAGCAGAAAGATAGTACTGAATTATTCAAGAAGGAAGAACAACTTTAGATGCTATTTGTGGACAAGGAAAGGGTAAGGTAAAAGGTAATATAGTGATGTAGCTGGTGGCCAGAGACCATCACTTGAGAAAAAACAGAAATTACTTATCTATGTAAACATCCATGATACATATACTGTGCTGCCACATGATATACAAAGAAAATAATTTTCCTTGAATTCCTTGACATTTCAATAGGATCTATAATTCTGAGTCTGACTTTTTAGGATTATTTTCTATTCTTCTAATCTTAGCAAGAATAAATTACTTAATAAGGATTACTTTCTCAAGTATAGATTGAAAAAAAAATAACAAGAGCTGCACGGAAGTTCAGCAACATCTGAATTACAGTGTTTTTTTTTTTTTTTTTTTATTTGACAGAGAGAGAGAGGGAGCCAGTGAACACAAATGAGGGGAATGGCAAAGAGAGGGGGTGAAGCACACTTCCTGCTGAGCAGGGAGCTTGGTATGGAGCTTGAGCCCAGGACTATGAGATCAGCACCTGAGCCAAAAGCAGATACTTCACTGACTGAACCACTCCGGTGACCCAGAATTAAAATTTTTGTTTTTGTTTTTTTCTGAGCTACAATTTTAATGAACTTTTAAATTTACATGCCTATGTCTTATCAGGTAAATCATGAACTTCTTTGAAATTTTTTTAGGGTAATATGCGCAAACGTTATTCATGTTTGTATACGCCGTACTTAATACTACACACTTGTGTTGGTAGGAATATAACAACTGCTCTGATTTTTTTTTTATTTTTTTATTTTTTATTTTTTTATTTTTTTTTTTAATAAATATATAGATGAGGACTTTATAGCCAACTGCCAATAGAAGTATTATGGCCAGAGGCTAAATGAAGGCTAGTTGTCCTTTGCACACATTGACAAAATAAACTTTTGTTTTTCCAAATCCCGATTATAAATATTTAATACATTGAGTGATTTGCTATCATGTTTTATTAAAAATAACTAACTTCACAAAGAGTAAGTCCTAATTGGAAGTCTGATATCTTGCTAAGTAATACAATGTTTTGATTCATTTAAAGCAAGCATTTTATCACATGGCAGAAAGTAAAATAACTAATAGGATACTGAAGTCTGATTGGTATCAGTACTAAAATATGTAAGAGTCAACAAAAATATATCTGAGAAATAAAATCATCTATTAGTGATTTGATTGAATTAATTTTTTTAATTTTGAAAATAATATTAACAGGAAATATAATTTTTCAGAACCTGATCGTAAATTTAATATTCTACTTTCTTAACACTTCCCATCAAAACAGAGTTGCACTTTAACTATTTAGCTGAGGGCAGTGTTTGCCCTCAAAGAAACAGCAAGACATTGTACGTGTCTGCAAAGAAATTCCATTGTTATGCTCTCTCACAGGGATACAAAAATCTAGATTCTTCACGATAGCCATGATATAAAACAATAAAAGATTTATTTTAATTGGGAATTTCTGAATAATGTTTCAGTCAAGTCTAAGTGTATTAGACATTGCAGTTTGAGGTTTTAAAAATTGAGTGAACAACATCTAAACATTGTAAGCATGCATTATATGCAATATCATAAATTATGTACAAATATATGTTGAATAAAAAATTAAACATTAGATTGTATGCTGTATTATAAATTATAAATAACTTTATACAAATATAAATTATATATGTATTTCTCTGTGCTACTGCTGAATAATTATCACAGATGATTATCACTTATATGACATAAATCCACGTAAGATATCTAAATCAAGATTTCAAGTGATAAAACATGTTAATTCTGATTTTGGAAACAGAACATTTTAAACCAAAGAGTTTAAATTATGTAAACAGTTTCTAATAGAGCACACACAGAAGTTAAAAAAGTAAAATTTGTCAAAACAAAGTACAGAGTGTTTATTCATTCTTGTGTTAGTCACAACACTTTGTTACAAGTCATCAAAACCCACTAAAACCATTTTTAGTACAAAATGGACTTTCATGAAAAGAAAATGAGATTTAAGTCTAATGGAAGCACCAGAACAACTCTAGAAACCACAGGATAAAGAAGTTTGGACTAGGAAACCCACAGAAAATTGTAAGACCAAGATATTCCGCCTGTGTCTCAATTCTAGCTATTGCGTGAATTTCATGTCTGGTTAAGTGATCTGCTGAAAAACTTGGCAGTAGAAAAAGGAAGAGAAATTTAGTAAAACCAAGGGGATTATTCTACTGGGTGTATCAAATTTTTGTTTGTGTGCTTTTCCTTTGTATGTGTTTACGTTTTTTATCATTTAGATTATAAATACATTCCAGAATTTACTTTTCCCTGTAGAGATACTTGGGCATAATAAACAGTTCTGTATTTCTTTTGAGGAACAAAAATAGGAGTTAAGCTTGTTCATGGGCAGTTTAATTAAAATGTTTTGAAAAAATTCAACAAGAACTAAAATCTATTAATGAGAAAAATAAATGAAAAAGATGGCTAAAATCCCTTTTGATTTAGCTAATAATCTCTTAGAAGACATTCTATATAATTGTTATAATTTCAAGGACCATGGAAAAGTGATGTTAACTAGATAAATCCCCTAATTATGCATTTGAAGAAACTGAACCTCACAGAAATAAAATGGTTTGAGCCTGATCATCCAGCTAGTTAATGAGAGAAATCAATTTGAGATATATTTGTTTGGTTTTGGAAAAATATATATATAAATTATGTGTCATATAATTATAGTATAATAATTATATTATATAAATATATTTTAATATATATACAATATTTTCCAGACCAAACACATAAGTATATATACATATATGTACATATATACATATGTGTATACATTCATATCTTCATCTCTAGCAGTTTTCTTTACATTTCAATATTTCAGTATTCAATACAGGCATCTATAGGGTGAATATTTTCTTTAGAAATTTTAATTTGAAGAAAATTTCATTATATTTACAATTTTCTAGCCCTTCCAAATTTGTGTCATTTTTCTCAGTTGGTCATTATTTATCATCTGTCTGTCTATCGTCTTATCTATCCATCTACTTATCTATCCATGTGTTCTGTCATTTTATTGGACAAATAATAAAAGATGGAATGCAATCATACAGATTTAAAAAATAGAATATATATAAATATAAGAAATGAAATAACTATTATTTAATCTTTTTGAAATATTTAAATAACTTGTTTTAAAATTTGTTTATATGTGCAGCATATGAATATTTTTATTAGTATTTATACTAATTATCATATGCGTGCCTTTTAAAAATTAAAAAATTAGTATTTATACTAAATTAGTATCATATAGGTGCCTTTTAAAAATAAGTTGTAGGGGGCATCCGGGTGGCTCAGTCAGTTAAGCATCTGCTTTCAGCTCAGGTCATGATCCTGAAGTCCCTAGATGGAGCCGTTTTGGGCTCCCTGTCCAGTGGGGAGTCTGCTTCTCTCTCTGTCCTTCATCCTTCTCATGCTGTCTCTTTCACTCTCATATAAATAAATAAAATCTGTTTACAAAAAATGCACTAAATATGGCACTAAATAAGCCATGAGAAAAACTGAAAGCCAAACACGGAGGCAGATTATCACTGTGTTTAACACCAATAAGGAACTTGTATGTTGAACAACTCAAATTTTCCACAGCTTTGTATGTTCGTAAATGGCTGTGGAAGCTAAGTATGTATTTGGGGTTAAAATAAATTTTAGTGAGTGGAAGAATCCATAAATAATGAAAATCAAATGTATATGAATCACATATGTATACATATTCTCTGTTATACATATACTCTTTGTTACACTTGTAAGTATAGAATTTATATAGTGTTTATTGTCTTTTTATGCTATAAAATCTAATGTCATAAGCCATTTTCATTAGGGATACTGCTGATTGAAGAGATGTAGATTTATATTTATATTTTACTTTAACAGATTTTACCATCCTGGAAAGCAATAGGTGCCATATTTCTTTTAAATTTATGATTGATTATTTGCTTTTTTTATGATTGATTATTTGAATAATATATTTCTACTGTAATTGGAACTTGAGAATCTTTCCATGTGTTTGTTTGACTTTTGGATTTGGTAGTATCTATATATTTATTCATAGTCTTTGAGTTTTTCTATTTGACCATTTTTCCAAACAATATATAAGAACTCCGTATCATATTGTCAGTATGCCTTTGCCTAGAATCTGCATAACTGATAATCTTTATATGTTATGTTTGTAAATTTGGGGTTTATATATTGTGATGTAATTGTTCTTATTTTATATAGTGCAAATTCCTGTGCTTTATTCTATTTATTCTGAAGTATTGGTCTCTGTTTCTCTAGGACTGTTATATATATTTTTATATTTTCGAGATGTTCCTGCATTAATGGGTGCAAACAAGAAAAAAAAAATCCCAACAGCCTGAACTCTAGCCAAAGGATCAGGAAATAGCAGGGCCTAGCAAGTCAGAAAAGTTTTATAAAATTATTGGTCTACTACAGCCAAATAGCACAGAAAAATATCTGGCCCTACCTCCACTCATAATCACGAAGGCCAAATAGAGAGCCCAGACCTCCACCTTTTACAGACTATAACGAAGCAAGCCAATCTTTCCACTAGGGATGTGTTAGAGATGACTAAATAAGGAACAAAAACTTTCATCTTTGCCAGACTGTAAACTCTCCTTCCCTCTTAATCTCCAACACCCCCCTCCAATGTCAGTCAAAACCAAGTAGGGACTTGGACATTCAACCCATCTCAATGGAAGAACAATAAACTTTTCAAGAAATTGTACCATAGAAATCTGACATTCATGAAGGGGGTGAGGGGAAGTTACTGAAGTTTCATATCTCATATGAAATTTAACTCAAAATGAATCACAGACAATGTAATTTTCAAAACTATAAGACATTTAGGAAAAAAAAAAAACAAACAAAAAATAGCACATAAAACATAGAAGAAAATCTTTGGGGTCTAGGACCAGGCAGGGAATTCTTTGACTGACTTGACTCTAAAAGAACAATACATACAAAAGACATTGGTAAATTGGACTTGCCCTGTGAAAGGCTCTATTAAAAGGATTGAAAAAATGGCATAGTGGGAGAAAATATTTGCAAACCACATATCTGACAAAGGGCAAGTATCTAAAGTATACAAAGAACTAAAAACAAACCCTCAACAACAAAACCAAAAACAGCATTATTAGAAAGCAAGCAAAAGGGATCCCTGGGTGGCGCAGCGGTTTGGCGCCTGCCTTTGGCCCAGGGCGCGATCCTGGAGACCCAGGATCGAATCCCACATCGGGCTCCTGGTGCATGGAGCCTGCTTCTCCCTCTGCCTGTGTCTCTGCCTCTCTCTCTCTCTGTGTGACTATCATAAATAAATAAAAATTAAAAAAAAAAAAAAAAAAAAAAAAAAAAGAAAGCAAGCAAAAGACATGAGGAAACATTTTACTGAAAATGCACAAATGCAAATTAAAACTATAATGAGGTATCACTTCACATCTATTACAATGGCTAACATTTAAAAAAATAGTGACAACATCAAATGTTAGAAAAGGTGGAAAAAACTGAAATATATTGCTGATGGAATATAAAATAGAGAGATAATAGAGAGTATTCTGGAAAATACTTGGACAGTTTGTTTTAAGAAACACCAATGATACATACACACACACAAAACATGTGTATCATGCAACCCCAAAACTGCAACTTTGGCCATTTAACATAGATACATGAAATTTTATGTTCACATAAAAACTTGGGGGGGCCTCAGTGGCTCATTCAATTAAGTGGCTGACTCTTGATTTCAGCTCAGGTCATGATGTCAGGTTCCTGTGTTTTGCTGCACACTCAGCAGGGAGTCTGCTTCAGGAATCCTTCTCTCTCTCTGCCCCCGCCCTCTCTCTCTAAAATAAATATATATATGTTACAAAAATAAATAAAATAAAATAAATATATAAATCTTTAAAACAAACAAAAAGCCTGTACATGAAAGCCATAGCAGTTTTACACTTGATAGCCAAAAAGTAGAAAATCTTGTTCCTTCCATTTGGCAGATCCAGGCATTAGTAAAGAGATTTCTTTCACTGCTAACATGCAGGGTAATCACAATGCCTGTCTGGTATGGTTTAGTTATTGTTACGGACCAGAGACCACTGGGTGTTTCTCACATTATTTTTCCATTTTTATGATATTTATGGAAGTTATCATTGTGGATATCACATCTCTTCTCTAATGTATAGTGTGTGTGTGTGTGTGTGTGTGTGTAAGGAGCAAGAGAAAACAAGAATTCAATGTAGAGTATTGATGTATTTGTTTTAGAGCAGTTTAAGGAGAAAAAGTTATATTAAATAATCCATGGGCAACCACATATTTTCTTTTTCTTCTACAGTCAAAGGAGAATCATAGAAGGTTTTTGAGCAGGACTATGACATGATCAGAACTGACCTTTTGGAAGATTTATTTAGAAGCAGTGCACACTAGATATGAGTAGTAAGAGCCTGGAGGTAGTCTATGAGCTAACTGTTCTTCAAGGCATGTCAGTTATGTGTCTTAATTTCAGGCTTTGCTCAATAAATAGTTAATGATTACTTGATATACTACATTTTGTGAGATAAATTTAGACAGGAATGAGCATTTAAAGCCGTGCTAAAATCACTTAGGATAATATGGTAGTTTCCCTTTATGTTGCTTTCAGATTACTTATCCTGTAGTTGAACTTCCCATAGCTTCACAAAATATATAGAAAATATAGCATTTCCATTTTTTGTCTCACCATATATTTAATAATACCTTTTTAAAAAGTTTTATTATATTTTATTATCGTTCAGATTTAGAGGAGCTAGAAATTCAGATTTAGAGGAGCTAGAAATTCAGGCACAGCTCAGTTGTAAGATTTTTCTGTCCAAATGGTGTTGACTGAGTCATCGTGTTAGAAGATGGAGCTGCTTTGTAAGATCTGAGATGTTCACATACACACCTGCTACTTTGCAGAGATTGGAGGAAGGCTGGTATCCATTAGGTACTTCTTCCTCTGAGGCCTCAGGAATTCTCTACATGGTCTCTCCAGCAGGGTAACTGGAATTTTAAATGACGGCTCAGTGTTCTAAGAGCAGGAAGTAACAGTGGTTGATATCTTGGGATCTGGAACCAGAAACTTGCAGAGCATCACATTAGCTGGTCAAGAGCTCAAAGAGCCCAGGTTCAGTGGGAAAGAACATGGGCTTCCCTTCACAACAGGACACATAGCAAAAGATGTATGGAATAACTGAAGTACCAGGGTCACAATTGAGTATCAGTTAGCATGTTCAACAGCTAAGTAGCTTTTGACATTGAACATACAACTTAATTTCCCAGATTTCAGTTTCTTAACCACGAAACTATATAACTGACTCATCACATTGAGTTTTGGCAGAAGTTAAATGAAAATATTTCTATATGAAAAGACTACTATCAGGGGATCCCTGGGTGGCTCAGCAATTTAGCATCTGCCTTTTTTCCAGGGCGTGATCCTGGGGTCCTGGGATCAAGTCCCACATCGGGCTCCCTGCTTGGAGCCTGCTTCTCTCTCTGCCTGTGTCTCTGCCTCTCTCTCTCTTTCTCTCTCTCTCTCTGTCTCTCATGAATAAATAAATACAATCTTAAAAAAAAAAAAAAAGAAGGCTACTATCTTTCCCATGGTAAATGTTTATCACATCTGAGCTTTCTTTCCTTTATCTTCATTCTATCCTTATGCAAACACTATCTTACCTTGATCATTTTCTTTGTCTTTTCTGGACTTCTACAAATATAGAATATATTGATGATATTCATAAAAATATTTCCATTCTTGGTACACCTGGGTGGTTCAGTGGTTGAGCATCTGCCTTTGGCTCAGGGCATGACCCAGGAGTCCTGGGATCCAGTCCTGTATCGGGCTCCCAGCATGAAGCCTGCTTATCCCTCTGCCTACATCTCTGCCTTTCTCTGTCTCTCATGAATAAATAAATAAAATCTTTAATTTTTTTTTCATTTTTGTTCTTATGTTAATCAACTATTAAAGCAGACATTGGACCAGTGATGATTGTAATATGGAAATCGATGAAATATATGACAAACAATCATTTAAAATAAAATGAAAATATAATTATCTACACTGAGATTAAGAAGCAGTTACAATGTTTAAGGTTTTTCTCCACCTGCAGTAAACCTAGTTATGGGACAAAGCAATTGCTTTTAAGTAATGGAAAATTGAATTATCTGTTGTGGCCTCAGGAATGCAAATACTAATGGCAATTAGACATTATCTAAATTCAACTGATTAAAAACTATTTAATGGACATAGTTCAAATAAGTCCATAGTAGACATAAACCACACAGAAGTACCTTAAAATAAACTAAAATATATATCTCTTCTTCTAAAATAGGCAATGTGCCTTTAAGTGTATTAATACTAGTTGATATGGGGATTGAAAAGTTCATGTAATACAATGACTTGAGATGAGAGCTGTTATATTCTCTGGTATAGTCTTCCTAACAAGCTTAGAGGAAATTAAATTTACAAGACAAGCTTTCCGTCTGTGAGTTTATCATTCTGCTATACAATTAAGATTGCAGATACCGTCTCTCTTCTTATTAAATCCTGTAAATGTGCCCAGAGGCTACTGCAAAGGGAATATCCACAAAATGAGATCAAGAAATACATAAATAAGAAATGTGAGTTTAGTATTCATTACTCATGATTTCCAGAGTGTGCATGGAGAATGAGCAGAACATTTATATTCATTCGGCTTTACTAATATTGACCTAGCAGAATGTTTTCAATGCAACGTTCTGATGTCAGGGACTATTGGCAAAAAGGAACTTCTAGATCACTGGCTCAAGACTTTCCTTTGACAGACGAAGAACAAACAGCTAAATAAAAACAAGCAAGCGAACAAACAAATTCTTTAGGCCCACAAAAAGAAAACTGTCTTCTAAAAATTCAAAGACCTAGTAAATGATGAAGCTGGAACATGAGTCTGAGTATGTAACTTCCAAGTTTAGAATTCTCTTTAGTAATTCATTGCTAATACCTATTCTGAAATGCAATTTAGTAAGACCCTTACAACATACATTCCAATATCATAAACTGCCTTTAATCCTCTTGGAGGACCGAGATGATAATCTGACAGCCCATATTTTCATGGGATGTGAAAATTCTACACATATTAGATATATTATTAAAGGCAGTAAATGTATATAAATATATTTTACCCCCACAATTTGCAATGATAGAATAGCATCACTTCAATCACAATTTATCTTCTGATCCTGAAAAAAAAATGGAATTCAGCATTCAGATACTTTAATGTAACATCCAACTAAAACAAGATTGAAAAGCAAACAATAATCTCAAAATGCCCAGAGCCATGAAATGTAATCAGAAACATGTTATTTTTCAGAATTTTTTATGAAAGTGATTTATATGATGTTTTAATATATTGTGATTAAATATACAGGATAATTAATAAGGCATATTTGAATGACAACCCCTTATAAGTAGGGAGAGCAACAAAACGATAGTAAACTATTACTTAGCCTAGTTAACCCTCATCTCATCATCTACATAAGTAATTATATATGCCTGATGGGATTGTGTGTTTAGTATTATACCTCTGTGTGTGGTGGGGGGCAGGAGTATCTGAGAAAGAGAGACACGTAGAGGTAAAGAAAGAGACAAAGAGACAGAGATTGAAATTGCTCAGTGACAAGCATTCACGGAGTTTTAAGCAGACAGCATGTTACTATGATTTAGTTTGATTTGGGCTTGGTAAACTGGGATTCGAATCATGTCTTCATCACAGTAGAGTGGAATAAATCTTAGAGAGAAAAAAATAATTCATTGAGTCAGTTTCCTTGCGGGCATAATAGAGATAATTGTTGTACATATCTCTTTTGGTTTTTATAAGAATTGAAATCAGGCCTCTCATTTTAAGATGGAATCAAAAAGGTTGATACAAACCAGTTTAATTCAGCAAATGGGAGATATCTCAGAACAAGAACTCTCAACACACTTTATAGACATTTAAGTTCTTGTTTAATTATCATTCTTTCTCAAAAATACAGATTTTTTTCCATAAGGAATTAAGCATTTATTCTAGTAAAGAGTTTAGTTCTACTCATGTGTTGATAAAGGAAATTGTCAAAACTTAATGTTTGTGGGCCCTGTTTCTGAGATCCCAGGGAAGCTACACTTATTTAACATTTACAAGGTCAAAATGATCCAGCAAACCTCAAAGCATGGACTCTATTTCCTCCCCAGCATATACTGTGTATCTGCTTTGCTTAAAAAAAAAAAAAAAAAAAAATGCAACCAGAAAGGAACATTTCAAATATAAAGATAAGTAAAACAAAAGCAAAAAAATCCCTCCTGGTTTCCATAAAAATAAAGTCATAGTGGCCTTGCACATAAATACTAAAAACATAAGATAAATTCTGTAACTTTTTAGGACGTCCTTTATCATGCTTATTTGTAACTCTTTATGTTAAAAACCATATATGCACCAAATGTTCCTTCCCTGGAGCACTCTCTTCTTCGGGAAGATCATATATGTATCCCAGGCAGCTGTCCTAACTTGGACTCAAATAAAGCTCTTTTCCTTTCTCTTTAAAATTTTAAAAAAGGGTTTGTTCATTTTGCATCTAGAACGTTACTGCTTATAATTTGGATATACAAATAAGTGTAGAATTTGTAGTCATGCTCAAAAATAGTATTTAAATTCATGTCTATCTTACATAAGAAAATGAATGTCCTGGTTAAAGCACCATATCTGTACTAAGCACCATGTATTTTAATTATAGTTTATTTATAGAGAACATTATGATGTTTACATTATTAAAACAAAAAAAATGCTGATTTTTTGCATCAAACTATGGAAGTGAATGTAGTTTGTAGAAAGAAAAAAAATGGGAACTTTGAAAATCTTGTGAAATTTTATACTATATGAAATTATAGGACATTAGTATATGAATATTCAGCTCTATTTAGCCTCCTGAAATGGTGATGAGCATA
This sequence comes from Canis lupus baileyi, assembly GCF_048164855.1. NCBI lineage: Eukaryota > Metazoa > Chordata > Mammalia > Carnivora > Canidae > Canis > Canis lupus. The sequence continues at coordinate 80,785,986 of NC_132839.1, forward strand.
ACTCAGATGCAGGAAACACTTATTCATTCAGCAAATGTGAATCAATGCCTCTTATGTCCTAGGCTGTTTTCCAAACACAGGTTTAACCCACTCTGAAAGTAGAACGTTCCTATGAAATCTTTTGTAAGCTGGAAATGGAGTAAAGTGAAGAAACAATTATCATTAATTTATATGGAAACATTTTTGAGCATTCCCAGACTCAAAAAAATAAAAATAAAAAAAACTCACTCAGGCTTTTCTAATATCTCAGGACACATCTTGCTAATGGATGCGCACAATAAATCAAAACAAAGCAGAGATGCTTACAGACAAAATTCAGAGCTATAGTGGCCTGATGCTGAGATGCTGAGTGTCATTTCCCGGGAAGGAGCTTGGGGGTGGGGGGCTACTCTGGCTTCTCAGGGTGTATGCTACCTCTAGAACAGATCTCAGCAAAACAAACGCTGAATGTTACTTTTGATTTTTGCCTTTTTAAAAAAAAAATAAAAGTGGAAATCCTCTTTGCATTTCCTTTGGTTAGTGAAGACCGGTCCTAATTAGATCTTTTGTAAAAGCAAAATGGCCTAAATGGGAACTTTCAAAAAGCAGAGGATACCTGTACCAAAAAAAAAAAAAAAAAAAAAAAAAAAAAGAATGAATAAGATACAGCGTCTGTCATGAACTTTCTTACAGTTTCTTGTGAAGGAAATTGATACACTAGGAGGTGTGATGGGGACAGGAGTAAGGGGCAAGTGTCACATGAAAGGTCCTTTTGAGTTTATCAACTTTGCTTAAGCAAGCAGGACAGAGGCCTGATTTTACAATCACAGTGACTTTGTGATGTTAGTCATTCAGTAAATTAGATTGTTTCTGAGCACAATTGGTTGGAGAAGATAATTTTATTCGAGGAAAATTGGGGGCTCAGAAGACTTTTCACAGATGATCAGTATTTTATCTTTGCCTCTGAGATCCCCTTTGTCAGTGGTGGAACCAGGCTCAAGAGTGAGGTGTCCTGACCGGAAATGTACACGTCTCTTAGGTTAAGTATAAAGGGCCCTTCCCAGTGTCTTTCCCATAAATACTCTATATGCGGTGATGGTAATAATTATCCTCTATGTCTTGAATTATTTTTTTACTTCAGATTAAAATAGCTGACCTACCAAAGTAATGGGACTGCCAAGAAGGTTAAATAAGATTAATTTTTATATGCTTTATGGTAATAAAATAGTTCCTCATGTATTGTATTCAAATAAAGGGAATATTGGAAAGATTATTTTCTCCACTTTAAATATGAAGATACTAAGAGAAGTTCAGCTTCTTCTTTGAAGTATTATATTGACCTATGTTTCTAACATCCTAAAAGAGTTGAAACTAGGGATCCCTGGGTGGCGCAGCGGTTTGGCGCCTGCTTTTGGCCCGGGGCGCGATCCTGGAGACCCAGGATCGAATCCCACATCGGGCTCCCTGTATGGAGCCTGCTTCTCCCTCTACCTGTGTCTCTGCCTCTCTGTCTCTCTCTGTGTGACTATCATGAATAAATAAATAAAATCTTTAAAAAAAAAAAGAGTTGAAACTATATATATATATATTTTTTTTTTGTATCTTTTGTCAACAGCATGTTGGAAGGTGATTAATGAAGTTTGCATGTCATTTTTCCTCATAGTGGTTTATTCATCCTTTCATCCAGTATTTTTTTTTTTTAAGATTTATTTATGGGCAGCCTGGGTGGCTCAATGGTTTAGCATTGCCTTCAGCTCAGGGTGTGATCCTGGAGACCCAGGATCGAGTCCCACATCAGACTCCCTGTATGGAGCCTGCTTCTCCCTCTGCCTATGTCTGTGCCTCTCTCTCTCTCTCTCTCTCTGTCTCATGAATAAATAAATCAAATCTTAAAAAAAAAAAGATTGATTTACTTATTTTAGACAGAACCAGAAACAGAGAAAGGGAGGAAGGTCAGAGGGAGAGAGAGGGAGAGAATCTCAAGCAAACTTCCCGCTAAGTGTGGAGGTTGATGTGTAGCTGGACCTCACCACCAGATCATGACCTGAGTTGAAATCAAGAGTCAGACATTTAACCCAATGATCTACTCAGGCATCCCTCATCCAAGATTTATTGAGAGACAAAGCTTTCAATATCAGAGGTCAACAGAAGGGAACAAAAGAAAAAGATCCCTGCACCCCAGGAAATTTCATTGTAATTGATGGTAGATAATACAGATGACAGATAGGTCAAATAAAAAATTGAGAAAGTTAAGTAGAGGGAGCACCTGAGTGGTTCAGTAGGTTAAGCCTGTATCTCTTGGCTCCAATTCAGGTCATGATCTTTGGGTTGTGAGATTGAGCCCTGGGGGTAGGCTCTGTGCTTGGCCCAGAGCCTGCTTGGGATTTTCTCTCCCTCTCCTTCTGCACCTCCCCTCACTTGTGCATTTTCTTTCTTTCTCTCTCTCTCTCTCTCTCAAGTAAATATATATATATATATATATATATATATATATATATATATATATATTTAAAGAAAGTTAAGTAGAGACACTGATCAGAAAAAAAAAAGATTAAAGCAAAAAAAAAGGAAGGGGATAGAATGTGTTGGGGTGGGTGTCAGTTATATAAAGGGTAGTCAGGAAATGTTTTCTTATAAAGGGGCACTTGAGACCTGTGAGAAGAGAGGAGTGGCCTGGGAACACTGAGGGAAGAGTAAATGATGATTGCAAAGACCCAGCAGAGGACTGGGTGTGTACTGGTTGGTTGTAAGGAATAGCAGAGCAGGGATCCCTGGGTGGCGCAGCGGTTTGGCGCCTGCCTTTGGCCCAGGGCGCGATCCTGGAGACCGGGGATCGAATCCCACGTCAGGCTCCCGGTGCATGGAGCCTGCTTCTCCCTCTGCCTATGTCTCTGCCTCTCTCTCTTTCTCTCTCTGTGACTATCATAAATAAAAAATTAAAAAAAAAATTAATTAAAAAAAAACATTAAAAAAAAAGAATCTCTTAAAAAAAAAAGGAATAGCAGAGCAGACAAGGACAGCAGAAAAGTGATGGAGAAGGAGAAAAGTAAGAGATGATGTTAAAAAGTTAACAAATGAGGGTGGAGAAGCAGATATTATTAGGCCTTGGAGGTTTTTGATTTTTACTGAGTAAAATTTGGAAACAGTGTAAGACTTTGAGTGAAATTCTAGCATAATGTAAACAAATTTTAACAGATCACTTCACCTGCATTATTGTGCACTGAATCCAATCTTCTACAATAAGAGGGCAAGAGGAAGAAATGGGAAGCCAGTGTGGAAGCAAATACCAGAATCAAGACAAGGGATGATGGTAACAGGAAGGAAGGTAGTCAAGTTCTATATATAGTTGGAAGTTAAAGCGAAACAAGGTTTTGGATTGATTCAATGGTGAGGGTGGTATTGGGAAAAAAGAAAAGGAGACAAAGGTAGACTTTAGGGGTTTGAAATTGGTCATCAGTAAAAATAAAATTACCATTTATTAAGGGGGAAGAACAGGCCTGAGGTCAAAGATTAGGAACTCAGTTTTGTGATTATTAAATGTGAAATGCTCTCAGACATTTAAGTAGAAGTACAAAGTAAGCAGATGTGCAAACTATCCTAAAAGGAAAATCAGTAATTCAGAGGAAAGGAGAGAATTGCTTTTGAGGAGCTGAGACATAAGGTCTAGTATACTATTAAAAACAAAACTACAGAGGGACACCTGGATGGCTCAGTGGTTGAGTGTCTGCCTTCAGCTCAGGGCCTGATCCCAGGGTCCTGGGATCCAGTCCCACATTGGACCCCCTGCAGGGAGCCTGCTTCTCCCTCAGCCTATGTCTCTGCCCCTCTTATTTATAAATAAATACAATCTTATAAAATGAAACAAAACAAAAACAGAGCATCAAAATGGAGTCACTTATGCTAGACCCCACATCACCAAATGAAGATTGAATTTAATTATCATTTCCTATCCTCCAAAAGCAGAATCTTAAATCTGATAAGTCAAGAATTGCCTGAGTAGCGCTAGTTAGGTAATTTGCCTGATGGATCTCTGCCATCTTCTAAAGGGAATTAAACTTGCAATACGAACTTTTTTTTTTTTTTTTTTTTTGCCTAGTAGAGGTTCTTGTTCTTGCTTCCTTCTGCCTATAAAAGTCTTTCATTTGTTTTGGAACTCCTCAGAGCTCCTTCCTATATGCTAGATTGGATGTTGCCAATTAAAATAGAGATTTGCTTAAATAGACTCTAAAAATTTCTAATATGCATCATTTTATCTTGTAACAGTTAAAATAAAGGTTTAACATTGGCTGATTTTCATCCACAGGAAGAGAAGATCGTTTTTGTAGGTATACGGCACATGTGTAACTGGGTGAGTGTTCTTTTCGAGTTATTCTAATTTCTTCATTAAAGTAGGAATTACAGTCACCAGGTGAAAGTAAAGAAAAAGAATGAGATGTTGAATAGTTGGAGAGAGTAGAGAAATTATGAATAGATGCTTAAGAAATTGGGGGAATGAATGCACTAAGGAACGGGCTATGCTTACCAAGCAATGGTGAAATACCTTTTTGAGATAAATGAATATGAATATAAAGCGAGATCAGTTGTGGGAGGAAGTTTAGGTATAGAGTTGGATTTAAACAGTTGGATTTGGCCGTAAGAATAGAGTAAAATTTGAGATAGGCCAAGGAGTTGATTTCACATACAAAGGAGTGATTGAAATGCATGACTATGGAATGTAAATATAATTTTAATCAATTTTACAATAAGCATTTAGTGATTCCCTTTGATGTATCCAGTACTGTGTCCTGGTGGAGTCCTTGTTGAGTACTCATGCAAAACTTGTTCCGTGCTTAGAAAACTAATTTCTAGTAGTTGATTATATGTACATATATATGTATATGTATAGATTACAAGAATTTAGCAAGGAGTATTCAGCTCTACAGAACCTCCTGAAATTGTGATGAGCATTACCCAAATGCAAGTAATATTTATTCAGCCATTTAGTAAATCAGAATATACCAGATTTTTGAGTGAAGAATATAAGAGAAAATAAAATTAAATAAAATTATAATTAAAAAGTTGGGTAACTACCACACATGAGTTAAATACAATTACATAAAATTCATTAGAGAATTGCAATGAAATGTTCTAGTACACTAGACATCAGATTGTGCTCTATAATATTGAAGAATTCTACATAGTTGCATAATGGCTTCATTCATTCATTCATTCATTCATTGCACGGTTACCGATTTTCCAATTTTTGCTAAGCAATTGTTTTACTTTTCTGCTACTTGTGTAACAAACAAATTATCACACACTTAGTCACTTAAAACAGCACACATTTATTATCATTTACCCCTGTAGGTCATATGCTTAAGATAGTTTCACTAGCTAAAATCAAGGTGTCAGCAGCCTGATTTTTTTTTCCTAGAGGTTTTAGGAAAGAATATGTTTTCTTGTCTTTTTTAGCTTCTAAAAGCCACTTGCATATCTTGTCCCTTACTACCTCTTTAGCCAGTCAGTAACTTCATAGATTTCTGACTTTTTTTAAGGAGTCACATCTCTCACTGAGCACTGCCTGAAATGGTTTTCTATTTCTAAGGACACGTGTGTTTAGAATGGGCACACCTCAGTAATCTCCCATCTCAATATCATTAATCTTACATCTGCAAAGTTCCTTTACCCACATAGGATTATATATTTCCCCATTCCTGTGATTAGAATATGAGCATCTGGAGGAGGAGGCAGGAGTTTTTCTGTCTACTGTAGCAAAGGCCATACTGTTCTGCCTCAATGGAGGTTACATTTCAGTGGGCAAGAATTTTTCCTTGTAGTGCATTACCATTAATTTATGCATGGTCTAGTCATGTTCCATAGCATTTTTATGTTAATTATACTGTGTTAGAATTCAAAACTGTGGCAAAAACCAACTGTGGTGCTATGTTAATGAACACATGTAATAACTCATCAATATCTGTTTAGGGAACACTGTGAAACACCAACAACTGGGTAAGGTGACAGAGTCACAATGTTTCATTTCACCAGTCACTTTCTTATGTCATAATTAATGAAAGTTTTGCTGGAAGTTTTTTGTTTGTTTGTTTGTTTGCTTATTTGTTTTGTTTTAGGGAAACAAAACTAGAATCCCTAAGTGGAGAAAAGTAAAGAATTCTTAGGGCACTCTACTACAATACCAGTCGCCCTGAGCATAATGCTGAGGGAGTTGTGACTGGAATTTGGTGGATTAAAGCAAAGGGAAGGTTCACTGTACATCAAGAAACATGCTAAGTTTCATCAAGGCACCTGGCTCATGCAAATGCGGAATTCCTGATCATGCTTCCTTAGGAGATCATGGCGTTTGATTCTGAAAAGACACCCTTTTCACAGGGGTTAAGAGAAAGAAGGTCTGTTTATTACCATATTCTCTAATTCCACCCCTTTGTCAAGAGTTCTCTCAAAAGCCCCTGAACTTGAGTTTGCAATTATTTGGAAACAAGTTAGATCAAATAAGCAACTGGAATAAATAATTTCTTTAATTTCAGGTTATAGTGAAGTTTGAGAAAAGTTAAGAGATGGAAAAGATCTAAACCAGGAATAATTAATCTTTGGATGTTCAAGTCTGTGTTTCTTTGAACAATTTTTCTCTATGGTCTGTTGAGACAGAGGAAGGGATATGGAGCTTCATCATATAGAAGGGATTCATTCTCATTATATTGAAGGGTTTTCTATCTTGCCTAAGCTTTGAAAGTTTTGTTTGTCTGCTACGGAACACCTCAGCACATTTGTAAAAGAACTCCTTGGCAAGCACACTTGTCTTCATCAACAGAGTCAGCGGCAGTCAAACACTTCGTCTTCGAGGTCTGTCATCTCCCTTTATGTTCTTCTGGCACCATGTTACACAAAGCTTTTGCTCAGGAAATTTCACACACTCTCAGTGTTTCAGGCTAACTCAAGCCAATTTGGTCTTGACAACTCTTAATAATGGAGGCTGCCAAGGTGAATGTTGGATGAGAGTTAGTCACTCTCCCAAAATCTTATCACCGACTAGATTCTGCTGCATATAAGAACATTTATTAAGCAAATATTTACTAGGAAGAAGGATGCTGTCGCTTGTTCGATAAAGCTGATGAAATTCCATCTATCCATTGTTTCAGCTTCTCCCAACACACTTTTTATGCTTGTGTTAAGGTTACTTATGTCAGATACAATAATATTTTGGGAGCAGGATTTAGTTAACAGAACAAGGCAACAAGAATCCAATGAATCGAGAGCTGGACACAAAAGACATTTTGAAATAAATCCTATGCACCATCCCTAAGGATCCAGACCCTTAGTTTCCCTATATGCAATAGTGAAAAATGTCTCTTAAAAAATGTGGCCAATCCACATGCCTTGAATACCAATAATTTTACTGACAAAAGCCTTTTCTAAAATTTGTTATGATAATTAATAGGCTTCTGATATCATAAATCAAAGTTGATTCATAGTATTTACTGTAAAATTGGCAAAGTTTTGGTGATAAAGATAATTGAAATATGAACTTTCTGACTGAATCCTAGATGACTCCCTGAAAGTGTGTCATTCCCTGGTAGGGCAAATAGCAAGTTTTACAGTTCAGACTGATATACACATAGATACACACAAAGACAAATATAAAGATAGTAGAGGTTCAGAACAAATCTCTTGAAAATGTGCTACTTTGGCCTGTGGATAATTTTGAGATGAAGACAATCGAAACTGAAAAGACTCCTTAAGAGACCTCACCTGCCCTTACCTCAATTACCTCAAAGAACTTAGATAGTGGACCTGGCTCAGGAATAGAGCTATTACCAGAGTAACTACAAAGACAAGCTAGGTATAGTAAGCTGTGGGAGCAAATGTTGGTTTACAACATTGTTACAAACATATGGTCTTTTCATCTCCCTAAAATTATTTTCTTTTTTTTCCTTTGAAGCTCCAGACCCTTACCTCCTACTCCTTAGCTCAGGATGGCCTGTATCTTTCAAATGCCTGATTGTCTTTGAAACTCTCAACTCTTTGTGGGACTCTGTACATATGAAATTAAATGTGTTCCCCCAAATTAATAAAGAAATAAATTTGTTTTTCCACAGTTAATCTTCCTAATGGCAATTTAACTAATAGAATAGGTAAAAGAACATACAAAAGCAGAGAAAAAAAATTTCCCCATCCCATATATACTGCTGACATTGTTTTAAACAAATTTCAAACAATGGAATATCCATTTATTCAACAAAAAGTCATAAAAGAAGCAAAGTATATGAAAATCCACATTACAGATGTAGGTCCAGTAAATGCAAAATCATAAACTTCATGTGTAAACCCAATTTAATTTAAGTGAATTTGAAGTGCTCACAGACTTTTCTCCTTTCCTTTCCTAGGTAACTCCTTCCTCCTCCTCTTCTTCTTCTTCTTCTTCTTCTTCTTCTTCGGTGGGGGGGGGGGGCGGGGGGAGACTCCTTCTTCTCTCATTTCCTTTCTTTCTCGAGACGTGCTTAGTGCTACTATGTTCCTGACCATATTTGGGGGATTTGAAGGTAAAATAGCATTATCTTTTTTCTCAAATAACTCAAATTGAGGAAGCTGACAAAGTGTTTTGTTAATCATCCAAACTGTATCATTAGCAATGTAGGGGATTAAGGGAGAATCTAATTTTGCCTATGAACTTCAAGATACTTTTCATAAACTAATTGACATTTGAAATAAATCTTGAAAAATGAGTCAGCACGAAGGTCAGTCTATATAGCAGGGACTGTTCATTCAAAAACATAGATTTGAAAGAGTGTTGTACATTTAGGAAACCACAAAATATTCACAATTTTGGTCGTATAATGTAAGAAAATGTCAAGACATAAGAAAGGTGAGCCAGGGTCAGATGACAAAGGACACTTAAAGCCCAATTAAAGTTAACATTTATGTTGAAAATAATGGGGATCTATTGAAAGGGAGAACCATGACCAAATTTACATAGACAAAAGAGAGAGAATGTGTTGTGCAGAGATCAAGGAAGAGAACATAGTTGTGAAAGCTGTGCAATAATATCCTGCTATCCTAATCTCGAGAGTTAGATATAAATAAACATTTGAGTAAATTTGGCTATGACAAGACTATTTACAGAAAATGTAAAGAAAATTATTTTAAGATTAATGCAATATAGATAAGAACTGATAACTTGGTCCATTCTGTAATAGGAAAGATTGGTCAGAAATAGGAAGCACAGAGCAGAAGAACTACGCCTAGGGATTTCAGAAGATAAGGAATAGTATGATTCTAAGATTTCTGACTAGAATATCTGGAGAGACGTGGTGGTATTCACTAAAGAAGAAGATACGCAACTTTGCAGTACACCATGATAAAATAGTTTTAGACATTTGAGATACCTGTGTAACTTCCAGAAAGATCACTCTGGTTATTAGTAGGTTAGATTTTCTCTCTGACAGATGCTTGTGCTGTTTAAGATGATCAACACTCCTTGTCTCCAACAGAATTGTGATTGCTTTTTCTTAGTTCCTTTACTGGTTTTCATTATTACTCCAATCTGCAAATATTGGACTGCTGGTGGGCTCAGTTCTTGGTTCTTTCCACCTCTCAATATGTGTCCATTCCCTTGGGAATTTTATCCTGTCTCATGGCTTTTAAAAAAATCTGTAGGCTGATGATTCTCAAATAAATCTCTAGTCTGCCCTTCATTTCTATATTTTAGAATTATATCTGATTAGTCTCTTTGATATTTCATCTGGATATTCAATAGGCTTCTTGAAAGTACCATGTTCAAAAATTGAGCTCTTCTTGCAATATTCTCACTCTCAGAAAATGATAAAATTCTGTCCCTGTGAGTGGCTCAGACTCACAACTGGAGTATTTTTTTTTTTCACCTTCTGTCTAGCACAGCCCATATTAGATCTCTCAGCCACCAAGACTGACATCTTTTCCTTCTGACTAGTCTCCCAGCTTCTATACTAGCTGTCTTTCACTTGTAAACATAGGAGTTAAGAGACAATCTTGGTCATATTACACTCATTCTTGAAACTTGAAAATGGCTTCACTTGTCACTCAGGGAAAAAGGCATAATTCTTACATGAACTTAAAAGTACTCTAGAGTATATTAAGCTTTACTGTTAATCAACAATATGGAAACTGATATTTTTATCTCCCATTTAGATCTACTCTCTGAACTATAGACAAGTATCCTCTCACATTCTACTGCTTACTGTGTAACTCCACAAGAATCTCTATTAGCATGTCAAATCCAATACATCAAAATTACATTTGATTCTTAGCCCATTTGGTTGACCATGGCCATTTTCTGGATATCTCATGAAAAAGAAGCAGGGTGAAGACCACTGACTATTAAGGTATGTTTTGGTTTTTTTTTTTTTTTTGTAATTTTTAAAAGATTTTATTTATTTTTTCATGAGAGACAGAGAGAAAGAGGCAGAGACACAGGCAGAGGAAGAAGTAGGCTCCATGCAGGGAGCCTGATGCAGGACTCGATCCCAGGACCCCAGGATCAGACCCTGGGCTGAAGGTGGCCATAAACTGCTGAGCCACCCAGGCTGCCCAAGTATGTTTTTAAACAGACAGCTTTCTTAATTATATTAAGAACTTGTAGAAAATTTATTTATTTATTTATTTACTTATTTATTTATTTATTTATTTAACTTGTAGAAAATCTAAAACATTTCTTGGTTGATAAAACTCTCCAGTCTTGATACTGTAGCTATTATGCTATGGGAGAACCTCAACTCCCAGCTTGGACATTGCTATTGTTAGGAAGCTAGGAAATGATATTAATTATATTGATGGGAATGTTCTTGTGTCATAAATAACCTCATCTGATTAAGTACAAAAACTTCAGAATGTTTTCTCAAGAAATACTACCAAAAAAGTATCTAAAATTCAATAAACGCCAGAAGCATTTGAAGAACTTCAAGTGGAATAATATAATGTAATATTTCTCAGAAAAAGGAAATTTTCTGAACTAACATTATTTTCCCTTAAAAATGTCATCATAATTAAGGGATAATTATCACACACTTAAGGGAATCATAAATTTCAATACAGCTGGGGTCTTTCTTCCTCTTCCTTTTAATGTATTGTTAAATAATGGAGCATGCCAACAACACATTTTAATTCTGTACACTTTATTTCTTCATTGTTTCTATCTTTGAATTCTTTTGCTCTTAGGGTAGTTACTTTTTAAAATTTCTTTTTTAGTGAGGCATTGTCTACCACCTTTTTAAAAAACGGTGACAACTTTTGTGTTACTGAAGGTTTCAAATTGTTGGTTAGATTTAGTACCAACTTGTAACATTTTAATTGGAGGCTAAGCTTATTTTACACTTGGGTGGGGATTTTGCCAACTATAGTGTTTCAAGGTCATTTAAAAATTGGTTCTACGCTTCTCTTTTTTTCTTAAATACAACTAGATCTTTGGAAGAACACTTGATATTCAGAAGTTCAGATTCACAAACAAAATGGAACTATTAAAGACTTTTTTTTTTTATTAAAAACATATTCATGAGAGGTTTGATTTGAATTGCACTTTTCTCCCATGCATATAAAATAGGATTTGATTTTCAGAATTAATTTCTATTTTCATTAAAACATTTATTATATGAACTAAAGTAATCCTGCAGCATATTTTTATTTCAATTTAATCTTTTCATTGTTTTATTAAAATATGCAAGTTATTTCAGGGAGTTAAAGAAATGATAGCCATCGTTCTTGCTAATATATGGATATCGGAGTATAGTTTAACACACTACTGTATACATATTTTGATGATTTTTCAGATTTATCTAGTTTCATGTTTTAGTCTTCATTTGATTCAGTTAATAATCAAAGATTCCTGGCTGGGCTTAATCAAATACCTTATCTTATTTTGTATCTTTTAAACAAAGATTAAAAAGACAAAGCTACAAACCCATTGTTTAGTCTCAGTCTACATATTATGAAAATGAGTGGAGAAAAGTGGAGAGGGAACCCTGAATGGGAAGCTTCCATGCATATTACTACTCATTACAGCCTACAGAACCAGCAGGAAGAAAAGAATCACCCCCTGTACAGCAACAATGTACTGACCACCCTTTGTACTAACCACCACAACCTCAAACTCTTGTTCTTCTCCAGTGAGTTTTTGTTCAAGAACATAGTTTCCTCAAAACCTAATAAAAATTGACCTTCCCTTTTTTTCCTTGGACTTGCCTATGGTTTTTTCCCATAATTTGCTTATCCCGAATTGCACTTTGTTATTCTCAAATAAATTTATTTTGCTAACAACAACAACAAAACCAAACAGCTGACTATTTTGATTTTTAGGCTGACAATAAGAATGAAGTACGGTTTCATTTTAAAAGATTAATTTGATTATCTTTACAGACACTATAGTTTAACTTTGTTGAATTTTCCACTGGTCCTGAGTATATTGTCAAACTGTTCTAATTATTTACAGTTCCTTGACTTTTTCTTCTGCCACTTTCCATTATAATACCAAATGCCCACATCCCACCAGTGTTAATTGTCAGGACAACAAGGCCTGGTGGTCAAACACTTGGATTCTGGCTTTATCATTTCACAGCCAGGTGAGCATGGGTGTGTTACTTACCTATGTAAAACCTATTTTTATTTGAAAATAAGCATCATAAAATGTCTAACTTCACAGGATTTTTATTGTCAATATTTTTGTGCAGAGTAAGAATCAATATATTTTAATGAATATATTAGAGACATTTACAATTTGAGAACAAACATGGAAAATTATTTAGGAAGAAGTCTTAATCTGTAAGTCTTTTTAACTAACTATTCTCATTAGATTTAATTTTTTAAAAAGACTGATGCAATCACTTTTTGCTAAAATATGCTTCATCGGAAAGAGCATATCTGATAAAGCCCTGCAATAGTTAACTGCTCAGTAAATCAAGGTTCATCTTAATTTTTCCTGAAAAGTACTGCAGAATCAAAATATCTAATCTACTACATTAATGAACACCTGATTTTCAAATGTGACAAAATTCTTTCCCGAAAATAATGCAATAGACTGCATTGGTCAATATAATGAAAAGAAACAGACCTGATCTATGATTTGATATTTCTTATTTCTGAGGCCCTTTTTGTCATTCCCTCTATAATCTCTATTATATTTATTATATATTGGAGATCAATTCTAGAATATTTAAAACAGTTCTTATAGACCTTGAAATGGATTTGAAAAATTATAGATTGGGCAAGGAAAATAAACTTGCAGAGGTAAAATTTTGTGCGTCGACTATCATTTTATGTTTGTTTGCTTGATAAAATAATGCCACTTGAAATAGAAACTATGCCCTGGAGAGAGAGAAAAAAAATAACCACTTAACAGGAGTTGTTTTGTTTGAGTGTGGACAGATATGACATAAAATAAATCAATGCCAAGTGCTATCATTTTTTGATAACCAGTTTGTGACAATTATCCATCGACCAAGATGATCTTACTGTTTCTCTCAGCTTGATTAACTTTTAGACAGGTTTGTTCCTGATTCTGGACCCCCTGGCTTCCCTTGTCTTAGAGCATTTGGTTTAGAAAACTTAAAATTGCAAATTCTCTCACTACACCTTTGAATTGTATATAGGGGTCTGTTCAGTTTTGTATTCCAGACATGTCTTTTTTAAGGATGTGGGAACCACCCCTTTGAAATCGAATCCTCTTGCTTCTATACTCTCAGTCTCTTGGGAGGATAAGGAGCCTAACTTCTACAAGAGCCTACATAGATCATCTAATCACATTGACCAGTCTCCCCAGTAATGTGCTCCAGTACTTTTCTAGTAGCTCACCCACGTGCTTAAAAACTTGTCTTCTTTTTGTTTTAGCAGAGTTCAGTTTAATCTCTCCATCTTCTGGTAACAGTCTTGACCTCTGTTATAATAGTCTTGAATAAAGCCTTCTTGCTGGTTTAACACAATCATACGTCAAAAGATGTGTCCTATTGAAATATGACCCCAACGTGGATTTCTTAAGCCTCATTCCAGGAATTAATAGTTGTTTGACTGAAGTTTCTATGTAGGTATACTTTTCATGGCTGAGTAAATCTTACACTTATGATCTCTACCTTCATGTGTACAAAATTATGCTCAAAGCCTTTTTACATGATGAATATGCCCTTTAGAAATTTCAGGAATGATAAAAGAGCAAAACAAATTCCCTCAGTAGTGTCAATAAACTGAGATTATAAATGGATGTTGTAATTGGGAATAGTCTACATTTGCGTTTGCTTTGCAGGTCACTGCTCAAGCTAGTCGGTGATCAGCTCTGTTGTTGATTTGTTGACAGAAGATTGGAACTCACTTATACAGCTTAAGAAAGCAAAGCAGGTACTCCCTGAATTTAAGACAAACTCAAAGTGAATGTTAATTCAGCCTAAGTATTCTGAAAAAGGTTTCTTTGGAGGACCAAGTATTATGTTACTGAGAATACTTGATTTGTCTTTTTTTTTTTTTATTTTTTTAGAATTCAGTTGAATGCATTGCATTTTTAAGCATCACATTCAACTTCTTCTGTATGATAATTGCCCTTTATATTTAATATTTAAATGGGCTTTTTGATGATTATAAAGAACTAAATACAAATGGTGCTATTTGCAGGTTTATTCTCATCTGTATAGTAATGAAAGTGTTAAAATTTATGCAGTAGAATGACCACAATGGTTTTATTTTATTTAAATATGGCATTTGGTTCAGATATGGTCCAAGCCAATGAATTAATTAATTTATCATGGAAAATAAGTGTTAATTCATTTCCAGAACTGGCCGGTCTATCATCAGACATTGAAAGATGCTCACAAAGCAAAGAAAAAGCAATTCTTCTGTATGACTTCTGTACTTATGCAATCGGAGCTGATATAAGGAGACTGTTACATATCTAGAAACTAGGAATTCTTATCTAGGTCTTCTCTCAACTTCAGCAGATGCAGCTGCTCATCTAGAAAATTGGTAGTTGTATGTTGCTTCCCTTCCTCTCGAGTGGCTTGCCAATTTTCTAAACCTCGTTTCCTGAAATGTTTCAGTATTCTTACTTAAAAATGTATAGTTTAACTTAAACTAAGAAAACACTGTAAAAGTTTAAGTGTGGGTAAACATGCTTGATAGTATCAAGGAGTATGTTTCAAAAGACTACATGATCTATCTGCGTATTTTCTTATATTTAAGGAACTGCAGCATCCATGCTTTGTAATTATAAAGTTACAATTTTAATTTTTTTTAGATTTCATCAGGAAAAAATTATTATAAAGTAGGTAGGTGACAAATATATAAATTTCATGAAGATGTGGTCAACAAATGAATAGCATTGTAAGTCTAAACTTCGATAAGGTAATGGTGCTTTAGGCAAGAGCAAATGGTATGTGCTTGTGGAAACTGATGAAGGGTCATGAAATATACCATATCAAAATATGTGTCTTTGGCATATTGATTTTTTGAGCCAATTATTTTTAAGAAACAACAGGCATAGGAGAAATTCTGAAACTTAATAGCAGTTACCCTTTTGTGAGAAACATTTACATTTGGAAATCTTTTGTAAGCATGTCTCCATCTCCATTCCAGTAAGAGAAGGGTGACTCTGAATCTTTAGAAACTCTAATCAATGGGAAGGTAATACTTAAGTCCACACAAAAATCTTGCTTTTGTTTACCGTGCTTTTCCTGGTAATCTTCCATAATCCCTCCCATCTTGCCACCACCTCCAACCCATCCTCTTAGTTGGAGATGTTATTTAACATCTTGGTGTGTTGGACCATTTTAGGGAGTTACTCAGCTTTCCTGTATGTGGAAGATATACTTGTTACAAACTTAACGTTTGTTTTTCTCCTATTAATCTGCCTTCTACTATTAATGAACATCTAGGTTTCTGACTATCAAAATTCTGACTCAGCAAACTCAAAACTTATTCCATCTAAAGTATTACACATATTCTGTGACATATATGTATCTCCATGAGTATAATTGACAAAATTTAGTTTATTACAAGATTTTTTTCCTGCAAAGTAAGGATTTTTACCACAACCAGTTTGGACTACATGAGAAAAGGCGGTGAATAATTATTTAGAATGGTGTTCTATTTTGATTAATAAATGTGTCTCTATGGTTTTTTATATTGCTGGATATTAATTAAATGTGTAGTAAATACCTTCCTACAGCTGGCGTCTCAGTACCCCAAACCTAAGAAAGCATTATATATTAAGATGGGATGAAGGGACTAAGCTTCAGTGTTATAATACTGATCACATGGAAATGAGTAAAGATGATGATACGAAGTCTAAATGGAGTACAAAGTACTCCAAATACCAAAATACCAAAAATGTATTATGAAATATTAGATATTCAAGGTATCTCTCAGATATTTCAGTTGGAAGCCTAATTTGATCTTAAATTTGGACTAAATTATCCTCTTTTATCTTTTTGTTTGTTTTTTTTTTTTAAGATTTTTTACTTATTTATTTGAGAGAGAGAGAGCACAAGCAGGGGGAGCCTGGCATGGGACTTGATCTCAGGACCCCAGAATCATGACTTGAGCCCAAAGCAGATATTTAACTAACTGAGCCACCCAGGCACCCCTAAATAATCCTTTTAAAATCTTATGTAACATTCTTTAGGTATGAGAACTCTTCCATCTACCATATTAAATTGACTTTATTAGTTTCCTTGTACCAGCTCTAGATTCTATACACTCCAAGGAGAAAATTCATGTCTCTTCACTTTTGATACTTTCAATTAGGATCTGGCACCAAGAATGCCTGCAATAAATAATGGTTCCTTCCTATTTACTCAGTGTTGGTCAGATTCTTATAAATCACTATGCTTTATCACTATCAGTATGTTGCACTCCAGAGAGAGAAGGAAGTGAAATAATCACATGATAGATATGAACGTAAACTTCATGACAATAGGCCAAAGTGAAAAAGACACATCATAGTTAAGGTGGAGCTAGCCTTAAACAAGCAAACAAAAAATCTAAAAGCAGGGCCCTGACAAATAAGGATATGATGGAAGGTTGGTGACGACGAGCTAGCACAGCATGCCAGAGCCAAAGCAGGGCATGGGGTAGAGGACACTAGTGAGAAGCTCATGCACAGAATCTCACAGCACTTTTGTATAAATGGCTTTTTAATTGCAAAGAGTTGAAAGAGTAACTTGGCAATTGGGAAAGCTTCTGAAACACCCAACCTAAATCAAGGGATCAAAGTTACCAATACTAGGACAAACTGAAATCATAGGCCAGCTGGTGAGATGCAAGGAGAGGAACACAGTGTCTTGTCTCCGACACTTCTTGCTAATAAGGTAACACCAAACAGCTTCAAGTTTAGTAACATTCTTCAAAATAATTGGCTAGCAATAATCAAAATTGCTAGCATCATAAAAGTC